>NC_067228.1:18709456-19909456 GCF_019924925.1 Ctenopharyngodon idella
GGTCTGGAGAGCAAATCTTGCCAAAAGAAAGAGGAGATGGCCTTGGAAAAAGCATAAGACATGAAGCCCAGTGGAGGAGGAGTGGGGTCATAGCTACAGATAGAAGGCTGTATTAAGTGCATTATGCAAATAGCTTGTGTTGATTATGTTAATACAGTGGCATACATACTGTGCATCAAAACATTGTGCTACCACAGGTCTGAGTGTGAAAGTCAATGTGTACTTTAACTGGGCACAAACTGTGTATTTCTTTTTGCCCGTGTGTTTGGAAACATCTGTCCACTGGCAGCTGTGTGTGAATGGCCGGGTGCCAGCAGGAATGGGGCGGCACAGAGGGAGGCACCTAAAGACCACCGTGGGCCTCAGCTGAGCTGGGCCACTGAGGGGTTGACATAGGGTGTTAAATGCCAACAGCATGACTCAAGGATGGTAAACTGTGCTTCCAGTGGAGCCATGTATTTTTAAATTAAAATTCTGTCTTCATTAACTCACCCTCATGCTGTTCCAAACATTTCATTTCATCAGAGGAACACAAAACAAGATTCGCTGAAGAATGTTTTTGCATATGCAATGAAAGTCAATGGGGTCCAAAATAGCATTGTACGAACAAAAGAAAAACCCAGGCATTTTTCAAAATTATCTTCTTTTATGTTCTGCAGAAAAAAAGTCAAAGAGGTTTGAAAAAAGATTGATAATTACTGATGAGTTGTTATGTTATTGAAATATTGGTCTATTATTCAAGTCTAATTTTATAAAAAGCACTTTGGAGAAAAAAAAAAAAAAAAAAGACCAAGGGGAGTGGCCCTAAGTTGATTGAAAAGCAGATGTACAGAGGCACAAAATAAATGGAGTGGGGAGGGGAATGGCAGAGATTATGACCGATGTCATTATTTTCCAGCTTTGGCATGCATCAAGATAAAAATCAAGGGCAGAAGGATCGCCTAAGGGAAGAGGTCAGCGGAGCACGCAAGGTTCAGAGAAACACTCATCATCAGGACATTGCAAAAGGACAGGGCAGTGTGTCAAAATATACACTATAAGCTCAAACAATGATTTCATCAGACGAATTCTAATGCAAAACATATGCGAAATCCACTGCTGGATGTTTCTGAGACTATGGGCACTTTTGGCCCTCTAGACTTTCATAAAATAAACATAAAAATCTTTAAAAAACACTTTTCACATTCCCACTAGATTCATTTGGGAAGGAAGGGAGGAAAGAATGGCTGCTGAATACTCTGCTTTGCCATCACAAGAATAAATTATATTTTAAAATATAATAAAATACAAAACGGTTATTAAAATAATATTTCACAATATTAATACAAAGTTCTGTCATGAAACTCTAGATGACGCAGGCTGATAGGTCCATAACTCAATCTGTTAGCAATCATATTGTTATCTCATAGTGCAGCTGATTGGTTGCTGTTGCATTAGCAGACAATGATCTGTTGCTCAACATTCAAATACGTGGCAGTATTTGCTATAGCAGTCTGCAGCGTGCTTTCAGAAACCCTCCACCTTTCCCAGCTCCACCTGTATAGATCTGCCATGGGGGTTATTCATGTATGTTATATGTGCAGCAGCAGTATGTCTTACATGCTCAAAGCAGCATGTCTGTGAATGTATTGGCAATAGCAAATCTCGGTAATTACTAGGGCTAGTCCGAATACCATTTTTTGAGCTTCGAAGCTTTGGTATAATTAACATTGAATATTCGAAGCTTCGGAGGAGGGGGCTGAACATACTCTTCTCTCTAATAAAGGCAGGAATCCCTGTGTGTCTGTCTGTCCGTTTGCATTTTTATTATGTCGAGAACCGTTCATCCAATCGACTTCATGCGCGGGTGTGTTGCTGCGGACCTAAGGGAGTGGACTGTCGCATTTTGGTGCAATATGGACACTCGACATGTTCAGAATTAATAACCTTTTAATAAACTACAGAACAGCGCTAGCTGAAAGCGGTGCGCCTCACGTGGGCAGGGCTTATATGCTCCGAGAACGGACACTGCACTAGTGATACAAAACGTAGGTCTGTTAAGAGCAATACTTTTATTAAGGTAGCCTAACATTTTTCTAACAAACAAATTTCGCCCAAATCAGAAATTAGCAGCACAGTAATTACTGACACAGTAAAGGGTAAATAAAAGAAAGAAAAATAAATGAACGAAGTTTAACGAACTTTAATAAAGAACACATACTTTCAATAACAGCATCACACATTTTAATTAACGAACAGTTTTAATAAAATCAAATGAATTTCCTTATATAGAATAAAACAAACTGTAATAGGCTGTTAAGGTAGCCTAACATTTTTCTAACAAACAAATCAATCCCAAATCAGAAATTAGCAGAACAGTAATTACTGACACCATAAAGGGTAAATAAAAGAAGAACGAAAAATAAATGAACAAAGTTGTACGTTTTTTATATCATGTGTAAAATTACTGATTAACATGGCGGATAAAAGCAGCTTGTTTTTTTTGTTTGTTTTTTTTTTAACACCAAATACTATAGGCATACTACTTACAGAACTCAGGTGATCGCATATTTTACACACTGCCTTTGTCTTGTCCTCACTCAATTTAAAGTGTTCCCACACAGCTGAGGTCTTCGGCATTTTTGTCTTCTCTTCCAGACGTTCACTTAGGCGATCTGTATTTGTATTCAAGCGCAAATGAGAACCGTTTCGCGGGGGATGCCACGTGTTCAAAAAAATAAATAAATAAAATATTCGAATCTCAAAATTGAAAATCGAATGCCAACCCACCGAATGAATATTCGAATAATCGATTTTTCTGGTCCATCCCTAGTAATTGCTCAGCATAGCACATCTATTCCACCAAGACCAAATACATTACATTGCCTTCTTTCTCTTGCTACTTTCATAACTATTCTTTACATATCCTAAACACATATTTAGAATAGAATTAGACAGAATTATTGACTGAAAATGACTCAAAAATACAATAAAATATTAAAATAAAAAAAATTCTGTTCACAAGGATATTTACCTTGATTTTCTTTGTCTTTTTCACACATCAAGTCTCATACTTAATCTCATGCATGCTCTTCACTGTCACTGATGTCTCCTTTGTAACCAAGCAACTTAAAGGGGGGGTAATCACACACAGTTTCTGCCAATCTCATGTTAATCTTGAGTACCTATAGAGAAGTATTGCATCCTTCATATCTCCAAAAAAAGTTTTTAGTTTTATCATATTTATAAAATATACATACGCTGTACCGAGTCTTTCTGAAAACAGCCGAGCACCAGGAGGCGTATTGTGTGGGCGGAGCGTTTTTAGAAAGCCATGTCATGCGCGAGACACTGCAAAGGATGCAAGCGAGAAGCGCGTTCTGTGTGAACGGCCCTTAGGTTTACTATGAAATAATTCATTTATTTCAGCATATTTTCCCACTCTTTGTGTATTGTTGTTTGTTGTTACAATAAACAAACAGACACCTATAGTGGTCAGCTAAACAAATGTATTTAAACAAACCATACATCGCATGATCCCTTGATAAATTAACTATACGTTCATGTTGTTTACTTTATGTGCACTTACGCGCCGATAGCCAACAAAACGCAGACATTGATTTGAAGCAGTTCTACTCACCGCCTGTGGTTCCAACTCATGACCGCGAACCTTTATCACTGGGACCGCTTCATCTTTCAGCTTTAGACGATCTGCAAAACTGGTGTCGAACTGGGCCTTGTTTATAAAACAATCATCGCCGAAATGCAGGGAACAAACAAAGACACTTGCGCAACTCCGTTGCTGCCCCAGAAAAACAAACTCCATCCACTGTTCCCTTAACGCTGGGTTCTTTGGGAAACCGAACAGGGTTGTCTTGCCCTGACAACCAAAAACACACTTCTTTGGTGACTTCGTGAAGTCCTGTGGCCTGTGCAGCGCTGCCGACGACTTCAGTAAAGCCGAATGCACACTGATGCTGACTCTCTCGCTCTGGTCAACATGTGCGTGCGCACCTTCCGGGAGAAGCGCCCGTACAAGAAGTTCCGACCATAACGACGTCACACAGGCACATACTCAAAAAAAAGAGTCCGATGTTTATGGGGATTTGGAAGAGTATTTTTGGCACAGAAAATGTGTCCAACTCGTGTTTTGAAACTTTGGCCACGTTTAGCATGAGAATCCAACTCTTTAATAGTGTAAATAAGTCAGAATACATGAAATAGCATTATACCCCCACCCCCCCTTTAAAAAAAAAAAAAAAGAAAAAACTTATTAGGAACAAAATTATGCTACAACTGATAAAATTTACATATAAAACAGTCTAAACATAAACATCTATACATAAAGATACTTGAAAAGTAGCAAAAAAATTTTTTAAAAATTAAACCCTGGGACACAAAAGTGACCAAAGTTTAAAAAAGAAGACTGTCTGCCAATTTTAATCTTGACTATTTGAGTCCACTGATCTTTGCTTTGACTTACTGTCAATAGTAAGAGTAAGAGTAAGAGTAAATTAGCTTTAATGCAAAAACAAGTTAATTAACCATGTAACTGAGCAATCCATCTAATCTTCTACAGAAGATTAAAACAGAAGAGCTTTTAGATTGCCTAAATATAACACTGTGATATTTTTCACAATGCAACAATCTTTTAAGAAGATACACAAGTTTAGAGTGTGCTTGTGTGAAGTCTGTGAATTGTTCACCCAAAAGTTTGCAATACTGCATGTATTCTATCGATCAGCGGGAACAAAGCAAGTGAAAGGTGAGGGAAACTCTGTGGATGAGTACTGAAGAACATGAGGGTGGAATATCCAGGGCTATGTATAGAGGAGTGGGACGGTAGCAGATATCTCTCTGCTGCTCAATATAGCCTGCTTATACACCGCCACGCATTTAGGTCCACATTGGATGTTGAATAGCATTACTGCAAGAAAGGTAGGATTGAAGAGATGGAGAGAGACAGAGAGCAGTGGTAGTTAGCTGTGGAACACAAACCTATGCTTTCTGACAGAGCATAGAGAAGAATTAGATACCCACAGGCAGCACAAAAACAATGTTGGAAAGGCTACTGAAATAATAGCCTAGAATCCTGAGCCACAAGGTAGTGATAAAGTTGCTTTTTTTAATTATTACTTTCATTCAGAAAGGGTGCATGAAATATGATCAAAAGTGACAGTAAAGTCATTTATAATGTTACAAAAAAATGCTGTTATTTTGAATTTCTATTCATCAAAGAATCCTGAAAAAATGCATCACAGTTTTCACAAAGATATTAAGCAGCTGTTTATTATCAGCATATTAGAATGATTTCTGAAGGATCATGTGAGACTGAAGACTGGGGTAATGATGAATGCTGAAAATTCAGCTTTGCCATAACAAGAATAAATTACATTATAACATGTATTAAAAAAGAAAACAATTATTTTAAGTTATAATATTTCACAATATCACTATTTTACTGTATTTTTGATCAAATAAATGATGAAAGACTTCTTTCAAAAACATTTAAAAAAAATATTACAACCCGCATTCCAGAAATGTTGGGAGGTTTTTTTTAAATTTGAATAAAATGAAAACTAAAAGACTTTCAAATAACTTGAGTCAATATTTTATTCACAATAGAAGATAGATAACATAACAGATGTTTAAACTGAGAAATCTTACAATTTTATGCACAAAATGAGCTCATTTCAAATTTGATGCCTGCTACAGGTCTCAAAATAGTTGGGACGGAGGCATGTTTACCATAGTGTAGCATCTCCTCTTCTTTTTGAAATAGTTTGAAGACATCTGGGCATCGAGGTTATGAGTTTCTGGAGTTTTGTTGTTGGAATTTGGTCCCATTCTTGCCTGATATAGGTTTCCAGCTGCTGAAGAGTTTGTGGTCATCTTTGGTGTATTTTTTGTTTAATGATGCGCCAAATGTTCTCTAAAGGTGAAAGATCTGGACTGCAGGCAGGCCAATTCAGCACCCGGTCTCTTCTATGACGAAGCCATGCTGTTGTAATAGCTGCAGTATGTGGTTTTTGCATTGTCCTGCTGAAATACACAAGGCCTTCCCTGAAATAGACGTTGTTTGGAGGGGAGCATATGTTGCTTTAAAATCTTCATATACCTTTTAGCATTCATAGTGCCTTCCAAAACATGCAAGCTGCCCATACCGTATGCACTTATGCACCCCCATACCATCAGAGATGCTGGCTTTTGAACTGACATGGCATAACATGGCGCTTCTGGACCATGTTCACATATGGCTTCCTTTTTGCATGATAGAGTTTAGTTGGCATCTGCAGATGGCACGGTGGATTGTGTTTACCGACAGTGGTTTCTGGAAGTATTCCTGGGCCCATTTAGTAATGTCATTGACACAATCATGCCGATGAGTGATGCAGTGTCGTCTGAGGGTCTGAAGACCATGGCCATCCAATAAAGGTCTTCAGCCTTGTCCCTTACGCACAGAAATTTCTCCTGTTTCTCTGAATCTTTTGATGATGTTATGCACTGTAGATGATGAGATTTGCAAAGCCTTTGCGATCTGACGTTGAGGAACATTGTTTTTAAAAGTATTCCACAATCTTTTTATGCACTCTTTCACAGATTGGAGAGCCTCTGCCCATCTTTACTTCTGAGAGACTCTGCCTCTCTAAGATATCCCTTTTATAGCTAGTCATGTTACAGACCTGATATCAATTAACTTAATTAGTTGCTAGATGTTCTCCCAGCTGAATCTTTTAAAAATTTCTTGCTTTTTCAGCCATTTGTTGCCCCCGTGCCAACTTTTTTGAGACCTGCAGCAGGCATCAAATTAGAAATGAGCTCATTTAGTGGATAAAAGTGTAAAATTTCTCAGTTTAAACATTTATGTTATCTATGTTCTATTGTGAATAAAATATTGGCTCATGTGATTTGAAAGTCTTTTAGTTTTCATTTTATTCAAATTTAAAAAACGTCCCAACATTTCCTGAATTCGGGTTGTACTGACCCCAAAATTTTGAACAGTAGTGTATTTCCTTGTGAAAGAATTAGTTAATTATGGTCAAAGAAGTAAATAAAATACTAACTAACTAACTAAATTAACCAACCAAACAAACAAAAAAAAAACCAAAACAAATGAATAAATATGGAATAAAAAATGTTAATTGTTAATTACATGAATTTAAAAAAAAAAAAAAAAAGACTTCCCAATGCTATATTTAAGAGAGGGCAGTTTAGGACATTCAATTACTGACTCAGCTCAGTCAGCTAAAAAGCTGTTTACACAATTCAACAGTGATGTAGCATTTTATCACGCCACAATGCCATTGTTGGCAAAAGTAGCTTGCTACTGTAAAAGCTCAACTATTTTTAGCAGCTGAGCCACTGACAAGCTACTGAAAAATGTAGTTACATTAGCAGCATTGATACTTTTAGTTAGCTACTCCCCAACACTAGTACATACAGATGAATTCTGCGAACTGGAGGGTGTGTAGGGGCACTGGGGCAGAAAGTCAGGATGGTGGAAGGAGCCAACACAAACTAAAGCAAAAGCGTTTGTCTGCCCCCCTTTGGGGCAAAAAAAGCTCTTACATAATATAATCTGCTTATGCAACATACGAGAGAGCACAGCATCCTTCCCCACCCTCCACTCCTGTTCTCTCTGCCTCTCGCTCCTCTGAGAGGTGACCTCTTCTGCACACGTCATTCACACAACCTCACAAATACACACAAACAAATGAATGACAGAACAGCTCTGGGGGGGGCCGTCAGAGACAAACATATACAGACGCTGACAAACTATTCCATTCTCACACACCAGCCATCACATAGTCAAACTCACATGTAAACAAAGTGCACAACTATTTAATACACAACCATATAAAAATGTTTTATTTATGCCCCCCATGAAACCATAATGAATCATATAAATGAGTCCCGGAACTATGCACTATGTTTTAGTAGCGTTGGAAGTCTGATTAATAAAAACTGCACGTTTATTTTATTGTAGTGAATCAGTTTGTTCAGATGGTTCATGTAAATGAACACCTAAAAAAGCAAATTTACTGTACTGTACATGTACTATGTTTAAAAACTGTTATTAATCATGGGTAATGTTTTATATATATATAAAAAAATGAGAACAGTCGTAACATTAATAATTTTGTGATCTTGAAAATAAACTTTCTAATACATACATAAACATCCTGTGGCCCTCTCTCCTGCCCTATCACTTCCTGTCTCTCCTTGACTGTCCTACTCAATTAAAGCAAAAATGGCCAAAATATAAAAAAAAAAAAAAACACCATGGTACTTTTTTGGTATTTTATTGTG
Source organism: Ctenopharyngodon idella (assembly GCF_019924925.1). Lineage (NCBI taxonomy): Eukaryota > Metazoa > Chordata > Actinopteri > Cypriniformes > Xenocyprididae > Ctenopharyngodon > Ctenopharyngodon idella. The sequence goes on from NC_067228.1 coordinate 18,717,746, forward strand.
GTGCACACAAACAAACCTCCACAATAAACACACATACACGCATTCAGTAAGCCCATGTTGAGTAAATAAACACTGCTATTTGCTAAAAAGACTGGTTTTTAACAGATCAGGGGGTAATGCTACCAAAATATGAATATGCCTCTTCACACCTACATGCTGTGCATGCTCTGAAAACTCTCATTCACATACACATAATAGCCCAATGCTTAGCTGAGGGCCAAAGCCAGATGTGTATCTATGAGTGTGTGGTGTGTGTTTATGGGAGCAGCGCTCAAAGATCGACGTGGGAACAGGGCAGAGGGAGACACACTGCATCGAGTTCCCACACTGTGTCAACTAAACTACGGCAACCCGGATAGCTCTACAAACCCGCACACGCCATGTGCATCAGAGCAGACTGCACGAGCCCCGTGCAATGCTGCAAACGTCAACAGCATGCCACACACCGTGGGTCACAGCCAAGGGTTAAACTGGGCACAACGTTCTGGCACCTTCAATTCAAATGAAAAAAATATTCAGTTTCAGTGTCTGATAATGTTTAGGAGTTTAAAAAAAATAATAATTTAATTCAAATTAAATAAATAAATAAAAAATTGACAAAGAAAAACTGACTTTATTTTTAAAAATTCACACACACACACACACACACACACACACACAAAATATATATCATTCCCAAAATCCCCACAGTGCACTAAGCCACATCTTGAGCACAAGTATCTCAGTATGTGTCTGTAATTCCCTCTCATATGTTCTTCCACATGATCTCACTGGTCCAACCAAGCATGATCTGAACTAATCCAGTTCACATAGCCAGCATGGAGCTTTTGCCGCACAGTTTCCTGCTAATACACCCACTGGACCAATCAGCCAGATCAGCGAAACTGTTCAAGAAACAGACACACACACACACACATGCAGACATACACTCGTGTCTGTCCTCAGAGACTAGTCCAATCACATTAAATTGGGCAGGTCCATAATAACCACTCAGTCTGAAGGGCTTCTTGTTGAGTGAGTTTATGATAACAACGTCCAATCATCTCTTGTTTGTCCTGTTGATTACGGTCACAGCGTGAGGTCATCACTGTAACCATATCGACCCGAGATGACAACTGTCGCCGTGGGATGTATGATTGGTTAACGAGCCATTGTCTCTGCAGCACCAATGAAACAAGTATCAAAACAATGTAATAAGCACACAGGCCAATGGGTGAGCTTAGAGGAGGAAGAATTGAGTTTATTTTGAGTCTGTTGTGGTTTTAGCGATTAGCTCAAGAGATTGATTGTCACTGTAATGAATTTTAAAGTGCCGAATAATATCAATGAACTCCCGGTGCTTTTGCTATGCAAAAATGTTCTCTCCAGACTTTTTCAAAGCAATACAAGAGGTGTTAGACCAGCACACATGAAACACACATAGAGACAGTTCGTCTGACAGGTGTTATGTACTTTTGTATCTCTATAATGTCTGTCTCTCGCCTCGAACTGTAGCACATAAAACCACATGAGGCCAGAGCCGTCATAAATAACCCACAATAAACCCCTATAAAAGCTTTCTGATATCAATTCCATTTCCTTTGCTTCCATAAAAAACAGTGTTCATAGTTAGACAAATTTAGATTTATTTGGGCGAATAGTGGCTATAGCTAAGAATTCTTACATAGCGCAAAACATCGGGTGCATGATAAAACTCATCTCTTCCATGTTATTCTTTATTCTTTTTATTTTAAAAAGGACAATGCGCATTAATTTACATGAGCACTTAAAGGGTTAGTTCACCCAAAAATGAAAATTCTGTCATTAATTACTCAGCCTCATGTCACTCCAATCCTGTGAGACTTTCGTTCATCTTCGGAACGCAAATGAAGATCTTTTTGATGAAATCTGAGAGCTTTCTGTCCCTCCATAGACAGCTACACAAATGACACTTTGATGCTTCAAAAAGTTCATAAAGAGATCGTACAACTAATCCATATGAATTGAGCGATTTAGTCCAAATTTTCTGAAGAGACTCAATCGCTTTATATGATGAAAAAAATTAATTTAGGCCTTTACTCACATATAAACATTGATCAGCGAACATAAACAGAAGCTCAAATGAACCTGCTTGACGCGTGAGAACAAACCTCTTCCGGAAGCTCAAACGTGCTGCGTAACACACGAGAATGAACCTCATTGGTTCTCGCACATCAAGCAAACTTGAGCTTCCGTTTACCACAATTGATGTGTGAGTTGAAGAATGTTTATATGTGAATATAAGCTTAAATTAAAATGGTTCATCATATCAAGCAATCGAGTACCTTCAGAAAATTTGGACTAAACTGCTTAATTCTTATGGTTTAGTTTTATGATCTCTTTATGAACTTTTTGAAGTGTCAAAGTGGTAGTTATATAGCTGTCTATGGAGGGACAGAAAGCTCTCAGATTTCATCTTCATTTGTGTTCTGAAGATGAACGAAAATCTTACAGGTTTGGAATGACATGAGGGTGAGTAATTAATGACAGAAATTTAATTTAAGGGTAAACTAACCCTTTAACTTTAACGTAAATGTGCCAGATTTAGCCATGCAGCCTAAATTTTATCTGTAGTCCATGTGTGTTTTTGTCCTTAAAAAAAGGACATGACGCTGAAAGAACATTTTCCGGTTAAAACCAGTGTTATTTTAGTTTTATTTATATACTATTATAGTATTTTTATATTTATATTTTCAGCTTTCATTTTAATTTTAGTTTTAGTAATTTTGTTATGTGCTTTTTTCATTGTTATAATTTTTGTTTTTTTGTTTTTAAATACACCTAGCCTTAATTTACTGGTTACACTTTATTTTGATAGTCAACTTTAGACATTCTACTAACTATAAGTAACTTTGCAACTACAAGTCAACTAACTCTCAGAGTATTAGTAGACTGTTAGGTTACGGTTAGGGTTAGTAGAACAAGTCGACATGTACTTGCAAACTTATTGTCAGTAGAATGTCTGTTGGGAGACTATCAAAATAAAGTGTTAGCAGATATTAAGCAGACAGTCTACTAATACTCTAATGACTGCTAATTGACATGTACATGTAGCTGCAAATTACTTATAGGTGGTAGAACTATCAAAATAAAGTGTTACCACTTTTAGTACTTAAACTTATTTCAGTTAGTTTAAGTTTTTCATTTACTATTTATATTTCAACTTTATTTCAATTAATGGACAATGTGTAAGGGTACAGGGACAAATTAGTTGATTTAAAAATAAGTAAATAAATGACAGACATAGGCCAGTCAGATTTAATCAGATATAACACAGATACCAAAGCAGAAAAAACAAATGCACTCAAGGATATATCCTGTTTACTTACTAAAGTGTCTCAAACTAAACTGTTAAACTGACCAATTCAATGCCATAAACCCTGCAAACCAACAACCACTTGTAAACATGAAAAATCTGATGAAAACCTGGGTACCATGACATCTAAAAATTGTATTAGGTCTTTCAATCAGATTGGAGCTTGCCGTTATGAAAAACTTTTGCCATCAGACGCAACATGAGGCGTCCATGGGCGGTCTGTCAGTGTGACATCTGAAGCAATTAAAGAGGTAATTTGAGAGAAATTATTAAAAAGGCCAACCGCTTTGCGTCCTCCTCCTTTCTGTTCCTGTCAATTTTTGTTCAAGTTCAAACATACTTTGCTGACAAGAATAATTTTATACAGATTAGTTCAGCTAAATAAAATCAGATGATAGACAGCCGAGTAATTACATGGGAACAAAATGTACAAATAGCTCAAAGAGAAATAAGATTCAAGATAGAATTAAAAAAATAAAAATAAAAATATGCCTGCACTCAGCTTAAGAAGGCATAATGCTCCATAATCAAATCCCTCTTTCCCCCCTTCTGCTCTTCTAAACGCAATAAATATTCCTAATCTTTTTTTTCTCTCTGTTTTCACCTCGTTCTCTCTCTTACGCACATAGACATTCTCACTCGCACTCTGCCTGTCGGTGGCAGACACACATGGTGAGGTAATGAGGACCTACAGAGGCGTCTGCAGGAGACATGCTTTCATCAGTGCTGCTGGGTAATGGTTACCATGGCAATGGGGGCTACGGCACACGGGTGCACAGATGCTCCGGTCGGCCTAAATGAAACACAAAGAGCAAATTTATTCCATTTCAAATGCTTATCAACTTATAATAAAGAACATGCCGGTGAACAGATGACCTGCGGTGGCCTACGCGGATGGCATGTGCTATGAGAAATCAATAACTGATGTAATTCCTGAATCAGGGCCGCCCAGCTGAATATCACATGCAAATTATTGCGCACACCTGCTGTCAGCGATAATTTTTGTAGATGGTGGCAAAAGTAGATGGTGGAGGAGGTGTAACAACAAGATCCTTAAAAAAAAAGATCCAAAATGCCTCTTTCTCTATAAATCTGAAAGCAGCCAGCCATGACCCGCTACTCAGGTGTGAAGGTCAGCTGACTGTCTGACATAGAGAGAAAATAAGGTTCTCAGTCAGGGTGTGAATTTGGTGAGAAAGTGCTAGAAGACCTCAGGAAACAAGCTCAACAGGACGACTGAAAACAAAGGCTCTGTTCCAAACCCCAGCTACTGTTCAAACAGGACGCGTTCTTGTGTTTAAAACAAGCTTTAGGGAACACAACATAATGGAACAACGAAGCTGAAAAAACAGTAAGACGTTGCAACGGTCAAAGCCATCAATCTAGTGCATGTTTAAAGCACTTACTGTACTGTCGAAAAGTTTAGGGTCAGTACAGTTTTCTTTTTTTAAGAATTATTTTTTTTTTTTCCAGCAAGGATGACTTAAATTGATCAAAAATGACAGTAAAGACATTTATAATGATACAAAAGATTCTTGTTTCAAATAAATTCTGTTCTTTTGAACTTTTATTCATGAAAAAAGTTATCATGGTTTCTACAAAAATATTAAGCAGCACAACTGTTTTCAACATTGATGATAATAATAAGAAATGTTTCTTGAGCTCCAACTCAGCATATCAGAATGATTTCTGAAGGATCATGTGACACTGAAGACTGGAGAAATGATGCTGAAAATTCAGCTGTCATCATAGGAATTCATTAAAAATAAACATTTAAAAAATATATATATATTAATAGAAAAGCAGTTACTTTAAAGGATAAGTTCACTTTAACATGAAAATCACCCCAAGCTTTACTCACCCTCAAGCCATCCTAGGTGTATATGACTTTCTTCTTTCTGATGAACACAATCAGAGTTATATTAATAAATATCCTGACGCATCCAAGCTTTATAATAGCAGTGAAAGGGACCTACGAGTATGAAGCTCAAGAAAATGCATCCATCATAAACATACACCACACGGCTCCGGGGGGTTAATAAAGGTCTTCTGAAGCGAAGTGATGTCAAATATGGATATTTTTCTTACACAAATGCAACGCTTCGCTTCAGAAGGCCTTTATTAACCCCCCGGAGCCGTGTGGAGTACACGTTTATGATGGATGGATGCACTTTCTTGAGCTTCATACTCGTTAGTCCCATTTACTGCCATTATAAAGCTCGGATGCATCAGGATATTTATTAATATAACTCCGATTGTGTTCATCAGAAAGGAGAAAGTCATATACAACTAGGATGGCTTGAGGGTAAGTAAAGCTTGGAGTATTTTTTTATTTTAAAGTGAACTAATCCTTTTAATCGTAACTATATTTCACAATATTTTTTTACTATATTTTTTATCAAATAAACACAGCCTTGGTGAGCATAAGACTCAAAAAAAAAAAAAAAAAACCTTAGTATATTTGCAAAACATTCAACACTCTTAGTCAGTCTAATATTAGGACGCTGTCAAGCTAACAACTCGATATTCACAAAAAAAAAAAAAAAAAAAAAAAAAACATAATAACAACATACAACACACAAGTTCACACAATCACAAGTTCATTTTTAATTAGACTGAACTGCTTTTATGCGTACTTCTCAGCACCTTGAATAAAATTTCCATGAACTCATCACAATGCAATCTGGGATTGCCTTATCTTTGAAGGATACATGTGAGGCTGCTATAATTTCTGGCAGAAAAGAGGAGCATCATTTTGCTGCCTAGTGTTTGGAATAGCTTGATACTTAAAACGCTGTCTAGGTAGGCAGCTCCCTAGGGTTCGGAAGAAAGCCAATGAGGCACTCCCATGGCTGAAAACAGCAGATTATTGAGATAGGATGAAAGAAAAAAAGGAGGACAGAAAAATGGAAGAAAAGGAATGATTGCTTTAGGGCATGCTGACATGATAGGATGCTGTTTGAGAAAAAAGAATGACATCTTAAATAGAAAAGATGATGATCTAGAGGGAAAAGGAAATGGACTTCTTTGACCATTATAAGAAGTGCTCCAGTGTGATGCCTTGGTAGAAACCAATACTGCTCCTCATTTAATGGATCACGTAACATAGTGAAAAACTGAATGATGCAAGGATGATCTATTAACTAAGGAAATACAGATACCATTGTGCTTATGGGAAAGGCACTCAACTGAAGGTTGACGCTCCAGGAAGACTGACCCTACAATAAGTGAAGTGTAAGCTGCAGCCTATAACATGGTCTTCTAAGAGATATAAACAAGTGTCACAATTTAAGCATGACATTGAACTTCTCTTTAAAAGGATATATGATAGAGCACATTGAAAAGGTCTTTCCTAACCAGACAGAGGAACAAAACAGAGAATCATTGGGGGATTCAGATGGCACAAATACAGTGAAATTTAAGTGCTGATGGGGCACAGTTCAATCTGACTGCTTTCAAGCTCTCTGCTGCATGTAATGTGTTACTCCAACACTATTTTGAATTCATACAATATTTTTAAATAGAGAAATAAGCAAATGAGCATCTGCATGTAAAGTCACGGTGCTATTTGCATTGTCATGCTCCGGTGCTAAACTCTGCTCACAAACAAAACCTGCCTCTCAGTCAATAGGCATTTATTCACATTTGCACACACATACGTACGTACGTACACACATACAAAAGTAGACTGCATTCATGACAAGCTAATCTGAAAATACTGTACATGAGCGTACACATAAGCTTAATGTGCATATGTACACATAGGCCCAGTTTCACAGTCAGGGCTTAGATTAAGACAGGATTAAGCCTTAGTTCATTTAGCGCATTTAAGTAGCTTTTATAAACATGCCCTAGGAAAAGAAGATTACTGGTGTGCATCTTGAGCAGGGCTCTGAACCGGTTCAAGGAACGAAAACGAAAACCAGAAACGAACGAAATTTTGACCGGAACGTAACCAGAAACGGAAACGAATCAAATCAAAATTAATCGTTCTGAACAGAAACGTTACTTTGAAATGGCCATTAACCGGTTAATAACGTTATTTTTTCGTTCTATTTAATATTTTGATTTGGCAGTCAACCAATCACAAATTCAAATAGTACAGCCTATGCAAATATTACGCTGACGCATCCAAAGTGTGTGAAATGCCAGCGCTCAGGCTCTACAGTGAGTGAAATACCCGCGCTGACGCGCTCAGGCTCAGCTGTCTAGGTAATTCACAATGGCAATGCCCTGGCATTAGTTTTTCCGATGATATATGTCACCAACCGTCAAGCATTAGGCCTACATTTAAGTGAAAATGAATGTCAAGTAATATGCAGCTTGTTGTGTGTTTTGAAACCAGCGAAAATTGCAGGATATGTAGAACATAAGTTCACACAACGTCACATCACGCACATGTAGCGCTTCTTTGAACGGCGAAAACAGAATAAAACCATAGGCCTACATAACACACATGCAATAAAAGGGAATATTTAGGCCTATAGGCTACGCGATATTTCACTATATAATTAGGTCTACAGATTAACAAAACAAAAGTGGTTCATTGTGGCACACTCCAACGATCCAGGAAAAGAAACAGACATTCTGTTTGTTTTCGTTATTTAATTGTCTTGTAAATGTATGAATTATGTCTTGCTTTTACCTGTATGACCATAAATTACGGAGTACAGAAGGGAATAAAATTCCAGTGGTCGCGCTGGCGCCTCACGCGCGCTCACACAAATTCTTGCATTTCTTACTTGATATCGCAGCCTGTTAAAATAAAATACAATCAACCAAACATATAAAACGTTACACTGCTCAATTCAATTCTGTGATACAATCTGCCATTTACCACCTGTGACCACCGCCTGACTGTGCTGTTATGTGAAGGATGATGTCGATAATGCGAGTGAAATACAAAGCTTACATAAAAAATAATAGTTTAGCATGTCTCGAAAATGGAAATAGTGCCGAATGAGAAAGGTAAGCTTCAGATTCATTTTAAATTAATTCGTTTAGCATCTTATTTAGTTTTATTTCTAATAAATAAACCTGTTTCTCGCCTTGAATATAGCAATAGAAGCTGGAATGGTGTTAAAAAAGAAAATTCGTTTTGGCTTGACGCATAGCCTGAATAGGCTGTTAACTTTAGAGGCTACATGCAAACAAACAAACAAACAAACAAACAAAAAGTTAAAAAAATAACGTTATTAACCGTTATTTTTTCTAAACAAACCGTTTTCGGAACGTTAATAACACAGAAGGAACGCTGGAACAGAAACATACCGATTCTGCTTGGAATGAAACAATTGAATTTTTTTTTTTCGTTTTTAAGCCCTGATCTTGAGACAAAACAACGGCACTAACATAGTTTAAGATATGTCAGTGCAAGTTGGTTTCAGTTTAAACTGCTCAAACATGCATTTTAGTCTGGGATTAGGCTTAAGCCTTGTCTGTGAAACCGGGGGATAATGTTCTAGACAAAGGCGATGTACTTATACAGAACCTCCAAGAACAAATGATGACCTACTCTTCGCCGATGCTCCAGGCTCATTTTAGTACAGTGGGCTGCACAGTGAAATTGACATTAATAAGAAGTCTAGACACAGTCAGAGGATAGCTGAGGAACGCAGAGAGGGGCAAGGGCAGAGCTGGGACAACACATAAGAGGAGAGAGGTTATATTCATTTTTTGTTCCTTCGAATAATCACAAATCTTTTTATATTATAAACCCTTTTTATATATATTTTTTATTTTTTATTTATGAGGACACAAATTTGAAGAGGTTTTCTATGATGGGCAGGTTTGTACAGTTTGTACAGTATAAAAACCATTATGCCTATGGAATGTTCTCACTTTGATAGCAAAACAAACCTGTGTGTGTGTGTGTGTGTGTGTGTGTGTGTGTGTGTGTGTGTGTGTGTGTGTGTGTGTGTGTGTCCAGATGACCCCACAAAGTACAAAAGATACAGAATTTTTTACTTTGTCGGGTCCTTTAATTGGACCCCACAAGGACAAAATATTTTATATGAGATTAAATGTTGACTCAATTTACCATCGTCCTTCCCTACACTATACCTAAACCTACCCGTCACAGGAACCTAACATAATTTTAACATTATATATATATATATATATATATATATTATATATATATATATCAGTGGGTACGGAAAGTATTCAGACCCCCTTAAATTTTTCACTCTTTGTTATATTGCAGCCATTTGCTAAAATCATTTAAGTTCATTTTTTTCCTCATTAATGTACACACAGCACCCCATATTGACAGAAAAACACAGAATTGTTGACATTTTTGCAGATTTATTAAAAAAGAAAAACTGAAATATCACATGGTCCTAAGTATTCAGACCCTTTGCTGTGACACTCATATATTTAACTCAGGTGCTGTCCATTTCTTCTGATCATCCTTGAGATGGTTCTACACCTTCATTTGAGTCCAGCTGTGTTTGATTATACTGACTGGACTTGATTAGGAAAGCCACACACCTGTCTATATAAGACCTTACAGCTCACAGTGCATGTCAGAGCAAATGAGAATCATGAGGTCAAAGGAACTGCCTGAAGAGCTCAGAGACAGAATTGTGGCAAGGCACAGATCTGGCCAAGGTTACAAAAAAAAAAATTCTGCTGCACTTAAGGTTCCTAAGAGCACAGTGGCCTCCATAATCCTTAAATGGAAGACGTTTGGGACAACCAGAACCCTTCCTAGAGCTGGCCGTCCGGCCAAACTGAGCTATCGGGGGAGAAGAGCCTTGGTGAGAGCGGTAAAGAAGAACCCAAAGATCACTGTGGCTGAGCTCCAGAGATGCAGTCGGGAGATGGGAGAAAGTTGTAGAAAGTCAACCATCACTGCAGCCCTCCACCAGTCGGGGCTTTATGGCACAGTGGCCCGACGGAAGCCTCTCCTCAGTGCAAGACACATGAAAAAACACCTGAAGGATTCAGATCCAGAGTGCTCAGGACCTCAGACTGGGCCGAAGGTTTACCTTCCAACAAGACACTGACCCTAAGCACACAGCTAAAATAACGAAGGAGTGGCTTCACAACAACTCCGTGACTGTTCTTGAATGGCCCAGCCAGAGCCCTGACTTAAACCCAATTGAGCATCTCTGGAGAGACCTAAAAATGGCTGTCCACCAACGTTTACCATCCAACCTGACAGAACTGGAGAGGATCTGCAAGGAGGAATGGCAGAGGATCCCCAAATCCAGGTGTGAAAAACTTGTTGCATCTTTCCCAAAAAGACTCATGGCTGTATTAGATCAAAAGGGTGCTTCTACTAAATACTGAGCAAAGGGTCTGAATACTTAGGACCATGTGATATTTCAGTTTTTCTTTTTTAATAAATCTGCAAAAATGTCAACAATTCTGTGTTTTTCTGTCAATATGGGGTGCTGTGTGTACATTAATAAGGAAAAAAAAAATGAACTTAAATCATTTTAGCAAATGGCTGCAATATAACAAAGAGTGAAAAATTTAAGGGGGTCTGAATACTTTCCGTACCCACTGTATATATATATATTATATATATATATATATATATATATATATTAGGATGTTAAAATTATGTTAGGTTCCTGTGACGGGTAGGTTTGGGGTTAGCTTCCTGTGACGGGTAGGTTTAGGTATAGTGTTGGGTAGGGCAATATAGTGACTTAGATTTTGTCAAACATTCTTATATATGGGGATATAAATCGGGATAGGACTCGGGCAGAAATCATGTTCATGGATGTGATTGTTAACATTACTGTAGTATGAAGCAAAGCAGGACCGAGTGTTGTGGGAGCTAAACGAGGCCGCTGGAGCGATTGCGCAACAAACGCCTCATGAGCAGTGGAGCTTTTATTATGCCACAGTCGCCGGCGCCGCTTCCGCTTTTCCGGTCATGAGTATGAGGTAACACAGCTCTGTTTATCATATTAGATACATTTGAGTGTGAAAATGATATTATAACGTTAGTCTGTGCGTTCGCTCGGTGGCTGCTGTCAGACACTTGTTGCACACTGCAGTAAGCTAGATTGATTTTAAAATATCATATTAAATGCTGGATGGCTTGTGTTGATAAATGCAATTAATTTTAAAATGTAATGTATGATGGAGAAAATGCTGTATTACTGTTACTAAAAATAAAGCTGCATCTGATTATGCTATGTTAGCTACAAAATAGTGTTTTTCTTTGAGGCATGGTGAAGCATGGTACTCGCGCAAAAAAAAAAAAAAAAAAAAAATCAAGAAAATTAGACTTAAACAATAAAACTAAACGTGTTGAGCTATATAACAATAGTTTTCTGTCTATAAATGTAACCAAACAGTTGTTCCCTTGTCTAATAAAACATGTAATATATTAAAGCGTCTTTGTTGTTTCCATGGTTTCTACAAAATAAAACCGGAAACCGAGGGTAACGCGAATATGATGCAATTGACAGGCGACTCCTCACACGTCCCGGAGCCTTGGTTAAAATAGCAATTTTCTCACGATTTACAAATAGTTGGAAACATTTGGGATATTGTAAGTACTCAACTGAACAAAATATATAACACTGGCCTAGTGGTTATTGGATATTTTACTGCAAAAATTTTACATATTGCAGCTTTAACAACTGTACAAGTTTAGACTATATAAATATAAAACATATAAATAAAAACATAAAAGTAGCCCAAACAACTTAATATAAATAAATACATATATAAAATAAAATAAATTTGGTGTTAAATATAATTAGAATATTGTACACACTTTGTTTTAACTACTTTTATGGTGCATTTATGGGGACCTTTATGAAGCTTGAAAGCCTCAGTCAACATTCATTGCATTATTTTTACATTATTGTCTGTACAAAAGTCTAGCAGAGTCATAATTTCTCCTTTTGTACTTCACAGAAGAAAGCCATACACAGATTTGAAATGACATGAGGGTGAGTAAATGATGACAGAATTATCATTTTTGCGATTAAATATTCTTTTAAACACCAAACACACACACACACTTCACCTTTAAGTTTTATTAGATTATGTAACCAGAAGATAAGATTTGGAAAAGGTTGTGAGGAGAATTTCTCAGACTTCGCTAATGGAGGGGCCAGCAGGATTAATGACTGAGTGATGAAACTGTGAAAAGAAATGAGGCCAAGGAGGGAACGAATGGTGGGAGTGGGTGAGAAAGAGAGAGAAAGTGAGAGAAAATGAGAGCGAGAGAGACGGATGGACAGGTGGGAGACAGCTCAATGAAATGAAGCAAGCAGGAAGAGGAGGAGGAAGGACACATCAAAGAGGACACAGAGAAATAGAGGAGTGGGAATGGCAGATGGGGACGTGGTGACAAGAGAAAGTGTAATAGAAAGAGAGATGGATGACAGGAGAGCACATAGACTCACTTGAGGATCGAAGACACACAAGTTAAGTGTGACAAACCATTTTCAACGGAAGTGATGGGCGGATGTTAAAGGCGATCTGGAAGAAGGAGGGGACACGTGGACACAGGCGCAAAGATGATGAATCGAGAGCGGTAAACAGGACAGCCAGGCAGTAAGACGAGGCAAAGGGGCGGACGGATGGACGGGGGAAGGAGAGAAGGGCCGAGAGAAGAAACAGGAGTGTGCAGACACATTAAATAAGATAGTGACAGGCAGAGACTAAGATGGAGCAGGTCGATTAGAGAGCAGGCGGACACACAGAAACATAATAAATCAGCCAGCGCTGTGACTAAATATGACTGAAATGTTTATGATGCGTCGACATCATGAGAGATAGAGAAAGCAAGTGTGAGGAAGTGATAGATCCATCCAACTATGGCAGAAAGGATGAAAATGTAGAATTTTATGCAATATATGTCAATATTCAGGATATTATATAGAATTCAGGGGTAAAGAGTATGAAATACAAGTACAAAATGGCATATATAAACAACAACAACAAGTACGCTAGTGATAGCTCAATAAAAGTAAATAATAACTAAACCAAGTAAATAACTGCTGCAAAAAATTTTTATTTAACATACACTCATTCAAAAGTTTGAGGTCGGTAAGATGTTTTTTAAAGTCACCAAGTCTGCATTTATTTGATGAAAAATACAGTAAAAACAGTAATAATGTAATATTTTATTACAATTTAATAACAATTTTAATAAAATGTAATTTATTCCTGTGATTTTTTTTTTTTTTGTAATTGTTTGTGTGAAATGTGCTACCACAAAATTGTCATTGTTAAATTATTGTAAATGCATATAAATTAGAACTATTTTTAAAACAATAAAATAAATGTTTTAAATGTACCAAGCACTTAGAGTCAAATAATAGACTGGGCCACAGGTACTTCATAATTATTCCTTATGGTTACAGAAGGACCATATGGTTGATTACGCTTTCCAGAAGGCTCCTGTCTGGACCTGAAACTCCACACCAGATCCATCAGGAAGAGCCAACACATGCCCTACTTGTTACCTTGAGCTCTTCCGGCAATTCTACCCCTACATGGAGGCTCATAGTAAGAGGGTGAGTGACAGCTGAGGTAACCATAGATACAGAGAGGATACTCTTTCAGAGACGGTGTACGTGACTTTGACTGACAAACTGGGTAACTATAGAAACAATGAGATGTGTGGGTAGGGGGTCCTTTGCAAATACATATAACACTTATATTGAAGGAGAGACTCAGAGTCATATCTAGAGACCTGAATATGGTCATGGGCTCTTTTGACTTGGGATAGTAAGAGGTCATCAGGTAGTTAGTTTTAGATTTAGTTGTTTTTTCTTGGGAAACTAACTACCTTTCCATCACTAGCATCATGCTCAAAAACCACCCCGAATACCGTAACGGCATAGCAACACCCTGGCAACCACACAAAACACTCTTTTACACAGGCATGTCGCACTCAGAAAATGTTCATGAAAATGTAAGAAATATTGGTAGAAACCTTTCTATGCTGTTATTTCATGTGCCTTCTCATGTGCACAACTTGGCTGAACTAGGGCGAAAGATTACTGCAATAGGAAGTCATCAATGGAAGGCTGTAACGGTAATCTGATTTGAGATCAGTGGAGGGCAGGTGAAAGGTGAAGCACAAGGCCCTGCTGTGTTTATTTACAGGTTAGCTGCTTGGCACTGACTCAAAGCCACTTCCAGCACAACACTTTCAATCTACTGTGACATGACTGAAAAATGGGAATGGAAACATGATGATGATGGTGATTATGGTTTACAAACATCTTGCTTGCTTGCTTGCTTTTAAGATGGGTTATTATGGAAAATTGGGATACAAAGTATGTGTGTTTATTAATATGAATAAATGTAAAACTGTAGAGCAAATATTTAAGATTATGGCAAACAAATTCTATCAAGTCAGGGCAAATGTTTAATATGTTTATAAAAATAAATAAACAAATAAATGCATAAATTAAAACATTTCATATGTAGTGTGTAAAATAAATAAATAAATATAAGTTTATAAATATAAATAAAGTAAATCAAACATAAAAATGTAGGGCAAATATTTAGGACTATGGGAAACAAATTGTGACCAAACATTTGATAGTGTGTAAAATAAATAAATAAATACACAAACTCAATGAGGACTTAAAAAAATAAAGATACATTTTATTTTCTTGCGCAATGTGTATATAATTGTGTACATTTACACAGACAGCAATATTCAAACTATAACAAGTCTCTTCCCTGCTCTGTATTTTGCTCTAATGTCAGCGTTAATCTCTCTTTGTTGTAGTGCTTCAGTTGGATTATGAATAATGAGATTAGAATTCTGTCATTAGCTCAGGATTAATCTACAGCACTACGCTATGGTAATGGGGTGTTTTTTTTTTTTTTTTCCTGGCCAAATTTGTTCTTTTTTTAAACTTTGTACTTTTCTGTGTTAGAATCACTTGTGCATTCCTTATTTTAAAGTCACTTTGGATAAAAGCATATGCTAAATTATTCAAATGTAAAATGTTTTGTTTAGTGGAACTACATGATTCATGGAAATCCTGATTCACTTAAAAAAAAAAAAAAAAAAAACAAGCCACACATTTAAATTCCACTGATGGAGGTAAATTGCAGACAGCAGCCACGTTCTGCAATTATAGTGCTGTTTATTTTATGTTATCATATGCATTTATACTTATTCACCTGATACAGACACTTGCTTGTTTCCTGGGAAACTAACTACCTTTCTGTCACTAGCATCATGCTCAAAAGTCAAGCTACCACAACACCATATGTATGATGTATATTTTGGTAAACCAGCTGACTGTACAGACTGAAGCAGGACAATGAGGGATTTTTCATAAAAACACAAAAATCTGTTTGGGAAAGAAATATACAAAATAAATATCAAAAAAAAAAAAAACAATTAAAATAACTCAAATGAAGCATGTGCAGAGAGAGAATGGGTATGACAACAGGGTGGACGTGAACCTCTAATGGTTCGCCCACTCCAACAAAGCTATGAAGTTGAAGTGGTCCATAATATGGTAAGAGCCTCGGGGGCAAAGGGAAAAAAAGCCACAGCAGCAAAACCACAGCACCAAATAGATCTCTTTACACTACTAAAACACCAATTAGTTTAATTAGTCCCTGTTTGTATTTGAATGCAGGCCCAGGGCTGTTTTTGTTTCGCTGCATGTTTGCGGTGTACGGGCATGTGTACATCGCTGTGTTTTGGCCTGCAGCTCAGAGTCTGTTATAGAAGGGAGGGTGTCATCTGTACATACTGTACAGAAAAACTAAACTAAAACTAAATTCATCCAAAAAAAATAAATATTTAAATACTTGGCTGCCCTTTGACTTCGCTAAAAGAACTTTACATTGCACTCTGCCTCAGAAAGGCTGCAAACATCTTAAAGGACCTTCCCACTCTGGACATCACTTGTTTTTACTGCTGCCCTCTGGTAAAAAATTCAGGTCCATCACATCACGGACCAATAGACTCAAGAACAGCTTCTACCCCAACCCCCTATACAGGAGCCGAACACTGCCAGGTACACACACACACACACACACACACACACACATACATAAACTGAAGGAACGCATCATTATAATCTGGCATTTTGACCTGTCCTTTGAAATTGACGGGGTTCATGTTAAGCCTTCTTCATCTTGGTGTCTTATTTGACTCATCTTTACTCCTCTACTGCATGATCTTCACTATATACCTGTGGCATCACGTATTCACTTTAAGATATTACTTCTAACATTTAAGGCATTAAATGGCCTTGCGCCTCCATATCTGTCTGACCTACTCTACTCCTGCTCTCCTGCCCGGTCCCTCAGATCATCTGAGCTTGGTCTTTTGTCCATTCCTCGTCTTTGGCTGTCCACTGTAGGTGGTAGGTCATTTAGTGTTAATGCTCCTAAATTATGGAATTCGCTACCCCTTACACTTCACAATATATCATCCTTGCCTACCTTTAAGACTCAGCTGAAAACATATCTTTTCAATATGTATTTTGGATAATGTGGCTACATGTGGCCTTATGTGTTTGTATTGTGTATGTGGATGTGCAAATGTATTGTATGGCACTATGTGAAGCGACCTTGAGCTATGGAAAGGCGCTATATAAATAAAACGTCTTCTATTTTATACCTCAACCCCACAGTTAATACAATCTGTATACCTCAGTGTATGTCTGCTCAGTATACCGTGTGTTTACATTCTATACTGCTTAGTATATGTTTACATTCTGTTGCACTTATTACTTTCCCTGTTTAGTTTTCACATTTTTTATCCGATTTTTGCATTCACTAATGTTAAATGGTCGTGCGGAGTAAAAAATGTTTTTAAAAAAAATATTACAAAGTACTCACACGAATAATTTGAAGTCATAAAAGCTGCATGTGTAATAAATATAATAATGTAGTTAATGAAAATGGTCACTTTCCAAAATTTCAAGTCAACTATTATATTATATTATATTATATTATTAACTTTCTAATTAACAGCCATTAATTATACAAATGTGACCCGTGCTGGCAAAATGAGTCGGAAAGCGCACAGACTAATTTCGAGCTATAGGCAAAACAAGTGAAAAATATCAATTTTGGTCGAAATTGAGTTTTTCACAAAAAAAAAAAAAAAAAAAAAAAAAAAAAAAAATCAGTTCATTTAGCCCTCGTCTAGAGATCCCAATGCTCCAAATAGCAATTAAACATTTAAAAGTATCTTTATTTGTACGTTTTCTGAGAGGAGTACCTTTCCTTTGGTCATGAAAAATGCCGTTTTTCTCTGCTTGCTTTTTGACAGCTGGCGTTTCCCCTCAGCACAAGTTTGGTATCGTTGTAAAACGCAGCATTCAAACTTTGTGAACATTCATAGCGAATTCTCAATGGCATGATTCTGAACCAATGAAATGTGATTTTTAAACTCATGCTGATGTAAACAAAATGATCTTACTCGCACTGACTGACAGATCCGAAGCGTGCGCACAAAGACGCCTCATACAGCGCACGAACCCAATATACATACACAGAATTACGGCATTTCAAAAAATCTGTCTTGGCAAGTATTATCTGTTATGTCTTAAGTGAACATTTGGGGAAAAACATCTGATGTGTAACATTATATTAGAATTAGATCCGTGTGGTACAGGTAACAAAAAAGTTGAATATATATATATATATATATATATATATATATATTTTTTTTTTTTTTTTTTTTTTTTTCCTATAGATATGGGTTTTGACTTGGTTTGTGCCAAATTTGGTGGTATTACCAGGGATTTTAAGGTATGGTTGCTAGGTGATTTTGTTTGGGAACCTTCAGAAAACTTTAACTTGAATTTTCTCAAAATTGACTTTGCTGACTCTAGTGACTTCAAACAAGTGTATCTCAGTATTTTTTTTTTTTTTTTGTCTGATTGCAACAAATCATACATCATTTTGAATGCTTTTTAATGGAGAATGTGAGAACAACACATGAGAATAACTCATTTTTGTAAATTTGCTCATTGCGACTCATTTTGCCAGGACAGGTCACAAATTCAGATTGCTATTTGGACAATGTGCTTTATATGGTATGTTTTTCATATGGTAAAAAAAGATATAAAAATGCCCCTGAAAAATCAATTCTAGGGTGAAATTATGGCAAATAGGGCATTTTTTTTTTTTAGCTTAATAAAAAAGGTAACACTTTACAATAATGTCTCATTCGTTAACATTAGTTTCTGCATTGAGATGGAGTTTCATATGTTAAATGCTGTTCTAACAAAATTACAAGAGTGAAACTGTTTATCCAGAACTGGGGGATTTAACCCAGATTTGGTCGAGTTCAATGAAATGATCAAGATCTAAAGAGCCCAGAGGGAAAGGTTATGCTCAAAACAACTGTCACAGATTCACTCAAAGTATAATATTTATCACTGAATAAAATAAATATCAAGCTATATTGTAAACAAACATTTATGGATATAAGCAATATCAGATGACAGACTGATCTCATGTCCTCAATAACAATATCAACACTCAAAATACAAAGCCATCTATGTGCTAAACAGACAAAGAGGTAGATGGATGGGACAGAAAAAGAACTTAAATATATATCCAGTAGTATGCGGTTATTCATAAAAGGTTAAAAGTCTGATTTTAAATGGTCGCTTTTATTAATGATGTAAAACTGTCTGCCTCAATCATCCGTCTTTCTCCATCGCTCACTAGTTTATCTGATAAATCTCTGCCTGTCTGCCTGCCTGATCCTTTCTGCCATGTCTGTTTTGGTTTCATCCTGTTTGGCTACGTCCCTCCCTGAAAACAACTACAGGGATCAGATAAATCAGAGTGAGAGATGGCAAAACGGAGGCCGAAAGAGAGAGATAAGCCTGTGTTCTTGGCAGTGGTGATTTGTAACGTGTCGAACTGCAGTTCTCATAGGAGTGTTCTTGGACAGCAGGGAGCATGCAGAGATGAAGATAAGGCAATAGAGACAGAGAGACGGAGAGACGGATAAGGCTAAAAATGGCAATATTTCCTATTTTTTACTATGGAAACTGCCCAACCTGCCTCTTTTAAGAGTCAAAGATCACAGGGTCACTGGCACTTTAAATCCTGGTGCGGCACAGAAAATGCCTACTTTGTGACCTTCAAGCATCAGTGATAGAGAAGAAGAGATGTGAAAGTGAACGAATGAATCTCAGCCAAAAGAATAAATTATAGGAAAATGAGGGGAGAACAACTGCCTGACGACTAAAAACTGCCAATTGAAAGGTTCAACCAAAATCAGACATGCATGAGGATAGTGGCATTATGGGTAATCAAATGTAATAGGCAACAAAGTTTTGCTTTGGATACAAGAACAGATCTGTAACAGGGTTCGGTTTGAGGTTTTGAACTGGAAGAGTCAGGAAAGACATGGAAAGAATTAGAGACCAAAAAGATACATATAATGTTTGTGATTACAACACACTTTCAGAATTCAAGCATAAGTGGATGCACTTTTGTCTTCCCAAATTTTCCATCTGTTTCACAGTCTTTTATTTATTTTGCCAGTTCCCCCAGCTAAGACAATGGCTAGCTTTACATGTACAAAATGAAGCAAAACAAAACACAAATTTCACATTTAACAAATTTTAACCAACAACCTAATACTTCCATCTGCTCAACTTAAAGGCCACAATACAATCACAGCAAAGTTCTTTTTTGTTCTTCGTTTAGGAGTAAAAAGAAGCTCAAAATACTGTTAGTGAACATCCCGACACCCTCCACACTGCTGAGAGCGCTCTCTTTCCTCTCAATAACAAAATAAACAATGAAAATTGACATGCGGTGAGAAAACAGAAGTTAAGAAAGCATCCGGTAATAGTGATGTGGTTGTTTGCACAAGCGCTGAAATTCGACACTCCACTCAAGTAAAGTCACATTTATTTATATAGCACTTTATACAATAGAATGCTTTAAACCAAACCGCTTTACAATATTAAACATTCACTCGCAGACATCTGACCTTGACGGGCTCAACAGAGGAAATGAACCGGAGAAGATTTCCACATCAAAGAGGGCAGAACCGGCCCTCTTGAAATTACATCACACCAATTTGTTCTTTGATTTCGCCTTATAGTATATCGGGGCCTTAAAGGCACAGTATGTAAGTTTTACCCCTAGAGGTCGATAAACCTTCAAACAGACAAGTAAATAACAGTGATATTTAATTAATTTAGATATCATGTTAATACTACACATAATAATATCGTAAATAATCCAGGACCAGTAACTTTCTAGTTGACACCCCAGCATAAGTAGGTGGCATTTCACTTTAACGGTGGTTGCCACCTGTCATAAAACAAAATAGAAGAAGAGGCAGCATGTAGATACAACTGCCACACAAAATCATGTAGGAAGAGATGACAAATAAAAACAAGACACCCTACCCACACTCTACCCACACCTGAGAAAAGTCGCCAGTGTAGAGACAATTTTTTTGGTTTAATATAGAGATCATGATTCTCCCATGATTCTGAATAGACAACTAAACAAAATAACATGTAATTTACTACAGATTCTGACAAAATGTTAATTGCTGCAGTCCATTAAAACATTTAATTAATATTTATTTAAAAAATTAAAAAAAATGGTTTGAATGAATGATTCAATGACTCACACATAAAGACTTGTTTCATTATGAGATTTTTGAATGAATCTCTTAAATGATTCAATGACAAATACATTTTTAATAGTCACTTGTCATCACCTACTGGTTTAATGATGTAATTGAAACAATCATTTGAAACGTGAAGTTACGTGCAAAAAGTGATTTTGATCACTACCGTAGACATCAGTGTTTATATCCAAACTATAAACTTTTATCCCAGTACTACTGTGATATTTTGAGTTATTGTAAAAGAGAAATAATAATACTGTGTGGTTGAAAAGACTGTTTGTGAAGCTGTTTCATACCTATACATGACAACTGCTCTCTCTGGCTCAGCAGCAGCACCAACACAGATCTGGTTTAATAGACATAGACGAATTGTAGCCATTTAAGAATAAGATCGCATGGGTGTTGGAACTGAGATTGTGATCTTTTAACGATTGATCGTGCAGCTCTAAAATGTAGGATTTTTTGGGATTCTGTTAAAAAAAAAAAAACAGGGTCTTCTCCCTTCACTCATATTTTGTGTGCTTCATTGGTCAAAAAGAGAAAGCACAAAATAAAAGTTAAAAGGTTAATTTGACTGATAGCATTTTTTCTAAATTTCTGTAGATCCCTTAGATTATCAAAAAATAAACCCAAACAGGGTGAACAGGAATTTCCTTTTTTTGTAATGAGTGTCAGAGCGTCAGCTCTGCTTATTTGTGTCCCAACGCTAATTTGCACTGCTCTTCTTAGATTGCGCTGGTCATTATGTAAATGATTTTGACTGCGTCTGTGTTCTTTAATTTGCGCGTCAGTAGTAGATCACGCACAAAAGTTGCCACTCCCATTGCCGCATTTGTGGAATTGCGCTCTCACGCTAATTTGCCCCGTTTAGTAAATCTGAGCCTTGATGTCTCCCTCTGGTTGTCCACATTTTCCTCTCGTTTCCCCTTTCACTGCTGCTCAGAGACACTGAGTAGATGAGGAGACGATTAGAAATGTAATCCTGTTACAGAAACTGTGCTCAGGAATCACCTCTCATAACATGCATCTACTGTACGTTAACACACTCTCTCAACTGTCAAAGGACCAAAAGCTGCTTTTATCTGTGGAAGGAGGAATGAAAATAAGAATTTAAAGTAGGAAATTAGTGCTTGCGCATGGAGAATCTCTCTGTCTGTTGTTATTCACAGGAAGAGGACAGAGTTTTTGATGGAGTGCATATGGGTGAAACTTTGCGGAACTCTTAAGTGTTCCTTGTAATTCTTCCAAAAGTGAAATATCACATTCCCACAGAGACACACGCCAGGCCGTGCTTAAAAGAGGAACAAGAATATGAGTGCATGTTGGGTAGACCTCATCTGACACAGTTGTGACCACACCCCAGACTACAAAACCGCTTTCTGCATGTCAATGAACACTGAGGTGGATTCTGTCAGGCCCATCGGTTGCCATGGTAGCCCAACTGCACACCAGTGATTTCCATGGCAAGATGGAGTGAAATCATAGCAATTCAGAATCCAAGATCACATTCTTGCTGGCCTGCCCTTTATATTCTTGGACACACTTGCTGAAAGACTGTGGCAAGCATGAATTTCACTATAAAGCACTTGTAATAGAAGTCTATGGGCCAAGACATAGCATGTCACAAATACACACCGTTTCAAAAGTATAGACAGACACATGTGCATTGTTACTGAATACAATTTTTTATCTCCAGGCAAGACCATGTAAAGCTTATAAATCCTGCAACTTTCACAATTGTACAAGCAGAATATTCTATACACTATAAAGACAATAATACTACTCTTCAAACGTTTTGGGGTCAGCAACATTTCTTTTTAATTAAAACTTGCATTGAAATAATCTGAACTGACAGTAAAGACATTTCTAATGTTATGAAATATTTCCATTTAAAAAAAAAAAATTAAAAAAAAAACCTGCATCACAGTTTCCACAAAAATATTAAGCAGCACAACTGTTTTCAACATTGATAACAAGAAATGTTTCTTGAGCACCAATTCAGCATATAACACCATGTCCTAACCAGACATGACTTGATGCCGTGAGGCATGATCAGAGTTAAAGGGATAGTTCACCCAAAAATGAAAATTATCCCATGATTTACTCACCCTCAAGCCATCCAAGGTGTATATGACTATCTTCTTTCAAATGAATACAATCAGAGATATATTTAAAAATATCCTTAGTCCTGAAAGGTTCATAATGGCTGTGAATGGGGGGCCGTGTTTTGAAGTAAAAAATAATGCATCCATCCATAAAAAAAATAAATAAAAAAAAAAAAAAAGTAATCCATACGACTCCAGTGGGTTAATGAATGCCTTCTGAAGTGAAGCGATGCGTTTTTGTAAGTGTTAAATCATTTCTTATTTCTTGGGCTTCACTTTTTGACTTTCTTTGTGTCTTGGGATTTTTCCATTGTGCACATCACGTACCTACCTAGACAAAACAAGAAGTAGTAATCTTTGGACACACTGACACTCTCACACGCAACCAGAAGTTGAAGACACACACACACACACACATTTATGCACATACATTTCTTTTGTTGTTATTATATTTCTTAAAAAGCCATACATGGTAAGGTTTGATTCTTAAGTCGTATGATTGGATGCTCAAGCCATCCTGGAGATTGTTGTTTGACCTATGTCTATAAATATGACCCTTCTTCCTGAATAAATCTGAGAATGCTTTGTACCACACTTGATCTGTGTCTGCCTGTTCATTCTCCCAAGATCTCGCACTGCTGCTGCCACACATCACAGGGGTTGAGGCGCCTGTTTCTAAACTGATGACTAAGACTACAAATATTCTATCTATGATTGAGATTTTAATCTAACAGTAAGAAAAATAACCATATTTAAAACTTTATAAACTCAAATAACTAGTTTCCGGCAGACAACCGTACGCTGAATGCTGTAACCTTTGGCCTGACGCGCAACGTAATGACGAACTTGGTGGCACAGAGGATAGAGCAAAACAAATCACCGGTCACGGATTATAAATCTAAAACAATAATTTTTAAAGAGAAATTTCAGAGGATTTCGATATAAGAGAAGAGGAGCTTAAATATGTTGCACAGCCCTATTTGTTTGAACTGCAAGAAGCGTCTAAGCCGGCGTCTCAACTACATGTGAACATGCAAGTCTATGCTGTGATAATCTTTGTGTCATACATCGCGTAAGAGGATTACTTATTTGGCGCAAGTCGACTTGCGCATTCTGTGTGCGTTCATCCACCGGAAGTTAGTTATTTGATTTTATAAAGTTTTAAATGTGGTTATTTTTCTTACAAAAACGCATCGCTTTGCTTCAGAAGGCCTTTACTAACCCCCTGGAGTCATATGGATTACTTTTTTTATGGATGGATGCATTATTTTTTACTTCAAAATGCAGCACCCCATTCATAACCATTATAAACCTTGGAGGACTAAGGATATTTTTAAATATATCTCTGATTGTGTTCATTTGAAAGAAGATAGTCATATACGCCTAGGATGGCTTGAAGGTGAATAAACATGGGATAATTTTCATTTTTGGGTGAACTATCCCTTTAATCAGAGTTTTTGTCCTAACCAGCTGCAACAGCGGTACGCGATGATTCTATTTTAGAAACGGTTTCTATTTCTGCAACATTGCGACTGGAACAACAACAAAGTATGACAATGATAATCTCAAGTACTGTTTATGTGCTTTATTTAATGTTAAAAGCGTCCAACGTGAGTTTGAATATAATTTTGCGTGACCTTTATAGCCATACTGAAATTGACAATGAGTAATCCACCTCAGATCTAGAAAATAAATTAAAGGAAATAAAGGCATAAAGTTAAGGCTGCTCTGTGCCTGCACAAAATTCTGTGTAAAGACACAATGCAGCATAAAAGCCAGACTAAATTATGCCTGTTCTGACCTACCTAAGCCCCTTGTATAACAATATGCAGTTAAAATTTCTGTGTAAATGCATTTATGCCACCTCTGAGCAGCATTAAACAGTCAAAAACACCAAATTGCCACTTCAGAAGCGCTTCTGTGCCACCTTTGCAGTGTAAATTTGCCATAAGAAAGTTCAAACTGTCAACTCCATGTGAACATGCAAGTCTATGCTGTGACAAAGATTGTTTCAGTCACTCAGTACACATTTTTAATAACGTTTTTAATATGTGTAATATTTATGAATTTGATTATGTTTCGTTGCAAGTGCACTTGCAGAGAGACGCCATCCACACATTCTTCGTGTTGCATGTGATTTTTGATAGATTTTGTCACATCTCGTAGTTGTGTTGCATCTGGTGTGGACAGACAACTGTTGCTGTTAGGACACACAGTTAGAATGATTCCTGAAGGATCACGTGGCACTAACGAAGACTGGAGTAACGGCTGATGAAAATTCAACTTTTGACATGCCATGAAAAAATTACATTTTAAAATATATTGAAATAGAAAACATTTATTTAAAACTGTATAGTATTTCTCAAGATTACTGTTTTACTGTGTTTTTATCAAATAAATGCAACCTGGATGAGCTTAGGACTCTTTCAAAAACAAAAAAAACAAAAAACAAAAATCATACTGAACCCAAACTTATGAAAGGTAATGTATACTAATGGCTGTTTGAAAACTATGACTTTAATGAGATTAGTGGTCATCATTACAGGAAAAAAAAAGCTGTATTTTTTTTCTGAATTCTAATGTCAAAACTCTTTCACGAAAAAAACACTGAACATTTGATGAGCATGTCATCTAGCACGCTGAGAACATTTGTCTCTAGGGTCTCAGTCAGTCTTCTCAGACTCTTGCTTGTGCCCTGTGCGCCAGGCCCAAGGAGGGCTGGGAAACTTCTATGACAAACTGCAGGCTGGAATAACAGTAAATTTCACCCTGACAGGGTAAGAACGTCATCCAAGATGTGCATACACAACAATGTATAGAACCTGAACAGATATACTTGTCCTTTTCGAGTCACTTCATCCCTCATTTGTTCACCATGCATCACGAAAGACAGCGTGTTTGTAAGCATATCTCAGTGTTAGCCCCAAACATCAAACATCCCCCCATAGCCAAAGATCACTTCCCTGTGGGCTGTGGTTGACCAGGGGAGAAGTTCTAATTCGGCTGCTCTCAGTTGAACGCCCACAAGCCGAGCTCCACCCTGATGTAAAATGTGCACTACTGATGAAATGTACCAGCCATCCATTTCAACACCCCTCCTTCTCAGTCAGCTTGCTCATATTTTCATGCTATCATACGATCTTTTGTACTGTACTTCCTGTCTAAGCCTAAGCACGCATGGTTTTCCCTTGTCGCTGCTGTTCAGAATCACGCTCTGACGTTTATAGTATACTTCTGCCTTCCTCCATCCCCTTTTTGAACATTGCTAGTATTGTGATGGGAATGTACAGTAAAGTACAGTGCAGATCGCAGATGTACTTCTGAGATAGGTGATCATAAGTAAAAGTGTGCACCAGACAAGCTCAAAATCAGCTGTGGGTTGGGTATTACTAAACAGGAAGTTATAAACAGCTAGTTCCTTCAGTTATCACACTCCTTCACCTCAGAACTTCTCTCTATTTCTTTCTGTATCATCTGCTGACTTCTTTCTTTGCATTCCAGCCATCTCCACACCAAGGAGTGATGATAACCGTAAAATGCATGATCAAATGCTGAAACAACAACCAAGGGCAGCTAGTTTAAAAATTGGGGTAATTATGTTTTGAACTTCACAAAAGTCTTCAGCTTTTGGCAGTTTGTCTAAAAAGTTTGGCATTAGTTTGTCTTTTCTTCACAAGCCTCGACTCGCACAGAGTGGCCAAACAAGGCACTTTCTGTCCATTTTTCACCTGGCACTGTAAAGCAAGGAGGTGTTTAAAAAAAAAAAAAAAAAAAAAAAACAGAAAGTTAATGAGACAGGGTCTTCAGGATGCAGGCACCTGAGGTACTGCTAGGAAACAGAGCCAAGTTCACAAAAATACGCACAAGAAAAGGGCTGTGAAATGTCAAAATTTGCATCCTCTTATAAAAGAATGTGTATACTTTCCAACTGACACGCAGACAGGGATAAAACACCTTTAGTGGTCACCATACCCATCTAGTTTTCCTCATAGATTTGGATCACAAACCAACTTATGTGATACAGACACATAAAAACACACACTACACCGCATGATCACAAGAGAGATCCCAGTGACTTAAATGAGTGCTTGTGTCAGATAGGAAGGATAACATCATTCAGTGGATTGTGGCACCAGTATCTGAGTGACACTAGAGGACAGAGGGCCCAGTTTCCCTTCAGGACACTGTCAAACTCACATACACAGGCCTACTTAAACACAAAGTCAGTCACACATTGTCATAGCAGCTACATTGTCATTGCTCTTGATCAGCAGCCAGCGATGCTTTTTAAACAATCACTGTCCAGAACAGCGCAACACTGCAGAACAAAGTTTACTGTGATCAAAAAGCATGTCAAATTACTAAATTGGTAAACAACAATGAATAATGGATCCTAGGATGGGGCCTGAAGGTTTCTTCACAGCAAGACTTTTTCAAAGTGTTTAATATCATTAGCTTTTGGTCAATTCTGACTAGTTCAATGACTAGTTCATTCTTCAAAACCTCTCCTTTTGTGTTATACGGAAGACAGTCATTCCGTTTTGGAACAACATGACGGGAAGTGATGTCATTTTTCATTTTTGGTTGAACCATTCTTTAATGAGTGAGAAATCTTGTTTGTGTTTGCCTGTGAGGGGAGAGAAAAACATGGGGGTAAGGGAGTAAAAAGTGGGACAGAGATTAGCAGAAAATGGCAAAGCAGAACAAAAAGGAAATGAGAGAGAATCATGAATTACAGCAAATACGGTGAAATGTGAGGTAGAGATTGTATGGAAGACTGTAATGGATACACAATCCTAAGCTGTGGTCAGACAGCATTGATTAAATGGAAAGTGCTCATGAGGCTGAGAAAACAAGCAAGGTGTTCCCCAGGGCTCTGTACTTGAGCTTCCCCAAGTTTGTTTTTCTGCTCAACTGTCAAAACTCACTAAAGCTTCACTCTCAAATTTGCAGAGTGGTTTCCTATTTCCTCAATCACACCAAAAGTAACTGAGTAACTGTACTTCATTACTATACTTAAAGGTGCAATATGTAAGAATTTTGCAGTAAAATGCCCAAAAACCACTAGGCCAGTGTTATATATTTTGTTCACCTGTCAAATTTACTCACAATATCCCAAATGTTTACAACTATTTGTAAATCGTGAGAAAATTGCAATTTTAACCAAGGCTCCGGGACGTGTGAGGAGTCGCCTGTCAATTGCGTCATACCCGCGTTACCCTCGGTTTCCGGTTTTATTTTGTAGAAACCATGGAAACAACAAAGACGCTTTAATATTTACATGTTTTAATAGACAAGGGAACAACTGTTTTGATATATTTGTAGACAGAAAACTAATTATTGTTATATAGCTCAACACATTTAGTCTTATTGTTTAAATCTAATTTTCTTGATTTTTAGCGAGTACCATGCTTTACCATGCCTCAGAGAAAAACACTATTTTGGCAAGTGGCTAACATAGCATAATCAGATGCAGCTTTATTTTTAGTAACAGTGATTCTGACTAGTTCAATGACTAGTTCATTCTTCAAATAAAAGTAAATGTATGTTTTTGAAGGGACAATTAAATTGGACTTATATCGAGTCAAATTTGGAAATTGGACACAGTACTACTCACAGCACACTCCTACTTAACACTTCTTCCATTGTCCACACACAAAGAAATGCATGTAGGCCTCTTTTTTCTTTTATTCAAGCATGAGAGCAGGTCAAAAACAGCAGGTTAACAAGTGGCTATTATCTCCAGAGCACCACACTAAAACACATATATATCAAAATTAATCTGGGAAACTTTGTCAATTAGTTACATCACAAGTTGCGTCACAAATCAATTAGTTGTTGCTATCATCTCAGTCAAGTGCATGGAGGCATGGGGGGGAGGTTAAGTCATTGCCTGCTCAGGTTCAATTCCATTTTGCTTATTACGCTGATGCGCGCTCTTGCGCATGCACTATTGCACGGGGCGAGCTCTGTAGATATCAGGCAAGCAACAAGTTCTCGAGTCGGTATTAAATAGGTGTAAGCTACAACTTCTGCATCCATTTAAAAAACAATGATGGCTCTGGACATTGTCTTGGAGGGCTGCGTACTTTGGCGGAAGACAGGGAACATTACTCACATTCTGGATTTGAAACAAACTGAACCAAGAACCCGGGCTGGGATGAGTCACATGAACGCTGCCCCCTCTCTCTGCTCTATCAACAGTGCCTGTCACTGACATCATCAGCTTCTTTGCCATCTGTCAATTACCCTGTGCCACTTCCTGCTCACTGAACTAAGACAGCCTATTCGAGACCTGAAATTCTTTACTGGTTCTATGGTTCCATGAAGAGCCTTTAATATCCATAGAAACTTTTTATTACACAAAAGGAAAAAAAGGTTCTTTAAATTTTTAAAATGTGCCTCACACTAAGAAAAAAAATGTTCTTTTAAGAACTATTTACTGAAAGTTTCTCTGAGGAACCAAAAATGGTTCTTCTATGGCACTGCTGTGTCAAGAGTGTTCTGAACTTGGCTATGGGCAGCACTCAAATACAAATTACAGTTTTGTGTGAGGTACAGTGGCAGTGGCACCAGCTACTGCTGGAGGCCCTACTGTCTAACAGGAAATGACATCACAAATATGAAAATGCCACAGATAAAGTCGCAAAAGTTGCAAATATGACCACAAAAACAATGTGCAGTTAACATTTTGTGTCACAACGTGGCAACAGTCACTCGCAAGTGCCGTTTTTTTTAAATAAATGTTACGTATGCCTCATAGCTGGAGGCCCCTCAGTCAGTCACTGGCCCCGTTGGCTTGCTTCATAATCCTTCTACCTAATCATGCTGAAGATAATTGGCTGACCTTCACTGCGAAGCACTGATAGAGAGTCATTGCTGCATTACTCCATAACACTGGATCAATGATTATCTAAAGCATTAGTAAACCCAAGACCCTAAGGGCATTTGTGTGCTTCAAACATGTCTGGCTGTTGATATGACCTCTTGACATGTCATTTTCTTCAGGAATCCTTGTAAATGCTGAGAAAGTTCTTACACAGTAAATATGGGTATAGGTGTCCACTTTCATGTGCCGCTTTTTAGTCGTTGTCTGGTTTATTCTTGCAAAACTGGAATTGTTTCAGGTCAACCGTAAGGTCACAATGGGCTTGCAGTTTACATACTGTAACAACCATTATATGAAAAACGGCCTCTGGCACGTTTCGTTTCACTGCTTGTGTGTTAAAGGGGACAAAAATGCTTCCATCCAAGAAAAGCAGACCAAATGTCCATGGTTATTTTACTTAATGATTAGTGATCTAGTGACTTGCAAAACCGTACCTGCACTGAAAAGCCCAATGTTTTTGACCCTATGTGGATAATAGACAAATAAAGGTCATTAAAATCTGTTAATGTCCATACTATAAGAACATCAACTCAACAAAATGGCAATATCACAATTACTCTAAAGGCATAACAGCATTTCTCTTGTAATTCAATTCCTACTGTCATGTGATTTCACAGGTGAGGATGTGTGAATTCAGCAAGAAACTCCTGTGAGTTTTAAATATCAAGTTAAAGGTTCAACTTCAAGGATTCAAGGCACAACAGAAAGATCTGTAATGCGACCAGTAGGCTCTGAGTTATTTTTACGGATAAACTTAACATAATTTCCATTCATAAGGGATGCTAATAATCAGAATTCTGGGATGAATCTACAACAATAGTTATAAACCAGGTTGCAAAATGGGTCACAGGTCTGTTCTGTGTCACAGACAGCAAGAAAAAACAAAATAGCAAAAAAATTAAATGTGTTAAACCATTTAATTCAAAGTTACCATTGCAAAATACAGAGCGTAATTTCTTCTTCTAAAAGGGACCAGAAAATGTTAATATCAAATGTTGTACATTCAATCAAACTCTATTTTGCCAGAAATTACTTTGTTTTTACCCAAAGATGACTAAATGTCAACATGGACAGGTTGAATAGCATGCCCTCGTCCTCAAAACGTAATATTAAAACATTTTAATGTTTGATTTTAAGAACATTTTTGTTTACTTTTACAAAAGACAGTTTTGGTAGCGAGTTGGGTTAATGTGACGTCAGGGTCCTGAAGCAAAACCTGTTGAGAATCACTGGGCTGCACAATGTACTCTAGGCTGGTAACTAAATGGTTGTAGGTTCGAACCCCACAGGTTTCAACATTGCGTCCATGATCACAAACCCTTAAACGTAACTCCACAAGAACTGAACCTGACATAACTTGTTTGAACTGCAAGGATACGTACGGACTGTTGTTTACATGCTGAGGGTTAATCACTTCACTCTATCCCACAATCTGAATTCTTGTTAAATTTCATTTGAAAAGACATGATCGAGTACGATCCACAGTACCAAACTCTTGACAACTCATAGGCGTGTTTCTGCTATTACCTTAATGATGCTGCTCCTCCTCGGTGCCATTTTCACTGACTCCAGGAGAGCCGCCTCATCGCGCTCCACCAGCGGCACGCTGACTCCACTCCGCCGGCCTGATCGAATCGCTCTCGGTGGGATGAAGTCCGGAGCTCCATCTCCGCACACCCCGTCCTCGTAAGACTCCGACATCTCCAGTATTAGTTGGTTAGGAAATCAATATAATTTTACTCTGATAAAGGTACACGTATTTGGACCCAAGAACGTCCACATCCAACTCTCGATATGCGTCTTTGGGTATCTCCAGTAGTCCAATTTAACTTAATTGCGCAGACTGTACGGCAGGTTGAGAATGGATCTCGTTCCTTGAGCCCATCCTAAAGCAACTTTTGCCAGTCAAATACCTCGAAGCAAAAATTATATGTATAACAAATGGCTCATGAATCATCCTCTTGCGCAACAGGACACAAGCATCACCGAGCAACAAGTTAAAAAGTACCTAACTTCTCTTATTGATCCAGTGTGCGTCAAATAATCTGAATCTGACACGTGCAAAAAAATGCACATTTGTTAACAGATATGCAGGAGAGCGGAGGGATTGCGGGTCACCAAATACTAACGGGCATCAAAACAACCCCAAATGTGCGCGTTCTGTGTCAGCATGATGGAAAAGAAACGCCGGAGTAATGGTTGTGGATGTTGATCGCCTCATCTCACTGTGTGTTGTTTGGTTAGTCGAGAATGAGGAACGCCACTGACACTGGAACAACCTCTTAGATCCGCTAAACCCACCCCTCGCGTCCGTAAGCTCGTGATTGACTGGTGTCGTGACCAATCAGACACTCTCAATTTTCCACAAACTCTAATCGGTCATCTTTCAAAGAGGAGGAGCCATGCGTATGAGCTTCAGGAATGTTACTCATTTGAGTTTACCAGATGTTTAGGAGAAAAGAAACTTGGGGTATTCCTTTCCCGAAGTATTTGGGGGTAGAATAATGGGGATAGTCCGATAATATTGACAATCTGTGTTGTGTATCAAAATATACGTGTTTTCCGAGGCAGCGTTCCAAATATCACACTTCTTCACTTACTATTTTTCAGTCATTGAATTGTTGTTTGATATTTGAATTTAAAATGAAAGATTTGAAGAAGTTCAGCACACCTTGAGTTTCTAATTTTGTGACACTTGCTCTCATGTGAGAAAAACATATAAGAACAAATTTTCCCAAAATGATTGCAATGCTTGCAACACACAACAAAATGACAAATACTTTAAAATTAAAATATAAAAATAAAAACAAATGTAAAATATTAATTAAAAGTGTAATAGTATCTCAATGATACTAAAATAATACTGCTGAGCAGACACATGAAAAACAACATAAAATAATAATGTACATGTAAAGTAAGTTACATAAAATGCATTATTCATAAGCAAAATTTTGTAATTCCAATGTTTTCTAGTAGGCTAATTTAATGATGTTTATTCTTCATAAATATTAATAAGCTAAAATAAAACTTCACTTCATAAAAATGTTTATTTTTTTCTTATGTATAAAGAACTTTTCTATGATGAATTTGTAATTTATTATATAATCGTTCTCTAAAATCAAGTATTCTGGTGGTCCCTGAGTCGGTAAACATTAAAGTGAGATTTTATTACTTCTCAATGACTGTCCCTGACAAAATGAGTGTCTTTCAAATGCCTTTATAGTAGATATTAATATTCTTCATTATTAGACATTGCCTATTTGTTAAAAATAGACAGCAGAACCACACTGAGATGCGGCCTTTAACACTTAAATGATGAATGTAATCCTAAATGATATCTGGACTCCCCTCTATGTGCCTGATGTGTGTGTAGAACTCATGACAAAAGTGTGTGAATATGGTTCGTAAAACTCGCACAGAAATGCAGAGTAAAAGAACATTGTGAAACCCTTATGACGAGCCAACTGAAGTACCAGGCGAATGAGAGGTTGCTCGAGATCCAAGCCCTCTGTGAAAAGTAGACAGAACCCGAGGGTCATTAACACAGGGCTAAAAACTCTAACACCTCTCTGCAGCTTTTCCCCTAGCGTCAGGTTGCCATGGTTAAACTGAACCCTCTCTATGAGAACAGTGTCATTAAGGAGAGCTCTAATATACACTTTAAGACTGATTAGTGTTTTAACCTCATACTTTGCTTTGCCACACCTTAAATGTTTAGGACATTGGGTGGCACAGAAGGGTTATGAAATGTTCTCAAAAAAGAAAAATGAGAAAAACTTCAGACAAGAAATACAACAGTGTAAGAAAAGGGGCCATTTTAGTCAGCCCGTTCAGCCAAAAGTAGACAGTTGGTGTAAGATGATGAATGTGTGTGTTTGACTTAACAGTTTATGAAGCAAAGAGGTTTGGAAACTAGATCCTCTCATATCAAAGTTCAACTCCACAACATGCGCCACTTTATATTTATGTTACCTCTTAGAAAATTTAGTAGTGTCCATTTATATGAGCAATATATTGAGGATATCTGTGAAAAATATTGATTTAGTCTTAGGCTATGGGCTTAGTCCTTCACTATCACCTACAAAGATTATGTTCAGTAGTTTATCTGAACTCTTTCATATGTTTATATGTTAGAACCAGGTTTACACTTAATTTAGAAAACTTTACATAAATGACGTTACAATTATGTCCATTATAATAATTTAAATGTGTGTACATTTATACCTTGAAATATTACAAAGCATACAACAGTTTTCACGGAAGTGTAATTATGAATCCGCGTTTTCACTAAGAAACTAGCAACAGCGCTCTCAAGTGTATGAGGTGAAGTACTACAACGGTTTAAGAACCTTAACATTAGTATATTTTCAAACGTCAGACATTTGATACCTCAGACGATTTAACAAATATAGAGCATACCTTGGTACATCTTAAATGCTTTTGTGATTTATGAACCGTAAACTGACTGTTTACCAAGTAGCTACCTTGTAAACTAGTGCTAAAAATGTTGCTACAAGGCACTTTTTGTAAGTGAAGTTAGTGTGGGTACACTCCAAAACAAGAGCTTGTTATTGCCAGAGAGCACAGGCGAGTGTGAGAGGTGACAGATGTGTGTCAGGGTTGGGTTGCTCTTATCTCTGTGTCCTTCACTCCTCAGCTCTGCTTCTTTGCTCCCTTTTCGGTGAAGAATGAGATAACAGCAGGTGCAGGGAGTAGGCTATTTCTATCTTGATTCTTTAGTAGGCCTACTTTAGTGCCTCAATTGTACTTCAAAACAAAGTCAAAATCAAATGTTCACAATGTGTTATAAGACGTTTTGAACAAAAGTGGTCAATGCACTAAACCCGATGTTTTTAGACGGTTAAAAAGTATGTGAAAGGCTACATTATCTACAACAATCTTGGCATTATTGCTTTTCATTTAAAGACGTTTCTACAGAGATTCTTAGTTTCTGTCAGCATTGTTTATTTCCGTCCTCTTATCTCTGACCTATTTCAGGTAGGTTTTCCATCTGCACTCTACATCTCTTCACATCATTCAAAAACTGAATTGCATTTCTCTTGTGTTGGCTCAAAGTGTTGAAAACACTCAAGTAATGAAAAGACTAGGAGCAGCTGGTTACGAACTCTCACATTTTCACAAGAGGGAAAATGCTAAAAACCATAAAGAAACCGGTATTTTTTTTTAAGGGGGTTGCATTATGTCTTAGCTGTCCTTATATTCAGTCATAATAATAGTCATGTTTAACTTACAGACAGACAACAGGTTTGTTTAAAAAATATTTGGTGAAGGCCAACAGCAAATGTCAATGCATATCTGCATATCTGGATTTTCCTTTGCTTTCTTTTTTTCTTTGTTTGTTTCACATTATTTTTTTATACTATAATAGTAATCAGTTGCAAAAATATACATATATATATATATATATATATACATACAGGTGCTGGTCATATAATTAGAATATCGTGAAAAAGTTCATTTTTTTATTGTAAATTATTTTAAAAAATGAAACTTTCATATATTCTAGATTCCCTACATGTAAAGTAAAACATTTCAAAAGTTTTTTTTTTTTAATTTGTTGATTAGAGCGTACAGCTCATGAAAGTCCAAAATCCAGTATCTCAAAATATTAGAATATTTACATTTAAATGACCATCCCTACAGTATAAATTCCGGGTATCTTTTGTTCTTTGAAACCACACTAATGGGGAAGACTGCTGACTTGGCAATGGTCCAGGAGACAATCATTGACACCCTCCACAAAGAGAGTAAGTCACAGAAGGTCATTACTGAATGGGGTGGCTGTTTACAGAGTGATGTATCAAAGCATATTAAATGCAAAGTTGACTGGAAGGAAGAAATTGGGTAGGCAAAGGTGCACAAGCAACAGGGATGACTGCAAGCTTGAGAATACTGTCAAGTAAAGCCGATTCAAACACTTGGGAGAGCTTCACAATGAGTAGAATGAAGCCGGAGTCAGCGCATCAAGAGTCACCACACTCAGACATCTTCAGGAAAAGGACTACCAAGCCACTTCTGAACCAGAGACAACGTCAGAAGCATCTTACCTGGGCTAAGGAGAAAAAGAACTGGACAGTGAACAGTGGTCGAAAGTCCTCTTTTCAGATAAAAGTAAATTTTGCATTTCATGTTGAAATCATGGTCCCAGAGTCTGAAGGAAGACTGGAGAGGCACAGAATCCAAGCTGCTTGAAGTCTAGTGTGAAGTTTCTGAAGTCAATAATGATTTGGGGGGGCCGTGACGTCTGCTGGTGTTGGTCCATTGTGTTTTATCAAGTGCAAAGTCAATGCAGCCATCTTCCAGGAGATTTTGGAGCACTTTATGCTTCCATCTGCTGACAAGCTTTATGGAGATGCTGATTTCCTTTTCCAGCAGGACTTTAGCATCTGCCCACAGTGCAAAAACCACTTCCAAGTGGTTTGCTGACCATGATATTACTGTGCTTTATTGGCCAGCCAATATGCCTGACCTGAATCTATGGGATATTTTCAAGAGAAAGATGAGAAACAGTCGATCCAACAATATACAGATGATCTGAAGGCTCAATAGTGCCTCAGCAGTGCCACAGGCTGATCACTTCCATGCCACACGTCACTGATGCAATAATTTGTGCTAGGAGCAAGTCATTTGCTGTAATATGTCCTGCCGATCAAGTATTGAGTGCACAAAAGAACAAACTTTAAAGAACTTGAACTTTTCTGTTTTGCAAATCCATTTTTTGATTGATCTTAGGAAATATTCTAATATTTTGAAATACTGGATTTTGGACTTTCATGAGCTGTACGCTCTAATCATCAAAATTTAAAAAAAAAAACTTTTGAAATGTTTTACTTTACATGTAGGGAATCTAGAATATATGAAAGTTTCATTTTTAAAAATAATTTATAATAAAAAAAATGAACTTTTTGATGATATTCTAATTATATGACCAGCACCTGTATATATATATATATATATATATATATATAATGTGTGTGTATATATATATATACATATACACACACACATATATATATATACACATATATACATATATATATATATATACATATATAAACAAACATTAATGTGTGCATCTTGAGACAAAACAATGGCACTGACATATTTTAAGATATGTCAGTACAAGTTGCTTTCAGTTAAAACAGCTTAAACATGCATTTTAGTCTGGGACTAGGGGGTATGAGTGGCAAAGATCCAGACAAATTTTATAACACAATGAGATAAATAAAACATTCTAAACGATATGACAGCCACTTCTTGTTATTTTGTATCTACATAATGACAAAAAGTAGTGTAAATCTTAATTTATTATAATAGACTCAGAAATAAACTTGTTTTGATTATTTTAAAGTACTATTAAATACAAGATTATTACAAGTGTTGAACGGTAGGTGGCGTTGTGTCACAAGTATTGGAGAAGAAGCGTGCAACGTTCATTTTTAAGATTGGATTCCAGTTTAGTGGCCTTTGTGTTGTTAAAGGGTTAGTTCACCCAAAAATGAAAATAATATCATTAATTACTCACCCTCATGCCGTTCCACACCCGTAAGACCTTCGTTAATCTTCGGAACACAAATTAAGATATTTTTGTTGAAATCCGATGACTCAGTGAGGCCTCCATAGCCAGCAATGACATTTCCTCTCCCAAGATCCATTAATGTACTAAAAACATATTTAAATCAGTTCATGTGAGTACAGTGGTTCAATATTAATATTATAAAGCGACGGGAATATTTTTGGTGCGCCAAAAAAACCAAAATAACGACTTATATAGTGATGGCTGATTTCAAAACACTGCTTCAGGAAGCTTCGGAGCATTATGAATCAGCGTGTCGAATCATGATTCGGATCGCGTGTCAAA
The DNA here is from genome assembly GCF_019924925.1 of Ctenopharyngodon idella. Taxonomy (NCBI): domain Eukaryota; kingdom Metazoa; phylum Chordata; class Actinopteri; order Cypriniformes; family Xenocyprididae; genus Ctenopharyngodon; species Ctenopharyngodon idella. Next base: position 18,755,543 of record NC_067228.1, read on the forward strand.
CCGCCAAACTGCTGAAATCACGTGACTTTGGCGCTCCGAACCGCTGATTCGATACGCTGATTCATAACCCGAAGCTTCCTGAAGCAGTGTTTTGAAATCGGCCATCACTAGGCTATAAAAGTCGTTATTTTGTTTTTTGTTTTTGGCGCACCAAAAACAAAAACCACTGTACTCACATGAACTGATTTAAATATGTCTTTAGTACCTTTATGGATCTTGAGAGAGGAAATGTCATTGCTCCCTATGTAAGCCTCACGGAGCCATCGGATTCCAACAAAAATATCTCAGTTTGCGTTCCGAAGATGAACAAAGGTCTTACGGGTGTGGAACGGCATGAGGGTGAGTAATTAATGACAGAATTTTCATTTTTGGGTGAACTAACCCTTTAGGAAGCCCAGTTTGAATATGTGATCAGTCAGAACTAAGCAATATTATAGCTACCCTTAATATTTACTTTTATTTTCTTGTTAGATCTTTCCTCAATAAGGCAATTTGTGAAAATTAGTATTGAAGAGATTGGGGAGTGTTTCATATTTTGTTCCACACGTCTCAAACTTTGATATAATCTTCACATATTTAACAGCTATAAATTAAAGTATTTAAAAAATCTTGTAACTTCTACAGCCATCTTAATATGGTGGTGGTCATGTCTGATAGTGATTTACAACACTCCTGGTCTCCCCTATATTATGTAGTTAAGTGGCTTTTAATTAGGCTACTTGACAAGATGAAATAAGATACAAATCCATCACTAAATCAAATACAAAGAAGTGTCCATTTGAAATAAATGTTGAAATCAATCCATCCATCCATTTTATAAACCACTTGTCTTATGGCAGGACTCAAACCGTGGGGGTGCTATCCATTGTGCCACTCTATTGTTGAAAATGACTGTAAAAAGTTACACTTAATTGATTTTCATCAGATATGATCCCACTGGAGCTCAGGTATAGATGAATAGGTTGTGTAGAGTCAGGATTATGTGTCAGAGCAACTGATGTAGGTCAGTTCAATCTCAGAGGAACAGAGGTGGAGTCATTTGTATCAGATGAGATGTCTGTATTTGTTTTGGGATGAAAATGTAGAGACAGGTGAGGAATTAATAGTAAATGTGATTTTAAGAAGTAGTTTAAAATTAAAGTTTTGTGTCAGTTTACCTACTGTATATTTGTTTTCTTCCTGCGCTGTGTGTTTAAAGAAGGAACGGGTTTCCTTCCCAGTGTCCTGTGGGTGTGGTCTCAGAATGACAGTGGTTTCCGGTCTAGGACCCAGACTTGGTTTTTCAGTGTTATTTCTGAGCACTGACTAAGAGGAACATGGGCAGACAGATGTGTGACATACTGGCGAGAAATAAAGTGTAGATGTTCTTTCATTTCTATGAAAGATTAACAAATACAATCCATATTATTCCAACTTTGGATTTGGCTCTTAATTTATAAATGCATCAGATGTCTGTTGTATTGCAGGGCAACCCAAGGCCATGTAATCTAAAAAGAATTACAGGAAATTTGACACAAAGATGTTTTTGGAATCAATTTTGAATACTATGGAAACTAATCCCTAATCATAACTATTGTGTCTTGAACGGCAAGAGCCAAAACACTAAAGCGACACAAAAGCCACTAAAATGAGCTGCTTTCAAAAATATGCTGCTTTGTGGCTGGTTAATGCGACTGTTGTTCAGCGTGGAGGTCACGGCCAGCAGGTGGGTATTGTTTTCAGCTGTAAGGTTGACAGGTGGTACAGTAGTGAGCTACTTTGGTAGTTTCATGTTTTGTTTTTTTGTTCCGCTTTAGCCTGGGTGAATTCTGACTCACAGAAATTGAGGGATCTGAGTTGTGTCTCTTAGATTTCCTCTGCTCCCCTTATTTAGAGGCCTCCTTCCTTCCTTCTCTCTCGTTGTTCTGTTTTATTAACAAAATGCTCTTATTGCTTATGTAAGAGAAAAGGTGCTATCTTTGTTTTTCAGCCACAGTGGTGCAGGTCCAGGTTTGTGCTTCAGTCGTATGCTACTTATTAAATGCACAAATAAGATCCAGATGTAAACACCCCCTCAACATTAGGACTGCATTATGGCTGCCAACACAGTAAGGCTCACATATGGCACTACATCTCACTTCCAAAAGTCTGTAGACTTCAAACTGAACTGAAATTAAATTATGAATGCCATGATCTTATAAAATACAATAAAACTTAAAAGAAATGTCTTTAAAAAAATTACCAAGTGGTTAGTAAATTAAGTATTTTAGACATTGATCTTTAAAAAATATTCTCTCTCTTATGCTCATACATATAATTTTCTTCTCAGTTCCTCAAGTTTTGTATGGTGAACAAATTTAGCTCACCACTTAGTTTGAACAGATGTTTCTACTGCTACGGGCTTCACTTAAAGTGGTTTTAAGTCAGTTTATAGAGTTTCCATCCCTGCTTTACATTGTCAAAGTGCCAGAAAGTGACCTAAAAGCCATTTGCTTCATTGCTGATTTTAGTATGAACTATTCACCAATTCATTTTAAAATTATTAATATGAATGATAGGCTCCAGCATCCCTGGGACCCTGCAAAAAGGATAAAAGCGGTCTGGAAAATCTTTTAATAATTATAGAATAAAATTAAAATTGCCAAGTTCATTCTTCTAACATCTCAAGATGTTTTAATAAGTGTTATAATTATAATTTCTTTCTTAATCTCCATGTCTGAAAATGTTAAATTGTGTTTTAAAAAACGTTAAGAGTTGTGAACTTACTGTAGTTAGTGGAACGTGTTTTCTGCGTTAACATTTGATTTATACACGCCCCCCTCCTGATTAATATGCAGCCCCGCCCTGGTTAATTATTCAGCAATCCCGTTCTTCCTTCGCCACGCCCTCTCATTAATTTCAGCACACTTCCAGCCTACTACAACTTTTGCTTTATTATTTCGCTGCCATTTAGTGAGACTGGATGTGATGTGGTTTTTCTGGTAGAGGTTTTAAGGAAAACAATCTGGATTTCATTACTGCACATCAACTTCGGAAAGTATTTTGTTTCATAAACCCTCTCGCAGGAGGACTTGGTGATCTTTGCTCGTTCTCTTAGACTTAAGCCGTTTTCTTAAAGGGGATCGGACACACTGCACGTCATCCTCAGTTCAGTGCCACTCCCAAAGGATTAAGTTGTTGGAATATGGAGCAAACCCACTAAGCACAGGAGCGGGAGTCTTCTGAGTGTGTGGCCGAGTGGGTCGCCCCGTGCCCGGCCTTGCGCGTGCTGGAGATCCCGTTATAATGGGATGTGGACTACGGAAACTGGAAGACCCGGAGGACAGCAGCCCGGGGAAAATCTACTCCACTTTAAAGAGACCACAGGTCGAGACCAAAACAGACTCCGTGTACGAGTATGTGCTTCTGGACTTCAGTTTGGAAGGTACAGCACAGTTCAGTAAACAAAAGTTTGGATGTGATGTTCGCTTACAAAAAAAATGCCATGGTAACTTTAGTTTTCATCAAAATATTGGTTGTTTCCGTTATTCTTACTACAGTAAGACTGCATTAACTTGGTATTAGCCGCCACAGTTAAAAAGAAACTAAACACTAAACAAACTGACAACTGTTCTGAAAGCTTTTTACAATAACTAAGTAAGAATGGTATTTTTTGTTAAAACTTACGCCTTCCATGGTACTTTTTTGTTTTGCAAGGGTGCAATGAATGAGAAATGATGAAAATCCAGTTGTTATTTCGGCTGTCTCACAACCTAGTAATCTGCCTGGCTAGACAACAGTGGCACGTGCCAGTGATGCCCAAAAAATGCTCCCTAGGCGGGCAGCTCATATGATACTGGAGTTTGTGAGAGCTTATTCCGTTTTACCCAGCAACAGTGCTGAAGCCACATCGCATGTGGAAATAGGTCAGGGTTTTTTTTACCCCCATTAACGGCGTCTGAGACACAACAGACAGCAGCTCACCCGCGCCTGTTCCACAAGATGACATTCATACTAAGACTCTCTCCGTGCAACAGTTTCCACTAACTGAATTTCCCATAAGCACATTTTTCCTGGTTTGAAGGAATCATGTACAGTCTTACTCAGTACTGCCCACATGTATAGTGCAGTATAGTCAGTGTATTATTGTTGTGTTGTGTAATTTTGCCTGGAGGAGAAGCGAATTGTTTGAAAGTTGGTGCGGGTTCGGGAGCGGGAAATGAAAACCCCGTAATGGATTTGGAATAGCTAGAGTGATTACAGAACGCTTTGAGCGTGGACAGGAAACTTCAGTCGGTCCGTTTCACTCATGTACGCTGCTCCAGACCGTATTTCAGTATGTGCGTTGGAACTGTTTTCGTTAACGAAAAAACTGTACTACTTAAATGGCCAAATTTAAATCCTGAGGAACAAAGCAGCAGCCTAACTGATATTCAGTATTACGGCACTTTTGATTGAGTAATATTTCTTACAGGACCATAAAATATACTTTTATGATGGGAAATGAGATGTAGTACATAGAATAGTCCAGTATTACACTACAGTCCGTTACTTTGTTTTTAATGCCATGCCGGCTATTTTCATGTTGAAAACCATCTAAAAGAATCTAAAGATATTTAAAACCATTTTTTTTCCCTAAAACTAAATTTGGATTAACTTGATTAAAAAAACATTTTCAAGGGTATTAACACTTTTTTTTTTTTTTTTTTCCCAGATGACTAGAATATCAAAATGAATCTAGTTGTTTTAAAATTATTGTTTTGTGATATCTACATCAACTATGCAGGTCACGTGTCTCCACCTGCCCAGGCCTCAAATCCATCACTTTAGAAGATTAGAGGCAAATTGAAAAACTGAGCTAAATCAGCAGGCTACCTGGATTGTTTCAGATGGCCATTATGTGAAAAGCCTCAATAATAACAGAAAATTAAGTCATATTTTAATACAACACATCTTCAGTCATATATTGTACTTTATCTGAACTAACATGTCTATGGGTGTGGGAGTGAGAGATCTAAGGGAGAATTCAATTGGCATGTCAGCTTCTCCTTTTATTCAAGCCTTTCATTCCTGAGAACACCTGGTGTACAGATGCCTGAAGCGACGGTGTCTGACAGCACTCACCAGAGCGCTCACATTATTTAGACAGATCTGCATCACAGGCTGTACTCCTTTGCCTCGCTCTATCTGCATATCGAATGTAACCTGTGGAAACTCCTCCTCGACTGTGTTCCTGTGAGTGTTTTTGAAGGGTTATGAGATGATGTGGCTATACCTTGTGACTCTGTTCTTTTTTGCAGCCATTTGTAGGGCCTCAGCTTGATAAGTACACCTATCTCTACCTAAAATCATGGTAGAAGTGTATCACTTGTAAAAATACCACAGTTGTTGTTCTTCACTTGGACCTGTCTTGTCCTGCATCTCATGTCAGGACAGGCACAATGCTGGTTTCTACACTCTTAAAAACAAAGGTTCCAAAATGAGGTTTTCACAGCGATGTCATAGAAGAACCATTTGGTTTGCATGGGTTCCCAATCATTTTTTTTTCTTAGTGCTACTTTAAAGAACATTTTAATAATCTAAATTAATTATATTTTTTTCCCCACTATAAAGAACAAATCGTCGAATAGAAAGATTCCGTGGATGTTAATGATCTTCAGTGGACCCATCAATGGAAATAAAGAACCTTCATTTTTAAGAGTGTAGGGCTGTAATGTGTAAACTGTAGTCATATAACCTTAGAGGTCTTGTCTGTTGTGCAAGAGGAAAGCTAAAGGAAATTCCTGTAGGGTGCTTCCTCTTACTTGGGTTCTGGAAAGGTCCAAGGTTTGGTGTGGCTCTCTTGGATACTCAATTATGTATCATTTGGATGAGGAGTTTAAAGGGTTAGTTCACCCAAAAATGAAATTTCTGTCATTAATTACTCACCCTCATGTCGTTCCAAACCCGTTAGACGTTCATTCATCTTCAGAACACAAATTAAGATATTTTTGATGAAATCCATGAGGTTTTTTTTTTTTTTTAATCTCCTATAGAAAGCAACGTAATTACCTCATTCAAGGTCCAGAAAAGTAGAAAAGACATTGTTAAAATAATCAATGTGACTACAGTGGTTCAACCTTAATGTTATGAAGCAACAAGAATACTTTTCTGTGCGTAAAAACAAAACAAAAATACACAAAATTATCACAAAATTGTCATTCTCCTATGCTGTTGACATAGTACACACAGTGCAGAGCTTCCGTGTTTTACGTCAGAACGCCGGCTCATTATTGGCCAGCTCCTGCGTTAGCATCACACGCATGTGTCGTGCTGCTCACGTGAACAGCGTCAGCCAATAATGAACCTGCGTTCTGACGTAGAACCTGGAAGCCTGCACTGTGTGTACTATATCAACAGCATAGGAGCATGACAGGGTAGAGAAGAGAAATTTTTTTTTTAGGTATAAAAGAATGTATGTCAAGTACTGCAAGTACCCCCCCCCCCCCCCCCCACCCCACCCCCAAAAAAGGGATCATTTATTATATTAAAATGCAAAAATGTCTCATTTAGAAATTAATATATAATTAAAAAATTTTTTTTTTTACATGTACAGGAGCTTGATGCTTAATTTGGATGTTTGGTTGTAGAAAGCCAGATGTTCATGTTGCAGAGACAGCAGACAGAATTAAGAGTGGCCTTAATCTCTACCTTGGATCAGTTTCATTGCTGTCAATTCGAAAACGGGGTTAGTTTCAATGTCTCATTTTGGCCTTAAATCACCATTTGGAAAACCTTCATGAATTTTCCTGTCCATTTAGGAGTCATTACAATTCTTAAAGGGTTAGTTTGCCCGTAAATGAGAATTTATTTTGGTCACACCATCTCTCTAAGTGAACATAAATATATGATGACAATTTCAATTTTTTCAGTGAGATATTTCTTTAAAAGATAGCATACAACATTACAGTTAGTCATACTCCATGTGGAGTATGTTGGTGTAATCTCCCTTTTGGTTAATCTCATACTGGCGTGCTGAAGGATTTATGAGTATTAAAATGATTTTCCAGTCAATGTATTTAACCAGTCTTGCTAGATTAAATCTGGTTATTTTAAGGAATGTAAATGAAATGAAGTACTATAACCTTGCAATATTTTGCTGGGTGAAAACATGTTTTTCACACCAAAATAAGCAATAACAGGAAGAAACAAGTTTTGTAAATAAATATGTTAATAATAAAAATAAATCCTGTTTTAGGCATTACATTGCAACATTGTTTTTTGATGGAAGGTAAGCACTTTTTAAAAAAATTAAAATCAGAACAAAATTCAATACAGCATATACTACCAAGATAAATATGCTTAAAACAAATTATTAAATAAATATGCTTTTTCTTAAAGGTGCAGTATGTAAGAATTCTGTCCGCTAGAGGCCTATTCAAAACAAAGGCGTAGCTTTATGACGCCATGAGTATGAGGTAACGCAGCTCTGTTTATCATATTAGATACATTTGATTGTGTTGAAAATGTTACAACGTTACTCTGAGCGTTCGCTCGGTGGCTGCGGTGAGACACTTGTTGCACACTTCAGTAAGCTAGATCGATTTTTAGTATATCATATTAAATACTGGATGGCTTGTTGATAAATGGCATGCAATTAATTTTAAAACGTATTGTATGATGGAGAAAATTCTGTATTACTTTTACTATAAATAAAGCTAAAAAATAAATATTTTGATTTTGGGGTGAAATATATAACAGCAAGTATAACATCACCATGCTGTTGTATCGAACTGCTGGAATATTGGACTGGAAATTCAGCACATTTTGTCACATTTCTTTCACACTCTCAAAAAGTCTACTTCTATACACAAGACATCTTTTTCCCCTAAACCCTTTCTGGGTCATAAAATATCCCATAAATTCCTTCCCTCTACCTCCTCTTTCTCCCTCTCATATCCCAGTCTATCTGTTTCTCATTTTCCTTCTGCAGCTTTCACACCTTCAAACTCTTCTTTTCTTTCTCAGATTCCTTCATGTCTTCTTCTCACCCCCTTTTCTTTTTATTCATCCATTCTGCTGATTCTCTTTTTATAAACAACACACACACACAGTCTCTCTCTCTGTCTGTATGGAGAACAGAGGCCTCTGTGTGAGAGTTGACAGGAGGGGGGTTCAGAGGGTTTGGGACAAATTGCAGGCCTTTCTAAGGTCTGCGTCTCTGTGAAAGAGCCACCGCTTTCCCCAGCTCCTGGGGGTCGTGTCCATGACGCGTCTCTGAAGCTCAGGTGTGAAGGACAGACATGCATACGTGCCTGTCAAAGCCCTTTATTGGCCACAGACACTTGGATGATGAAACTTTCAGGTAGCTGCCAAATCAGACTTGGATGAGAATGGAAAACTCATTTTTGTTCAGCTGTTTACTGTTTGAGTTTTCAGAGAGAAGATATGTGATCCGAGAGATCATCTCCCATGTGAAGTGTAAAATTCGGGTCTGCTCCAGTGTGGGAACCGAAAGACTGAATGTTTGCGTGAGTATGTTTGTGTTGTGTGTGTGGTGGAATGTTGTGTTTGTGAGGCTGAGTGTGTGTGGCATGGGGCCAGGCCTCCCTGTGAACAGCAGCTCTTTGTGGACACAGGAAGTGTGTTGGGGGGTTGGGGGAGAGGAGGGAGACGTCAGGGTGATCTTCTGTCAGAGGCTGCAGACAGGAGGAAGAGAAGCCAACTAAACGGTAGCACACTATTGAAGAGCCGCTTAGAGAAACCTTAAAGGATTAGTTCACTTTCAAATGAAAATTAGCCCAAGCTTTACTCACCCTCAAGCCATCCTAGGTGTATATGACTATCTTTCTGAAGAACACAATTGGAGAAATTTTAATAAGTATCCTCCTGACACATCCGAGCTTTATTATGGCAGTAAGTGTTACCAAAGCATTTAACATAGGCTCTGTTCCAAAACCTAGTGGCCGGCCTTGCTGTTTGCTGCCTACATAGACCGCATCCTAAGTGAAATGTAACTTGAAAATGTAATACTGACTGTAAATGGGCAGCAACAGTGTGCAATCATACAAATAGTGGTTGACTTGACCAAAATGGACTTCAGTAGCCTTTTTTAATAGTTATGCATATACATTTGCACAAATATTAGGTCAAATATAATGTGTAATTAATTATGATGTTATCACTACTTTTAGGTATTTAATGATTTGGATTCAATAAAACTGAAATTTTCACATTGTAAATTCAGCAATTTGGAATCAAATTAAAATTAAGTCATTAAAACTTGCTGTTTATTCAGGAAGGACGCATTAAATTGGCTGTATTTAATCCTGTATTTCAAATAAATTTAACTTTATTTTTAACTATTTTTTCAAAGAATCCTGAAAAATGCATCATAGTTTCCACAAAATATTAGCAGCATTTATTTGAAATACAGGATTAAGTATGTTTTATAATAATAAGTATATATATGACACTAAAGACTGGAGGAATGGCTGCTGAAAATTCAGCTTTGCCATCATTGGAATAAATTACATTTTAAAATATATTAAAGTAGATAACAGTTCTTTTTAATTGTAATAAAATTTCACAATATTACTGTTTTTACTGTATGTTTGATCAAATATATGCAGCGTTGGTGAACGTTAGAAGCTTCTTTCAAAAACATTTAATAGTCTTATCGACCAAAAACTTTTGAACGGTGGTGTATATGTCCATGTCATGTCAGAACAATGTTTATAGTATAATATAATATCACCTGTGGTGAACCATCAGACCCAGATGGATCTCTTATGAACTGTATATTGGACACTGAAATGGCGCTTTCTCATGTTTCTTGTTCTTCACGCAATTTTCAGGAGTAGGAAAAAAGTTAGATCCAATTTCACATTTGCCCACCCCTAAAATTTAACTACCCACAGATACTAAACTGTGATTAGTCTCTTGGCCAAAATAAGCCAAAATAAGCTGCAGAAGACTGTAGCTTCATAATATTTTCATCATGTCTTCATAACATTAGCACAGCTTGTGGGATTCTACCAGCGTCTTTTAGCACTAAATGATGGTTTTCACTGAGTGTATTGTAAGTTTTAGTTCTGCTGTGTTCCACAGGCAGTCGGCCTACGGTGCAGTATCTATCCTCGCTGTGCGAGCTGCCCCATGCCCTGCAGTCCTACTACACCCAAGGCTATGTACTGGCCGCCCTGCATCCCATCATCCTCTCAGTGGGCCGGACCCGCTTTCTGCCCTGCAGCCTGCTCTACCGGGCCATTCTGGTCCGCCCACGATCCAGGTAATGTTTACCATGCCAACGACTCCATACCTCATCAATGCACCCTCTGTACCCCCAAAAACCCAGACCAGCTCCTTCCAAGTAAATAATAATTAACTTTTAATGAGTCAGCATGAATATTTAATGAGATCCATAGTGGGAGGTCAGACAGTCTAGTTAGAGTGGGTGGGGTAGTGTGAAGTCAGACTGAGGTGCAGATGTGGGTTAAATTTAAGTTATAAGAAAGCCCTGACAACAGTGTAGTTTTTCAGCAACCAATGAGAACCAGCAAAACAGCAGTGGATGAACAGGACAGGCTAATTTCAACTATGATGCTTTAGGTGACAATAAATTATTCAGAAGTAAAGTCTGGGACAGTCGTAGTGTGTTAACAGTACTGTGGTGTGAAAAACACTAAGCTGTGTAATGCTGTATGAATGATGTCTGCATCCAGTCAGCATAAGCTTGAATGCGCTTTTAAGCCGAGACAATGGCAATGAAACCCACAAAAAGCTGCCTTCTCAGGCAGTGGCATCCAGACATATCTACATCCATTGTTTGCTTAACTTCCTGTCTACTAAGATGCCTACATCTTGTCATTTCTTGAAGGAAAGCAGCATAGAAGTATTTTTGCATCCTGTGATACCCAACAGTACTGTCGGTGTAATTCAGTGATTGCTTGAAAGAATAAAATGCTGTCTGATGTACTAGAAATAGGCTTGACATGAATTTATTTATATATAGCTTTTTAATTAACCTATTTCTGCCAACAAGTAAGCATTGTTGTTATTAAATGTTTGCTTACATCTAAAGCTGACTTGAATCAGCTCACTTGAATGTTATGGTGCTGTGAAAGCATCAGTTTTAGTGTTGGCTTCATACAGAATCGCTGTCTGTTAAATCATTGACATTCGGAGAGCTGATGCAGTCAGTTGGGGTCAGAAGGGTTAAACCTCTCAGCAAATTTATACTTTGCTAATGGAGGACATGTGAAGAATAGCAAATGTCAGCAATTATAAAATATGCATAATGTTTTCATGCAGTGAATTTACAACACAACTGCTTTAATTGATGTGTGTTTGTTTGTTTGTTTGTGTTGTGTGGTTGCAGTAATCATGCAGTGCCGATGATTGACAGCTTGCCAGTGTTGCGAGTGGAGGAGTGGCCACTGCCCGGGGAATCTCTGACCAGTGACACAGTGAGACTGCTCATTGACCGGGTCTGTAAATGTTTATTTTAGCCATGTATTTTTGAATTTTCTAGAAATAATTGTGACTTTTTTCATTAAATGTTTACGTTTGTTTAGGTAAGTTGCTTTTACAAAAATAAATAGGTTGAACAAAACATTACAACCTCCTCTATATTTGCTAGCTATATTTAATAGGGCTGCACAATTATAATAATAGTCTTTTTTTTCTCCTTGGTATTGTAATTGCAATATTTATTAATATATTTTTTTGATGAATGGCAGACGTTTTTCTTACAATCAACTGCAAACTCGCAATCAGATCTGCCAAAAAGTAATATTGACCGAAGTAATAAAAGGCATGATGTTTGGCGATTTTGAAGTCACATTGTAATGGAAAAAGTGACAGATTTTTCTTCTGTATTGTAGCGTACATCTGAGTATAATGGATTATTGGAAAAGATGAAAATGTAGGGCGGGGACGTTCTATCTGTTGTTTGTTGATTGGTTGGAGGCAGATCTGATTGTGAGCTTAGACACTTAAATTGTATGAAAGGGATGTGGTTTAAAGGATTAGTTCACTTTAAAATGAAAACTACCCCAAGCTTTACTCACCCTCAAGCCATTCTAGGTGTATATGACTTTCTTCTTTCTGATGAACACAATCAGAGTTATACTAATAAATAATAAAGGCCTTCTGAAGCATAGCAATGCATTTGTGTAAGAACTATATCCATATTTAACAAGTTATAAAGTAAAATATCTAGCTTCCGCCAGACTGCCTTCCAAATTCAACTTAAGAAGAAAGCGTAACTGATGTCGCGTCAGTTGAGCTTTTTTTTTTAGTTGAATATGGAAGGTGTAGTACGTAGTGTAAGCATTTTGAACTGCGAGAGGCGGTACACTTTCTTCCTAAGTTGAATACAGTAGGCGGTCTGGCGGAAGCTAGATATTTTACTTTATAACTTGTTAAATATGGATATTTTTCTTACAGAAATGCATTTTTTCGCCTCAGAAGGCCTTTAACACCCCCTATGGCGCACATGGATTTGTCTTGATGTCTTATTAACACCCCACCCCCCCACACACACCCAGAGCCGTGTGGAGTATGTTTATAATAGATGGATGCACTTTCTTGAGCTTCATACTCGTTGGTCCCGTTCACTGCCATTATAAAGCTTGGATGCGTCAGGATATTTATTAATAAAACTCCGACTGTGTTCAGAAGAAAGAAGAAAGTCATATACATCTAGGATGGCTTGAATAAATGATTGGAAAAGCTATGACAACTTATATCAAATTATGACATTTTGATTCAAAATTACAAGCTCAAAAAGGTTGTTCACAATAAGATCAATAACATGCATTTAGAAAATAGATGGGGTGAATTTTAATTTCATGCTGACTTTAAGTGTCCAAGGTCTTTCTCTGCAAAAATGTATTGGCATAAATTTCAGTTCCTCTTGGAGTGTTTAGACATACTGACTCATATTACTTAACCATATGTGTTTTGTCTGCATCCTCAGGTGAACAGCTATGCCCGGGGTGGTGTAAGGTTTGTGGGATCAGTGCTTCAGCAGGCTGGAGGAGGGGGGAGTAACGGTAGAGTGCCTAGTCCCAGGAGGGGTTGCCGCTCCCCATCCCGCACCCCACCTCGCACGCCGCCTGGAGACGGAGATCTAGAGGGCCGTGGCTACAGCCCAGGTGAGTTCTTCTGCTAACCTCATTATAGTCTAAATCATTAAACAATGATTTTTTTTTTACAGTGACTGCACAGATGGACTATAAATGCTTTGTGAGGTTCACCCAATAATGCATTATTTCGAAGAACCTGTCATATTTCAGTCTAGAATCAGAAAGCTAAATTTTATTTTGCAAATGAATTTATAGTTTTAGCATAAAGACAAACATATAGCATTGTTAAAATAATAAACAGTCTGTATAACCTCTATGTAACCTTATTTTTTTCCTCTTCAGTTTATCCTGAGTGGTGTCAGTTTAATTTGGGTTTAACCCTGTAATATCTTTGCCCTCTGTGGAGCCGCAGTGCCTCCTCACCCTCTGGGCATCATACCAACTGCTCGATTCTCCATGCCAACCATTTTGAGGCCACATGTGAGATTAAGATCAGTCAGAGGCTGTTAGCGTCTTAACACGAGTACTGTACCTCATTTCTCTGCCCCATTAGACTTATTATTTATGGTAGACGGACTGCTAGTTTGACCTAATAAAAATGGTGCCTAAAGCAATGATCATTGACTTTGTTTTATTGAAATATATCAGTAAGTTTGAGCTTGCATTCTAGTTTGCATTTGTCATACAAAATGTGTGACAGTCACTGTTGTTTTCAGACCTGAGATTGTTGGTGCTGTTTCACTCCTGGGCTCCGGGCTGTGCCCCTCTGGACTCTCTCGCCTGCTGTTACCACCAGGGGGCGCTGTCCATGCGTGTGTCCAGGAAGGGTCAAGTTGTTAGTGCCCTGGAAGCTGATTGGCTGGAACTGACCGCAGCTTACTACCGCAAGGGCTGGTCACTAGTCGACTCCTTTGTATACTGGGACACACCTAAAGGTAGTTCTCTGACTTATTTTTGACTATCATTTGAGGTGATTCCTTGAGCTGGTTGTTCATCTGGATGACATTTTTGTGTTTCTCTGATGCATCTAAGAATGTCAACATCCTCTTTAGCTCTCCTCAAAAAAGTCATTAAACTTCATTTTCTCCATGTACATCTTTTCATTCTCAGAATTCATGTTCTTCATCCTCATCTTTTTAAACCCTCCACATCTCTGTGTCTTTAACTAAAGCCATGCTTCCCTTCTCCCATCTCCCGCCAGAACTAAATTTAGAGCTCACATCCCTAACCTCACGACCGTGCTTCCTGTTTCGCACCAGGGTAATAGGAGCTAAATCAGATGTATGTGTGTGTGTGGGGGGGTGTTTGAGACATCTGGGCTCACTCTCTGTGTGTGTGTGCGTGCGTGCGTGCGTGTGTGTGTTATCAGTTTACAGAGTTTTAGTGTCAGTACTACATTAAACTACTATGTATAATGTTCAATATAATGTATAATAATGCAATGAGGGAATATTTGTGGGTCCTGATAATGTCAAATGTTTTATGTTACCAGTAAAAAGTGGCAAATTTAGCATTTTAATCAACATTAGCATTTTTTTTGTTATCCTTTTACTATAAGTCTTGGAGTATCGCAATAATATTGTATTGTGAGTTCAGTATCGTGATATGTATCGAATCGTAACATGAGGGTATCATTACAACCCTAGTCAGCACATTTTACTAATTCGTTCCCTTGTTTTAAGCAAATCGCACACAGGGCTGCACGATATTGGAAAAAACTGACATTGCGATATTTTGTTTTTCTGCGATATATATTGTGATATGAAAAAAAAAAAATTCACCACATGACTTGAATAGCTCTATTTGAAAGAATTAATCATTCTAGGATTATTGGGGTGATTTTTGTAGGTGAGTGAATATGCATAGAAAATAATGAACAAATTACAAGCATAGATAAATATAATAGAACAAAGATACAGATTAAATAAATAGTGCTTTATATGTTTCAGGTAAGTTTAATAGTATTCAGGTACAGAAACTGAATAAACAATTGTAAAATAACACTGTATAGTCTTCACTGTATAAATTAAATATAATTAATCTGTGTTAAAACTACATAAGTGATTTTTCTCTTATTTTTGTTGTTTGATTAACATTCACGACAGAAAGCAGCAAGGGCTTCTGTCACTTTAAGAACGAATGCGCGGCGCGGATCTAAATTCGGTTACACATCCGGTTTTCTTTCTCAATTGTTTAGTTCACCTAAGCCATAATCAATTGTGTTTACGAGGATATGCGATCTTTTACGTGCATTTTAACTATTTTCACCATGGAGGTGTCCGTTCGGGCACAATTAGACGCTGAAGAGAACGACATGCGATGTTCACGTGCATCTGCGCGGCTCTGTGTGAGCACCCACATAAAACAGCCGCACATTCAGAATTGAGTTCTGTTTAACGTCTCTGTCGTTCAAATTAGAGATCGACCGATATGGGTTTTTCTATAACCGATGCCGATGCCGATGTTTAGAGGTCAGGGTCAGCCGATGGCCGATATGTGCTGCCGATTTTTAGGGCCGATATCTTGAAGTTTTCCCCTTCATTTGCATGCAAAAATGTCACACTAATAATAAGTGGATGCACAACATTTCTAAACTTAACATCATTTATTGAACACTGACTTGATTTACATAAAAGTTTTAGAGCATTTATCAAGTTGAATTTTTCAAGTTTGTTGGAACATAAATGTAAACTTAAATATACATTTAAATAAAATAAATACAACTTTATAAATAAAAATTAATTCAAAACTTTGTCATGTTGCACAGCCTTGTATGCAAGGACAGTGCTAAACTCTTAGTGATTTCTGACATTCTTGACGGTTAACGTTAGACAGGTTTAATGAGGAAAATAACTGTGCGACACATATATATATATATATATAATGTCTGTCACTGGTCGGAACACATCACTTTATTAGGCTGATGTCCATTTTTATTCGCATTACACAGTTGATGGAAACACACGCAGATGCGCATATTCTTGAGCTGAATTTTCATTAATGCAAAGTTGGATGGAAACCGGGCTATTATCTGCATCAAATCATGCTTCCGAACAAATGTCATACACTTCTGCGCAGTGGCGTAGCACAAATCAAGAAGGGGAGCCAATGGATATCACACAAGAAGCAACGTGCAAACTTTGCGGAAAAGTTATGCCGGTAAAAGCTTAACCTCGGTCAGTATTCAAAGTGAAAGTGAAAGTGACGGAGCTGCCTGACGCTGCATTAACGGAGCATTTTCTCTCAGAGACGAATTTCAACATAATATGCTGATAACGGTATATAACTGTCTTAATTTATTCCATAATTTCCTTTGTGGCCCGTACATATAGTGAAAAAAAATTAGAAGAATAGTATTTCGTGTTAAACAGCTTGTTTTTTTTTTTTGTTTTTTTTTTTTGTTTGTTTGTTTAAAGTTGAAGTAGCCTAAAGCTGCTCTTAATTTTCATTTATGCCTGCAGTGTTAGGAAATATTATAGACTGTTAATAATTTTAATTATAGGTCTAATTCATTGTATAATAGACCTAAAAAATGTTTAAAACATTTTCAAAGAGGAGCTGATAGCCTAATCTTTTATTATCCTAACAGCACGTCAGTTATGCGGTGATGCGCTGTGAAATTATTGCGGGGCACATTTATTATAATATTAATTTAATAATAAAAGTAGCTTACGACTCCGATACAGGAAAAATAAAACAGAACTTATAACATTGGGGCTAATATGTTAGCAAGCAAGCTGCTGGTAGTTTTGGACTACAGTCCTTAAAGGTAACTACAAGTAAGCGAACCTTCAACCAGCTGTAGCATTATGCCAGTTCCCGACGGTTCTATGCTATCCGTTGTTTCTTTCACTAAGTGAAGCAACACTTCATAGTTTACTAGTAATAGTAAATATATGGCCATAGGACTTTGAAATATCAGAATTTAAGCCTTAGGCTACCTTTATCTCCCAGGACTGTTGTTGAATCTTCCAAAAGTTTCAATTCACATGCGGTGGCAGCAGCACATTCCACCGCACCAATAACACAGGGCTGCCCGCGGACGTGCCTGGCTTTAAAACGGCGCTACTAAACACGACCAATATCGGCAAATAAAGACAAATATCGGCCGACCGATATATCGGTCGACCTCTAGTTCAAATTGTTTAAAAATCGCTGAAATGTTTAAATTGACAGGACCTAAAACATGTTGAAATGATAAACTTTCATTGTATGGTAATCAAACTTTGCAATTAATCAGAGAATCAGCGTGCGTTTTGAACCGTGGCTGTCTGGTCCGTACGGATTAACTAGACATTGCACATCCTGTGATGTGACTATCGCGGATGCGCACATCGCGATTTCGATGCTAAAACGAAATATCGTTCAGCCCTTCATATAGGCTAATAATTCATTCCCTCGATTTACTAAATCGTGGCTACATTGTTTTGGTTCGTTCTCTTGTTTTAGTTAAAACAAGGTAACGAATTAGTTCAGCATGGCCACTATTTACTAAAATGAGGGAACGAATTAATAAATCATGGAAACAAATCGTGGCCACATTTTAATTAAAACAAGAGAACAAATTCTTAATTTGTGGCCATGATATATATGTAATTATTTGTTTAGTTTAGTTGCAAAAATACAGAAATTTTTGAAATGTATGTTCTCAGTGTTGGCTCTATAACCTCATTCACTCACACATGTTGGTGCACATGGATTTGTCTTGCTGTCTTATAAGTAGTTCAGTTTCATTATCTTTTGTAGGTCACTGACATACTTCCAGCACTGACTAAATGAGACCTACAAATTATTGCTCTGCGGTTCAGTGGGTGACTAGATACATCAGAATAAAATAGTCTCCTTAGTTAAAAACAGCCACTTATAACAGATCTGAGTAATCATGCTAAAAGGAAATCATTAATACTGCTCATGCTTCAGGTTAGGAATACGAACAATTAAATGAACATACAGATATACATGTACACATACAGACATAATGTAAAAATCTAGCTGTGAATTGTCATATACTATTTCTTACAGTATCATGTAAGAAATCATGTAGATGTTTACTCATTGTTTTTACAGGTGAACCAGTGCCCAGGTCTCTAGAGGGGCTGTTTGTCTATGAGGAGAAAAGCACAGCGCCACCTGCCAATGACACTATTGTAGTGGAACAGTGGACAGTTATAGAGGTGTGACTGCATGTATGAAATGTTTGAAAGGTGTCACATTATCACATTAAGAGTTTTTTTTTTTTAATGTTCTCCTTAATGGTTTCTGGTTTGTGTCCCAGGGCTCAGATGTAAAGACCGATTATGGTCCTCTGCTCCACACGTTAGCAGAGTTCGGCTGGCTGCTCACCTGTGTGCTGCCCACCCCAATTATTCGCCATGACAGGTGGGACCCTCACAGTACAAGCCATATAATTATGTTTATTTACACCACATTACCGTTTCCAAAGCTGGCTGTTTTTCTTTTCCTGCAGCGAAGGGAATCTAGCCACTAAGCAAGTTGTTTTTCTGCAAAGACCTGTCAAAGGACAATCGGTACCGCAGCATAACCAGGTACCTGTTTACCAGTGACAGTTCAGTCAAATACATTTGCAAACCCGTTGCTTTTCTTGTAATTTACTCTGTCAGAAATAATTAAATTGCACTATTTACAGTCTATTTTTGTGAGGAAGACCAACTTTTTTAAATTAACAGTTCAACCAAAAATAACCTTTTATTTTTTAAACAACCACTCACAAGCCAGTGTTATTTATATAGCATTATTGTATTTATTAATTAGCTTTTATTTTTACATTTTTAGTTTTCATTTTAATGTTAACTTTGTAGTAATTTTGTGCTTTTGTCATTTTTGTTAGTCATTGTCATTTTATTAGGGTTTTTTTTTTTTATATTACTATTTAGGTTTCATTTATTTTTAAGTTTTATAAGTTTAAGTTCAGTTTTATTGTTTATTTACAGTGAGTAATTTTAGTGCTTCAGCTTAGTAAGTTCAGTAAGTTGCCAGCAGGGTGGTTATCATTAACTAAAAATAAACCATAAATGACCATACGCAGAATGCGCCATATGAGTAATCCTCTGACGCGATGTAATATGACATAGGATGTAGGAATATTGTAAGTTTTGTCGCTTCTCGCGGTTCAAACAAATAGGGCTGTGCAACAAATTTAAGCTCCTCTTTTCTTATATTGAAATCCTCCGACATTTCTCTTTAAAAATCATCATTTTAGATTTATAATCCATGACCGGTGATTTGTTTTGCTCTATCGACTGCGCCTCCACGTTCATCATTACGTTGCGCGTCAGGTCAAAGGATACTCTTCTGCCGCAAATCGATTTGCGCATTCTGTGTACGGTTGTCTACCGGAAACTATTTTTTTGAATTTATAAAGTTTTAAATATGGATATTTTTCTTACAAAAACGCAACGCTTTGCTTCAGAAGACCTTTATTAACCCACTGGAGTCGTATGGATTACTTTTTTTTTCTTTTTTTTTTTTATGGATGGATGCATTATATATGCTTCAAAACGCGGCCCCCCATTCACAATCATTATGAACCTTTGAGGACTAAGGATATTTTTAAATGTGAAATAACATGAACATTTTTATTAACTAGCATTAACAAAAGCTAATAAATGCTGTAAAAAATATATATCTCATTGATAGTCCATGTTAGTTAATGCTTTAATGTTAACAAATTAGACCTTATTGTAAAATGTTAACAAAAACTCCTACAAACTAATAAAATTACAAAAACGCACAACAAAATTACTAAAATTTAACTAAAAGTAGAACCAGAAAATCAAAAAATAATAATAAAAATAAATATCTAATATTTATTGTATTGTATTGTATTTCAGCTTTTTTAGGGCCCGAGCACCGAAGGTGTGAGGACCCTATTGTAATTGCTCAGTCAGTTATTCTTCTTCTCCAAAATGAATCGCATTTTTGAGGGCCTAAACAATCTCGAAAACTCATGAAACTTTGCACACGCGTCAGAAGTGGTGAAAAATTACATCTGATAGGGGTTTCTGAATTAGGTTTGACAGTGCCACCTACAAAATTTCAATTAAGCGCCTTTCACGCTACATTTCACGCTACATTTCACGTACAGGTATGAAATTCGGTAGACACACGTAACAGCCCAATACCTACAAAAAAAGTCCCTGGGTGCAAAATCTGTAAAACCAACAGGAAGTCAGATATTTTGAATTTTCTCTGCAAAATTTTTGCAGTTTTTGCCATTTCCAGACCTTGTACTTAAAGGCCCCAAACTTCACATGTTCAATAAGAGTCCTGGCCTAAAAACATCTATATGCAAATATTGTTAGTCATAGCGCCACCTGCTGGCAGCAGGAACTGTGGTGCATCAAAATGACTTTGCCATATTTCTCCTCTATTTATCTGCTTAAATGAATATCGCCCACTGTTCAGTTTTCCTAAGGCCACCGGGTGGTGGTAAGCCCGGGTGCGAGGGCCCTTTCATCGCTGCTTGCAGCTTTAATTTCAATTAAAATGTTTTTTAAAACCTTCTTGTTTTTGTTCCTGAAGGGATCCACGCGACGAGAGGTGTCCAGTCACTCTGTGAGTCGAGGTGTGGAGGAAGCGCACACAGAACTGTCGTCTCCATGTTCAGGGGGGATCGGCGGTTTCCCTGTGTTTGGAGGAGGGTATCCCAGTGCACTCTCCCATCTAGATGAGGGAGGATTTGAGCCGGACGATGGGGCTGCAGAAGTCACCTGTATGTGACGCACCAACTCAAAGACGCAATTTCTTTTTAGGGTGACTGTCTTTTTAATTTCTGTCACCCTAAAACAGAAACCTTTGATGATAACGAGCTGCAGCAATGCCCTAGAATTTACCACATCACAAGGACAAAGAGATTGGCATTCTTGTATTAGAAATGGACTCATAGCACTTTTAACTTTTTGTAAGTTATTTTTAACAAGCCATAACATATCATAGAGGTCAGTTTTATTTTACCCATTTATTTTTAACTGAAAGCACAAAGTATGTGCAATCCTTCCCTTTTCTGACACAAAATATCAAAACAGCACTGAAATTCACTATTTGCAACAGCAGTATTTCAAAGCACTTGCACGACACAAACACCACATGTACAGTTTCGTATCACATTTGTAGCACAATAGCAACACAGCAGAAACAAGGGCTCCAACACCTCAACAAATCTTTTCTCCTTGTCATCGAGTGTCCTTCCGCACTGTTCATTTTTTGCTGTTCATTTTCCTGTTCCTTGTTCCTTTTTTACTTCAAACCAGCTGACAATTGAGTTGTTTGTTCTAACACCTGCAAGGGTTCAGTGTGACGAACTCAGGAACTGAGTGTCCAAACAGCCCCTCTGTAGGATGCAGACGTTTATTTGGTGTGCATATTTAGGACATGCTTACTTTTTTTTTTTTTTTTTTGGAAGGATTTTTTCAGGCCTTGGAGTCAAGACATCAGGAATGCTCAATTCAGTTTGGGACACAAATGTTTAAGGGAAATGCATATGCACTGTAGGCTGGACCCCATGAACTAGCCTGTACTAAAAGCAGAACTTGATGCTGTAGTTTGGTTTATCTGATCTGTGCCATGAACTCAATGGTGCTAGAGTTGAATTTGTATGTTAATCTCCTAGGAATTTCTGCTATCCAAAAGGGAAAGGCGATACACTCAGATTTGCATGTTAATTAAGAGGCAACTACTCAGTTTTCATTAACTGATATGGGACTGTGAGCAGGGTACTTCCTCTATAGTTTAGTATAAACTGACTGTAGTTCTCCCCAGCCCGGTGATCACATTAGATTTATCTGGCTGGATTTTTCAAATTGAGCTGCAATGGTGCTGCTTGTGACACCCTATTCATTTGTAAGTTGTATAATTTTAACTGAGCTAAGCATTGTACTTTTTATGTCTTATATTGCCTTGACAATGTTTATCCCTCTTTTGAGGAATGACAGAATAGAATAAGCACATTTTAGCTTGCAAAACCGACTATCAAGCTGCTGTAAATGTTTTGATACAATGGAAAACTGAGTAAGATGTTTCTCCACTCCAGAAGCTGAGCTCAGATATTTAACATTATATTCTAATAAACCAGAACTGATCAGTATTATTTACCAACTGTAGTATTTGAATGTTTCAGACCATTTTTTGTAATATTTTATTAAATGGGTATTTACCTCATATTAAAGTGGCTGTTTGTGTTGTCACTTAGTTGAACATGACATAAAAAAAAACTAACGCATATGCTTGGACTAGGTACAAGTCTTTTATTAACAATTGACATAATGAAAATACCATACATTTTAGTTCATTTAAAAAAAAAAAAAAAAGGACAAAGTGGGCCAGATATGAGCCCTCCACCCATGTAATAACTTAACAACGAGAGAAAAGACAGGGTGAATATCACCAGACTCGTTTATAGTCGAGAGAAGGGAAAAAAAGAAAGAAATTCTTATTGGTTAAGCAGGATTTACAATGGAGATGGAGTGAGATATGTACAAGGAACTGCTGATGTTATGTTTTGATTGTTACAGCTGAACGATGAGATTTGGATCAAACAAAGCATTAGTGAGTGGAAAAGTAACAAATGACTAAAGTTGCACGCCTTTGCTGTCTGGATGCTAGAGGCTGAAAATGCACAAGATACGGCTCAGGCGTCACTCTCCCCAGCAGTGGCACTCTGGACTTCCTCTTCCAGGATGGGCACAATGAGGTTGTCCTTAGACATGAGGTTGTACTTCATCACGAAACGAGTGAAGCGGTGACACAAGAAAGTCTCATTCTGTGGGAGAGAGATGATAGTCTTGATAAAATGTCAATCTGACACTCCTTTTTAGGAAACTGTCTGAAGATGGCTCCTACTGACCATAGCAGGAAATGTTGCTTGCATGAACAGTAGTTGCTTTGTCATGAGCATTATCATGCTTGCATTCACTTTAATTTAAAGTAATGGCTCCAAAAATGTACAAGACAAATCTCCTAAGTGACCAACTGGAAATATTCTTAATGTTCTAATAATTTCTGTTCACAATTGATCTGAGCATAAAAACAGAGCACACAAATATTGGGTAAAATGGTTGTATGATTGATAAAATGTTTTCCTATTTTTCAAGAGGATCAGTAGTGTGAAATGATGCTGAAGTAGGCAGTGCAGTAGATTTTGGAGCCAATATTCTGTTTTAGAAAGTTTATGTGCTTATGAATAATAACAAAAAATAATCTTGCTTACCTCATACTTGTCAAAAATCTGGCGGTGGTGAAAGTAAGCATGGGAGAAGATCCTATAGATGCGACGGCAAACAGAGCCCAGTTTGGCCACAGATGATTCCTTAATGCTGACGCTACACGGAAAGCATTGAGAGGATCAGTGGCTACACAAACAAAACATCAATGGCTTGTTTACAGCTAGAAAATCCTAGAAATTAACATAGTAATGCAGGGATGCTGAAATCTGCTCAGAGAGCTTCCTTCCTAGGTAGTTTAGATCCAACCCTTACCTGAAACTAGTCAATTTTATTATTATGTATATAGCACTTTTCACAATACACATCGTTTCAAAGGAGCTTTACAGAAATTCATGAAGGTAATGTTCGTAATACCAATCATTAATTTTCCACATTTTGCAGTTTAGCGATAGGATCATTTCATATGATGACGGTACAAAGATATGAGATTTGCTATACAGTATATATCATGTTATGTTAGTGTACTGCATGTATGTGGATACAGCTGGATATATTTTTAGTAGTTGGAGCAAGCTGTTAATTCATTATGCAGTGATAAGGAAATCTGCAAGTTTTGAACAGTTTGAGCTCTGTAAGGTTTTGTTTAATTATAGAAATGTGTGTAGTAACAAGCCTATTTAGTGATGTGTATTACTGCCATGGTTAAAAAATGCATATAAATGACAGGGTTGAAGATTTATCACCCAGCCCTAAGCAGAAAATAATCCAGGTTTTTGTGGTTGAATAAAATCATATCCGATATGTTCGAACAGTGTTGGAACTAAACCCTGCAGGAAGACAGATCTCAAGGAGGAACACTGAACACCGCTGCTTTAATGGATTAGATGTTCAATAACTCACCGGCTGGGAAAATACTTGTTGCTGTTGAGAAGACACGCAGCTCCATCGAGGGTGTGCCTTGTGTAGTCAATGGCAGGGCACTGTGATCCACAGTAAACAAACAAATCAACTCAATCATCCATATTTGAGTTTCTCCTGTTTAGTCTGTTCAGTCAGAAATTCATTAGGGCTGCAACAACTAATCAATAGTAAAAAATAATCAACAACAATTGTCTATTGATTAATCACATTCTGC
This sequence comes from Ctenopharyngodon idella, assembly GCF_019924925.1. Classification (NCBI taxonomy): domain Eukaryota; kingdom Metazoa; phylum Chordata; class Actinopteri; order Cypriniformes; family Xenocyprididae; genus Ctenopharyngodon; species Ctenopharyngodon idella. The sequence goes on from NC_067228.1 coordinate 18,779,887, forward strand.
ACAAAAAAAAGCCCTTTTTATCCAATTAATTGAAAACATAATTATTGTTAGTTACAGCCCTGAAATTTATACATGGACACAATTCATTTTTGTCTAAGAAAACTAACTTCTAACATAAGCAATTAGTTTAGAGCAAAAGGTTTTTTAAGATTATGGGAAACATAAATTCAGCCTTTCCAAACTTTTGACACAGAGGACAACAGGGTTGGGTCTCGTCTGAATTTTAGTGATTCCAATTCCGCTTATAAATTCCCAGTTTTGACTCCAGTATGGTTCATTTTTTTTTAATTTTCCAATTTCTCCAATAATCCAATTTTTTTTTAAAGTCAAACATTTAGACAAGCATATTTATTTCGTCTTTTTGCAAAGCATTCTGTTGCAGCTGAATACCATGAAAAAAAAAAATCAGCAGCCTAAAGAACAACTAATAAACTAGACTAACTAATATAAATTTCAAACATTGAAGTATACAGTCAGTAATACAATAAGAACAGATAAGCAAATTAGCATAGTAACATAATAAAATAACACTGCATAGTTTACCTTATAGATTAAAAATATAGATTAATCCTTATTAAAGTTACAAAAGTTATTCAGTCAGGATCAGTGAGTGAATTTCTTTTTCTTTTGTTCTTTGATTAACAGTAATGACAGACGGTAACAGGTTTATTAGCCTGCTGTCACTTTAAGACAGTGGTTCCCTGGGTTCGCGGGGTGGGGGGGTTGCGAGAGTTTATATGCTTTGAGGTCAAACATGGATATGAAAAACCTTTTTGTATAGTTTCTAGGAATGCTCCAAATGATCGGCCACTTATCCGAAAATGTTGTCAATTACTTCCTTTCATTCTATACATGGTCTTTCAGTTTGCCGATCACATTTTTATGACGCAAAAGACGCGAGCTTGTTCGCACCAGCTGTGAAAGCTGCGGAAAAAATGAAAAGTCAGCAGCGGCATATGTGTATACAATAACGCAATGAAAATGTGTGTATGGTTCAAACTACTTTATTAAAAAAGAGCTTCAGGTGAAGGGTTGCCAGTAGTAGAGATGCACCGGTCTACCGACCATCAATCAGAAGTGACCAGGGGTGCGTTTCCCGAAAGCATTGTTAGCCAAATATGGTTGTAAGTCCCATTGAACTCTATTGGTAACAACGGAACTTGCGGTCATAGTTCACTTTGGGAAACGCACCACAGTTCCGTTTTTTGTCCCGGACTTGCACACAAAATGCATTGCAATCATTTCCCAAAATGTAATTTGTGTGGACGTTAACAGAGGCCAGAGATGGGACATGCTGAAGACAGACGCAAAGAGAAGAGCAGAGAAAATACTATACCGGGCAGAACAAGCTCACTGTTGCGATGCTCAGAATATTGGAAGACAGTTCTACACATTAAACTGGGGTGGGGGCTTATATGAATGCATTTCTGAAGGAACTGACTTACTTCACAAAAGTTTCGATGACATTTTCTTTTAATCTTACCTCCATATGATGCCTATTAAAGTAGTGTTTATATAAGTGCAGCGCTGGTCCTGCTTTGTCTACAGAGGTAACCACGGAAACTCTACACTGCAAAAATGCTTTTTTTATTTAGTATTTTGTCTTGTTTTTAGTCTAAATGTCTAAGAATTCTTAAATCGAGATGCTTTTACTAGATAAGTAAAATGACATAAGATATTTTTTCTTGTTTTCTGGAAAATAAAATCAAAATGAAGTGAGTTTTTGCTTAAAACAAGGGTTTATTAATTATATGTATGGAGGGGGGGGCTTCATGGACAAAAGGTTGGGAACCACTGCTTTAAGACATAATGCATAGATCCAACATACTGTTACACATGAATTTTCTTTCTCAACTGCTTACGGTCACTTAAGACATAACCGACTATGTTTACGATGATATTTTGACAAAATTTTGTATTTGTCCGTTTAAGCGCAATAAGATGCAAAAGAGAACTCAATTCAGTATTTGTGCACTATATGAGAGGCGGCTTTTAGTGCACAGAAACTGTGTGCAGAAACCCAGCACAGAAAACAGCATCCGAGTGCCGAATTGAGTTCTCTTCAGTGTCTTCTTGCGCTTTAATGGTTTAAAACCACATTAAAAAGTGCACACAGGAATCGATATGCAGAATCGAAAATTAATTTTATAACAATTCCTGACCTTAAGTATCTGATTCCAGAACTTAACAGAGAGGACACTCACCTCTTTGGGAGTCTTATGGGCAGCACACAGAAAGATCCACTGCTCAGTGGCCGTCATCTGGGTACATGTGTCCGGATGACACTCATTCTATGGAGCAAAGGCATCAGACATCATTGTCTTAATATATATCATTTTAAGACAACGGTAAAGGCTGTCAACTAAAACAATCTGGTATGACAAGGGGACATACGTTAAATTAAATTAATAGTACAGACTACTTGAGTTGTTTGTTAGTAATAGGTGTAAGAAAGATAATTACCTGCAGTTTAACTGCCAAGCCATTGAGCTCCAAACAGAACTGTCTATATATATAAAAAAAAAACACATAATATTTACATTTCCACAATTCCCAGGGACACTGCAACAACAAATATATGATAGCACTTTGTGGACCCACTTTATATCAAATGTCTTTAACTATTATGTACTAACATCTTAATTACTTATTTGATACAATGCACTTATTGTGTACATACATGTTAAGTAGTACTTATGTTTAAAAAAAAAAAAAAAAAAACCTACATGTAATTACAGCTGTATTCATTTCCACCTCAATAGCAACAAACATGTTTTGCAATACAACAAACACAATAAGTACATTGTACCAAAGAATAATTTTTTTGATGTACACAGTAGTTAAGGACACTTAATATAAAGCAGGACTCATTTTGTGATCAAAACAAATGGAAAACACATAAGTACATTGAGATGAGTCATTATGGTACTAGACGATATGAAGGATGAAATGGTCAGAGTTGACGTTCAGATAATAATATACCTGAGATGTTCATATTTCCACACCCCCTCATCCTGTCCCTCTGGGGGCTCCATAATCTTCTCTATATTGGAACAATCTGAGCGGATGTTCTGCTGAATATACTGGAAAGGAAAAAAAAAATGAATATCAGTTACATTTAAAAGTCAGCAACAAATGGAAGTTGCATATCTTTTCTTTCCTATTGTAATGTATATGAGTGAATGGCCTCTTGAACAAGAAAAAAAATGTAGGACGGAACTTGATTTTGTCTGTCAGGAATTGATTGAAGAATACAATATATATGGTATGATTTTACCCCAAAATTCAACATATTGACACAAAATGATAACTGCAAATCCATGTTTCTGTTCCTGGAGTATAGTTGTTTCTGTGAATTGCAGCGATCCATTTGCTTCTCTATTCTGTAGCTTTCGGCAAATATATACCTCAGATATTTTGTCAAATCTATTTGTACAGTCAATTGCAAAGCTCTTTCCCAGTTTAGGTGTGTTTTTTGCTGCATTCATGTTTAAAACCAATTCTGCCACATGCATACGTCACATTCATACCCTCTATTGCTGCAATCTCATGTGAGTGACAGGCTGTCCCGCCCTCATGCCAGTAAACACCTCATCAGAGAAGAAAAGAGATGTTGCTTCAAGTGGGACTGTCAGCAAATAACCCTAGCCTATTCCTCATGTACACGTACTGTACTGCTTAAAAAGACTTAGAATATAGTACAATAATCATAGTGACAATTTTTACAGTGCGTTTTTGGATCTTGACAGCCTGGGGTCACTGTATGGAAAAGAAATCTCTCAGAAATCTTCTTTGGTGATCCACTTAAGAAAAGCTCTCACCTGTTGCACTGCCAGGGTGCTGTCCATCTCTTCAAAAGACTCATCAGACCAGTTATAGAAGTCCTAAGAATTAAAACAAAACCACTGTTTTAAAAACATGTTAATAGGGCCAGCACTAGAATAATCAACACCACTGTATATTGCATAAGTAGTTGCTGTTGACAGTACATGTTTGATAGATATACCCTTCTAGGGACAATTTACTACAGTTCTTACGTTGTAAGCATAATTTATATCTATAGTAAACCCGTGGCAAAATGTCCCAATGGTTATGTCATTTCCATAAATTATTAGTGACTCAAAGCAGCAGTGTATAATAGCTGAAAGCTTCACGACTCGGCTATATAATGGTATATTATCTTCATTATGTTTTAAATACAATAATTTAATGTATATTAACATCAGCAGTTGTGTCCATCCGGGTACTTTCAGACGGCTGCTAGCTGACTGCTGTTAGCCAAATAACTAGATCATGAAAACATGCCATTTCGGACACCTTCTGACTCCTATTTCACTGCATATTCACCTACTTTCAAAAAGGAAATAAATCCTATCATGACCAGAAAAATATAACAGAATATTCAGGTAAAGCCCTTCATTTGAGAATCATTAGTTTTCTCGGTTAACTGCTAGCTTAGCTCTTTAGCATATCTTCGACTTCCGCTCCCAGGAGAACAAATCCTTTTTAATGTTATTATTACATTACAGTATACATTGCGAACTGATTTGAGCTTGGAAAACGCTTTAAATTTTTATTCGCTGTTCATTTTACCTTCGCCTTGGTGCCTGGTCTATTCCTCCTCAGAACAGCTGTGCCCTCCGCCATGACCATCTCGACAGATTTAGAGTTTGATTGACAGCGCGCCCCCAATGGACGAGTAGAGCTACTACAGGAAGAGCTCAGATACAGTGACACTAACAAATATTGGACAAAATGCATATCATTGCATTGCATCTCAAAAACAAGTTGTAATTATTTTAAAACGTTTCAAGTATTCTAGTCCTTGCTGCTGAGAAGGCCATTATGCACTCATACTCTCAGGTTTTAACTGACCTGGAGCCAGTTGTATTAACACAGCCATTATGTCTTAAGAACTAGTCTGACAAACTAGCAGTTAGCCAGTGAACATTTCATTCTCAAATTTGACCAATGAATTAAAAATGATTTTAAAAAATGTCTTAAAGAAAAAAAATTAGATGACTAAATTGTAGTAGGCCATTTATTAAACTGGCCCCCAGTGGGGAAACTCATCTCATATGGCTTTTAGTCCTTACATTTAGCCAGTCCATAAAGACCTGACTAACAGAGTACTACAAGGATATTTAGCCATTATACACTGCCCAGCTAAAAAAAAAAAAAGTCGCTGTTTGTATTTTAATAGGCAAATACTTAAGAGTCTATGGATGGATCATTATTACAGTGATTATTATTTTTCTAGCATGTTATATGTTTGGCAACGGTTCTTTTAACCCTAAAAGATGGAGTGTGTAGCTTTTCATTTCTTAAACAACCATGTATTAAGATGTATCATGGCCATATTCCAGGATGACAATGTCAAGATTCATCAGGCTCAAATTGTGAAAGAATTTTTGGGAGAAGCATGAAGAATCATTTTCACACATGAATTGGCACTGACCTTAACCTCAGTGTAAGTTTTTGGGATGTGCTGGAATAGACTTTACAGAGTGCTCACCTCTTGCATTGTCAATACAAGATCTTGACCAAAAAATGATGCACCTTTCGATGGAAATAAATGTTGTGATGTTATTTCAATCAAGAAGTGCATCAGTTTTTGGTCAAGATCTTGTATTGACAATGCAAGAGGTGAGCACTCTGTAAAGTCTACTCCAGCACATCCCAAAGACTTTCAATGAAATCTGGACCAATTCATGTATGAAAATGATTCTTCATGCTCTCTGAACCATTCTTTTTTTTTTTGGCCAAGCAGTGTATATTTTTTTAAATGACTCAAAGCCCTTCTTGTACAAATAAAAAGCCGTGCATTCATATTTATTTCTCTTAATTTATTGGTAGTTTTCCTTTTAAAAGTAATTACATTATAGTCCTAGGTAAACATAACTTCGTAGGGTACACTACTCTTCCCCCCCATTTTTCTTAGATCTATTCATCAACACCATGTGTTCTTAGCTACTGATTATTCTATATGTCAAATAAGTAAAAGCCATTCTTTGTATAGTTAAATCATGTTTAATAAAAAATATAATGTCAGTTGAAAAACACTTTATAATGAATTATAAGGTGATTAAAAAAGTCTAAGAGTCCGATTACTTTCAGAAGACACTGTGCAATCATTATTTTAGTTATACCTTCTGATCACATCCTGCAGCACAGTTCATAATTGTAAGGAAATTACTAGGGAAATAAAAGATGTTCAGTAAAACATTTATTTTCAAACCCTAGAATTAGTAATTCATTAGTTCCTTTATAATCACAGCTAACAAACTCAAAAACGGACTGTTCATGAAAATGGACCTTGAATTCATTGGAATTCATATTTTTCTTCCTAATACACACAATTTAGACAGTCCATTCACATAACCAATTCCAAACTGTTCTGTTACATGAAGAAGCAAAGACGAAACATCAAGATCGCTTTATTTGAACAAAACATGATCATACTTATTTACAATCAAATGACATAGAAAAAAGAAAACAAACATGGAACAGCCATTATTTCTATGAACTCCAGAATGACGCAGATGGTTGAACAAGCAGACTTCATTCTACATATTTGCCAAGAATATCTCCATCCCGGAAAAGGAAGTAATCCTGCAAAAGAATATCATTTAGTTACATGTCTTCTACACTAAAATGCCAAGAGCTACAAAATTTGCAAAATAATAGATAGATGTTTATTGTAAGAAATACATAACGAAAGAAGTAAAAACAAATCGATCATCTGATGATCTATTCATGACAAATGTTCTAACCTTATCCTCAAGTACAACTTTAGTTCCTCCGTACTCAGGCAGCAAAACTTTATCCCCAACTTTGACACAGACAGGTGTTACTTTCCCATCCTGAAAGAAAGACATCATTTGAACTCTGAAGCACAACCTATAGATCACACTCTGTAGAGATGCTTCAATCAGAACAAAAAAAACATGATTAACTTTGAGTAGGTTACCTTGTTGGTGGATCCTGGACCTACTGCTACCACTGTAGCCTGTTGCACTTTGGCTTGAGACTTTTCTGGAATCATGATGCCTCCTCTTGAAACGGTCTCTGCAGCAAGCCGCTCCACCAACACACGGTCGAACATGGGAAGGAATTTCCGGAAAGCCTGCTGTGGGGCAAAGGCATGCTTAGTGCAGTGTAGAAATAGTCAATGCATGTTTTGCAACACTATAAGGGATAGTTCACCCAAAAATGAAAATTCTGTCATCATTTCCTCACCCTCAGGTTGTTCCAAACCTGTATAAATTTCTTTGTTCTGCTGAACACAAAGGAAGATATTTTGAAGAGTTTGTAACCAGGCTACTTTGGGGCACCATTGACTTCCATAGTAGGAAAGAAAATACTATGGTAGTCAATGGTGCCCCAAAGCGGCCTGGTTACAAACTTCTTCAAAATATCTTCCTTTGTGTTCAGCAGAACAAAGAAATTTATACAGGTTTGGAACAACCTGAGGGTGAGGAAATGATGACAGAATTTTCATTTTTGGGTGAACTATCCCTTTAAAGCAGCGTTCCCAAAAAAAAAAAAAAAATACCACCAGGGGGCGTTACAGAACAGCAAAGCGAAATGGTTGTAATTAATCACAAGTCTCAGTCTTTCCTCTCCTATAAGTTTGGTTATAATAAAATCTTCGCTTTACCTTCTTTCAAAGACAACAAAATGTAGGCTTCTAAATTAGACGCATACTTAAAGCAGACAACTTGGAGAAAGAATATCGACCCTGTATCACAGTGATCACGAGCAGCTGTTGTCTGAGAACAGATGTGTGTGACCTTGAGAGAAGGTCGTGTGTGAGGGAGGGTAGATGGGATAGGTCAGGAGATGTTGAGGGATCGTGTAGGGGAGGAGAAAAGTTTGGAGGTTTTGTAAATGTTTACCATCCTGGTGAAGGACGAAAGGACGGGCAACAAGATAACCCCCAAGGCTAAACGGTCAGGAATGTGGAAGATTCTAGAATGAACCAGCTGTGCATGTCACCTGGCCTCATAATACATTTCAATGTAATTTATAATTCAAGTCACAATGACTTTTGCTACTGTCTGGTTGGTAGCCAATGAAGTACAAGCATACTTTACTACGCTATAGCAGTTTATCACAAGGGTTCATACACAAGAATAACAGTCAACCCTGCTTAAGAGAATAATTCATCTCTATGCCTCAATCTAACTAAAGACAAAAACATCACAGTTACTGTACATCACAAATCACACGTGCTCACTCCATTCAAAATGACCCGGAAGTTCATATCTTGCTGAAATTCTATTGGCTGAAAAGATCTTGGAGCTTAGCTGTGCGTAAAAACCCGATTTACGTTATTTAGTAATGATAATGGAAATATGTTCACTTTTCACAAACAAGATATGACAGATACCTGCAAGACAACTACTTTATACGCGTGAACAGAAATTCTCATACTACAGACTGTCATATAAAATTTTATGTAGTAAAATAACTATACCAGCTTTAAAACAATACTATACTAAGATGTTATGCTTGCCTATAAACCAGCCACAAGCTAAGCCTTTCATTAAACAAGCCGGGTTGCCTGCGAAATCAACATGGGCACAGAAAACCACCAATTTTTAAACATTACTCCCATACTTTACATGCTAAGTAGCATATTTTGGATCGCATCATTATCTCATATAAAGTCAGAGCACGACTACATTACTAACCGTGACCTTGCAGTTGCAATTGATGGAGGGTTATAAAACATTGCGCTATCTCAGTCACAAAAATCAAATAATTATAGAAACAACTCGTTCAGATGACGCAGCTAGATGAATTATCTTACACGTCTTACCATTTTAGTTGATCTTTATGAAATGAGCGTCCGGCAGAGCAGCATAAAACAGTCACACTGGATCACTACACTCCTGCGATCCACGTGAAGAAGAAATGTCTGGAAGGGCTCTGCGCATGCGCCAAAGGACAATCCTTACCGACCCCGTCCTGCAATCTAGAATATTCCTCGAACGCCTAAAAAACTTTTTCTTTTTCTTTTTTACCTTCTTTTTTTTTTTTTTTTTTTTGCACATATGGTTAAGAAATTAAGTGTTTAAACGCTTGACATATTACTACTGCAGTATTTTAATAATTGTTTTATGGGTTTCTGAACATAGAATTGTTACAAGTATTCAAATGTATCATATGTGTATGATTTCTATTTTAAAAAGAGGACAAAAATTCAAAACTGAACTGGATTACAAATAACTAAAGTAGCAGCAAAAAGCAAAATAAAGGTTTTGAATGAATGATAAAAGTGCCCAAATAATAAAATAAATAATAATAAATAAAATAAAAAATAATAAACACTGATAATTATATCATATAAAATAGAAATATACTGTAAGACTGTTAACAAATTCACAGACATTTGTAAAACGCAAAAAAATGTGTGGTTGCACAATCATGACCTCTGACGTCTTTTTTTCTCCAATAGAATCTGCGAAATTTCTCGAACTTGACACCCAGGAACGAGCATAATAACAACTTAATGGCCAATTTTAGTATATTTTATTTATATTTCCGCTCAGGATCAATGAAATATGTTCAATAACATTAAGGTAAAAAGCAAATGAAAGCACGTATGTATTTAAAGAGAATAACGCCTATCTATCATTGAGAGTGTTCCGTTATTCAGATGTCAGGGCAGCGGGGAGGTTACCCGGATGAAGAACACATGTGCGTTAAGTGTAACTGCAGCAGCTCTAAAGCGGCTCCTCTTCTTGTATCATTCAGTCTGCTGAACTGACGGACACGCGCATCCCTTCAATCACCTCCAAACCGTTCTGCAGTAAGTCACTTATAGCATTATCCTCCTCCATATAACCTATAAACATATTATATTGCATAACGCTTTTTATTGGCCTGGTGATAAAGATGAAATGATCAAACAGGCAGATACGTAACATGTAACATCATCATGTAATGCTAGAACTGTCAGTTTGTTTTTTGAAGTTGCAGGTAAAATCGTGCATGTTTATTGTCTAATTAGCTGTCATTTAATCATTTTAGTACGTTTATATTTTATTTCAGATGCTGCTTATCAGAATAACTGGCATTAGAGTAACAAATGTGTTTCGCATGTCATTTGCATTGATTGACAATTATACTGCATTAGTGTTGTATCTGCTGCCTTGACTACTGTTTTATAAGCAAAACAAGTAAAGCGCAGTCTTAAGTGAAATACAGTGATGGTTATAGCTCGCATGCTAACTGTAGCAAATTATGTGATGTTGAGGCCTAAGAATATTATATATATGTTATGTATGGAATAATTCATCGGTGTCAGGGCTACAGTGGGTAGTTTTAATAAAACAAAAGGAATACCCCGGGAAGTTTGTAACGTGAACTCATGGAGATGAAAGGGATCATTTCCGTCTCTGTCGTGACGCGGAGTGATTTTGACCTTGTGACGGACGCCCTGAACACACGTGGGGTAGATGAGGGACTCACTACATCTACAGGCTTTGAATGACGCGTTTACGTGAACACACATTTCAGTCTAGTTTACCTTTTAGAACAGGCTTTTAAAAACATTTTTTCCGCTTTTGATTTTTTTTTTTTTTTATATGGTTCATGATCTGTTTTTTCGAAACATTGTCCATGAGAACCATGGAACTATTATCATTTCTTCACAATTACCAGATCATCATAACATTTTACGGAATTTATTGATATTTAGTACATTATTGCGTATACGGAGAATAGGTTAACGAATGAGTGAATCAGGCAGTGTAATCCATTCAAGGACCAGCGGGGGCAAAGTCTAATTTTTGGCATCTGGTGGTGTTATCATGTGAGCTCGACACGAGACCTTTCTTTCCTTCTTGCTTTCCTTCTTTCTTTCTTCCTTCCTTTCTTGCTTTCTTTCTTTTCCAGTGAATTGGGGGAGTGTTTTTTTTTTTTTTTTCCCTATTGCCTGACAGATATTAAAATTGTTATGATAAATCACGCTAGTATGTGACTAGACTCTGTAAATTGAGAAGGAAAAAAAAAAAAAGTGCTGTCGGCGACTATTTGCCAATCAGAAACGGCTGTCTGCCAACCTCAACCAATGCCCTGAGATTTGGGCGGGGCTACCTGTTTGTCTAAAATGAATGGTTATCAACCAGGGGGCAGAGGCAAAAAAGTGTGACTAACAAAGACAAAACTAAAAATCTACATTTCATATTTTAATTTATTTGGTGTATTTGAAGAACCAGTATTTTCAGTGCGTTGGAAAACCTAGATAAATGAGGAAGCCTCATTCTGAAACTGTGATTTCTAGACTTGGAACAGTCATGTAAATTAACACGATCTTGTGAGCATTCTTTTTATTTTTTTTTTAAAGCATATTTAAAGTTATGCCAAGCTCTAAAATATTTATTGAGTAGGAATTGAGTAAATATATTTTTCAAAATCATTATCATTAATCTTTATCCAATAAATTACAAGCAACTGGAAAAGGGGCCCTCGAAAATGGTCGTGGACGATGAGGTGCCTTTGAGTTAAAAAGGTTGAGAACCACTAGTCTAAAGGATTGGAGTGTTTCTGAAGACACCTGCGAAATCAACATGGGCACAGAAAACCACCAATTTTAAACATTACTCCCACACTTCACATGCACTAAGTAGCATATTTTGGATCGCAACATGATCTTATATAAAGTCAGAGTATGACTACATTACTAACCGTGACCTTGCAGTTGGAATTGATGGAGGGTTATAAAACATTGCGTTATCTCAGTCACAAAAATCAAATAATTATAGAAAAATTATAGATTTTTTATTATTATTATTATTATTATTATTAAAATTCTAATGGTGTAGAAATCACTTACACCTTGTTTTTTTTTGTTAATTAAATGTTATGCTTTTGCTCTCTTAGAAATGCTGCGTTTACCCAGTGTAATGAAACAGATGAGGCCAGTGTGCAGGGCGCTGGCCCCACACCTGACTCGTGCGTATGCCAAGGACGTCAAGTTTGGCGCAGATGCCCGGGCCCTCATGCTTCAGGGTGTTGACCTTTTAGCTGATGCTGTGGCTGTCACCATGGGACCAAAGGTATGCTAAGTTCGATAAGTTTCTAGATGAACAACAGACATGTTACTGCTTCTAAAGTCAAGTTTGTAATCAGTAATAGAAGAAACACAACTAAACTAGCCTCTTTCCCCCAGGGTCGCACTGTTATTATTGAGCAGAGCTGGGGAAGCCCCAAAGTCACCAAAGATGGTGTCACCGTTGCCAAAAGTATCGAACTGAAAGATAGGTATAAGAACATCGGGGCCAGGCTGGTACAGGATGTGGCCAACAACACTAACGAGGAGGCTGGAGACGGCACTACAACCGCCACAGTACTGGCCCGTGCTGTTGCCAAGGAGGGTTTTGACACCATCAGCAAAGGTGCCAACCCTGTGGAGATCCGTAGAGGAGTAATGATGGCGGTGGAAGAAATCATCAATGAACTCAAGAAACTCTCCAAGCCAGTCACAACACCAGAGGAAATTGCTCAGGTAAAAAGTGGTCTTAAATTCAACATGAAATAGAAGTTGCAATATTCTTTTCTTTCCTATTGTGATGTATATGTCTGAGAGAAACGACTTCTCAAACAAGATTTCCATCAATCTTTCTTTGATACAGGTGGCCACTATTTCTGCCAATGGAGACACTGAAGTTGGTAACATCATCTCCAATGCCATGAAGAAAGTTGGACGCAAGGGTGTTATTACAGTGAAGGTAGGCTGCTTCAGTGAAAGTAGTATTTAGTACAGATGAAATGATGGTTTGGTCCTTAAAATATCTCAGACTCAAACTGCTATTCTTGTTTAAAGGATGGTAAAACCCTACATGATGAGCTTGAGATCATTGAGGGCATGAAGTTTGACCGTGGCTACATTTCTCCTTACTTCATCAACACCACTAAAGGTGTGTATTTCATATTAGAATGTCATGTGTTTGTATTAATATTAAGGCTGGAATGACAACAGTGTTTATGCTCTGCTTGCAGGCCAGAAGTGTGAGTTCCAGGATGCTTACGTGCTTCTGAGTGAGAAGAAGATCTCCAGCGTACAGAGCATCGTACCAGCTCTGGAAATTGCCAACCAGCATCGCAAGCCTCTGGTCATCGTGGCTGAAGATGTGGACGGAGAGGCACTCAGCACTTTGGTCCTCAACAGGTTTGTTTCTCAAACATGTTAGCCCAACAATAATGTCAAGTCCACAAGAAATGTGTGAAATGGATAAATACGAAAAAGAACAAGGTTTTATGAAAACTGAACTTCAAAAAGTCCATTTACTGACTGATTTTGATTGCCATCCCTCACAAAAAATACCACATTAATTGTATTTTTTCATAGAAATACTATAGTTATAGTGTTTAGTTTCTTAATTAATGATTATGCTACGGGGCTGTTGAATGCTCTAATCTGATTGGTTGCTCAACGTTTTAAGGTGTGCAGTTGTTTTCAGGGAAACGCATGACTAAAGTAGTTCTAACAGGTCTTGACCGTGTTGCAGTTCCATATAACTTCACCAAATGTTTTCAGTTATCTCAATAGGTCCTTACAGCCTACAACTGCAGAAGAAACAAAACCCACACCGACCAAGCAAATAAATATAGTAAACAATAGGATGAAAACGTTTTATTGTGTCCTGAAAGCGCATTCGCTCTCTCTCTCGCTCTCTCTCTCGCTCTCTCTCTCGCTCTCTCTCTCTAACGTACACACGCTGTATAGTACGCACACACACTCGCACAGAAATGTTTTGTCAGTGCTGCTCTGACGAATTAATCAGTAAAATTGTTTAGCAGCTTAAAAGATACATGACTCATGAGCGAGGTAATAACTGTGGTTCTTGAGGTAGATAACTCCGCTTCGTGTCATGGCTGCATTACCACCTTGGGTGTGCATTATTTTCTAAGAATTCAACGGCCCATCGTCAGTTATTCCTTACTTATGGAATCTCCTTTAAACAGTTTTCAGAATCTTTGACATTATAATTATTATTATTAAAATTATATAAATTTTTATCTATATATGTATTTTCATTTATTTATTTTATTTTTTTAAATGACATTGGCTTCAAACATGACTTCCATGACTGATTTTGATTGTCATCCCTCACAAAAGTTGTTGTTGAATAAATAAATATGAAATAAATATTCCAAATGTCTTTGGAATTAGTAAAATACTATTACTAAAATTTCTAAAATGTATACATGTTTAATGACTAATGAGAGATTTTTATATATATATATATATATATATATATATATATATATATATATATATATATATATATATATTATTACTACAGTAAATATTATATTATTTCATTGGAAGCAACCTTTTTTTTTTTTTTTTTTTTAAAGGTATGGTCATTTGATGTTTAAGAATAGCCTGATATTTAAAGGTTCTGGTTTAAAGGTCAATGCTAAATCTTACCAACAGGTTGAAGGTTGGACTTCAGGTTGTGGCAGTCAAGGCTCCAGGATTTGGGGACAACCGAAAGAACCAGCTGCAGGATATGGCAGTTTCCACTGGAGGCACGGTATGTACCTAAGATCTTGTCTTCATCTCTATTTATTTATTTATTTATTTATTTAACTCATTTTAAATGTCTCACTTATGTGATGCATCAACATATTGTATTGTGACGTGTAATATATCATGAGGTAGTTGCCATTGCCCAGTCTTTTAACACACCTGAACTGTTCTCAGGTGTTTGGTGACGAGGCTATGGGACTGGCCATTGAGGATATCCAGGCACATGACTTTGGCAGGGTCGGCGAGGTCATTGTGACAAAGGATGACACAATGCTCCTCAAAGGCCGTGGTGATCCATCAGCCATTGAGAAGCGTGTGAATGAGATTGCTGAACAGCTGGAGAGCACAAACAGTGACTACGAGAAGGAGAAACTCAACGAGCGTCTGGCCAAGCTCTCTGATGGAGTGGCTGTGATTAAGGTATGAAAGCAGGAAGCATGTAGCTTAGTGTGATGTGTTTATTTTCCATATATCTGTTAACAAAAACCACCATTTGTTAGGTTGGTGGAACAAGTGACGTTGAAGTGAATGAGAAGAAAGACCGTGTTACTGATGCGCTGAATGCCACTCGAGCTGCTGTGGAGGAGGGAATCGTTCCTGGAGGAGGATGCGCCCTGCTCCGCTGCATCCCAGCCCTGGAGAACATCAAAGCAGCCAATTCTGATCAGAAGATTGGTAAGGACTGGAGTGTAGATCTCATCCTCTAGACCCTATAAGAAATAACTGTTAATTTCTTAAAACTGACTTTTTTTAAAAAAAAATTTTTATCCTTGCTCTTCAAGGTATTGACATTATTCGCAGAGCTCTTCGCATTCCTGCAATGACCATTGCCAAGAATGCAGGAGTTGAAGGCTCTCTGGTGGTGGAAAAGATCTTGCAGAGTGCTCCAGAGATCGGATATGATGCTATGCTTGGAGAATATGTCAACATGGTTGAAAAAGGCATTATTGATCCCACAAAGGTGTGTATGTGTGGTTCACAAACTGAAAAACCGCTCTGATAGATTTGTTACTGATTTAAACTGATAACTTCTAAATTATTATCGGACATGTACAATATATCATTAGTACCATATTGAACGACATTATATACAATGCTGTTCAAAAGTTTTGGGGTCAATCTTTTTTTTTTTTTTTTTTTTTTTTTTATATATAAAGTTCTATGCTCACCAAGACTGCATTTATTTGATCAAAAAACAGTGAAAATAGTAATTATTGTGGATATTATTACAATTTAAAATAACTGTTCTATTTGAATATAATTTAAAAGTTTTCAGCATCATCACTCCATTCTTCAGTGTCACATGATCCTCCAGAAATCATTCTAATGTGCTGATTTGGTGCTCAAGAAACATTTTTTTTTTCTTCTTTTTCTTATCAATGTTGAATAGTTAATATGCTTAACATTTTTGAGATAAGCCTGAATTTTATTTTCAGGATGATGAATGGAAAGTTCAAAAGTTAAAAAAACAAAAAAAACAAACGAAAAAACTTTTGTGAAATTTATAGTCTTTAATGTCACTTTTGATGTTTTTAATGAGTCCTTGCTCAAAAGTATTAATTAAAAAAAAAGTACTGACCCTATACTTTTTGTTTTTATATATATTTTATTGTGATGCTCAATACATTTTATGTATGTATTGCCTAAATTCATTTGTAGTATTTGAACCGATTATTTTTAGTTCAGTTTTTACTGTTATTGCCATTTTAGTTATTGGCCGTAACATGAAAATAATTATTGGCTTATTAGTATCTGCCAGAGTTGTAATATCTGTGCATCCCTAACAAAAACATAATGCTCTTTTATTAAAATGAAATTTCTTTGTCTCCCCCTGCAGGTCGTGAGGACCGCATTGCTAGATGCCGCAGGTGTTGCATCTCTTCTGTCTACTGCTGAAGCCGTTGTCACCGAGCTACCGAAGGAGGAGAAGGACATGCCAGCTGGAGGAATGGGTGGAATGGGAGGCATGGGCGGAATGGGTGGCATGGGATTCTAAATTGAACTGCACTGACTTTAGTGGAAGGGTTGTGGGCAGGGGACATGATTTGCCCCTCCCCTTCAACTTGGAAAAACCTGCCGAAACTGAGTGATTTGTGGTCTGAACATGGAGCAAAAGAAATGGACGTTACAGTCTCCCATCCTTCCACCACTATGTCCGATCTCATCTCTTTACTCATGGCTGAAGATGTTACCCTATTTCTTTAAAGACAAGTTCCTGATAATGTGACCAGAGATAATGAGTCTGTTCGCCTTTGTTCTGTAACATTATGCTCACAAATGTCTAATGGGAAAGCGCATTTAACAAATTGCATATTGTCATGCTGTTGTATTGTGTGATGTAGATGGTTCAGAATCTGACCATCTGTAGGGGCTTCAAAAGCCAGACGTTAAGGTTAAAGTCTGCCTTCATGAGCAAGCAAGTAGTAGAAACTTTGACCAGTTGTATCTTAAAAAAAAAAAAAAAAAATTCCACTTCATTGATCAGTTAACTTTTTTTTTTTTTTTTTTTTTTTTTTTTTGTACACTGTTCATTGTTTCATATAAAAATAAAACCCTCTTTGGAGGATTACATAACTTTGACAAAGCATGTACTTGTTTTGCCTTTCAGTTGCTACAGTTTTTTCCATTGAATACTTGGATATCAGCTTGAAGAAATGTGTGCTAATGTTTTCCTTTGTTTCTGGTTTAATAGCTGAAAAGATTGTTCACCCAAAAATGAAAACTGTTATTGTCGTTTGACTCGTCATTCCAAACCTGTTTTTTTTTTTTTGTTTTTTTTTGGATACTTGTCAATGGTCCAAAACAACATTGGACTCTAGAGAGAGAGAGAGAGAGAGTTATTTTTCAAAATATATTTGTGTGATGACAGAATTTTATTTGTGGGTGAACTATTCTTTTAAATTTTGAGGGTTAAACATCTTTTGTTTAAGCCTAGAGTTTGGTAGGAAGGTTGAGTGGAGGGATGGGGGATCTTGTTGCACAGCAGTTTTAAAATGGCCATACAAGCATTTGCCTAACAATATACTGAATGCAATTAGTGTGAATTCATTCATTCATTCATTCATTCATACATTCTGAAGATCTAACTTTTGAGTCTAGTGGTACAGAATTGTGTTTGAAAAGCTGCTGTTCATTAAGATAATTACTTGTTTGTTTTTTTTAAAGCCACATTCTCTATGAATGTGCAAGAAAGATCATTCAACGTTTTGTACAATATAGTCATTAATTCTGTATTTTTTATTTAATAAATTTCAGTGTTCACAAAGAAATGAATTTTGTCGATTGTCAAAGTCCTAGCCAATAAGTGACTTCCTTTTCAGAAAGATATTATACTGAAAAATGTATATAAATCCTCTTAAAATGGTGATAAATTTATTGTAGTGATGGCCTGATTATAGGACTAATGACTTTTTATCATTAAGTCAGTGTAAAAACGCCACTCACAACTCTTGTTTTCATCCATTGAAGAATTAATTGGATTGTGAAAAGTGGGCATTCCATACTACACTACTCCCCTCAAAACACCAGCAGCCTTAGTGACTTCAGATGAAAATGAAAATCGAGAAGTGAGTTATGTTTTGATGATTACAAAGATAAACATTTGTTTCTTTTGTAAAATGCACTGATGAAACCAGGAACATAGAAATGGGTTAATTCTGATTTCATGTCGAGTCTTGACATGTTGACAGGTTTGGAACCACATGAGGTAAATGACAGAATTTAAATTTTTGGATGAACTAACCTGGATCAGTAGTTCTTATACACTTCCTTTAAAAAGTTTGGGGTCTATTTATTATTTTTTTAAATTAATACTTTTTTTCAATAATATGCTTCAAACTGGTTAAAAGTGACAGTAAAGACATTTATACTGTTACATAAGATTTCTATTTCTTTTGAACTTTTTATTCATCAAAGCATCCTGAAAAAATATTTTCAACATGGTAATAACTGTTTCTTGAGGATCGCACCAGCATATTAGAATGATTTCTGAAGGATCACGTGACACTGAAGACTGAAAATTCAGCTTTGGCGTCACAGGAATGAATTAATATTAAAATGTTTATTAGTATTATTAATATTAAAAGTTATTTTAAATTGTAATAATATTTTCAAACATTTTGAAAAGTTTTTATTGTTTTTGATCAAATAAATACAGTCTTGGTAAGCCTCACAACTTTATCTGAATGTACATTAATAATCAGTTAGCATTATAATGTAACTTTCAGTTTTAACAACTTTCAGTGATCAGTTACCAATAATACTGTTTTGTGAATGTGTTACTGTATTTTGCAGCAAAACTTCAGTTACAATGTACTGAGTAATATTAATTAAGAACATGTACATACTGTATTGTGAGGGTTAGGATTTGGGGTTTGAATTAGGGCTAATTGCAAGTAAATATGCATAATTTACTGTTATTACTATAGTTAGTACATGTAACATATGTAACAAGGATGTAATAAAGTGTTATCAAAACTTCTCTCAGGATAATAAATGACTGCTTCAATGATCCAAAGGCTTGGAATAAAAATACTATTATACTAATACTATTAAACAGCTGTATTTCCTGCAATAATAATAATAATAATAATAATAGAAATGTAGTATTCTATAACAATGCAAAATAACCATTTCTTGCTGAATAAAAGGTCTTGTGACAAATGTTACATGCTACAGTTTGATATTTATGCCATTGCATAATTAATTCCACTTCAAACACTATTTATTTAAATTTAAAAATAGGAGGCAGCATATTGTGCATTCTGCACATTTTCATGACTCTAATATTCCATTTCAACAAGGGCAGTGTGTTGTAATTAGATCTTAGAGCCGTCATTGACACTGGCCACTAGGGGTCATAAAATGGGTTACTTGGAAGCATTCTAATATCAACCCTCACATGATCAACCTATTTTAAGCTTAGACACCAGTCAGAACAAGATGTTGATAAACAAAACAAAAACCACACCAGACACAAGGCTAGGTTTTACATATAAAAATACTTTATAAACCATGCAGGCAGGATATATATTCACCCACGACACTCATTAAAACACCTCAATTAAAACAAACAAAAAAGATCCCAAAAAGAAAGAAAAAAAAAAAAAAAAAAGATTATTCATTTGTTTTTTTGTAGCTCAATTGCGCACTAAAGTTTAGTCTGTGATCTTACATCAGATATGTACACGTGGTTAACCCATAACCAAAATAAATATAGGATACACGCATACATGTTTTTAAGATAAGGATAAATAATATGTAACTTTCTCTGTAAAAAGGCAGTAAGCATGAGGATGCGAGCAGAATATGGATTGGAATCTTTAAAAGGTCTGTGGCGACAGATACCTCACTACAGTCACATGAGAGCTCTGGGAAAGATTCTGTACACTCTCTGTTCCCAGAGTTTGGGCCCTTTTAGAAGCAGTGGATATCGTAGATGGGTGAGCAGTCTGTTAAAAACTACATACAAATATATTGCACACCTCTAGGAGAGAAAAGCAGTCTTTAATCTGGACACTTAAAATGATGAGATTTCGCACCCTTTGGAGAAGTGAACTGGAGCGCCACCGCCAGAACTAAACTGCAAATTTGTATAACGCAAGGCAGTGTGTTTTTTGTCAGCCTCTTAGCATTTGTTTTTCAAGCCCTTGTTTGTGCTGGTATGCAAGAATACAACAGACCTGAGTCCGGTGTGCAGCCTTGATACCCTGATAGAGCTGTATGTGCATTTGGCTGCAGTAACAGTCAGTCTTCTGCACGTGACGCATGCACTCAAGTCGAGTCTCCTTCGTCCCTTTCTTGAAATCATATAGGATCACCTAAAAGCTTTTAAATAAATACATTGCTCACCTGTCACATAAACTGTGACAAACATGACAATCTTTCCATAATGCACTTTAAAAATACCTCAAAATAATGTCCTTTCGAAGAAACCCATGACCTTTGTCTACTGTGCCATTCATGAAGCCCTGATGGTTTTTGGCAACTGTTTTTAAAACCATGTCAAGGTCCTCATATAAAAAATATACGGCTCCTGGTGCCATGCTGACAGCGGGTTTTAAAAAGTTAACATGGAGGTAGTGGGGCAGGGCTCAGTGGGGACAATCAAGTCCCCCATTAAAAGATCCAGCCACATATGTTTTTTTAGCATAAAAAAATTAAATCATCTGTTTTGTTTGGACCAGGCACTGACAATATTCAGGCACAGAGTTCCTGCTCTCTCGACTGTCTTTATAATACTCTAAACGCATGCTTTCAATAAAACCCCCAGTTCCCTGTACGACACCCCCTCCCCATCCGTCTGAAGCTGTGGAATGAACTACGTGTGGTGGATCTCATGGAACATGAGTTCACGTGGGATCTGTGTCTCTGGGCCGTACAGCTTGGACGCCCGTCGCTCGAAGGCTGACACCATCTGCTTCACGACCTCGTCAAAGAAAACGGTGGCCAACTGAGAATGCAGGAGCGAGCGGAACTCGAAGGAAATCTAGGAACGGACAGAAGCAGGGAATCACAGACAGTCTCAAGTCAACATTTATAAAGCTTACAAGTAGGGTTCCTTAGGTAAAACCCATAAAACTTTCAAGGGAAACCTAACATAAGCTCTAAGTTTGTTAAATGATGGTACACGCTAAAAGTCAGTGTGATGACTTGTAAACAAAATAATTACAAAAAATGTTTAACTGTCAAACACCAGAAGCATTGAAAGTAATTGGAAGATCTTGTTTCAGCATTACAGCAAAGCCACTGTTATTTATTCAAAGCAGTGTGTTTTTGTAGGATACCATAATCAAGACAAACTGATTCATTTACATTTTTCGCAAGGCTTTATGGGATGAGGAGATTATTAATTTCCTCTTAATAGAAGCCAAGTACAGTCTTTTTTTTTTTTTTTTTTTAAACTGATTTTCAACTTCTGCTTTGAATCAAATGTTATCGAATGTTGTAATTCATAAATATTATAACTCATCTCAGAGCTGGCTCAAGGCTCAGAAAAGTCTTAAAATAAAGAGTTTTGAAATAGAGAAACTGAAAGGGACACAAACCTCACTGGTTCTTGAGCAAACTGAAATGTACTTGCTTGACATGCAAGAACCACTGGGGTTTGTTCTTGCATGTCAGGCAAGTACATTTCAGCTTCTGTTTGACATATTTGATGAGTTTCATGTATGTGTGTTAATCAATGTTTATATTTGAATAAAGGCCTAAAGAAAATCTGTTCATTATACAGTGCCACTTGAAAGTTTGTGAACCACTTGCAGAATCTGAAAAATTTTAACAAAATAAAAGAGATAATACAAAATGCATGTTATTTTTTATTTAGTACTGTCCTGATTAAGATATTTTACATAAAAGATGTTTACATATAATCCACAAGACAAAAAAAATAGCTGAATTTATTAAAATGACCCCATTCAAAAGTTTGTGAACCATTGATTCTTAATACTGTGTGTGGTTACCTGGATGATCTACGACTGTTTTTTTTGTTGTGTGATGGTTGTTCATGAGTCCCTTGTTTGTTCTGAGCAGTTAAACTGAGCTCTGTTCTTCAGAAAAAAATCTCCAGGTCCTGCAGATTCTTCAGATTTCAAGCATTTTTTGCATATTTGAACCCTTTCCAGCAGTGACTATGATTTTGAGATCCATCTTTTCACACTGAGGACAACTGAGGGACTCAAACACAACTAATAAAAAAGGTTCAAACATTCACTGATGCTCCAGAAGGAAACACGATGAATTAAGAGCCGGGGGGTGAAAACTTTTTGAATTTGAAGATCAAGGTAAATTGTACTTAATTTGTCTCCGGGAAACATGTAAGTATCTTCTGTTGCTTCCGAAGGGCAGTACTAAATGAAGAAAATTGATAGTTAAACAAAATAAGAAAAATTTGGACATCTTCATCCTGTTCAAAAGTTTTCACCCCCCGACTTTTAACACATCGTGTTTCCTTCTGGAGCATCAGTGAATGTTTGAACCTTTTTTAATACTTGTGTTTGAGTCCCTCAGTTGTCCTCAGTGTGAAAAGATGGATCTCAAAATCATACAGTCACTGCTGGAAAGGGTTCAAATATGCAAAAGATGCTGGAAAACTGAAGAATCTGCAGGACCTGGAGATTTTTTCTGTAGAACAGAGCTCAGTTTAACTGTTCAGAATAAACAAGAGACTCATGAACAACCATCACAAAACAAAAAAACAGTCATAGATCATCCAGGTAACCACACACAGTATTAGGAATCAATGGTTCACAAACTTTTGAACGGAGTCATTTTAATAAATTCAGCTATTTTTTTGTCTTGTGGATTACATGTAAACATCTTTTATGTAAAATATCTTACTCAGGACAGTACTAAATAAAAAATAACATGCATTTTGTATGATCTCTCTTATTTTGTTAAAATTTTGCACATTTTCACAGATTCTGCAAGGGGTTCACAAACTTTCAAGTGGCACTGTATAAAGCAACAGCATCTGAAGTGTTCTGGCTTAAACTTTCAATGAAGGGACAGAAATACTATTTAAAAAAAAAAAAAAAAAAATCACCTCGTTTGTGTTTCAAAGATGAATGAAAGTTTTAAGGGCTTGGGATGACATGAGGGTAAATAAATGACGACAAAACATTCATTTTTTTAACTATCCCTTAAAGTATGAGCAATAGTAAAATGGTAGCCTTTGCAAATACCCCTAAATATACTTCAGACTTAATATTAAAGATTAAATATACACTAAATATTCTTAGGACTACTAAAAAGGTTCAGCTCTATTTTTCTGTTCCATCTACATATGCTGAGTAAACTAAAAAGAATGTCAGTTTCAAAAGCATTCCCAAAGTCAGTGCAGCTTAACCTGAGGATGATAAACCAGTTTGTGTTTGTAATACTCACAGAAAAGTCAAGGGTGCATGTACGGGGGTAGCCAGGAAGACCAGGACTGAAGCGCCATACAGTTTCCAGGTGATTGAAAAGTTTTCCATCAGAGCAAGACGCCTTAAGAGCAGAAGAAGTTAGAAAAGACTTGTAGCTCACACACTAGATTAACAAAGTCTGATAACACTGTACATGCAACTAAATCACTGCCATAAATTCATACAACAGATCTATATTAAAAAATAAAGACGCATATACCTTGACCAAATGAGGGCGGACCGTAGAAACGAGAGAGGTGTAGTTTTCTACCACAGGAGAGAAGCCCACAGTTAGCTTGGCCTTGCAAAATCCCGTGCGGCGGAATACAACGTCTGAACGTTTGCACCAGGGCACGAACAGCAGGTAGTCTTCAACTTTGGCCACAACCTCATACATTTCCTGCATTGAGTATCTGCATGCCATAGAAAAAGACTGTTAGCCAAGATAATATAATAATGTTCTGTGTAAATCACACTAGTGGTCGACCAATATATATCGCCCGATATTTGGCATTTTTAAAATAACACACAGTGCTCACATTCTCCATCTTCATTAGTTTACGGTCACTGTTTAACAGTCATATTTAATTATTTAAATAAAAAATATTAAATTTTTTCATTAGATAGAACTGTTAAACAAGAAAGTAAACGGTATGCAAAAAAGTATAGCGTTTGCTTTTATATTATTAGTAACAAAAAAGCAAACTAGGCTATAATACTTTATTTACCGTCAATCAGCAAATACGCATCTATATCATTTAAACAAATCTCTGAATATCTAATAAAATTTAATTTCACAAACCTTGCAGATTTAATCAAATCCAGCTGTGAGATCTTGTGAAGTGTGCATTTGTAGCCTGCATGAGCATGTTACTGTGCATGACGGTCTGTCCGTGCAAAGTGAATGTGGACAGAAGTAGATCTCAGCTTCACTGGAGATGTGATCGACAAACTTTAAATCTTTGATTTTAAAATATGCTGAGCTATATCCAGTTGCCCACTGTGTCACATTCATATTGTTTTCACTGTGTGCTGTATGTAAAATTAGTGTTACCTTGTCTTTATATGAAAAAAAAAAAAAAAGGATCGCCAGTGCGCACAAACTTACCAGACAATTGAGTGCCCTGTTACAGCATTTGCTTGCTTTTTATTCATATATTTTTAAACAATTACTTTATTTGTGAAAAATACTGTGATAGAATTGCAGATTCAAGAAGTTGCCATCTAAAGTTTTTTCAATTTATTTTCATATTATTTACTTATAATTTATTAATATTAATTAAAATAAATATTACATTATATTTATTATATATATATCGGCCACCTTGCTCTCTAAGATATCGGCATCAGCCGTCAAAAAAAACAATATCGGTCGACCACTAAATCACACCAATTGTTTAGTTTTTATTTTGGGAGTAGATCTCTTAGGAGGGAAAGGTCTTTCTACGCAGGAAAGTAGTAATTTAGCAGACACTTTAACTCAACGTGACTTACAGTACACTGAATACAGTGGCGTAATCCAGGGTTAAGTGCTCAAGGGCACAATGGTGATAGCTTATAAACTTTCTGATTACCAGCCCTGAGCTCCTTCAGCCATTACGTAACACCAATGAATCTGCAGTTAGTCTGAAGAGTTCAATGACCTTTCCTATAAATGTAACTATGGGGTCATGGCAGTTCATAACCTTACTGCAAAGGAGACTGGATGATTTAAATATAACTCAGACAAAGACAAAGATGGATTTAGTGCTGTCACTGAAACATGTTTCTGATGGTCGATTCAGACAACCAATCAGATATGAAGGCACAGATATCAGTGTGGGATTGAGTCACTGCTGAACGTCACTGCAGAATGGAATCAAGAAAGAAGAAAGGTCAAACACTGTTTGTTTACAGTTAGTTTTTTGTACAGGGTCCGTCAGAGGTAAAAGTGGACACGTCTTAGGTTTGAAGGTCTCATTTTGGAGCATTTTAAGACCTTCAAGTTAAAGATAAAAGATAAGATAAAATGTTTTTTTTTATATATATATATATATATATATATATATATATATATATATCTTAAAATTACTCAAGTCCCTCCCCATTTGCTTGTAAACCACAATCAAACCAAAACACACTGACTACACAGGTGCTCAGGTTTGCTGCTGGATAATCATTTAGCATATTCACATAACGCTTTTATCCAAAGCTACTGACGGTACATTTATTACAAGGACTTCCCCTGAAGCAATGTATGGTTCAATGCAAGGGTACAATGGTGATTCTCATGGCTCACTCCTTATAGCCTTCTGTGGCCGGTTGCACAAAGCCGGTTTCAGTTTCTACCCAGGTAAGTTCAAGATTAGTTTGAGCAAACTCTGTTTTTTTGGGCTCATGAAGGTGGATTGGTTTTCAGTGGTTTCATTGCTATATTAATATAATTATTAAATTAATTGACAATACTAAACTTTGCTTTTAAATTAAAATAAATATAATGCATGCATTAATATAAAGCTTTAAAACAGGTTAAGCTTGCATGTATTCTTTTGTGGTATTTGTGAAACTATATAAATTATACGGCCTGTATAAGATGCTTTGCACATTGCAATTATAAGATGCTCTACATGTTCCATACGATTGGCTGTTTGCCGCACGTGTCACACTTTCAGGTGCACGTGCTTCAGAGTTAATCGCAAACGCTGGATTAAACCTGAGTTGACAGAGAACGTTCCTTCCTGTAGAATCTAGTCCGAATCTAGACTGGTCATAAAAAGGTAGATTGGTCTAATCTGAATCCAAAAAGTAAGTCTGATTGCTCCTTAGATAATTGTTTGCTGGACAAACTAGTTCTCAGTAGGTGAACAATACCTGAATAGCATACTGCATGTTCTAAGGGTGTACTCACACTAGGCGCTCTAAACCGTGCCCAAGCGCGTTTGACCCCCAAAGCCCGGTTCGTTTGACAAGTGTGATCACTCCGTTCCGTGCCCAGTTCGTTTAGCCGTCTCTGGCCCACTTGGAAGAGGTGGGCCAGAGCACGGTTCGGTCGGGCTCGAGCTCGGTACACGTGCAGTGTGAGTGCTAACCGTGCCGGAGCAAGGAACAGCTACTACTTTTGTGTGCACTACTGTCATCATTATGACAGCAAACATCTTTACTACTACTTTGATAGTACACTTATCAACTCATGTAATTAATTTGAGTGTATTTGGGTTTATAACGGGTCTGCTTCTCACCTTATTGATGAACAGGAATTGTAGTTTGCGAATAAAGCTGTAAATTCCTCCATTAACCTCAGCTGCCTTCGTATTAATCCTCTGATAAGAGCTATTGTAAATCGCTGCGTGGAATAAATTATAAATAGCCTATATTGGGTAGGCAGTATCTTAGCGAAAGTGCAATTTTTCCTGTTTTTTTCCCGTTCAAAAAGTTGCATTGTATATGATGTAAGCGTGCTCCGGTCTGGAACGTTAAGTGCAATGTGAGTGCGGGCCAGCCGGGGAGTCGGGAGGGGCACAATCGCGCTCGGGCTCGGTTCAAGGCAACCGTGCCTAGTGTGAGCACACCCTAAGAGTCTGAATTGTGCAACATATAGACATTTTGCTATTCCATAAGGTCAATGGAACTAATTTAATAAAAAATAAAGAAAGAAAGAAACCTTTACATTTATTAAATAAAATTGAATTTTTTTCAAAATAAGTAAGTAAATAAAAAAAATAAAAATAAAGGTAGGGGGGCTGTGAGCTAGGTAGCACTTTTCAAGTGTGATTAACACCAAAGTGAATTGCTTATGTTGTTGTTAGCATGTCATAGGTCAAAGAACACATGGGTCAAAGAAGGATGCCAACATGGCGGATGTAGTGTGTCCTGGAATGCATTTACTATACATCTGTATACCTATAGTTCACACTTCATCTACTGTAGACAAGTCCTTCATCAAATTTAGTATGTGTACATGTGCTGGGGCTCTATTCTGCAGGACAGCTGATCCTCTGCTCTAAAATTTCAGGCATCAGTTGTCAGAAGCGTTTCCTAAGTAACTTGATGACGCGAGTTAACTAGTACAGATCCATACTCCAATAACCCCAGATACCTAGAAAGCTGACATAATAAATATTCCCATGCCCTGTTACATAAACAACATTTGCCGGGACACTGGGGCTAAAGTAATTATGGACCTCAATAAAAATTAAAAATAGAAACAGATCATGCACCATATCCAACTTGGTTGGGAACATACCCAATAATGCGTCTTTCAGAGTACTCCTTCCTCTTGTTAAAGGACTCAGAGAAGTTGAAGAAGCTCCTGGCAGGAGCCACCACAGCACGACCTGACACAGACCTGAAGAGGGGCGGCACTCTGGTCATCAGAATTCCACATGAAGACAGATATCTGTTGATAAAACAGGGTGAAATTATGTCATTCAGCAACAGCATACTCAGTACCTATACTCAGACAGGTAGTGGCATTGTACAAGACTGCGTACTTTGTTAGTGTGATAATTTATCTGCTTGTTGGACATGTCCAGACAGCAGACGACTCCTATGAGTCAGATAAGAGTGGAGAGACCCAGTGATCAACTTAGATAGCGGTTTGCAATTAACAAGATTTGGACTCTTAATCAAGACAGGGCTTTGATTAAGAATAGTGAAAACAATTGCTTGTTGGCCTTAATTTACTCCCAATAACATGAATTTTCAGACAACAACAACAACAAAAAATCTAGACTACTGCAAAATTGAGTCGTCCTGGTGGGCTGCACACAAACATAGCACAACCACTGTTGTCCAATTCATGAAACGACTCTCCGAAGCCAGTTCTTTTAATGACCATTCGATAAGTTTCACAAACTTATGAGCTACCACACTGAATCACTTTCAGTGATGTCCGTCTCAACATTACTAAATTACTTGAGGCATCCCTAAGAAACAACTGAACAATTGTTAATAAATTATAATTATGGAGACTCTTTATTGCTACTTTTGTTACTAAGATTTGAATATATAATTCAAAAAAAGGCAAACAGCTGTCAACAGCCTTTCCAAAATCCAAACAGCATGTGATAAGTAAGTGTAGCCTAGATGTGGTTGCACAGAATTTAAGCACAATGCTCTATCATGTGCAAATTTTATATGTGCAATTGTGTAAAAATGTAGCGTTTAAGAGTACCCTGTATTGTTTTAATTGTTATGCACTGACTAATTGAATTTACAAAGGCTATGAATGACAAGCTTTTGAAATGCTAATGAGTGGTTTAAAAATGCCAACAACTGTGATGCAACCAGCCTTACAAATTAGACCACACAACCAATTCACAATAGAAGCTGCATAAAGCTGTTGTGAATTAGAAAGTGTACTTCTTGAATCAAACAGTTCATCATTAACTACAAAACCTTATGGAGTTGCACATTCACGCCGTGAGAGCATAGTTAAAGGAAATATAGGATATGCAATCCATGACGTTCACCTGCCCTCTATTTGTCAAGACATAAATCACAAGGAGAGCGTGATCACTGACACCTGTAACCAAGTCAAGGGCAGTAGTAACACCCCATTACATTAAAATGTGTCTAATATATGTATGATCAATCACATACACATATCTGAAACACAAGGGGATGGGGCTTTGCTCTAAAAATGGCACAATATCTCCTCAATGGAAAGAGCGGCAGCCAAATTCATTCATGTGGTCGCAAGTGCTGCTAAAAACTGTGAAGCATGGCGTAACTGTGACAGCCGATGGTGACGGAACAGACACTTGCAGGTGGCCTTATGCCAGGCAGTTATAGCACTTGGTATGGGTACACTACGTCCCTGGCCACAGGTGATAAACGTCACAGCTTAGCTTGTGATGTCACATATTCTGCAGAATCCTGTAAACTCATACCTGCAAAGATGTCTGAAATTACTAAAGAAATCATTGTGGCACTATATGTGGTTACACAATAGGTGCCAAAAGTTTGTTTGTTATCTCCCCAATAATAAAAAAAAAAGATTGCATCTGATCTGCCACTATATTAAATAATTCAATCTGAATTAACACTAGCTGTATGCAGTTGGTGATCAGATTTTCCAAAAATTGAAAATCCCACTTTTTGTTGTTTCCCTTCAAAGCATTTGGAGCTTGAAAAGCTTGAAGCTACATTAAAAAAATCGAATTAACACCAGCTGCATGCAGTTGATAATCATTTATTCCAAAAATGAGAAAAGCTCTTGTTAGATACACCTGGTCAATTACATAATATCTTAACCTTGCCACTGTCACTTATCTGGCAACCAGATATGTGACTCGCTCCCACCCACCCTCCCTCCTAAAGTTAGTGTGTTCTTTTACACATTTATTTGAGCACGTCGAATACATTAATACATTGTTGGACAGTAAATAAAGGTTTTACTGACACAAATGTGTCAGGTTGGCCTTAAATTGTATCCATTTGTAAAAGCGAAACTAACCGTCCAACTATCGTCAGCAGCTCGCGAGTTATTTCACTGAACACTTCGAGCTTCACATAACCGCCCACAGACCCTGCGAAGCATTAAACCGTAGTTAATTACCTTACTCCATTCCTGCCCGGTGTTTCTCGACTGGTTGTGGACGGTAAGTTTCTGATACATTCCGCCACCGCTCTCCTCAAACACCGGGAGCCTCTCGCCATCTTCACTTCACCTCCTTTTCGCCTCCTCCCGTCGAGAACTCTTTTCCCGTCTCGAAGACCAGCCTTCTCAGATACCCCCCCTGGGATCTCATTGGCTGAGGCTGTCTCTCTTGGCTTCTGATTGGTTGAAGTCTTCCGTCCGTCACAAAGTGAGCCTACTGACGTAAATGTTTTAATTGTGCAGAGGGTTTGCGTGCGCAGAATTGTCACGGGATGCGGGATTGGGTTGCCCAGACTGCGCGACCTACAGTGCATAGTTAGTAAAGGTTACAGCTAAATTTGTTTGAGGACGCAATGTAAAAGCATTAAGTTTGAAAAAGATAAAATACGTTAAAAAAGGAATACTTTTGGGAAAATAACATTACTTTAAAATGCATATATCTGTCCCGTATTATAGCTGTTATAAAAACTACTACTGGACTAAACTGACTGCTTGTCATTACGTCAATGAAACTGATATTATATAAGATAGCCCTGATTCAATTTGGAACACTTTTTACAACGATGTATTTTCCATAGTAGTTGGTCTTCCCCATTTTATTGTGCTGTATCTCTAAACTTCCCTTCAGGCTATCAAATTTTGATAAGAAAATGCTCATTGCCTGGCAGCTGATCGCTAACCTCACATTTATTAATTTGGAATAATTAGAATATTTAAAATAATAAAACAATTATACAAATTATATATCATATATATTATGTATTTCTTCCAGATCCAAACTAACGCCACACGTTCATATCAGTAAATGCTGAATGATGGCATTTGTTTTTTATTCAGTTTTTCAAAAGCATTTCAAAAGTGCATTCCAGAGAAAATGTACGCTATTGTTGATTCTCCATAATGCTTTTTAAAAACTATAGTTGGATCTCTGCCTCACTGTAACGTATCCATTTGAAACAATGTGAGTATATATGCGTCTTATATAATCCTTCTGTTTGGAACAGATTTAGAACAGCTGTGTAGAACTGCTCTTTTGTGCCGTATAGAGATAGAAAATAACATGTCCTTATGCCATTGCTCGGAATAAAGTGTGGTCTTTGCCACATAAATATTTCATTAATTAAGGTGTGTTATAAATAGCTTCATTGCATTTTATCTTAATAACCTATATCTTGGAGTCTGCAATAAAAATGTAAGCACAAAGAAATCTTCCAAAAGCTACACTATGGCTGCATTTCTCAAGCAAAGCGGGGGGTAGACTACAGAATGTTGACATTTGCCAGCTGTATTGACTAGTGCTTGCTTGTGCTTTGCGCATGCGCGTTCTTGTGACCGCAGTAGAGTCGGATGTGCAGTCAAAGGCCTTCCGGTACTGAGGCGCACACAGCAGCACGAAAATGGCGCAGATCGCCAAAACACATGACGGTAAATTTATTCAATTATTACTTAAGAATATATCGTATTTTGTCGTTCATACATACATATTGTAGTTGTGGTGCGGTTTCTTGTCGTAAAAGTGGAATTAGCGGGAAATAAGCAGAATTAGACCAGTTTGAGGCGGTGAATAGAATATGGCGTCTGATCGTTGAATAAAACTGGCCGTGGCGCACATGAGAAATATCAACAAATCCTAGAGATTTGTATTGTGGTCTATAGCAGAGTTATGTCTAACATCCATTTGCAGAAATACGTATTACTCCTTATGCAATTTGTCTGTCTTCATTGTGTACATGTTTAAATACGCTGGTTAAACGTCGATGTATTGAAACCAAAATGGCGTTGCAAACACAGTCAAACACAGAACTAAAGTTTTCCCATTCCACACTCAATTTAAACCTCTATGTAGATAACAAACCACATAATGGGTAAACTTTAGTTTGTAGAAATATGAGTAGTATTCATTGTCCAGATATATGCTGTGCTTATGTAAAACGCGTGAATCTTTATGTAAAATAAACAATATACATTACGCACTCTTGTTTATATTATAGTAGATTGCGATGTATTATCTAACTTATTTATATATATATATATATATATATATATATACATATACTTATTATCTAATATATATACTTATTATCTAATATATATATATACATACATACATGGGTCACAGAAATTATTCAATAATTTCTTGATAGTTATAAATATTTGTAAGCAGTTTATAGGTAGTTTGGGGTTCTGATTTCTGGTTGTTGTTGTTTTTCTTAGACATAGAGGCTCAGATCCTGGAAATCCAGGGGATGAAAGCCGCCCTGGCAGAGGGAGTTGACCAGGGAGTCGGCCTTGATTCCACTGGATATTATGACCAGGAGATCTACGGAGGCAGTGACAGCCGCTTTGCCGGATATGTGACTTCAATTGCTGCCAACGAGCAGGAAGAAGTAAGTGATGATATAATGCTCTCAGTTTTAGAAGAACCCATGTCAGAATGTGCAAGTACTGCATGGTGATGTTTCTGATCCCTACTATTTTTTTATTTCAGGATGATGATGAAGATTCTTCCACAAGTCTGCTTGGACAAAAGAAACCAGGATATCATGCACCGGTTGCAATTCTCAATTCCATTCCTCAGTCAGATGAGCAGGTAATTAACAGGTTTTTCATCTTCAAGTTGCAACATTCTTTTTGTTTTGCTTTGTGAAGTCTTCAATGAAGCTTCACCTTTTTTTTTTTTTTTTTTTTTTTATGTATTTCCCAAATGCATTTGTTGTAGTCTTTAAAAGAGAACTGTGGTTATAAAATATTCTGTTTTGCCCACCCTGCAGTATGATCCTTTTGCTGAACACAGACCACAGAAGATTTCGGACCGCGAGGACGAGTACAAGAAACGCAGACAAAAGATGATCATCTCCCCAGAGCGTCACGACCCGTTTGCTGATGGTAAATTTCACACCATTATTCTCCTGTTTATTTTATCTGTCCATGCCGATCAGTATTTACTCTGCCCATGAAGTTCCGGTCCAGACCGGTCTTTTTGCTGCTTAACCCTTCGAACACCACCCAACAGCTTGCTCTCTGGACTCAACTGACCTGTAAGACTGTCTCAGTAAGACACAGATAATTTAATAGAATGCACTGAGAACTAATTATGATGGATTAATAGTTATAAATGAGTTTGGCAGCAAAGGTTTTGGGAGACAGTTGGTTGGGTGGTGTCATCTGTCTCATCAAGGCATAAGTTGCAGGTAGGTGTGTTGTTCGAAGGGTTAATGTATTTTTTTGTGTGAAACAGGCAGTACAATAGTCAGGCACCTCCAACACAGACACTTTGAAGTATTAGCAAAAGTTTTATTTTCACTTTTCTCTTTTTCCATAATATATTCTAGATATTTGCCCAATGGCATGTTTGCTAGACACCCCTGATGTGTCAGAGTCAGTAATTCTTTTTTTTTTTTTTTTTTCCTTCCAAAAAAGAGTGGAGCTCTAAATAAACTTGAGCCACCTGTGGACAAGCATTACAATTAACTGTGTTTACCGGTTGTATTGTTACAAAGCCAAATTGAACATCCAATAAAATTTTTCCAGCTATTTTAGTATCTTTAAACCTATGGCCTGTGGGTGCTTACACTGCTACGAATTAGCAAGGAGATTAGGAAGTTCAGAACATGTTTAAACAGGCTGCACACTCTCAAAACTGCAATATTCGGGATCAGATTATGGGAGGGAATTGATTCTGGATCAGGCAAAACGTCTTGCATGTAGTCCCAGACAGAGGAAGCTTTACAAAACTGTTGTGTAAATATATTTCTATTTTATTATTATAAAATAGAGATATATCTATTGAAGAATCTGTGTACCAAGATTCCACAGGCCCATACTAACTGTCCTTAATTTCTCTCCTACAGCAGTACTGCTATGCCAGTCCTGTCTGCACTCTCTTAAGGGTGCAGCAACTCGTCCTGTGTAGGTTATGGTCAACAAAAAGAAGCGTGTTTATCAGATAAATCAAGACCATAGTTGGTTGTTTTGCTCAGGTGTGAGGCCAGAGGGCCTTTCAGGGGAATCCACCATGGTTTCACAAAACCTTTTTTTTTTTTTTTTTTTACTTTTATGAAGTTATATGTTATTTTTAAAGCCTCATCAAGGACAATTTTCACAACTTCATGTCCTCCCTTCTCATTTCAACTTTTTTTTAAAAAACCAATTCATCATAGTTTTTTTTTTTTTTTTGAATGAAACCAGATGCACAATTATGCACTCAAGTGTGCGTTTTAAGTCCTTAATCTGTTTATGATTTACTTTTTAAAGATTTTATTAGAATTCCCCGAAGTGTTCAGTGTCTCTGACTGCAACACGTATAGTAAAATAAATTATTTTAGAAGTCGGTTTTTGAATACTACAAGGTTTTTTTTTCCCCTTTTTTTGTTTATAAATGAGTGACAAGAGCAGAACAGGTGGTATGCTATTGTGTGTGTGAGTTCAAACCCTTTTCCAAAGTGTTACTAATGGTAAAGAGAAATTTTCTAGGCTTCTTTTCTGCCGGTTGAAGTCTGACTGCAGAGGGACCCTTGGCACTGAAAGTGTACGTATTCTGGAGAGCGCAGCCCAGGACCCTGCATCATGGCTATATCCTCTCCTTATCTCCTCTTAAAAGCAACAGAAACCTCTTTGTACCTGCCTGTTCTTAATGTATGACTGTAAAGAGTGCTTAGCTTTTATTGCCTAGGGTTGTTTTGTGTTATGAGAGGACAGTAATTTAAACATTTAAGGCCATCTATTCAGGGACAGTTGACTGTAGTGTTTTGTGTGTGAAAACACTGGTTTTGAGACTCACTTGGCTGACCTTCTCGCATTTTGTTGGTGCTCTTTCGCATAGGGGGCAAAACACCGGACCCCAAGATGCAGGTCAGGACGTACATGGATGTTATGAAGGAGCAGCATCTGTCCAAAGAAGAGGTAAATGTTTCTCAGCGTCATTGTGCTTTTGTTTTAGTGTTCAAAAAGTCACAAGAAGTAAAATCAAGAGATTTTCCTTTGACTAAAACCTTCCATGTTACTTTCTCCAGAGAGAGATCAGGCTGCAGATGGTAGAGAAAGCAAAATCTGGAGAGCTGAAAGCAGTGAACGGCTCTGCTGCTTCTCAGGCTGCTGTGGCCAAACGCAAACGTCGCTGGGATCAGACAGCCGACCAAACCCCCAGCAACGCCACACCCAAAAAAATGTCCAGTTGGGACCAGGCAGATGCATCTTCTGAAGTCAGTTTGTTTTCTCTAACAATATTAGGGCTGCAACTTATTGCGCTCAGTCTTTAAAACATATGCTTACAAGTTTGTTTAAAGCACATAATATAAAGTATTCTCATATTTGGGCAACTTAATTCATGCAAAAAGTCTGTTTCCTTCACTGTATTTAAGATGTAATGAAATGCATTATTCACTACTGTAAAGGCACAAGTTTTTTGTGCACATTGTGTACAAATGTTACTAATCAAATTCATCTAAGTGTCAATTAAATTTTTCATTATTAATTTTATGGATTTTATCAATTAGTTGTTGCAGCTTAAACAACATTATCACAAAGCCACTTAACCTAGGAATATTTCTAATCATGATCTTCACTTTACCCAGACCCCCGGACATACACCCGGACACACACCTTCCAACAGTCGTTGGGACGAGACACCAGGCCGTCCCAAAGGTAGCGAGACCCCGGGAGCCACTCCGAGTACCCGTATGTGGGAGCCCACACCGAGTCACACCCCAGCTGGAGCTGCCACACCTGGTCGAGACACCCCTGGACATGCCACTCCCGGACATGGAGGGGCCTCTTCCAGTGTGCGCAAGAACCGCTGGGACGAGACACCAAAGACAGAGAGAGGTCTTTTATTTTCTGTCCATTTTGTTGTACAATTTCTAATAGTAGGTACTTAAAGCAGAGTGGTTATAAGTTGTTTTTATTTTGTGTTTCAGAGACACCTGGTCATGGCAGTGGCTGGGCTGAGACTCCACGTACAGATAGAGGAGATGAGTCAGTGGGTGAGACGCCCACCCCGGGTGCAAGCAAGAGGAAGTCAAGATGGGATGAAACACCAGCCAGTCAGATGGGCTCTTCAACTCCTCTGCTCACCCCTGGAAAAACACCTCTGGGTACACCTGCCATGAATATGGCCACGCCCACTCCAGGTACAGGACCAATATTGTTGTTTATTTGTATAGTTGTTGAATTTAATGATGTTTTTTGCATCAATTTGTGGACATGCTGTAAATTTCTCTATGTTTGCAGGCCACCTGATGAGCATGACTCCAGAACAGCTGCAGGCTTGGCGCTGGGAGCGAGAGATTGATGAGAGGAACCGCCCATTGACTGATGAGGAACTGGATGCCATGTTTCCAGAAGGATACAAAGTATGTAATTATATTAACATCTACAGAACACCTTTTGTTTCTGTGTGAAAATGAATTAATTGAATTAATTGCTGATTGGAATTGCTGATCATCTGCCAATTCCTCTAGGTGCTGCCCCCACCAGCAGGCTACGTGCCCATCCGCACCCCTGCGCGTAAGCTAGCTGCCACTCCCACCCCCATCGGAGGAATGACTGGCTTCCACATGCAAACAGAGGACAGATCTATGAAACAAGTCAATGACCAGCCCTCTGGAAACCTGCCCTTCCTCAAGCCAGATGACATCCAGTACTTTGACAAACTGCTGGTGAGTCACATGTACAACAGTGATATCCCATGTACAATTTTGGGTTACTTCAAAAAAAAAAAAAAATGTAGTTTTTTTTATTATTATTATTATTATTATTATTTTAGTATTAATTTAATATTTTAAATAATAATTATTAGCATTAGTAGTAGCAGCAGCTGCATGAGCAGCAGTGGTAGTATTCAAATTTGTTGTTGTTGCTATAAGCATATTAATATGATTTTGAATTCTTTTTTTGACTGATTACCCCATCCCTGTTTGCAGGTTGAAGTTGATGAGTCCACCCTCAGTCCAGAAGAACAGAAGGAGCGCAAGATCATGAAGCTGCTTCTGAAGATCAAGAATGGAACACCTCCCATGAGAAAGGTTAGTATCCTTTCTTAAACTTAATGGACTGTAACATGTAATCTTGCAAATATGATTTCTAATGAGCTCTCTCCTTTCAGGCTGCTCTTCGTCAAATCACAGATAAGGCCAGAGAGTTTGGTGCAGGACCCCTATTTAACCAGATCCTGCCACTGCTGATGTCTCCTACTCTGGAGGACCAAGAGCGTCATCTATTGGTGAAAGTCATTGATCGTATTCTCTACAAACTTGATGACTTGGTTCGACCATACGTCCACAAGGTAAGTCCAAGTTACCTGTAAGCATCGGTTTTAAAACTTGAGTGGATGTGTTCCTTTTCATTGGTCTTTTCTAACTTACCTGTTTGTTCTTGCAGATTCTTGTGGTGATTGAGCCTTTGCTGATTGATGAAGATTACTATGCTAGAGTAGAGGGTAGAGAGATCATCTCCAACTTGGCAAAAGTAAGATGGTTGACTTAAGATAGAAAATATCATCTTTGGTTGATAACAGTATCCCATTGGTAACAGTTATTAATTAAATGTTGAAATTATTTAGGCTTTAATCAAATCTACATTTCTTCTTTCACAGGCTGCCGGTCTGGCCACCATGATCTCCACCATGAGGCCTGACATTGACAACATGGATGAGTATGTGAGAAATACGACAGCTCGTGCTTTTGCCGTCGTTGCGTCTGCCCTGGGCATTCCATCTCTCCTGCCTTTCCTCAAGGCTGTTTGCAAGAGCAAGAAATCCTGGCAGGCTCGTCACACAGGCATCAAGATTGTACAGCAGATCGCTATTCTCATGGGCTGTGCTATCCTGCCCCATCTCCGCAGCTTGGTGGAGATTATCGAGCATGGTTAGTATGGCATTGTGGTGAAGTCTGTCCGACTCCATCTGTATTTGGGTGTACCAAAATTCTTTAACATTGTCTGCTATATGGGCCACTCTCAATCTGTTGTTTTTCCCTCAGGTCTTGTGGATGAGCAGCAGAAAGTGCGAACCATCAGTGCTCTGGCTATCGCTGCCCTGGCTGAAGCTGCTACGCCGTACGGTATCGAGTCCTTTGATTCTGTGCTGAAACCTCTTTGGAAAGGTATCAGGCAACACAGAGGCAAGGTGAGCATGTTTGATCAATGGAAAATTGAAGTCGTTGTTTTATTTGTACCGTAAGTTTGCTTTCAAACGTAGGTTAAAAGGATTGTTATTTTTAGTAAATGTTTTGAACACTATTTTTGTGTTGTTTCAGGGTCTTGCTGCCTTTTTGAAAGCTATTGGATACTTGATTCCTCTGATGGATGCTGAATATGCCAACTATTACACCAGAGAAGTGATGCTTATCCTCATCCGAGAGTTCCAGTCTCCTGATGAGGAGATGAAGAAGATTGTCCTCAAGGTGCGTCAGGAAAAAACTATTCAGAAGCATTAAAAACGTGATTTTTTTTTTTTTTTTTTTTTTTTTTTTTTTGGAACATTTTAGGCTAACCTTTTTTCTTTTTACATTTTAGGTGGTGAAGCAGTGCTGTGGCACAGATGGTGTGGAAGCCAATTACATTAAAACAGAGATCTTGCCTCCCTTCTTTAAACACTTCTGGCAGCACAGAATGGCATTGGATAGACGCAACTACAGACAGGTTTGTGAGATCACCTAATTAGGAAAAACAATAACTATAATCAGTACACATTTAACTTTGTCTTTTTACCTGCTTTACAGTTAGTGGACACTACAGTGGAGCTGGCCAATAAGGTAGGCGCAGCTGAGATTATTTCCCGTATCGTGGATGACTTGAAGGATGAAGCTGAGCAGTACAGAAAGATGGTGATGGAGACCATTGAGAAAATCATGGGCAACCTTGGTGCTGCTGACATCGATCACAAACTGGAGGAGCAGCTTATTGATGGTATC
This sequence comes from Ctenopharyngodon idella, assembly GCF_019924925.1. Lineage (NCBI taxonomy): Eukaryota > Metazoa > Chordata > Actinopteri > Cypriniformes > Xenocyprididae > Ctenopharyngodon > Ctenopharyngodon idella. The sequence continues at coordinate 18,818,827 of NC_067228.1, forward strand.
CTGTACGCCTTTCAGGAACAGACCACTGAGGTGAGTTTCAGACGTTGCTGCAGTTAAACAATCCTGTTCTGTAACTCTTCTTGCATTATAATTTTGCCTGTATCTCCAGGACTCTGTGATGCTGAATGGCTTTGGTACGGTGGTGAATGCTCTGGGTAAGAGAGTTAAACCGTACTTGCCTCAGATCTGCGGTACAGTGCTGTGGCGTCTCAACAACAAATCCGCCAAAGTCCGTCAACAGGCCGCTGACCTGATTTCTCGCACAGCGGTGGTCATGAAGACATGCCAAGAGGTGAGGGAAGCCCTTATGTTCATTTATGGACTGGAAAATACTTATGCTGGTTAAATGAAAATAATTATAGTGCTTACTAATATATATCTTGCTCTGACATTTCCCTGTAGGAAAAGCTCATGGGCCATTTGGGTGTGGTGTTGTACGAGTATCTGGGAGAAGAATACCCAGAAGTGCTGGGTAGCATTCTTGGAGCTCTTAAAGCCATCGTCAATGTCATTGGTGAGTGTCGGCAAAAACATTTAATTAGTGGTGCTTGCTAGCCTCGATGCATTACTCCAGAGTATTAAACTTTGGCCACAATGTTTGTTTTTAGTAATGCACTGAAATGTCAGCAACTAAACATTTTCATCCAGAGCAGCAAAAATCACCATAATGGTTTTGGAGGGCTGACTTAAAAAGTAATGATTAATTAGTGGTTTTCTGATGATGCTCTTTGACTTTCAGCGTCTATTTTGTGCACACAACGTAGGTAAACTACAACAGTTAAACATGATGCTAGAGTAGCACTATGTAAAATTTGTTCAACTTAAATATCGAGAGGCATCTCCTAGCCAAGGAACTTTACTACGACATCCTAAACAGCATCCCGAGTTCAGTTACACAATTCCAAACAATTTTTTCGGTATTGGTTTGCAGCTAAATGGAAACTCTAAATTCAGATTTGGTTAAACTAATTTTGGTGCGTCAATGTTAATAAATTTGATAAATTTGAATATTGTTTCTACTGCTTTGCTTTCTGTTGACTTAGAATAAATGTTTAAATGTCCCGTTCTCAGGTATGCACAAGATGACCCCACCTATCAAAGACCTGCTTCCACGTTTGACTCCCATCTTGAAGAACAGACATGAGAAGGTGCAGGAGAACTGCATTGATCTAGTGGGCAGGATCGCTGACAGGTCAGTCCTATGGTTCTTCGCAGAATTTAAGCCATTAACTTTTGAAAAATTCTGATAATGCCTCCTAAACGCATTGTGTCCTTTCCAGGGGTGCGGAGTACGTGTCTGCCAGGGAATGGATGCGAATCTGTTTTGAATTGCTGGAGTTGTTGAAAGCCCACAAGAAGGCCATCCGCAGAGCTACTGTCAACACTTTTGGCTACATCGCCAAGGCCATTGGGTAAAGGACAAAATCCTTCTTGGTAATGTAGAATCTGTTATTAGAGGTATGAAAATGTTGATTTTTAACTTGTCCTGTTCTTAATTCTCTAGTCCTCATGATGTGCTGGCCACACTGCTCAACAATCTGAAGGTGCAAGAGCGTCAGAACCGTGTGTGCACAACGGTAGCCATTGCTATTGTGGCCGAGACGTGTTCGCCATTCACCGTGCTTCCTGCGTTGATGAATGAGTATCGTGTTCCTGAGCTTAACGTTCAGAACGGTGTCCTAAAGTCTCTGTCCTTCCTCTTTGAGTATATTGGTGAAATGGGCAAAGATTATATCTATGCCGTCACACCTCTGTTGGAGGATGCTCTGATGGATAGGTAAGGAAGTAGATTGTTGCTTTTCACAAGACAGTTGCCACTTAAAACATGCAGATTGTTTTCAATAGTACTCTATAACTTTCTGTATTTCTGCTCTCTAGGGATCTAGTACACAGACAAACAGCCAGTGCTGTGGTGCAGCATATGTCTCTGGGAGTTTATGGCTTTGGCTGTGAAGATTCTCTCAATCATTTGCTCAACTATGTTTGGCCCAATGTCTTCGAAACGTCTCCTCATGTCATCCAAGCTGTAATGGGGGCCCTCGAGGGTCTGCGGGTGGCAATTGGACCTTGCCGCATGCTGCAATATTGCTTACAGGTACATTTTACTTCCAACTTGGAATCTGCACATTTGTTTGCTATTTATATAAAAAAAAAAATTTGACTTGTAAAGACTTATCTAATGGCTCAATGTTTTTTCTCCCTCAATAGGGTTTGTTCCATCCTGCTCGCAAAGTGCGTGACGTGTACTGGAAGATCTACAACTCCATCTATATCGGCTCCCAGGATGCACTGATCGCACATTATCCTCTTGTCTTCAACGATGAGAAGAACTCATATGTTCGCTATGAGCTGGATTACTTCCTGTGAATATGTCTACCCCCTTACATGTGCACTCTCTCCTCCTATATCTGTCTAATTCATGGTTTATAGGACTTGGTCCATTTTTTTATGTTCTCTGGTAGATTGCAACCAGTGCCACAGATTCTGTGGTCTAAAATTAATTTCTTATTAAAAAAACAGAAAAATGTCGAAAAAAAGAATCTGTCAAACGTGACGCTTTTAGATCTTTGGATTAGACGTTTCTGTTTTTACGGCGTGGCACCATGCACAGTGAGAGTAAAGGTTGTAGCACAGTTTCTGGGGAATGTGATTTATCTTCAGTAAGTCTTTTAACTTGAGACATGTGCTGGTCTGTCAAGTTCACTCTTGCTCAGTCACATCTGTTCTTATTATAATGTTGCTTAGTTTGGCTGAATAAACGTTTGTGTATTAAAAGTCATTAAGCTCCTCTGTGATGTTTTTAATGGTTTAGCACGACCAAATTAAGTCCTGATTTTTTTATTTTTTTAGTGTTAAGTTTTAGATGTTGTCTAAAACTGGCTAAGTTTCATCACCTGCAAAATGACAACTGGGAAAGTCATTCCTAACATTTTATATTTGAAAATCAAATCAGATTGGACTGCAGCCTGAACATAGACCTTTGATCAAGCTTATTACAAGACGTTTTAAACCTAAGTCATGTACTATTAAAGCTTACCATATTTTAAAATTTATAGTTAGAATTTTTTTTGTACAATATTTATTTTTTCCATTTCCTTGTGGAAGGATGTTGGTTAAATGCATCCATTATATGAGGTTTTGTTTGCTTATTTCCCACATTCTGCTTAGACATAACAGCAGACATAGAGGGAAGAATGTCATTTGTGGTTCTGCACAAACATGGGGGTCCTGGAGTTTCTCGATCTGAAACAATGTGAGGCTATACTCGAGTAGAGAATTTCAGACATCGTTTTTACATCATCCTTTCTGATAACATCTGCTCTTTTCAATGAAATTGTAAACAATGGGGTTTATCGTGGTCTGCACTATATGTTTGAGCTGATCTTGACGGAAAATATTCTTTTTTTAGTTTTATTTTTTTTTGGGTCAGTGTTCCTTGGCTACTAAGTTTAAATAAAAGAATGATTTGGATCAAAAACATATGCCTTTTACCTGGAAGACTTCATGTTCATTCCGAAGTAAGTTTGGGAATATTTGAACTCAAACTTACCTCTCAGTTTTTATTAAATATTAAAATGTTTTAGGAAATAATTTAATTTCACTATATCCTCCTGTGTAAACGCAACAGCTACTTCCTGTGATCTCCCTTTGACCTGTCAGGCCAAACTCTCATGCCTCTTTAAATATAGCCTCTCTTTCAGTCAGTAACACACAGTCAGTCTGTTAGGTGATGTCATCCAGCAGAGCACAAACAAACACTGATATTTGCTTCCAGGGACATTGTGGGCAAGTTCCTGTTTTCAAGTTCATTCCCTGAAAAATGCAGTGCAGTCATTTATTAACTGCACAAGCAACGAGACAGAGAACAGCAGCCAATTAAAACCTAATCACATAAGTGTTCATCTTACATTTAAGTGTAAATCGAAAGATTCAATGACAATTACAAACCGTACAAGCTTCCTGAAAGTCGGGCACCATAAAATTTATTATGATAAAACAAATCCATATTCACTCAAACAGATGAGATATCTGTATTCTGTGCGTACATTAAAAAGATGACTGGCTTTGAGAATTAATTCAGCAAATCGGTTCGTTCGGACACTAAAACGATTCACTTACGTTGGAGTCATCACTCACTGAACGAATCATTAAAAAGAACAGATTCTTTAGAATGATTCGTTTGTTCGTCAGACTAGCGAGGGCATCAGTGAGGCGATGATGTTGGCCCCTCGGAAGAACTGACAATCCTGTGCATCAGATACAGAAGGAGAAACGAAATTACAAATCCTACTATGGTGACTGAATAGTTCATGAATATCAATCAGGTTTTCGTGACGTTATTTCCTATTCTCCCTGAAGCATCCAGTCACATATCCTAATTAATATTCATGAAACGGTAGTTTATTCATAAGTCCGCAGTAGGATTCGGTAATTGGCCATCTCAACAGCGCCCACTCGGACAGCGTCTGCCTCTCAGCCAATCTGGGTATATTATTAATATTCATAAGTCAGACCTTCGCCATAGTAGGATCCTGAAAATAGCAAGGGGGAAGCATACAAAAAACCGCTGACTTCCTGTATTTCTTTCTAACGAATGAATACATAACGCAGAACATAAGTGAGTGAGATATAATATCGGAAATCGGTATCGCTGCTGTTGCCACTGCTGTAAATGCGGATTGTTTACAGCAGCCCTCGCATCCTTTCCTCCCTCCCCTTTTCCTCTTTCCCGGAGCGCCGGAGCGCTGGTGGTGAGGCAGCGGCCACAGCTGCTCCCGCTTACCGAAGATAACGCCTGCAGACCCGGCCACGGCCGTCACATCACCCCGGGCCCCTGGAGGGTGCGATCCACAGCAAAGCAGGAAGCAAGCTTTGATGCCACATCATTGTGCAGGATCATCCTCCCGTAAAAAAAGAGAACAGCCTCGTCTGGATTTTATTAATCTTCACCTCCAGGTCTTTTCAGGAGTTTGGATGTACTGTTTCACATGATATGGCTGTTCTTAAACTAGTCGACCAGGTAATTGCACAAAGCTTTTTGAATTAACAATATATTTTTGATCAATTAGATGATGGCATGCTGCTTGGATCTAACTAATATACATAATGAACATAATAAACATTATGTGATGTTCCGTATATTCTTGCTGCAGAAACTGAATGATGTATTGCATAAGCCATATTAAAATGCATGTCAGCACATGCAAGTCTGTTTAATGTCTGTTTCTGCTGTCATGCATTTTGCTAAAACGACATTATCCTTGTTGGAAGATTAAGTTCTCTTCTGAAAGACAAATACGGTAACAACAATTCACATTTATTGCATAACTTGCGTAAAATTATCTGCTTTCATCTAGAGAGAACAAACTTCCTGCTGTCTGCTGTAGTGTGCTGTGATGCTGATGTTGATATGGCTCTTAAATCTAATCTGCACACCGATCCAGGTTTCGAGAAGAAACCCGCTTATATTCATTATTATCAGCAGCACACCTAGTCAGTTTTCTGTTTTAACTAGTGTAAGTTGAATACCAATATATATATGGTTGAGCTCCACCCAGTCAAGGTCCTTTTTGTCACGAACATCATGATTGTTCACTGAATCTTTTGTTGAGACATTAGCAGTAATTTAGGTTCAAACAATACTCTGTTTGCAGCCTAGTTGGTAAAAGACTGAATTCATTATCATCTGATATTATCAGTGATAAATTTAATACTGCTGCTTTATTTAGTTATGTAAGCTATATTACACACTTGGATTGACGTTACATCTTTTGAGTCACCTCCAATAATTGTTAGTTTTTCATGTGTCATTTGGTGGGCAAAAAGTGAGAAGGTGTAGTTTTTGTGTAGAGTAGATCTATTTCCTTAATGGTCATGTGATGCCCTCATATCTAGACAGACACTATTGCAAATGTTCTAGGAGGCTGTCCTTGCAACCAGTAACTTGATGTCTATCATGGGCCCCATGGACTTCATGTCAAGGTCAAGAAGATTTTTCAGCTGTGAGACTGTAGAGACTAAAAAGTGTGTACTAAATGTTTGCACACTACACGGTTAAAGGAATGTTTCGGATTCAAACAAGTTAAACTATCGACAGCTTCATGTTGTTGATTGCCACAGAAACTAACACCAACTTGTCCTTCAATTTGTAATAACAAACCTGTGTGTACAGTAATGCATTTACAAAAAGTGTAAGCGATTCTAGAGGATTTAAAAGTAGAAGTGTTCAGTTCATATTTTTGATACAGCACTTAATTTGTTTGTACATGTTCATATTTGAGCTGTATTCATTTTTTTTTTTTTTTTACAAAAATACAGGAAGAGAATTTAGCTTTCTTAACGCTGGTCAAAAATCATGCCATTTATTTTAATTAATTGCTGTAATTTTATACATTTTATTTTTACTCATTTTTTCTCAGTCAAAATATTTTTCTAAAATAAAAAAATATTTGTGCTAATCTCAGATATGCTGTCAGCTTAATAATAAGTAAAATATTTTCCAGAAAATATTTAAATAGTTTGTTTTAGCATAAAGATGATGTAAAGGCCAACTGTTTAATTTTGGAAACAATTATTTAATTTAGTTGCCTTCATAATATTACTATTTTTAATATTTTCCTCACACTGTAAACTGGATTTTTATTCAGAAAAATATACAGTTGCTTTTATATTTATCAATGAGGTCCCTCACAAGGGTATCATCCTACTTTATTGGTGGTGCTACTTTTTTAGGAGGATGATCTTTAATGTACTTGCATTTATGTTTAAAAAATAAAGCATAAACAAAGATAAGGGAATAATTTACTGAAGTGAGTAGATTTTTTTCTGTGTCATGACAGGAGTTGGAAGATTGGATAATACTTTAAAACATTTGCATTTTACATTCATATATTTAGCAGACATTTCATCCAAAGCGGCATAGGAACATCTCAAGTGTATAATGTTGTAAAGTTGTTTAAGTCTTGTGGCAATAAAAACTGGGTATTTTAACGTTTATTCTGGCACAGTGCTTAGCCAGACTTCCATTAAAAGTGCATTAATGTAAACGCATGTCTTGTTTGTTTTTACAGACTTAGACACAAGTTGAAATTATTTTTTGTGTGGTAATTGACACCATGCCCTAGAAAGTTTAACTTGCATTAAACCCATGACATTTATTTAGAAAGTTAATAAGTGACTCTATGTGTTCGGAGCGTCAGTAATGTTTACAGTCATTTTGGTCTTGTGTACAGTTTAATTTCCATACTTTGCCCCAAAGAGGAAAGGAACAGGAAGTTGTTGAATCTCAACATTCCCCTCTCATGTTTTTTTTTTTAGTCTCAGAGGGTTATATGACACAAGTTCAGAGAGCCAGAGAGGGAGGAAATAGAGGATAGTGTGTTTACTGCTTATTTATCAGTGCTTAAGACTTCAGATGGTTCAGTTATGCTCTTCATAACATACATTACACATTATTGTGACTGTACATCCAACCAAAAAGAAACAGTTGTTTTGGTTCTATCCATCAGTTGTCATTTGAACGGAAGCAGATCTGAATGCGAGTTTGCAGTCAATTGTAAGAAAAGGTGCAGGTTTAAGTGGACTAAATGATTGGAGAAGTCTAGCATAAGTTACTAGAGAGAAGTCTGTTGTTTCACTGGAAGCTCAAGTTTGATTAAAAATTACGTTTTAAAAACATTTTAAAAATGAAATATGCTTGGATGAATTGTTCACAATAAGATCAGTAACATGCCTTTAGAAAATAGATTGAATTTCCATTTCATGCTGACCTTATACATCTGGGAAAAACACTGTCACAAGGAACTAGATTTCAGTTTTGCAGTTCATTTTTATGAGACATCAGCAGTTCCTCATTTCTGCTGTTTTGAAGAAGAGCCTGCAGTGTCAAAAGTGGAGGAACCTCAGCCTTCATTGGCTAAGAAGAAAATTTAGCTCACTTCTATTGGGTGACGTGGGGACCTGGAGTTAGGGGGAGGCCGTGTAGCCTAATGCATGTCAACAAAGGCTTCAGTGTTTGAGTGTTTGGCTTTGGCAAGGAGTGGTGCTGGGAGGTCGGGGAATGTCCTCATTTGTGATGAGCCCCGTCCAGATCCCTGCTTGTGCCAGTGCTCAGCAATCTCGTCCCGAAGCTTTGCGGTGCCATAACACAGACAGCACTGTTGTCACCAGCTGTTGTGTTCTCTTTCCAGGGAGAGACGAGATGTGTGCTTGTGTATGTGATCAAGACAGAGGCAACATCTCATAGTGAAGAGCATTCAACATTGTGTTCTCATAGATTCAATGCTTTCATAAAAGAGCTCAATAAGGATGGCCCGGGGCCAGCGTGAGAGAGTTTGGGCCAGTGCTGTGTTGTAAATCTTACATTTGTTGATCTTGTGCATGTGTTTTTTTTAGGCCTTGTAAACTTAAACATTTGGTTTCTTGAATTCTCATCGAATTCTGCTGATTTAAATATGTCACCAAGAGAAGAATTTCTGGGGGATCAGTGGTGAACTAATTATTATTAAAGGGTTTTTTTTTATTTTTTTATATACCCTTTATAAGATTTTCCTCTTTTATCGCTCAGGAGATGTTTCAGCTTGGTCTCAGATGTATCTTTTCAAATTTCTTATATGATATGAATAATATGAGGTCCAGTGTTGGGCAGTAGTTACTAGTAACTAGTTACAGTAATAATATTACTTTTTACAGTAACTAGTAGCGTAACTAATTACTAATAAGTTTTCAGTAATAATATTACAGTTATCATCCATAAAACAGCTCGTTACTTGGTTACTTTTAAAGGGTTCGAATTCTGTCGTTAATTACTCACCCTCATGTCGTTCCACACCCGTAAGACCTTTGTTAATATTCGGAACACAAATTAAGATATTTTTGATAAAATCCGATAGCTCAGTAAGGCCTGCATCGCCAGCAATAACACTCCCTTTATTCAATGCCCAGAAAGCTACTAAAAACATATTTAAAACAGTTCATGTGAGTACAGTGGTTCAACCTTAATATTATAAAGCAACTAGAATACTTTTTGTGCACCAAAAATAACAAAATAGCGACTTTATTCAACACTATCTAGTGATGGGCGATTTAAAAAAACTGCTTCATGAAGCTTCTAAGCTTTACAAATCCTTTGTTTTGCATCAGTGGTTCAGAGTGCGTATCAAACTGCCAAAGTCACATGAACTATTGAAGTTTCAAAACACTTATGATGTAACGAAGCTTCGTTTACTGAAATCATGGGATTTTGGCACTCTGAATCACTGATTCGAAACAAATGGTTCATTAAGCTTCGAAGCTTTATGAAGCAGTGTTTCGAAATTGCCCATCACTAGATATTGTTGAATAAAGTCGTTTTTTTTTTTTTTTTTTTTTTTTTGGGCACACAAAAAGTATTCTCGTCTCTTTATAATATTAAGGTTAAACCACTGTAGTCACATGAACTGTTTTTAACCCTTTAATGCCTGAACTCCTACTGATTTGAAATCCAACAATCCAATAAATCCTAGATTTATTTTCATGATTTTCACAACTTGCACAGTCAGTATTACTTTACTCTGGCATTATATGGCTTGCCCACCCACATCCCTCTGATCCTGATATAAATTATATTAATATAATTAAAAATCTTTTTGGAAAATGAAACATTTTCTTACAAACTTCTGTGATTTCTTTTGATAAAATGCATCATGGAATATAATCGTATATGGGTAACAGAGAAAGCTACAATTAGCTTCAAGCTACACACGACACTTAATGAGATTAATGCAACACTTTTACTTAAGTCACTATCAGTCACCATTGAATATTTATAACAACTTCTAAACATGATCCTGTGTGGATTTTGGTCAAATGATGAGGCAGAAATATGTTGTTAGTAACATTTTAGAAGAATTTTATGGGGAAGATATGCATTTACAACTTCTGTGGGGCATAAAGGAAAAGTAATATAACTAATAGTGTAACTGATTACTGTTGCCAGAAAGTAATAAGTGATAATATTACTTTTGAAAGGTGTAATGAATAATAAATTACATTTTTTGAGTATCGTGCCCAACACTGATGAGGTCACATTTATTGTTGTTTGGCAAGGTGAAATCTGGGCCATTTGAATAGAAATCCACACGATCTGGAATTTCTCGTGAGGGCGAAAGATTTCCCTACGCAGATTTCGCAACGGTTTCAAGTTGGTCACGTGTTGACCAACAGAAAGCTGCTTGATTTGAAAGTGGCTTCTGTGTGAGCTGTGCTTCATATATCGATACACTATATTAGAGCTTTTTTTGTGCACAAAAGTTCTCGCTATTGTGACTGCACCTGAAAAATACAGAGCTAAAAGATTTGTTTCAGAGAGAGATCTCGTGATATGATATAAAATCTCTGTATTTTTCAGGTATATATACATATATATGATATGGTAAGATGCATGAAAAGAAAAATGCATAAAATTGTTCAGCCTTTGGTTTTTTTATAGAGCTGAGTAACTTGAAATGACTAACAGAAATGACTGATGGCTTGTGGCGAATTGGCACAGCAGAGATCGTTTTTTTTAATGGATGATGAAATGAGTTTGAAGTGAGTGGGTGTGAGATGGCCTGTTTCTGCAGCTGAAAATAGAGCAGATCTCAACAACACATCTCCTGTTGTTTCTACACCATTTGTTTGTATGCGTGCATGTTTAAGAGAAAGTCAAAGAGTGAAAGAAGCTTTTCTTAGAAACATATTTTGACATGTCAGAATTGTTTTATATATATATTTTTCAATAAACATAACATTTATTTACAAAAAGCCATTATGTAACTCCATGACAGCTATCAGTTCATATAGGGTTTGCAATGTATGCTGATATACTGGTAAGACATTAAAAGTTCCCCATCCTGTGTTGAGCCCTGAACCACCCCTGTGTGTTCATTTGCATGTTGGCTTGACTGCATGTGTTCTGTTGTATAGCGGAAGTGAAAATGCTTTCCACGCTTCCTCTGTATCGCTTCTGAGAAGGTGAAAAAGAGCAACAGGAAGTGAGATGTGGGGGTTATTGCAGATAGAGACACTGGAAGTATAGATTTAGCCAAGTTTGGCTCAAACCACCTCGCTGTCGTTGTGCCTCTCTTATCCCACGCATATGTCAGATTATCATGGTTTTCATTGTGCTGCCATTAATGGTTAGAACTTGGCACTTGAATTCAAGAAAATAGCTGGCAAATACAGTTTCTAAATATATTTGGGATCACTTTAGTCTTTTCATAAACAAGGACTGAAGATGATAATTATGTAGAGAAAATATGACTTTAATTCAGTGTGTGGTGTAAAGCTTCCTTGGGGCTCTTTGGGTCCTGATTTGGCCTCGCTGTTATGACGCCATTTTATGGAAATGGTGAGGCTGTGTGGTTTCAAAGCCTACTTGTCTGGTTGTGTTAGTGATTTATGCTGAGAAACGGAAACTTATTATTTGAACTGAATGACAAACTTTAAGTGATTCCAATAGATATAAACATTACGTTTATGTAATCGGCACAAGGATAGTCTAGATTGGTGCATTGAAGAAAATGTGGTGCTTACTGTTGTATAACCTGCTGCCACAATGTTATGGTGGTTGATGGATGTTTCTGTATGATGTGAAGGTGTTCCGAGTGGTTTTTAATGTGTTCCTATGTGGTTGCTGCATGGGGCATTAATAGGTGGTTTCATTCTGGGTGGTTGTTAGCATTTGGGATTTGTTCAAATTTGTAACCTTAAAAGTTGCAGTTGCAGTCTATCTATCTATAGTCAATATTGTAGCAACAGTCAGTTTCAAACCAAGCAGCTTTTTGTTGGTCAGCACAGCAGATACACAAGACCAACTTGAAACCGTTGTGGAGTCTGCTTTGGGAAATGTTCCACCTTCACGAAAAATTCCTGAATTCATATTGAAGTGACTGGATTTTCGCTGAACAACAGTAAATGTGACTGCACCTTAAGTATGACTGTATGAGCTATAATAACAGTGATGCTTCATGCTTTTGTTCTTTAATACCATGTTTAAATAATCTCTTGTTTTTCACAGCCACCCCTCGTCCAAGCCATCTTTAATGGAGACCCCGATGAGATTCGTGTGCTCATATGTAAATCTGAAGACGTCAATGGACTGGTATGAAGTTTCTTCTCTTCTTCTTTTCACATGACTATATCTCATCTCTTTGTTTCCTGGAGCACAATAGTTGAGAAATCCCATGGAAAACAGCCAGAGATTTATATACATTTGTCTCAGTAAAGGCGACAGGACACAAAACAGTTTTCAAGGCCATTCTTCTTCCAGAATATTTATTTATTCTGCTTGTCTGTCTGTGTCCGCCCTAATGGCTCCAGCAAGAATTAGCTCGCTGTCCGAATGTTTTTTATTGAGCCGCTGGTCAAAGTCATAATTTCAGGCTGCATGAGCAAACAGGTTCAGACAATAGACACGTTGAGATGTCACCACCGCAAGTGTGTGAGCACATTAATACACATTGACATCTCCATCAGTGATTGTAGAGAGCCAGTCAATGCTCCTTTGTTGTGGTGGATCCCTTGCAATGACGCCCAGTCAGTATATTCCATTTAACAGTGACCATGTCTATGCCCAATTTTTTGTGAAGGCTTTGCAGTCCACAATGGGACTTTCGAAAATGTACAAGATTTTGAGGTTTGAAAATGGTGGAATGTACTGTATAGATCACATGAGCCTGGTTTGAATGACTCAATTTTAGTGTTGATGTAGGTTTCCTGTTGAAACAGGAAGTTAGGGCAAGACATATAGGCTCATCCTTTTTTTAAAAAAAAATTAGACAGTACCTTTTTGTTTATGCCACAGCTTGCAAAATATGATTAGCTGTTTGCACTTGGTATGTGGTTGTAGATGGTATTAGAAGGATTTTCTATCCATTTTATTGGGGAAAAAAAAAAAAAAATGGTATACACCTCCAAGTACACTACCATTCAAACCAGGGATGTCAAACTCAGTTCCTGGAGTGCCACTGTCCTGCAGAGTTCCAACCCTAATTAAACACACCTGAACCAATTAATCAAGGGCTGCGTCCGAAAACTGGAAAATGCTGCCACTTGGAAGGACACATTTCTAGGTAGGAAGGCATCAAGGCATGTCCATATCCAATGTTAGCTTCACTTCCTGTTTCTTGAGATACCTTCCTCTGATTGATTTTTGAAGGCAGCATTGATGTGTCCTTTGCTGCCTTTGATATCCCATAATCCTGTGCTTTCCATTCTGTGGCTGCATCCGAAAACCTAGGCAGCTGACTTGCTGCCTCGCTGCCCTATTAGGCAATGACTTGTAAGGCAGCATTTGTGCATGAAGGCACCTCACGAAACTGATTTTGGACAGACTTCTGAGGCAGCGTAACAGTTTAATGATCTACCGCAAAACAGCGAGAGCTTTGGTGAAAACTAAACAAATATTTAATTACTACAGTAGTAGAAATGACATAAAAAGTGGAAAATGTTGGTCAAAAACGTACATTTACACACAAACTGACTAGCAAACGCAACTTTTGGACGCCATCTTTATTTTTCTAATTGTCACAGAATGTAAAGCACAGGATTGTGGGATATCAAAGGCAGCAAAGGATACATCTATGCTTCCTTCAAAAATCGATCAGATGAAGGCAAAGTCCCTTTGTTCTATAGTCTTTGATGAAGGTTATCTCAGGAAACAGGAAGTGAAGCTAACATTGGATTTGGACGTGCCTTGATGCCTACCTACCTTGAAATGTATCCTCCGAATGCAGCTTTTTCCAGTTTACGGACGCAGCCCGTGACAGTTGGTTGAGCTAGAAAAATAAAGATGGCGTCCGAAAGTTATAGTTGTAAATGTACTTTTTTGACCAACATTTTCCACTTTTGATGTAATTTCAAGCGCGAAATTACTACTGTAGTAATTAAATATTTGTTTAGTTCTCACCAAAGCGCGCGCTATTTTGCGGTAGATCATTAAACTGTTACGCTGTCTCGGAAGTCTGCCTGAAATCAGTTTCGTGAGGTGCCTTCATGCACAAACGCTGCTTTACAAGTCATTGCCTGATAGGGCAGCGAGACAAGAAGTCAGCTGCCTAGGTTTTCGGATGCAGCCAAGGTATTCGGGATTACTAGAAACCAGTAAAGTAAAAACAGTAAGGTAAAACCATTTATGATGCCTGAAAAAGATTTCTGTTTCATATAAATGCTGTTCTTTTGAACTTTTTATTCATCAAAAAATCCTAAAAACATTAAGCAGCACAACTGTTTTGAATAATGATAGTAAGATATGTTTCTTGAGCGCCAAATCAGCATATCAGAATGATTTCTGAAGGATCATGTGACACTGAATGCTGTAGTAATGGCTACTGTAAATTCAGCTTTGCCATCATGGGAATAAATTAGTTTACAATATATTAAAACCATTATTTTAATTTGTAATAATATCTCACATATTACTGTTTTACTGTATTTTATAATATAAAATACAATGTATTTTATAGATTATAATGTATTTTGATAAATGCAGCCTTGTTGAACATAAGAGACTTCTTTTAAAAGCATTAAAAAATCTTACAGATACAGACCCCAAACTTTTGAACAACAGTCTTGAATATTTATTCCTGGTAGATGAAGACTGTAAATGTGTATTAACTTTTGAGATTACACTAGCATATAGATGGGTTCAAAGCTTACAGACATGTAGTAAACTTTTTTTTCAATCTCTCTCAGGACACTGAGAAGCGTGCTCCCCTTCATGCAGCAGCCTTCCTCGGAGATGCTGAGATCACAGAGCTCCTCATTGTGTCAGGTAGGGCTGCTCTCTTTCTCTCTCCCTCCTTTCCTTCCCCACCTCCCTTCCATAGTTAAAGCATCTAATATAAAATAAATGCATGTTCAAAACCCACTGAGTCCAATAAGGAATAGTTTACCCAAAAATAAAAATTCTGTCTATTTTCTATTCTGGGAAACATGAAGGATGGTTTTGAATGACATGAGAGTGGGTAAATGATGACAGAATTTAAATTTTTAGGTGGACTATTCCTTTAAAAATTTAGTGAATCTTTATATTTATTGAGGTTATTATTGTTTGATGTCTCTTGTACTACTTCATTTTAGGGGCTCGGGTCAATGCCAAAGACAACATGTGGTTGACTCCACTCCACAGGGCAGTGGCTTCACGTAGCGAGGTGGGCTTAGTTGTTAAACACGCAAACATGTTTGAAAGAGAAACAGATGTTGTGTGATGTTGTCACGCGGCAGGATGCCTTTAAAACAATGCTAATCATATGCAGCACCTTTTGTGTGATTAGGAAAAGATTTTTTTCCAACCCTGGATGCTGATTGGTCAATAGTTCTGCAGCTGTGTAAAGTACACAATATAGTGTCGACAATCGTTTTCTTTTGCACAAATCTAGGATGCTGTTCGCGTGTTGATCCGTCATTCTGCCGATGTTAATGCTCGGGATAAGAACTGGCAGACTCCGCTGCATGTCGCAGCCGCCAACAAGGCCCTGCGCTGTGCTGAAGTCATCATCCCTCTCCTGAGCAGCGTCAATGTTTCAGATCGCGGGGGACGCACCGCCCTACACCACGCCGCCCTCAATGGCCATACGGAGGTATTGCAAATCGAGACTAAATATTTTTGCTTAATTCATAGCAATACGTAATTAGATCATATTTTATTTTACTGCAGTTTAACACAATAAGTGTTGCAAGTCCAAAGGACTGAGGCAGTGATGCTGACTTTTAGATACAAAGACACTTTTGAAATTTCTTGAGCTCTCAACGATGCAGAATGGTTTAGAAAGTCATTATGAATTGTGACACAAACACGCAGCACACAATAAGAGCTTCAGGAGACCCATAATTACTGCCGCATTACTGACTCATGTTTACTGCCTGTTGAGACTGACACATGCATTCTCTCCTCCATTTCTCCATCTTGTCACTGTTATTCACTTTTCTTTTTCTCTATCTTCAGATGGTTAGCCTCCTCCTGGCCAAGGGTGCCAACATCAACGCCTTTGATAAGAAAGACTGCCGTGCACTGCACTGGGCAGCATATATGGGTAAGCGAACGGTCCTATAAAAACATGTATGCCCTTGTTTTCTTTTTTTTTTCTTTTTTTCAGTGGAACACAAAATGAGTTGTTCACGCTGCTCTCTTCCATTCAAATGTGAAAAATAGTTATGAGGGGGCTGATAAGCTGCAAAAAGGACATAAAATCACCGCTCAAGTAGTCCATACTACTTCCATACTAACTGTACAATAATTAGTGGAGCTTGCCAAAGGCGAAGCATCACTATTGTTATTCGTCATACTTAATATTATTCTTCTGGACAAAACTTCGGTGTGCTACTCCTCCTGCACCGTTCGTCATAGACCCATGAATGAGGTGTCAAATTGACCAGCTCATTGAGGAGAGGTGTGCTGTGACCTACGATTTTCACACAGCGGATGAAAAAGTAGCAAAAAAATCCCATAGACTTAACAATGACGGAATTTAAGAATTTAACTGCTGTTTTCACACACACACGCAGGGCCTTAGAACCCTTTCTTTCTCTCTCTTTCTCGCTCTCTCTCACTCATTTGGCTTATCTTATCACGCAGCCAATAAATAATTACCTAAAATCTTCATAGCCACACCCTAGCAACCAGTTATAGGTCCCTAGCAACCACCCCAAAGACTTCCATTGAAAAAATAGATGAGAGGGATATAAATGAATCCGAACGCCATAAAGACACGTGAATTTGACTCTTTTGATTTGGGCAGACATCCAGTCTATTGGTCTAACCCTGCTAACTGTCTTGCCATGCCCTAGCAACTATTTAGAGCACCCTAGCATCCCAAACCTGTTAAAGAGGGATATCTTGTAATCTGAATGTCATAGAGGGATTGCGGTTGGTTTATATCATTCATGACAAGCAGCCTTTGGAGGATCATCATTGGCAGCTGCCAAGCCACTCCCTTGCAACCAAATAGAGTACCCTAGCAACCACCTAGTAATGCCGTAGCAACCACCCAGAATACCTTAGCAATCGCCTAGCAACACCCTAGCAACCACCCAGAACACCCTAGCAACTGCCTAGCAACACCTTAGCAACCACCCAGGATACCATAGCAACCACATACCAATACCATGTCAACCACCCAGAACACCCTAGCAACCGCCTAGCAACCACACAGGACACTTTAGTAACCACATAGCAACACCCCAGCAACTCCCTAGCAACCACTCAGAACACCCTAGCAACCGAGTGCCGAGTTTTGCCACTGCAAGCACCACTCACATTTTCTTCAGGAAATGTACATGCTGACATCATCAAGTATGGTTAGAATGCAGTTAGAATGACAAACAAGTTTCAAACAAGTTTCAAACAAGTCCGAAGCAGAATTCTTGCACGACTCCAAACAACACACAGCAGCCTTTCGTTACTGAACTAATCGTTTGAGTGAATAACCTGTTCATAAAGACAGTCACTTGTTTCATTTTAGAATGAATCAGCTGTTTTGAACGAATCATTCCATCCAAATGCTCTGCAGTGCAAAAAATGCATTTTGTGGATACTGGTTTAATTTGACTGGTAATAGCCTATAGTGCCTTATTATTCATATTTAATTTTTTGATTTAATGTAAGAATGTGACATAAAAGATGGGGGGAGGGAGACCCGTTTATAATTTCTGTTACTGCTGTGAACTAAACACTGCACAGTTTACTCACACACTGTAATATGAGGAATATGAAAATCTTCGGGTGTTTTTACAATAACTCTAAATCAGTCAAGGTATCAGCATGAAAATACTCTCAGCAAAATATTGTCTAATTGTCATTAACCAAAATCCCCTAAAAATATTGAGATATGACTAGTCAATATCGCACACCCCAACATGCTAATTATGTGCAATATTCCAAGTCTTCAGAAAGAAATTAGCACTTGCGAACATTCATATTGTTTTTTCCTCAAACTATCACACGGCTTAAGAAGACTTATATTGTGCACAAGTCATATGGACTAATTTATAGAGCTTTTATGGTGTTTTTTGTCCTTTTCTGAGCTTGACAGACCTTGGTCACTTTCTGATTTTGTTTTATGGAAAGAAGTCAACATTCTGGAAAACATCTCCTTCTGTTTTCCACAGAATCGTGTTTGAAAAGACATGATAGAGAGTAACTAATAACAGATTTTTCATTTTTGGGTGAACTTTTTTTGGGTGTAATCTGCCATATCTGTGTTCATGAGCTCCATTCTGTACTCTTGCAGGTCACTTAGATGTAGTGTGTTTATTGGTGAGTCAAGGGGCTGAGATCAGCTGCAAGGACAAGAGGGGATACACACCTCTACACGCTGCTGCTTCCAACGGTCAGATCGCTGTGGTGAAACACCTGCTCAGCCTGGCTGTAGAGGTACCCAGGATGCAAATAGATACATATAGGCAAGGGAACATGGGGTCATTGGAAAAACATCTAGTTTTAGCTGACCATTACATTGTATGCTTCACTCGTAGATAGATGAAGCCAATGCTTTTGGGAACACAGCTCTGCACGTGGCATGTTTTAATGGGCAGGACGCGGTGGTCAGCGAGCTGATCGATTATGGTGCTAATGTCAGTCAGCCAAATAACAAGGGCTTCACACCTCTCCACTTTGCTGCTGCGTCCACTCATGGTGCCCTGTGTCTGGAGTTCCTGGTCAACAGTGGAGCTGATGTCAATGTTCAGGTATGTTCAGTTTGGACTAAATATAGACAGACAGTCCAAATTCTGTGTGCTTTATGCTAATAAACATTTTGTGATGTTTCCTCAGAGTCGAGATGGGAAAAGCCCTCTTCATCTGACCGCAGTGCACGGACGATTCACACGCTCCCAGACGCTTATCCAAAATGGTAAAGCTGTTTTTAGCCGGCTGAAGGACCTTTCACACAGAATGCGTTTTTTTGTGGTAAAAATGCGAGACACAGGTCAAGTTCAGCGATCAAACATGTCCGTCTACCATGTGTTTACATAGAAAAACTATAGAAAAGTAGTTCAGTGGAATGGAAAAAACGTGTTCTGTGTGTACGACTCCTAAGATGTCTGAACCTAAACTGCCTTTGATTCTGATATCGACTGATTTGCATGTACATTGTGAGTACAGTTGTATGTTTTTGATACAGGTGGAGAGATTGACTGTGTGGATAAGGATGGAAACACTCCACTGCACGTCGCTGCTCGATACGGCCATGAACTTTTAATAAACACTCTAATCACGAGTGGAGCTGACTGCACCAGGTTTGACTCTGCATTTGGATCTTTGTTAAAAATCTTGCTAAAGCATCATTACTTGTTGTCTCTGATAGACTCTTTCTTTCTCCCCTGTATTCTTCTGCAGAAGAGGGGTACACGGCATGTTCCCCTTGCATTTGGCTGCTCTGAATGCTCATGCCGACTGCTGCCGGAAACTCCTCTCCTCAGGTACCAATTATACCACCGAATCAAATTAGTTACACTGCATTAATATAACATTGTAAACCTAGCGGACACCATTTTTGCCTAAAACATCACGTGATTCTTCATCATTCTAATATCCATTTTTTTCAGGATTTTTTGATTAACTGAATTTTTGAAATCTTTTGAAATATCTTAAATGTCTTTACTGTCACTTTTGATCAATTTGATGCATCCTTGCTGAATAAAATAATCCTTTCCAAATAAAATTATTTGTAAAGGTGTTAGATTTAATGTTATTGACCACAAATCACACCAGGTGTGGGAGACTTTGGGCACTCATTATTGAGGCTCATTTTGCATTCTGTATGTTCTTTCAAGCAATTAAAAAAAACCTGGATCACTCATTGATGTCCATTTCCCTAAGAAAGCTTTCATATCCACACCAGATGATTTAACATAGGAAGTCATCTGACATGTTCTGTACATAAACAGTTCCTTACCTTACATGCTCTTGTGTCTAAATGGGAGCAAATCCCTGCAGTCATGTTCCATCATCTAGTGAAAACCTTAAAACTGGAAGTTATTACAACAACAAAGGGAGGACCAACTCTCTATTGATGCTCATGATTTTGAAATTAAATATTCAGTAATCACTGGCTATGGTCCATATACTTTTGTCTATATAGTGTCTATATTGAGATGAGGAGGGGACCAAGTACTGAACCATGAGGTACCCCTCAAATTGATGTGACTCAGACAACCAAATACTTCATAAATGACTCTTTGTGTTAAATGCAATTCTTCCTTATGTAATTAGGTTTATTCTGTGAGTTAAAGATCTTGTCTCTAATTGACTGGCATGAATTTTTCCTCATGTCTCTGCTGAGGTCTGGCATGCCCTTATTTCTGTGTGCTTGCTTAACTTGGACTCTTGATCATGGGATTGTTGTAGAAGAAACATTAGATTGTAGATCCTGTAGATCTGTACATTTAAATCGTTCTGCTTGGTTGCACACCTCTGTGAGCGATGTGTGTTTGTCTTGTGTTTCCTGTGTGCACTGTCTTTGTTTTTCCTGCACTAACATACTTTCTCTCTCTGTCTCTCTTTCTGGACTGTCTCTTTTTTGTACTCCTTTTTCCCCATTTCATTCTTTTCCCTTCATGCTGTCTGACACTGTGGCTGTCTGCGTCTGGTTTGTGGGGTCACTTTCCTCTTCTGTGCACTGCATCCTTCCTCCCCATCCTTCCATTCCTCTACAGGACGGAGGTATACCATAATGTGCCCTCTCAATAATGACTCGGTCCTGTCTGCAGGCTTTCAAATCGATACGCCAGACAACCTTGGGAGGACATGTCTACACGCTGCGGCTGCGGGCGGGTGAGTCTGTCTGTCTTGCATATTTGGATTAAATATTTTGACTGTTGCAATCCCAATCGGGCTTATGACCTGTAAAGCTGCCTGAATCATATTCACGTACTGTCTGCTGTTGGCCAGAGGAGAACTGGCCCCCTGACTGAGCCTGGTTTCTCCCAAGGTTTTTTTCTCCATTTTTATCACCTGTTTGTCACCTAATGTCACCTGTTGGAGTTTGGGTTCCTTGCCGCTGTCGCCTTTAGCTTGCTTAGTTGAGGACACTTGATATTCAACAATGTTTTTTGATCTGCCTGCATTGACACCACTATATGTGAACTGAACTGAGCTGGACGATGACATCACTGTTTTCTTCAGTGCTGATTTATAGATAAATTAACTAAATTAATAACTACTGATTTTTACAACGGAATGAATCAATACTGAATTTACTTAAGCTGGACAATGACACCATTTTCTTTAAGAAATTGTTTACCAGTTATCACTGTAAAGCTGCTTTGACACAATCTGCTTTGTAAAAAGCGCTATATAAATAAAGGTGACTTGACTTGACAGTCCTGTTGGACTGCGGAAAAAATACCTTTCTGATCAGATGTGATCAGTTGTTGTGCTGGTGTTGTCTAAGCTTACTTTTCAGAAACATATTTAAAAAATGCAAAACAGGAAAAAATCAATGCAAATCATGGTCTGTCTGTTTCCTTATACTGTTTCTGATTGGACATTTTGTATAGTCATTAGTCATTAAGTTATATATACCCAAACACATTACCTAAAAATGCATGATAATACACAATACCAAAACTAATGACTACCCCGTCGTCCATTGTTCGGACAAATACCGGTATTTGACCTGTTGTGTGTCTGCATACCAGCTAAACCATGGCTAAACTCTCTCTCTCTGTCTCTCTTCTCTCTCTTTCTCTCTCTCTCTCTCAGAAATGTGGAATGTGTGAAGCTACTGCTTAGCAGTGGAGCTGATCATAACCGCAGGGACAAACATGGAAGGTGAGTTATTGGTAAACGCAAGACATTTACGTCAGAATAATTGCTCGTTCACTTTTCATGCCTGTGCTCTCTTCAGCTGCAGTTAAATACTGAATCTTTTACATAGACTGTAAAATATCTTCACTATTCATTGCATTCAGGAGCAGTAATCAAATTTCACATTTTTTTTTAAATCATACATTTTCATACATTTTTTTTTTTTTTCAGCATTAAGACAAAATAATTAAATATTTTAATTGCATTAAGACATTTTTTAAGTATTTTAAAATATCATCTTAATGGAAAACTTGGTTTTGGAATAAAGTAACAATTTAACCACATATATTCAGATTTTATTGCATTTTAAACTTGATCAGTTATTAATAATTTTTAAGTAATATATATTATAAATTTCATTGTCATATATGATAGATAAAGATTAAATAAGTTTTCAGAAATACGTGCTAAATTAAACTCAAATCTCAAGTTTTTTGTAGACATTTTCTCAGCTAGTTTGTTTGTAGAATCTCCAAGTACAGTTATCTCTGCACACATTAAATGAAATCATTCCTTTTGTTCTGATTTTTTTTATACTCTGAAACTTTTAGATCATACTTAAATTTTGTCAACTTCATTTTACCTCTCTCTGTTATGGCTGTTGACAGGACCCCTCTCCACTATGCGGCAGCTAGTCGACACTTTCAGTGCCTGGAGACTCTGGTGTCCTGCGGTACCTGCATTAATGCCACTGACCAGTGGGGGCGCTCTGCTGTGCACTACGCTGCTGCTTCTGACCTGGACAGGAGGTATACACATTTACACAAACAGCAACATCTGTGATTTCCTCCTCCAAGATTCAGCTAAAAAATAGATTTGTTGCTGAGTTTCTAAAAATAAACAAATATCACATTTACAGTATCTCACAGAAGTGAGTACACCCCTCACATTTTTGTAAATATTTTATTATATCTTTTCATGTGACAACATTGAAAGAAATGACACTTTGCTACATTGTAAAGTAGTGAGTATACAGCTTGTATAACAGTGTAAATTTGCTGTCCCCTTAAAATAACTCAACACACAGCCATTAATGTCTAAACCGCTGGCCACAAAAGTGAGTACACCCCTAAGTAAAAATGTCCAAATTGGGCCCAAAGTGTCAATATTTTGTGTGGCCACCATTATTCACCATTATTTTCCAGCACTGCCTTAACCCTCTTGAGCATGGAGTTCACCAGAGCTTCACAGGTTCCCACTGGAGTCCTCTTCGACTCCTCCATGACGACATCACGGAGCTGGTGGATGTTAGAGACCTTGTGCTCCTCCACCTTCCGTTTGAGGATGCCCCACAGATGCTCAATAGGGTTTAGGTACCCTCAGCTTCTTTAGCAAGGCAGTGGTCGTCTTGGAGGTGTGTTTGGGGTCGTTATCATGTTGGAATACTGCCCTGCGGCCCAGTCTCCGAAGGGAGGGGATCATGCTCTGCTTCAGTATGTCACAGTACATGTTGGCATTCATGGTTCCCTCAATGAACTGTACCTCCCCAGTGCCGGCAGCACTCATGCAGCCCCAGACCATGACACTCCCACCACCATGCTTGACTGTAGGCAAGACACACTTGTCTTTGTAGTCCTCACCTGGTTGCTGCCACACACGCTTGACACCATCTGAACCAAATAAGTTTATCTTGGTCTCCTCAGACCACAGGACATGGTTCCAGTAATCCATGTCCTTAGTCTGCTTGTCTTCAGCAAACTGTTTGCGGGCTTTCTTGTGCATCATCTTTAGAAGAGGCTTCCTTCTGGGACGACAGCCATGCAGACCAATTTGATGCAGTGTGCGGCGTATGGTCTGAGCACTAACAGGCTGACCCCCCACCCCTTTAACCTCTGCAGCAATGCTGGCAGCACTCATACGTCTATTTCCCAAACACAACCTCTGAATATTACGCTGAGCACATGCACTCAACTTCTTTGGTCGACCATGGCGAGGCCTATTCTGAGTGAAACCTGTCCTGTTAAACCGCTGTATGGTCTTGGCCACCGTGCTCAGTTTCAGGGTCTTCTTATAGCCTACGCCATCTTTATGTAGAGCAACAATTCTTTTTTTCAGATCTTCAGAGAGTTCTTTGCCATGAGGTGCCATGTTGAACTTCCAGTGACCAGTATGAAAGAGTGAGAGTGATAACACCGAATTTAACACACCTGCTCCCCATTCACACCTGAGACCTTGTAACACTAACGAGTCACATGACACCGGGGAGAGAAAATGACTAATTGGGCCCAATTTGGACATTTTCACTTAGGGGTGTACTCACTTTTGTGGCCAGCGGTTTAGACATTAATGGCTGTGTGTTGAGTTATTTTGAGGGGACAGCAAATTTACACTGTTATACAAGCTGTACACTCACTACTTTACATTGGAGCAAAGCATCATTTTTTTCAGTGTTGTCACATGAAAAGGTATAATAAAATATTTACAAAAATGTGAGGGGTGTACTCACTTCTGTGAGATACTGTATAGTAATAGAGAGACTTATAATGGAGCTCTTTGGGGCATGATATTATGAAAGGTTTAAATGTAAAAGTCTGCAGCTCATCAGTCTAACTAAAACATCTTTCACCCTAATCATAGTTTGTACTTTTAACGGTGGGACAGTGGAGAAAAAAACACTACATGACTTGAGGGTCAAAACATCCCCACATGTATAGTTTACAGTGCACAAATGGAGCTAGTTGTGGCCAAGCAACATGTAATTGATCGCTGTAGATGCATGTCTAACACGATTAAATGATGTAGACACTGGCATCTGTTGTGCAACAGCAGGTGAAATCGAGTGCACTGTCAATCCCTATCTCTAGAGACTGCTAGCAGCTAAGTAACACATATATCTGTTACCATGGCAACCACAGGCTATTTTTAAGTCTCATGTCATTGGGATAGTTTATGTGCAAAGACAGGGGTTTGACGTCAATTTACGGAAACACCTTTGTGCTTCGTTTAGTTAAACTAGCTGCCAGATTTCACTGGCACAAAAAAAATTGTGATGAGTAATGAGTTGGTAACTGTAGTTTCTGACAGTACAATAGTAACTTTTTAATTAATATAGTTTATTTTTGGTAACACTTTATTTGGTTACACTTTAAATTAGGGTCCAATTCTCACTATTAACTAAATATTAACTATGAATGTTGCCTCTATAAACTCCTAATTACTGCTTATTAATAGTTAGTAAGGTAGTTGTTAAGTTTAGGTATTGGATAGGGATGTAGAATAAGGTCATGCAGAATAATGCATTAATATGTGCTTTATAAGTACTAATAAACAGCCAATATCCTAGTAATATGCATGCTAATAAGCAACTAGTTAATAGTGAGAATTGGACCTTAAACTAAAGTGTTACACTTTATTTTACATTGTCCTTATTACACGTTACATGTAGTTACTATAGTAATTGCTATAAATTGTGCATAATTACATGCAACTAACCCTAAACCAAACCCTAACCCTAACCCTATAGTAAGTACATGTAGATAAATTAATATTACTCAGTACTTAAATGTATAATTACACTGTCACACGGACACCTTAAAATAAAGTGTAACCTTGTTTTTAATAATAAGATACCACAGTTTTATTGCACACAGATTAAAAAAATATATTATTAAATTATTTATATAATATATATATATATATAAATATATACACTTTTATTATTATTATTATTATTATTATTAGTTACAAATATGTATGCTTTATAATGAATTAAATGTAATATTATAATATTATATTGTATTAAATAAAATTTAAAAATTAAATTAAATAAAAAAATAAATAAATTGATTTATTGTTGAATGAGAAGTGACTGTGTGTAAATGTTGCTTTCTCTGAAGGCGGCGTGTGGTCCTGGAACCAGAGAGTGACGGCGTTCAAGCTGAGAGGGAGAAGGAGGCAGCTCTGTGAGTTCTCTGGAGTTGAAGAGCAAACTGGTCCATGTCTGCTCAGCCTCATCTCTCTGTCCCCCCTCCATGTCCCACCGTCACTTGTACTGTTTATACGTGTGCTGCTCTGATGCCAAAACATTGGGTGTTTGTGTCTGCGTGCAACTGTAACCTCATCATTTTCATGTTTGGGACAACCTTAATGTACTTTCCCTCTTTCAGCTTCCACAGTAGTGCACATACATAATTAAGCATTATACTATGCATATATACATTAAATGTGCACACATATATACATATGCACGTATCCATCCATCCATCATCTCACAAGTAGGAGTGTGATATGGCTCTGTATCAGCACGGCTGTGATTAGGCCATAGGCAATATATATGTAAGGAATAATCCATGGCTAGCTGTGCATTAAACGCTTTTAATGCATGACGGGGAAGCAAAAAACCACTCGATGTGAAATGTTTGCTCATTTCCATATGATATTCGTGGAATATCACATGGCTGGAAAAGGCTCTTGGCCAATCAGATTCGAGAACCAGCACTAACTGTTGTATAAATATATATACACACACCCACACACATATAGACATATGTATGTATGTATGTTATATGAGTTTGTCAGTTTGTTAAATATATATTTATATTTGTGTGTAGGTGTCTTGAGTTCCTGTTGCAGCATGGTGCTGCCCCGTCACTCAAAGATAAACAAGGCTACAGTGCCGTTCACTACGCTGCAGCGTACGGCCACAGACACTGTTTGAAACTGGTGAGGACACGAATAATTTCCAGTGTGTGCCTCAGGGCACTTCCTCCATCTCTACTCGATTGTCGCAACAACATTAGATTTAAATGTGTACCCTAACATGCAAATGAAATTAGTCCAGTTTGTGCCTTCATTCTTTGTAGTAAAATGATATGTGTGTTAATGCCTGCAATCGTTAGAACCTGTCAGTGCAAGAATGAATGTGTTCCAGATAAATACAGATTAGTGGTTTTTTTTTTTTTTTTTTTTCATAAGTTTAATGAGAACAGCTGTAATTCAGATTAAATTTGATTTCAGCTTTTGGACAGAGATGAGAACCATCAAGATGAGATGGAGAACAGCCAAACCAGAAGCCCGCTGCATCTGGCTGTAAGTCTAAATACCTTTTCACTTACACTACCGTTCAAAGGAACAGCATTTATTTGAAATATAATTTTTTTGGGAACTATTGTCAATTGTGATGAATTTAATGCATCCTAGCTGAATAAAAATATTAATTTCTTGACCCTTCGCCGGGAGTTTGATTGACAGGCGATCTAACCAATCATAACGCTGAATCCGCCATTTTGTCCGACAAAGCAGTCAGGGGAGTTAGTAGAGTAACGTCGGTGGACTTGAACTTGAAAAATGGTGTGTACTGACATCTTTCCGCGCTTGAACATAGCAACAGTAACTAAAGGGGGCAGGTCTTTGCGAACGGTTTTGTAAATGAAATTGATTAAGCAGTGTTTGCCAAAACTAGCATCTCAGTTGCTATCTCTCATAGTGTGTGATTTGAAGAAACCCGTTTGACCCCCTAGCAGATTCCAAGAACAACCTAACACGTAACAAAATGCTAAAAATAAAACACCGTAGTAATGGCATCCCAGCTAACAGGGAATGTTCTCAGAACTTTGGCTAAAGTTTTGGCAAGGTTCTTTCAAAGTTATGGACAAACATTATTCCAGTAACATTAGTAGAACATTTGTTCAAAGTTATCTGGTCTTTAATAATGTTCTCAAAACGTTAGCACAAAAACTTTTTTAGCACAATTTTTTTTATTTTTTTATTTTTTAATTGTTGCTACTTTTTTCAGAATGTTTACAGAAAGTTCCCATAATGTTAGAAAAATTATCAAATTAAATGTTCCCTTAACATTTATATAACCAAGAAAAAATAAGTTTTTAAAACATTTAAAAAATAATGTTTTCATAACTTAATGGGAACGTTAGCAAATAGTTTTAAGAGCATATTTTTATTAGCTGGGATAGCATTGCAATGCTTTGGCTACAACCTAGTGCCAACTTTTGCATAGGATAGCACAGCTTGCATGTTTTTCTGAAAAGGTTTGATTACTACAGACATTCCCTAACCTCACTAAAATATATGAAATAAGACATCAATATCTGTACAGACATTTTCATACAGTTGGTCTTACACCTTTACATGTGTATTTGTGTGTGTCCAGGCATATCACGGTCACGCACAGGCTCTAGAAGTGCTCTTGGAGGGTCACTGCGAGGTGGATCAGGGGGATGAGGTGGGACGGACTCCATTGGCCCTTGCAGCCCTCAGGGGCCACACCGACTGCGCTCTCACACTTCTGCACCACGGGGCCTCACCGAGAAGCAGAGATACTGTACGAGAACGTACACCCATCCACCTTGCAGGTATTGCACCTAGGTGTGGTGGAAATTACACAGTTGTGCTTTTTTTTTTTTAATTGAAATTTAAATAAAATGAATCACTGATTCTTTCCAGTAATGAATGGTCATACATCATGTGTGCGCCTCCTGCTGGAAGACTCTGATAATGCAGATCTGGTTGACACAGCGGACTCTCAGGGACAGTGAGTGATTAATTAAATAACTCATGACAGTCTTTCATTATAATACTACAAGGATTTTGGTGTGGAATGAGTGTGTCATGTCCTGTTATATCTCAGCAGTGTTGATACTGTAATGGGTATTGTAGAAGCTAAGGTAACTACATTCAGGCTAAACTTTTAAAAAAAGAAGTTACCCATATAAAGTCACTATTTAATATTTTAATTTGGCAGTCAACCAATCATAAATTCAAGGAGTACGGCCTATGCAAATGTAACGTTGACACATCCAAATGCCCGTGTTGGCATTACGCTCAACTTTCAGGTTACAAAGTTTATTGCTCTATGTGGGCGCTCGGTTTTTCCTGTGGTATTCTGAAATAACACTAAATTTTAACATTTAGTCAGGAAAAAAACAGACTAAGACGCTCTTCTGTGCTCCATAAATACATAAATAATTGGGTTTTTTTTAGTAAAGACAATGCAGTACTTATCCAAATTATCCGCCTTAAGAGTGAGAGTGTATTGAGTATTCATTCTGTGTGTATTTGCAGGACCCCTCTAATGCTGGCAGTAGTGGGGGGTCATGTGGACGCTGTGTCTCTTCTATTAGAGCGCGAGGCCACTGTAGACATGGCTGATCATCAGGGTCTGACTGCTCTACACCTGGGGGTGAGTTTCCTGATTTCAGCTGTATTCAAGTCCAGGATATGCAAGGACTTTTAATTGATTTTGGTGTTGATAAAATGCTAAGAAATGCTAATGCTAATAAAATACAACACAAAATCTACAATTTAAAATGTATACAAACATTTAGAGCAGTGGCCTAATGATTGATGCACAAACTCCAGACATATTGATTCCTTGCAGTTTTTACATACTGCTGTTCAAAAGTTTGTGGTAGGTGTGATTTATTTTAAAGTCTCTTATGCTCACCAAGACTGCATTTATTTGATCAAAAATACAGTAATATTTTAAAATATTATTGCTATATATATATATATATATATATATATATATATATTCCTGTGATCAAAGCTGAATTTTCAGGAGCCATTATTACTCCAGTCTTCAGTGTCACATGAGCCTTCAGCAGTCATTCTAATATGCTGATTTGCTGCTCAAGAAACATTTCTTATTGTTATCAATGATGAAAACAGTTGCATTTGAGGATTCAGCTCAAAAGAGTAGCATTTATTTGAAATGGAAATCTTTTGTAACATTATAAGTCTTTGCTGTCACTTTTGATGAATTTAATGCATTCTACCTGAATAAAATTATTAATTTCTAAAAAAAAAAAAAGAAAAAAAAGAAAATCATACTGACCCCAAACTTTTGAATGGTAGTGTAAGCAGGAAGAATAAAGTTGATAAAGAAAGACATTTTTGCATATCTTAAGATGTGCTCTTAAATATTTCTTTAGTTGTCACAACTAAATAAATGTATTTATTTTACACTCTCTTTCTCTCTCTCAGCTCTTGTGTGGACAGGAGGAATGTGTTCAATCCCTGTTGGAGCTGGAGGCATCAGTGGTACTGGGGGACTCCAGGGGTCGGACAGCCATCCACTTTGCTGCAGCGAGGGGTCACGCATCCTGGTTGAGCGAATTGTTTAATATCGCATGTTCTGAACCCCCAGTGCCCCCATTGCGAGACAACCAGGGATACACACCCCTACACTGGGCCTGTTACTACGGTTAGTTTTAACAGTCTCCATTATGAGTTTAAACAGATGCTTTTATTTATAAGTAAACAGAATGTAGTTTTTGAAGTATGGTGAACTACCATTGTCTGTGTTACAGGTCAAGAAGGCTGTGTGGAGGTCATACTCGAACAAAAAGACTTTCGTCAGTTTGATGGGAACCCCTTCACTCCGCTGCATTGCGCTGTGTATGTCTGCTGTGAGATTGTCTTCATCTCTGTAACCTGTTGCACTTTTTCTTCTCTGTTTCAACTCGTCTGTCTCTGAATCCTCTTCCCTACAGGGTCAATGACCATGAGACTTGTGCCAACCTTTTATTAGAAGCCATGGGATCAAAGATTGTAACTTGCAAAGACTCCAAGGGCAGGTTAGTAACAATCCTATACTATATACTGTTCAAAATTAAGATACATATATGGGATATTTTCTGCTTGTCAAACTAAGACATTTGGGAACTTGAAAGGAACTGACTTCATACAGAACCTTTATTAAAAAAACCACCTTGACCTGTTGGTTACAAGTCATTACAAATGCAGCTAGGAAAAGTTAAGATAGAAATTGGAAATTTAAATGTGCCTAATCAGTTTCTTATGATCATCATTATCATTGCTTTCTGAGGAACAACTTATTAAAGAACTGTTCTTTATCAGGACACCTCTCCATGCTGCTGCGTTCGCTGGCCACGTTGACTGTGTTCAGCTGCTCCTGGCCCATAATGCATCTGTGGATGATGTTGACCAATCAGGGAGCAGTGCACTGATTATGGCAGCGGAGAAAGGAAGAGTTGAGGTTGTAGGTATGTATTCACCATGTTTTTCTTTTCCTCTTTTGCATTACGCCTCTGTTCATTTGTATAAAACGGTTATGAAAATGAGCTCACTTATGCAAAGCGTGGCATGTGTTTTAAACAGAAGCTCTGCTTACTGGTGCCAATGTGAACCTCAGTCTGACTGACCAGAAGGGCAATACAGCACTTCATCTAGCCTGCAGTAATGTAAGTATAGCCAACTGAATGCCAAGTTCATCATCAGTCCCTATAATTTTATTGTTTCCCCTATAGTTTCAGCAGTGGTGCAGTGATCTTTCATAGTAATTTCATAATTTGTCATAAATCAAATGAAATCGCAGGCCTGACATTATTGGTTTCATTCTCAGGAAATGGTCCCATTTGCAAAAATTTATCTTAAGCTTTATTTGATGTTAAAATCATATTTTAGCATTGTTAACTAAGTGGTGTCATTTTTAATGCAACCTTTACTATAGATTTTTCTCAACAAAATTATATATTCACATAACAAACATAAAAAAAACAAAGATTTTCATATTATCTACTCTCTACAAAATTATATTTGATTTGTATTTAATAATTTAGCCTTATTAAAAACAGGGAAAAAAATTAGAAATTTCCACTTATTAACTCCAGTAATGCAACAGTTAGGTTGAAAAATGATACCAGCTATGAAAACAAACACTGCAAACAGTATTTTTGAATGTTTATATTAAAGGGATAGTTGAAATAAAAATGAAAATTCTGTCATCATTTACTCACCCTCAAGTAGTTCCAAACCTGTATGAGTTTCTTTGTTCTGTTGAACACAAAAGGAAATATTTTAAAAGAATGTTGGTGACTAGACAGTTGATGGTAGCCAAGAAAAGAAACTCATACGGGTTTGGAACAAACTTGAGGGTGAGTAAATGATGACAGAATCTCTTTTATCCATTACCTGTGGTCTTCTAAAGATGATTTCCCCGTTCTTTCTGCTTGTGTCCAGGGAATGGAGGAATGTGCATTGCTCATTCTTGGAAAACTTCCAGACTCTGCCCTCGTCGCTACAAACGCTGCACTGCAAACGTGAGTTCCACTCTACTTTATATTACATATTATGTTTACATTTATGTTTTTGGTAGATGCTTTTATCCAAATCGACTTGCATTGCATTGAAGGAATACATTTTATCAGTTTGCTAGCACCATGCTCTTATATACTATTAAAGAAGCAATTGATGCTCACTTGTTTCCTATTCACTTTCTCAGGCCTCTCCATTTGGCTGCTCGCAGCGGGATGAAGCAGACAGTGCAAGAGCTGCTCTCTCGTGGGGCCAGTGTTCAAGTACTAGATGAGAACGGTGCGTCTTCCTGAAACTAAAATCTCAGCAGATTTGGTTCCCATGTAGCTTGTCTGTGTATGCCAGTCTCTGTTTTACTCTTCTTTTATTAGTGTCATAAGCTTTTGCCAAAGCAGTGGCTGTGTTTCAAAGCTTTGACGTTGTCATGCGTGTCCCGTTTTGCCCCCAACCATGTGTTTGGCTTCCTGACTAGCGAGGCACTAATGGAATGCCGCTTTGGTCCATCACCTCCCCACCACTGTCTTTTTGTTCCACTGCTCTGTCCCTCCCTTCACCTCTTTCTGCTATCCTGTCCCTTTTCCTGTCTCTCTCGCTCTTTGGCTGTCTTTCCACGCAGGTCTCACTCCTGCTCTGGCTTGCGCTCCCAGCAGGGAAGTGGCTGACTGCCTGGCTCTCATTCTGGCTACCATGATGCCTTTCTGCTCCCCTTGCAGCTCTGGAGCTCCTTCCCCAGGTGCCCTGCTGAAATCTCTGCCCCGCCAGGCCAAGAGTCCCCAAGGCCCCCGCAGTCCAAGGGACCCCTCCGGTCCCTCCAGCGAGGGCACGACCACTGAAAACGACTCGGACTCAGAGACATTTTGACCCCGGCTCCTTCTAGAGGCGCCCGTCGTAGTTTTCAAAGCACATATTGTCATGAACCTTACAGAAGTTGTACAGATTTTTGATTATGGAGCGCAGCTTCTATAACAAGAGATAATGAAACATGACATAGCACTTGGTACGCTTTTGTTTTGCCACACTTGTTTGCACAGGAGATTTTTTCGAAAGCCATTTTAATCACTTTAACACAGGATGATTAGGATTGCCAAATGTTGACTGACTTCTCACGCTCAAAGTATGATAATTTATAGTGTGGCGTGGTGTGTCTTAATTTGTGGACTTTTGAGAGCACAAACCCTGCACAAGGTGAGGTCACAGTCATTTCACTCCTGTTGACACTGTGGGACCAATCAGGAACCAAGAAATCACATTTTTTGGACCAACAGGGGAGTTACCATCACTGTTACCAACCTCACTTAGTATTTATTTAAAGGCTGGAATACACCACATGACTTTTGCCCAGATCTTTGCTAATTTACAGTCTGGACAAGTCAACACTATTCAGAGCCAGTCTGCAGATTTGACTTGACAATTTCACAGAAAATCACATAGTATATGAGGGGCACAGACTCTAGTTTTTTTTGTTTGTTTGTTTGTTTTTAGTTTAGACTATTGCTGCGTTCCATTTACCTTGGAAAATGGTGCACCACTGACTTTATTGAGACAAACAGACCTGCTAACAAACAACATATTACTACTGTTTCACTATGGCTGATGTGCTGAGCAGCCATATTGGATTCTGAAGTCGGGGTTGTTGTGTTTCCCCCAAGTTTCCCATTCGCAACTCTGACTTGAGGGGGCATTCCAGTTAAAAGTTCCTACTGGGAACTAGGAATTTCCCACTTCTGAGGACAAATGGAATGCACCATAAGATTCCATCGTGTCTGAGAATATCAAACATGTTTGATATTTTGAACCGACTTTACAAATTCATTTGTCATTTTTCTCCTAGCAAGGTGCATGTTTCTTGGGGAGTTTGTGTTTGGAGCAAGTTAAAATGAAGTAGTGTGTGTTATCCTCAGTTGTTTTGTGTATAATGCCCAGTGTTTCTCTGTAACCATCTACAAAGTCTGCAAGCGTATGACGCCTTGTGTTTTAAAATCTGTTTAGATTTGAAAAGTTGTGTAGTGTATTCCAGCCTTTAGACTGTAAGTCCATAAAACCTAGTGTAATGTGATGAAAATCCAATGCAAATGTCCAGTTTGCGCACCAGTTGTACTTTACACATTGAATTTGACACGTTGTGAATAGAAGGCTCTTGAGATTTATATTGTGAAGACAAATTTTTATGCTAGAGATAAGCAGATTTCTAGGCCTTGATGGTCTAAACTTACATCTGACGCTTTTGGAGAGTGATGCTTTGTCACTCTGTTCCTTCTCAGACATAGAGACAGTGTTCAAATAATATTTCTATTCAGGTTGAATTTTAGATTCTAGTCAGAGGACATGGCGTGTTATGTGAACCAGGATGTTCTCAAGCCTGTACCAATATTTATTAACATTTAGATAACAATGGTACTACAATTGTATGCACTCGTGTATAGGAGAAAATGGGTGTTTAAAGTAATAGTTCACCTATAAATTAAAATTCTGTCATTATTTACTCATGTTGTTGCAAACTCTGTTTTCGTGGAGCACAAAAGCTACATTTTTGAAAAAACTAAATGTGGCTCTTTCCATACATCGGCAGTTCATAGTGACCATGTCTGTCAAGCTCCAAAAATAGCATAGAAATACCTCAAAAAAATACTATGTACTGTATTCCAAGTCTTCTGAAGTCAAATGAAAGCTTTGTTTGAGAAGGATGACATATAAGCTGTTAACCACTGAAAATCTTCCTCTTCAGTGAGCTGTTGGTACTGGATCATTGCGTCAGTGAATTGAACTGAAGAACTGAATTGTGAACAAATCAAAAATAGGGCTTGTTCGAGATACACCGGCGCTGCGCAGACCGATCGGCGTATGACATCAAAGTATCGCGAGAGCGATTGGAGGGCAAACGACTCCTTATGATTTTGAATCGCTCTCGCGGTATTTTGATGTCATACGCCGACCGGTCTGCGCAGCGCCGCTGCATCTCGAACAAGACTATTTAGTATGTTTTGTGAATCAAATCAACCAATTCATTGAAAAGAACCAGTTCAAAAGAACGATTTGTTCACTAATTGGACTGATCCAGTGAACTCACTGACTCACTGAAACAGTCACAGCAGTTAACAGCTCACAGAATGGAAGTTTATCAGCGAATAATGACTTAAATTTCAGTCTGTTCCTCACACAAAATTATTGTATGGCTTTAGAAGAGTGTTCCATGAACAGAAAATCAACACTGGTTTGGAGTGACACGAGTGGAAGTAAATAACAGTAAATGACAGAATTTGCATTTTGGGGTTAACTGTTATTCATTTAACATTGAATACAGAACTATGAGTAACCTACCCTGTCTTTTTTTCTTTCCTTTTGAAATTCTTTTAATGATTTGCACTGGTTGAATATGAATCCTTTTTAAACTGATTTCTAACATGATTTTGGGTGATGTCAGCAAGATTGTTTTTTGCTATCAAATTTGAATCCATTTTGCTTCAGAAGACAAAGAGCTTTCAGTGAAGATTGTGTTTTAAAATCTTGCTGGTCTGAAACTTTCCAGAAAATTCTAAAAGAAAATGGAAACCACATTTGTCTGTTTGCCTTTGTCCACAATGTGCCAGTTTCTCCGTGTCCAGTGCCTTGTTCTGCATTTTCAGAGTTTGTTAGATTACATCAGTGTGCATTTGTGTGTGTGTATGTATTAGAGTGTAATGAAAGAGTCTGAAGATGTGAAGATAAGTCTGGGTCACACCTGCCAATCGAAAGCCGATGTTTTTTTTTTACCAAGTCCTGATGTTTGTGCCTATGAGTGTGTGATTTACAATAGAAAATAGTCTTTGTACATATCAGCTCATGGACATTATCATCACCAGAGCAAAAAATTGCACACAACTGTCTTGTAACAAAAACATATGGTTGATTTTCTTTTCATAAATTAGATGGATTATGATTGTACGGACACAGAGGAATGGAGTCAAACAGTATTATAACAGGAAAAAAAAGCTTTGAAATGTGTGACAATCTAGATCATAGTTTCCTCCTCCATTCTGATTTTGAAGGTTCTTTTGTCAGCTCCAGTTTTTTTATATACATATAAATTGTACGACTATTATATAAAATGTTTTAACAGAGTTTTTGTGTAGAGTCTGTTTTTGTTTATCCATCTATTAATTTCATTCAGTGAATGAACTCATACGTATGTGGAGACATTTCAGTCATCGCATTGAACCAGTTTGCTACTGTAGTTTTTCAGCATGAACACTAAATTGTAACAGTTAGGCCTACTGTTAACCAAAGCATCAGACCAAAAAGTCCATCAGATTACTCTTGTTTCAAATCTTACTACAAGGAAACATATTGATAGACTCTAATTAAATATTGTATTGCACAAAATTAGTTTTGCATCAGCGTTAGGGACCCTCAGGGGACCTCGTAAGTATTTGCACTGCCTGTAAGGTGAGTGAGTGTGAGAAGCAGGGGGCGCTCTACTTCGTAACTAACATTTTTTAATTACTTTGTTTCCAAAGAGTCTCACATGCACTCTTTACACTTCACATTATACACATTGTCAAGTACCAAAAAGTACCATGGTATTACTTTGGTGTTTTGGACATGAATCAGAGTAGTCTACCATGTATGGTACATGAATTCCAGGATCATGCTAGATGTTTTTGTGCATTTGTGTGATGCCAGAGATCTATAGTGATACCTCTAGAGCAGTGGTTCTCAACCTTTTTGACTTCAAGGCCTCCCTTGTTTGAGACAATATTCAAAATCTCTCCTATCATTCAAGGTTATTACAATTTTAAATGTTTACTTATATATTTATTTTCAATTTATTGTTACAATATAGTTTACTTTGCTTTGGTGTTCTATATTTGCTAATATATTTTTTGTCAATGTTTTATAATTTCAGTTGATGACCAATTGCGATTAATTTTATTCTTCCAAATTGTCTGTCATGATTAGTGTGTTATGATTCTGAGGTATATACGAATCTTATTTTTAACTGTATATGGTTTATTCAAGGTTATTTATTTATGGATTTATACCGTTCCAGTTCTTTAGTGTTCTGTTTGCTAATCATAGTTTAGTTTTACAGTAGATGTCAAAAGGCTTAAGATTCATTATTGATTTAGGGGATTTATTTATTGATTGGTTTGATTTTGGGAATTTTATTTATTTACATGTTTTTATGTTGTATACAATTTCTAAAATATTTTTTTTTACTCAAATTACAGATATAAGGTATCCAAAATAGAACATACAACTTATTTAGTAATATATATTAAATACAAAAGTTTATAATAGTTATTATTATTCAATAAATAATATTTTATATTATAATATTGGGGTACTTGGTAAGGATCGGTCTGATGGGGGTTTATCAGTGGAGGTTACATAGTTACGCCATTAGGTGGCAGCAAGAGACTGACTAGTTAGTAGACCATTTGTTAAAAAAGCTGATTCATTCTGGATTGGAACGAAGCAAGGTTGTAAACAAGGGAATTATTTTAATTTTGAATATCTCCTTATAAGCTGCAACCGACGAGCAAAGTGGCTCCGGGAGTCCGGGGTGAAGGTGAATCTGACGCTTCACTTCAAAGGGATCAATCCATTGGCCAGCGCTGTCAGTCAGGAAATCCCCTTAACCATTGAAAGGATACTATGACAAAGGTATCACTTTGCTCATTCAAACTTGGTTTTTTTTTTTTTTTTTTTTTTTCATAATTTTGTAATTAATTGACCTGAAGAAGGAAGGCTGTATCATATACTTATGTATGAGCAATCAATCTCAGCCATGCGAAATGGTTCTATATCTATATCAGACGGACATAATAAATATGGCTGTTTTCCAGGACTTACATATTCTGAAAGTCAAATTTGAGTACTTAAAGCACTTTAAGCACCTAGTACGAACTATCATCTCAAATGAGGGTTTGTACAAGTCATCTCAAAGCCCATTAAGACCAATATTATGTGTAGCATGGTGGTAAACACACATGTAGTCACCAACGTACAGATATGCTTCACTGAGAAAGTAGCTATGTACAGTATCTGTATATAATTTGTCTTATATTTGAGAACGTATACCTAAAAACTTTTTTTGGTGTGTAGAGTCTGTTCTTGTTTTTCCATTTAATTTCATTCAGTGAATGAACTCGCAAGTATGTGGCGACATTTCATGCTTAAGTGAAATGCATCGCATTTAACCAGTTTACAATTGTAGTTTTTCAGCATGAACACTAAATTGTAAGTTAGGCCTACTGTTAAAACTAAAGCATCAGATCAAAAGGTCCATCAGATTACTCTTGTTTCAAATCTTACTACAAGGAAACATATTGATAGACTCTAATTAAATATATTGCACAAAATTAATCCTCATAGAGATGCATATCTTGACCGTGACACAAGACTGATCAGTATTAATAATCTTTAATTATACATCTCTGTACATTTATAAACTTTTACATAGTCCACAGTTCAGATTAATAGGTTATAAACAAACACTACTACATGAGTTCTCAAGTTATGCCATTTCAGTTCAGTCTCTTCAGTGGATCTTCAGGAACTGGATCTTGGCATGTCAGTTTTGGTCAAGTTGTAGACAGCATAAAAAGAGAGGTTCAGTTTCGCCCAGCTTCAGACACCACTGCAGATAATGGAGGGTTCATTTTTCCACTGAATCACTGCAAAGTACATAAAACAGCAGGATATCCCTTTTCAGCTGTAACATTCCCTTGCCAATCAGCAGTTGAGCCCAAGACCCGTCCAGTGATCAGGGACCATGAGGAAGTATTTGTCCATGGCCTCACAGAAACGTGATCGGTACAGCTCTGGTGACACCACTGTGGGCATTTTACCTGTCAGGATGGAAAGACGATAACACGGGTAAGAGTTTCAGCTTCTTCTGAGAATATCAGTACTATGAATGTTTTTTTTAAATGGCATAATCGTACCTTGACCTCCAAGAATCCCAGTAGATTTGACCACCATCTCCAGCTTTTTATCCCATGTGAAAGTCCGGATATAATCTTCAAATATACAAGAGTATTAAAAACCACTAAAAGAAAAGTCCAAAATGGATTTTGAAATAACATAACATTTTCTTACCTATGATCCCCACAACTAGCTCATCTGTGGCATCATCACGACCCGCCAGCAAAGAATAATCAATGATGAGGTGGCTGGACAGGAAGTGGGCATCACTGAGGATGGCAGCACGCAGAATGGCCTTGCAGTGGGAGCGAATATAAAGGGGATTGTCATGCACCAGTTTCAGGAGATTTTCATCTAGGAGCACCACCTCACAGCTCTCCTTTCCCTGATCCGTCTTCACGTTCCTGTTCCTCAGGGATCCCTTCAGGTCAAACACCTGCGTAAATCGTATAACAGAATGTAGGCATAAAAAGACCCAAATTGTCTGTCACACCAATGTCAGTGTCAAAAAGCTGCAGATTTAAAGGCTTGAATATATGTACCTGTGCCATCTTTCTCCCATAGAAAAGGTTTTCCATCACCAACAGGTCCAGTTTCTTCTCTGTGTTGTTCTGAGAGTTCTTGTAGCCGATACGGTACACTCCTAGAATCTTAGCAAGTGCTGTGGGCCGCTGTAAAACAACAAGTTTAGAAATAAACAGGCTAAAAAATGCTGCCTCATACAGAGCTATGACAAGACATATATATACACAGGTACGTACAGTATATTCTTACCTTTTGCTGAACTGCTCCTGTGATGTAAGTGAAGTAGTGGGGTGCAAAGTCTAAGAAAGACTGGACCTCTAATCTGGGCATCTGCTTCAAAATAAACCGATCATCTGAGGAGAAACAGCATCTTTAGCAAAATACATTCAACAACCTACAAGCCTTCACTTACAACAACTACATTCATGAAAAAAACATTTCAGTAAAGAATCATTTGTAAATCTTGGACCCTTAGATCAGGTCACACCTTCAGTGGCATAGAAAACTGCACCAGACTTCCCGCCACGAGCCTGCCAGTTGACACAGTGGGAGAGGGATCGCACAAAATCATCCTCCGAGCTCTCCATGATCTCTTCCCGCATTTTATGGAACTCTTCCGCGTAGTAGATCCGGCAGTAAAACTTGGCATTTGCGTCTGAGAACTCTGAGAAGTATAATTTTCACATTTAATATTAATGATGTTCTTCTTATGTATATTTATACCTATTATTATTATTATAATTAAACAGCTAATTTATTTATAAATCAAATCTATGAAAACATTAAAGTGTCCCTATTATGATATTTTAAAGGTTCCTAATTTAGTTTTGGAGGTCTCCTACAATAGGTTTACATGCATCCAAGGTCAAAAAACACTAATTTTTTCATAACATACACTGCAGCATCACCACTTTTCTCACATTGTCTGAAACCAATCGATCAAGGATCCGGTCTCTCTAAACCCCTCCTCTGATTGGTCAGATGGCCCAGTCTGTTGTGATTGGTCTACCTATTACAGCACATGTCAGAAACTAACCCCCCATTGCCATATCTGAATTTTGGCTCTGGAGGCTTCTTTAGCACTTGTATGCACAGTGATACAAACACTAAGGATGGCTTCATTATTTGAAGGCAGCCAATAAAGACCATAGTCTGGCATCATGCAAATTTGTTACAAACCTACTTTGGTTCATGCAGGAAGTAAGGCTGGAATTACTGACGACTAGTTTCAAGGCAGTTCAGAATCGGTTCTTTCTTTGGGGAGAAAATAACTTTTTTCGTGCATTTTGCAGACCTTTACATTCACAAACAGCTATGTTACATACTACATGAAATGTAATATCCGAAAAAGCATAACTTTAACTTTAAAAACTGACTCATAGATTAGTTTGTGTGACCCACAATTATTTACTTATAGTATTGACCTAGATATAAGGAATATTTTCGCCTGCCATTTGAGCCTTTTACTCACGCAGCTCAATGTGTGGGTTTCCGGTCTGCTTCTTCTGTTTGTCTCCATTTTCAGGCTCCTCTGCAAAAGAGATCCCATAAACATTTAGTCTCATAAGCAATTCCATATTAGACAGAAAATTATACATGCTATCTGTAAGTGGCTAGTATTTGGTAAACTGTGGTTTGGCTTACTGAGTGGGTCAGCATCGACACTGCTGCGGTTCAGCTGTGACATGCTGCTGTCACTTGGTTTGGCTGGGCTGTTCTTTGCTCTGCTCTCTCCAGCACTATAGATGGCAAAAAAGAAGAAGAAATTAGCTTGCTGTTTTACCAATATACACTGAGAAAATACAGCAAATAAGAGGAATGAGTGTTTGATGTACCTAATGGCCTGAGATGTATCATCACCTCCGGTCTTTGCTGTAGTCTTTGTAAGCTCTTCAAGGGCAGTTTTATATTCTTTACAGCTGGATGATGGAAATAGAAACATTAGGACAATGTTTAAGAAACACCTGGGTACAATCAGTGAAACGACACTGCAGTGACAGTTCAGCTGTATATTGAATATTTACAAAGTATTTGATATTATTTGTTGACAAAATTCAAATATCATAATGAATTTAACATGATTTAAGTCAAACTAACAATTGGGCTACAATATTCAAGAGCTGTGACTAGACTCAGTCTAGGAAAGTACACAACGTAATAAGGTTATTTTTTTTTTTTTAGATATATAGAATAGTAAGTGTTGGTATTAATGGGTCAAGTGTTTTAGTATTAATAGTGTACAAAAGCTGTACCTGAGTGCAAAGGCAATGATGGAGCTGGGCTCTCGCTCACACACGGCTATAGGAACTCTCTCGTGCTCATACATCAAATAGTGCTTATCTGGGTCACTAACATACCAAAAAAAGAAAAGACTTTTATCAGCTTGAAAAGAGCATTGGTTTGTTTTTTAGTATCCATAATATCACAACAGCCTTACAAAGGGAAAGGGATGGGATTGTAGCTGTTGCCTGGTAACAGGTTGGCCAGGATGGTTTTCATGGTGGACTTTTCCTTTACTTGACTGTCACTGGAGCCAAGTAAGTGTCCATCAAACATGTCTAAACAGAAAAAGGAAGTAGAGAGATGAAGAGAGAGAGAAAATCAGGTGGGATGCTTATGTGTGATTTCAAACACAAGGAAGTGTTCAAAGTAAGGTTACCCTCTGGGATGCTGACAGAGTCCTGATCAGGAAAAGATGGCCCGCTTGTAATGACATCTGAAGCTTGTTCAGCTGGAGACGGTAACTGTAGTAACGATGACGACCCTGAACTTGACGGAAATGTGTTGAGATGACGGTCCTCTGTGAGAAAAGGCTGTGAGTCGACTATGTGCAACAATCAAGATGAACTGTTTCGAGAAGAAGGACCAATGAA
This sequence comes from Ctenopharyngodon idella, assembly GCF_019924925.1. Classification (NCBI taxonomy): domain Eukaryota; kingdom Metazoa; phylum Chordata; class Actinopteri; order Cypriniformes; family Xenocyprididae; genus Ctenopharyngodon; species Ctenopharyngodon idella. The sequence goes on from NC_067228.1 coordinate 18,860,968, forward strand.
TTCACCTTTCTCTCCATCCATTTGGGATGAGTTACGAGGAGAGGACTCCAAAGCACTAGTCTATGAATCAAAAACAACAAATATATGATTAAAAGTATGTAGTAGATGGTTTTATTTCAAGTCCAGGAGCTGGCTTACTTAAGCACAAAATGGTTCATGGATTACCAATGGATTTTTTGATTACCAGCCCTAGATCCACCCACTACAGATGAATCAGGAACGGCAACTAGTGGTCCAATAACTGACTAAATGGGTAATGGGTTTATCTACACTTTTACTCTTTTTTAATATTTTTAGTTCAGGTGCTTTAAAGGGGATGAATTTTGAGAAGTAATATCTCAGAGAGGGTTTTAACATGCTAAATTAAAAATAATAATAATAAACTACCTTATGATTAATACATTATTTGCAAAATAAATGACTGACCTTGCCCTCATCTGATGTAGCTTGCCTGTGTCTTCCAGGACTGGGAGGAACAGATAGACGCTTCCTGCCTTTTTCTTGCTGGAACAAGTCCTGAAGTCTGAAGACAAGATACAACAACAGTTCTGTTTTTCTGATGGCAGATATTTAGTCTCCATGTCTATGGGTGTATGACTGCAGTCCTCACCTGTTGTTCCAAGACTGCAAGGTCTCACACAAGCCCTGCTTTTTGACCACCACTGACTCCTGAACAGCTTGTAGTTGTTGTGGTGAGTCCATCGCAGTGGTCTGCAGACGCACTTGTAGCTTCTCTATCCAGTTGCGAAGCTCGGATTCCTCCATCTGAGATGGAAGAATATTAATTTAAAGTAACTGGACATTGTTCAATACTTTGGATGAAATAAGTAAAGTCATGAAAAGAAATCTACGTCTTTCTGTGCGAACATGTCCTCCATTTTCTCCTCTCTGGTCTTGCTGAAAGTGTCAGTTTTTAAAGAGGTGAGACGGTCATCTATGGCCAGGTACACCTGAGCCACCCTACAAGCAAAGGAGAATTTAGCTGACATCCGGAGTAGGTTAATGAGGCTGGGTAAGAGATGCCCAGTGAGGGAATCTTACTTCTGGGAGAAGTCTTTGAGATCCTGCTGCAAGTTGGCTTTAGAGGGCTCCTGGTTCCTGATGATGATCTTCGGAGGAGGCAGACAGATCTCTAGTAGCCTCACCGGGATGTAGCTACAGATGACAGAAGAGCACAAACACATTTACATTACAAAGTTCATAAAAATGTACTGGGGTAGTCATTCTGCATATTCAAAGATCTATATTGTGAAGATGCACACCTGAAGGAAGCCACCATCTGGTTGTAAGAGAAGTACTGGTGATAATCTTTATGGATGGAGTGGCCACAAGGCTCGGCGTTGGCCCGGCGGGTGTACTGGTGACCATAGAAACGGAGCTCTAGATACTTGGCGAAGGACATGGACCAGGAGTCATTAGACAAAGGGACCACAGGAGTCACCTGAAACAAAATAGGTAGCAATTCACATGAATCATACTGTAACACAAAAGTTTTAGTTCTGTTTTTATTTTATTTTTTTTAATTCAAAGGCTTACCTGTTTACAGATACGGCACCAAGAGTAGTTGAGAATCGTGTGCTGATATCCGGGTACAGGCGAGTCCAGCTCTTTCAGAACAATCTGGACACAGCCGCTACCGTGCACAAAGCGCCGGATGTGGTGCACCATGGGGGTCTCACAGTACATGCTGGGGCACTGGTAAGAGGGTCTGAATTGCACCCAAAACAAAAATCAGAAATAAATTACAAATATATTATAATGACAAATTTAAATAATGGTGTGTGTTAATAATTTTTTGATGTAGTATCAGAACTTCTATATTGACAAATTTTGGTATTGTGTGACAACCGTAGGAATGATGCACATTTTCCTGAAAAAAAGAAAACAAAACAAAACAAAAATAAATGTGTGGATTAATACATTACCTAAAACAGTATCTCTCCAGAAATACACCAAGAGTCAAGTCATTCTTGCCATAAAACTCCATTGTTACAATCCTGTAAGTACATAGCAGATACATTAAAAACCATAGACATTCATTTTTACATATTCAGAATACAGTCAGTATTCTGAATATGTCAATATGATAATAATGCAAGTGTACTGAGAGTTTACCATGGACTGACGCAGGGGTTTGGAGCATTATTAGATTGTGCTGATGAGCTACTGAACAACACACAGAGCCTCTGATGGTTGATTGGATTTAAACAGTCCAACTGAAACAATTAAAAACAATTAATTGTAGTAAAAAATATTTGTAATCAATAACTAATTTTAGCTCCACATTTTGCATGCATTGATGTCACAAAATGATTTTCCCTCACTACAAAAAAAAAAAAGTAACAATTTATTTTTATAAAAAAATAATAAAATAATTTAGAAAACAAATATTTTTCCACAATACATAGTGAATACGATGCTGGCCCCTAATGAGTAGCTGCTTAATTTTAGCTACAATTCCAACTCTGTTATTTGCAATCCATGTTTAATGTTTAATGTGTAAATAAATCAATTAATAAATCAGGGGCCGTGTTCACAAAACATTTTATCTTACCATTAAGAGTTCTCCTAAATGGCAGTAAAAGTTCTTAGCTAAGACTTTTCTCTTAAAAACTATTCACAAAGCTGCTGAGACCAACTTTTACTAAGGAACAGAGAGAAGTCTTAAGCTAAGAGAAAGGGCAGGGTTGACCTCGTTGCTATGGACTATGCCCACAGTGATTGGCTGATGGGGAGGAGTCTCTGTCAGCGATTTAATCATAGAAATATTGTAGAATGAGGTATCATGTTGCCATATACAAGTAAAGGTTTTAAAATAAAAATGTTGCCATATTCCAATAAAGATTTTAAAATAAAAATGTTGCCATATTCAATTAAAGGTTTTAAAATGTAGGCTAAGTGTCAATAATTAAACTAGTATATGTTCAGCTATTTGTCCGCCTCTTACATGTTTGCATCTCGAGAGACTGCAGAATTCAAGTGACAAATTATGTTTTATAAACAAAGTTTTGGAGGAGCACATTCAAACGGTCTATCTAATCAGCTTGAGTGGAGGTATATATACACAGACAAGAGCCGACTCACATAGTTACCTCGACAGTGTTCTGCATCCCTGTGCCAACCCGTTCCTCACTCTCGGCTAGCGGGGAATACGAGGAGAACTCTGGATTTGGGCAAAATTCCAAGCTCGGAGCCCTCAATCCCCTTGGACAGCACGCCACATATGCTTATTATATATATATATATATATATTTTTTTTTTTTTTTTTTACTCTATTTGATCATTTGTAAGTGTGAACTAGTGAAAACAACTGCCACAGGTAATCAGGTATTATTATTATTTATTTATTTATTTAAGATTTATTTTTGGTGCTTTATCGTAGATTCAAATCTATAAATCAAAATATGTACTGCATTTATGAAGAAAAGGCTCAGCACCCGAGGCTCTATCGCTATTGCCTCAATGGTGTACAGTGTCTTTGGGTGGATTGCTAAGGCGGATTGGCACCAACAATCATTTTAGGACTGTTTTTGATATGTGTTAGTGACTTAGGTGTCCTCTTGACTACTCCTAACGTTTCACAGGTTTAGGAGCTATTTTTAGCGCTAAAATGCTTTGTGAAATACTCTTAGAGCAAAAATTTAGGAGTCCTAAAATTAGGACTGACATGCCCATTATTTTTTAGAGTTTCTCCTAAATCAGCAAGTTAGGAGCTACTTTTAGCCTTAAGATGTTTTGTGAATACGGCCCCAGGGTTTTACACTGCATTAAAATTTTTGGAAACTAGTTACAAAAACAGCAAACCTCATAAAATTAAAAGATAATACAGCTTATATAATAATTAGTTTGACCTTGACTTTTTCCTAAGGTTAAGCACCTCTTTTCACTGATCAAAAACAATAAATTTAAAATTAAACTAAGGGTTAGTTCAACCAAAAATTTAAAATTCTGTCATTTATTACTCACCCTCATGTCGTTCCACACCCGTAAGACCTTCGTTCATCTTCGGAACACAAATTAAGATATTTTTGATAAAATCCGATGGCTCAGTGAGGCCTTCATTGCCAGCAAGATCATTAACACTTTCAGATGCCCAGAAAGGTACTAAAGACATATTTAAAACAGTTCATGTGACTACAGTGGTTCAACCTTAATATTTTAAAGCAACGAGAATACTTTTTGTGCCCCAAAAAACAAAATGACTTATTCAACAATATCTAGTGATGGCCGATTTTAAAACACTGCTTCATGAAGCTTCGAAGCTTTACGAATCTTTTGTTTTGAATCAGTGGTTCGGAGCGCCAAAGTCACGTGATTTCAGTAAACGAGGCTTCGTTACGTCTTAAGTGTTTCGAAATTTCAATGGATCACGTGACCTTAGCAGTTTGATACGTGCTACGAACCACTGATTCGAAACAAAAGCTTTTAAGCTTCATGAAACAGTGTTTTGAAATCGGCCATCACTAGATATCGTTGAATAAGACGTTATTTTGTTTTTCTGGCGCACAAAAAGTATTCTAGTCGCTTTATAACATTAAGGTTGAACCACTGTAGTCACACGAACTATGTGTTTACCTTTAAATATGTTTTTAGTACCTTTCTGGACATTGAAAAAGGAAATTAACTTGCTGGCAATAGAGGCCTCACTGAGCCATTGGATTTTATAAAAAATATCTTAATTTGTGTTCCGAAGATGAACGAAGGTCTTACGGGTGTGAAACGACATGAGGGTGAGTAATTAATGACACAATTTTCATTTTTGGGTGAACTAACCCTTTAAAATTCCAAGGCCCACTTTCACAGACAGGGCTTAGATTAAGCCAGAAGCAGGCCTTTGTTCAATTAGGGCATTTAAGTAGCTTTTATTAACGTGCCTTAGATAAAAAAAACATTACTGATGTGCATCTTGACACAAAACAATGGCACTGACATATTTTATGTCAATGCAAGTTGCTTTCAGTTAAAAAAGCTAAAACATGCATTTTAGTCTGAGACTAGGCTTAAGCCTTGTCTGTGAAACCGGGGTCAAGAGTTTTAGGCTCTAATCATAGAAAGTGCCCCACACTGTTCAGAATGTGGAAGAAAGTAACAAAATAAACATACTAGCAGATAAGAAACCCCCACCTTAGTAGCCCATGTCATTTCACTCATTCCTGGCCCTTTATCTTCTTCACTATCTGCCTTTATTGGAGCCTTTGTGGGAGGGGCTTCACGAAATTGATTTCCTTCTTTTTGTCGAATGCGTCCTCCTTGGGCACGGTAGTCAGCCAGCATGCGTGCCAGCTCCCGACTGCTGCCTAAATGCTCTGCTATACGGGCACTTGTGAGTTTGTGACAGGGCAAAATCTGGATGGGCCGTTGGTGCGACACAGTACCGTTAGTCAGGCTGCCAGAACTCGGGCCAGACTCTTTCAGCAGCTGCCTCTTGCGCCGTCCGTCCAGCTCTTTCGAATCCTTATTTAATAGAGGTGAGAGGTAAACCTGTTCTGGGAAATAATCCCGGCTAGGACAGCGCAGTCCAGCCCGCGTGAGCAAGAACGGCTCCCGAAAGGTAATAAAAGGTGAAATGCACAGGATAACGTCTTTTAGCTCTTGTTTAAATAAAGCTGAGATGGACTTGAGGCGATCATCTGAGGAAGCTACATGCTCGGTCACAAACAGGTCTGTGTCATCCTGTAAGGGATCCCTGAAGAGTCGGGCTGGTGGAAGGGAGGTCTCAGAGCTTGTGCTGTCCCGCTGGACCAGAGTCTCCTCCAGCTCTTTGTTCTTCTCCTCCTCACCTGGCCCCTTGTTCATTTCCTGTGACATCTCTTTCAGGTTTGAATTCAGGAAAGGTGGTGACACCGCCTGGGGAAGGCTGGAAGAGAAGGAGGAAAGGGGTGTGGAGGTCTTCATAATCTCTTCCTCTCCTCCAGAGAAGGAAGCAACTGAACCATTGTTTTTTATTCTGGGGCTTTCTCCATCTTTATAAGAAGATTCAGAGATGGAAGGCTCTCTACTGTGGAGTTTGATAACCTCCTGAAGTCCTGGCTCAAAGTCTGCATCTGGAAGAAGCGTGAAGTTGTCATCCCCCAGCGTGGACCCATCATTATCTTGGCTCTCCCTTTCCCCACCAGTCTCGTCCTCTTCCTCCAAAGTGGTGCTTTCCAGCAGACAAGGGAAGGAGGAACTCTCAGCCAGGCTGGGAGGCATAGCAAACTCATCCATGAGGAAAGAGATCTCCAGCTGTGAGTGGTACGCCACACACACCATAAAAATAATGATCTCTTTCACCCGTGCCAGTTCATACTCTGAGGCACCGCGGAGCTTAATAGTGCAGCCCAGCTGAGGAGGACAGCCTTCAAAAAACATCAGGGTCTTCAGTTCGTCTGTAAACAGAATGACCAAGTGAATTTTACAAAGCTTTCTTTTTAAATTACCAATAAAAACAACAAATTATGACAGACCTGAAAAATATGAATAAAACTAATTTGGCGAAAATCATAAGTCTGTCCTTAACAAGTGAATTTAAGCATCACAGCATTGTAATGTACAGCATGAAAAATTGATATTCATTTTCAGATTTGTTAAAGATTACACTGAACAGTGTTATTAAATGTTAAAGATTAGCTTTTAGTGAGTGTTAGACTATGTCAAAGGAACAGATTCTGATAAATTAATAGCCCATATGGTGCCTATTGCATCCCTAAAGGGAACAACTTTTAGTAAAATGAGAAGAGAGTTAAACCTCATTAATAAAAAAACATACATCATAAACAGATAGGGATAGAGACTCACCATTTGGCAGCTGGAAGGAATGCAGGTAAAACTTGTGGCAGGTACCCAGACGAGGTTTAGTAAGGAGCTGATCCATTGAAATGACTAAATCTCCCTGAGTCATTCGACTCACGCGGTCCAGGACTTGCTGTTGCGATTAAAGAGAGTTATTACTTGAAACTTCCCCAAACCAAATCAAAATAACTATTCACAGCTCTGATTACGGCATTGTCAATGTTCAATGTGGTAATAATGTTTAAACAATGGTACTAACAGGTTTGACATTAATCACAAGGCTAATGCCGTGCTCCAGTAGCATGTCCTGAGCAATACGGGACACAGTCTTCTCCACCAACACCAGGTTTGGTCGAACATCAGCAATCCTCTGAACATAGTTCTTCAGAAACTCATGCTCCTGTAAAAAGCAAATTGTAAATGAAAAAAGATTCTTGTGTTTTTAGCATATTGTCTGATGATAAATAGTCTTGAAATCACATTCACAGAGATCATTTAGGGGTTAGTGGCCATTACCTGCAACACAATTGGGTCAATGCAGGTGAACTTGGTCTCTTCTCTGTATAGATACTCAATGGAGCATTTGAGGAGAAGGATCTTGGGGTTTTTGATGTAAGGGTTCATCTGTTGAGAAAGTCCTGGCACTGTTAGCACAAATATCATATGACCTCCTCTGTGGTATAATGTTCAATCAATACAAACCTTTTTGTGTGCAATATTCTTTGTGCAAACAAAGCCATTCACTACAGCAGAGTCAAACTTCTTTCCCCCTGGAATCTACAAAATATCCAGTATTAGACAATTTTATCTAGTAAAACCAGATTCATTGATTTTGCATCCACTTGTGTTCCTCACTTTTTTGATGTGGACAAACTGACGGATATCCATGTCATCATCACAGCTGCGCACATCCGGTCGCACCGTCTGCACCACCTGCCTCACCACAGGTACGATGATGTCACGCCAGGAGAGTGACAGCGATTCGCTGTACAGCAGCTGCTGCAGCAGCGCCATCATGTGGCTGTGATTAGCAGACCTGGGGGCGTATTACAGAAACTTTCTATCTTAGGACTTAACTTAAGATATATGTTAATTTAGGATATTTCACAAATTCGTATTGCAGAAGCAAATCTTAACTTGATTTACGATCCTTATCCTATCTTACAAAATCTCATCTTTCTTACTAAAGGCAAAGCCTATCACTATATTTCATAGGAGTCTGTAATTATTTATCAGTGTTTTGTCATCAAAGTGCAGCACATCATTTGGGTGTTCAAAAAGTCCTTCCACCATCAAACATCTCAGACAGGGCTATTATTATGTGAATTTTGAAGTTAGCACACCAGTGGGGCTGTCCCCAGGATTTTTTGTCGAGTTAGGATTCTTCTGTAATACCCTTTTCCTATCTGTAGTTAAGATAAGATAAAGCACTTAAAAAAACATCATTCTGTAATAGCTATTGTCCTAAATGTGGTCCTAACTGAAATGGCCATGGTTACCAAACAGATAAGATAGGATTTTTCTGTAATATGGCCCCTGAAGAGGAAGCATTAATCATGATGTGTGCTTCCAAAAGTCCCTGACCACATTTACATGTGATTTTTATGTGATGCTTGTGTGACCACTTGTTTATATTTAGTATCCACTATAGTAATTTCATTTAGTATTTATTATATATAGTATTTTACTTGCTGATAAAAGTACAGCAGTGAATCTAACATGCAGAAGTCATATAATTCATATATTAATGATATCATGTCATAATGGAATTGATTTTTTTAATGTAATTTGCTCCTAATTGTTTATGAATATAAGTTACCGACCTAAAAATGACATCTTATGCATTAAAAATAGCAGTTTTCAGAAGTCTTACAGTAAACGCTCCATTGCTTTCTTTTCCCCGTTCTCTTCCCGCAGCTGGTCCAAGGAGCTGTGATGCCAGCCAAGAGGAGTGAAGAGCATTTCTTTAGCTTTCTCCTCAACCCTCCGGTTAAACAAAGACTCTACGGAGGAGAAACCATCAGCATAGGTAAGACAATAGTTCATGTACACTACTAAAGAAACTGATACTTTTACTCATTAAGGACGCATTAAATTGGTAAAAATGCAGTAAAGACATTCATAATTACAAATTACTTTTTCCATTTATTGGTGTTCTTTCAACTCTGACAGCTGTGCAGAGCTAATGCCTTCTAAGCCGTCAGTTTATTAAAATAAGGTGAAGTTTCATCGCATGCTTTCTGTTGCACTTCCCATAGGTGTCCTTATGATGGAACCACAACAGCTCAAGCTTTGATTCATCTATTCATATTACTTTCATATTAGATTCTACCCTTGTTTCTACTCACCAGATTCAGATTGATTTGAAACTTTAAATAAAACTCCAAGCTTTCAAAAAAATATGTCTTAGTGATTCTAAACTTTAGAATGGAAGTACTGCAACAAACTGCAATAAAGGATGCAAGAAACAATTACCTTTTATGAAGGCATCACTGATGGATATATGCTGACCTCCATCTTCAGAGAGCAGGACTTCCACTGATGTAGAGAGAGAGAGTGCATGTGAGACAGGACAGTCATGAGTGGACATCAGAAGACACATTGGATTATATATCGATTTAGCAGAGTAAATGTTGCAATAAGGCGATGCCTAAGTCTAGTACATGACAATGAATTAGTTTCAGCAAGTCTTTTTGAGGAAGTGGAAGTCAGTGTTACTGCTTTGTAACTATGAGGCACGCATGACGCAGCAGGCAGCCATGCTTCTGAGGTAGTAAGACAAACTTGAAATGCATTAATATGAATGTTGGACTGGGAAGGGAAATCATGTGAGGCTGGGAAGGAAGAAATCAGTCATGCAGGACTGTATGCCATATTTAGGGCTGTTACTTCAGTTGTTAATTATATTTTGGAGGGTTGGACTAGTATTGAGTGGTAGGTCTCAGATCAGCAAGACAATGGTTCTGTTCTAAACCCTAGTGAGCTGCCTACCTAAGATAGGATTTTCAGGCATCACCACCATGCTCCTGACGCAAAGCCTGATACAAACACAAGGCAGTAAAATGATTCTGTCTCATAAGATGCCTCATTTTAGCTTAAGTCTAAGGCAGTGGCACATGTTTTCTTTAAGGATAAAGCAATCTCAGAAAGCATTATGCAGATCTCTGTGGATTTTTTTAAACTGAGATAGCATTTGTTAAAAAACAATTAAAACATAATTTATTAAAATAAATAAAATAATTAAATAAAAAGTATTATAATAATTCAAATGTGTTTTGTGCTTATTATTGTCATTATCATTGTCATTTTATGTTTTTTTTCCTAAGGGGCACTTAAATTGTTAGTCAAGACTTTTTTGCACAATAATTTAGTTTTTCGTCACCATTTTACACCCACTCTTTAACCTTAATATTAAACTGCTGTACCTTTAACAAGTCACCAATGAGGTTTCTATGCTGTTAGGTTGTAGCCTTACAAGGTAGCTGCCTATGTAGACAGTATATAGTGAGGCAGCTCACTAGGGTTTGGAACAAAGCCAGTGAGTTAGTGCTGCTTTTGAAGCAGACAGAGGCAAACCAGGATGGCCAATGGGCCTTTCCGCCTCTCCTCACTTGGTGCATGGATGTCGGTTTCTGGGGTGAACGGGTCATGAGGCTCCATACTTTTTTGCTCGGCTGGGTAAGGAGGCACATGGGGGTACTTGGCCTGCTTCTTGATGTGGAAATTGACATTGTCCTGCTCCATGTTTAGGTTGATGGAGGCGGCTGAGTCACTGTCCACTGCAGAATGGAAACTGCTGACGGATGTTCTTTTGCTGGGGCTGGCCGAGTCTGGAAAATTGTGAGGGGGCAGGAAGTTGGTGAGGGAAAGACAAACTGACTGCTATAGGATATCAACAGTCATGGGATACTTACTTGGTGTGACATAGTCATTTTCATCTGCTAGCTGCTCAGTGTCACTGTCGTCAAACTTGATGTCTTTAAACCATGACGGTTCGGAGTGTCCCTCCAGAGAATTCACACTGTCACTGTCTGGAGAGGGGGTTTCAGAGAACTCTGTGCTCTGAAAGTCAACAAACACATTACTAATATGATGACAGAAGAAATCAAACCAATTCCATTTTATTTGTCTAGTGCTCATCACGATAAAAAATCCAAATCAGAATTACAAAAATAGTGTTTACAGTTAGCATGTAACTAGTCTTCCCAGTTATATTACAGTCATGTAATTTCAACAGAAACTAAATTTTGGATTTAACATAACTGGCACATATTTAAACAACTGCCACAGAATGCTTATACTGACCTGGAGAGGGCGATAGAGGGCATACTCATCACGGAAGATCTGATCATGATGGGTTACACAGTCAAGCCAGCGTCCATCTACCAAAGCCTGCCCAATAGCTATGGCCTGAGCCCTGTGTCAGAATAATCGAAAGTTTAACAACATTAACACTGTTATTTTCCTTTTTTTTTTTTTTTTGTGTGAAGCTGCTTTGAAACAATCTGTATTGTATAAAGTGCTATATTAATAAATGTGACTTGACTAGAAGAACGCAAAGGAAGAAATAAATAAAATACTAAGGTTCTTACCTAGTTGAAATAGTGCCATTTCGTAAGAGCCAGTTGACCAACTCTTTACCAACAATGCAGTTGGGGTAAGTACGCAGCCAATAGCGATGGTCCTGGAACTCCATCCCTGTACTGTTGTGGCAAATTTTCTTCCATAGATCTTTAAGTTGAGAAGAATCCTACAAGACAAACGTGTTGTTATTATATAACAACATACTATAACAACACGAGTGTTAAGGAAAGTTGAAGAGGAATTGGTGTAAGACAGTTCATACCAGAAGGATTTTTCGCTCCTCTTCGCTGTGGTCAGTTTTGGATTGGGCCCGGCTGTTCTGTGGACTAACTGCTGTCTCGTAGGCAGGAACCATGGATGAGCTGGAACGGTCCAAAGCCAGGTTGGTCACACTAGCTGACCTTAACACAAGCAATAAATGGATAACATTGTATGTATAGTCTGTAAACATAAGCATTGAAATGAGCAAAGAATCTTTGACCAAAATACACCATAATTACCTCTTCCTGGCCGGTGACTTGCCCATATCCTCTTGGACTGCTGTAAGTCTGGAACTGAGACCACTGTTCTGGGATTCCTGATGACTGCAGTGATCACACATACACACAAATAAACGTCAGCAGCAGTTTAATCATTTCTCTTTGAAATACTGTTAATAAATGACAGTCAAGCTTTGCATGAAACAGAGTCACACTCAAGAGCAGCAGCATGTCTTCTCTAGGAGGTCATGCAAATCAAAAGTAACACTAAAACTCACTTCTTCCTCATCCCAATGGAATTTTTTCTATGCATGGAAAGAGAAAGGAGAAAAGATGAGCACTGAGACAGACTCGCAACCCATGAGCAGAAGGAGCCAGCTGATTGAATAAAGTGAAGAGAGGGTTGAAGTTCATTTGCATCATAATAGTCCTGTGACTACATTTGTTGTACCATCAGATCAGAAAGCTTTCAAGGAGTAACACGGTTCATAAAAGAGTAAACATTGACTATAGTAGAATAAAAAACACAGCAAGGAGGAGGAATCCCATAAAACATGTCCAGATCATATTTCACTCCAAAAATAAAAAGAAGAAATATTTTGGATAAAGAAAATGAAGGTTTTTTGAACAGTTTTTTTTTTTTTTTTTTTGCATTATAAAATTACTTTCATGACAATTATGCATTAAATAGTTTACATTATTTTTGTAATTCCAATTATTGTCAATGGTTTTTTCCAATTTTTAATTCAACTCAATCATAAATGAAAGTAAAAAATAATGCTATCATGATGTATAAATACTTACTAATTTAATTAATCTATCATTGTTTATTACATCACAGAAATAATAATTGGTCCCCAGCTTAATTAATATGATGATAATGTCATAATGCAAAATATCTTAATGGTCCTAAACAAAGGCTTTATTTTCTTTAAGGACAATAGAATGTATTCTCCTTTTTTATTTTTAAAGTTAAACATAACCTCAGACATGTTCTTGACAGGTTTCATTAAATTTACCCAGCAACATTCTTTACTCCGTTTAAAACGATTTTAACAGCAAACTATTCTTTAAAGGAGATAAACTTCAAAGAAACAACATCTTAAGGTTAACTTTTCTTTGTAAATCCCACATTGTTTGTTAATTACCAATTTGCTTCTATGCGTTAGATGAATCATAAATCATCAGGCAGATACAGTACTTGACTAGATGGACCTGGGAGGTCCTCAATGTGAAAGAGAAAAACAGCAGGAGCAATGATTATGGTAAGAAAGAAGTGTTAAAACAGAGCAGAGAAACACCATAGGGATAAGGTAAAGTGAGCAGGAACAATGGAATAGATCATGATGTCCTTATGCCCCGCCCCTTTTCTGTGGCTTCACCTTTGCCAGGCAAGGTCCTCTTCCAGGAAGATGTTCCGGCTGGCTTTGCGACCCCCCACAGGTGTGCGTGGTTCAGTGGGCTCCAGCACACACACGGAGCAAGCCGAGTCTGACAGTGCGCTGAGATCTTCTCCGATGGAGCTCGAGTCAGCTGAGTGAGCGTAGCTCAACGCTATCTTACGACAGTACGTACATGCCCGTAAATCACCTGCAGAACGCCAAAAGAGACAAGAATTTAGACAACCAACCAAGGTTATTATCGTTAAAGCTAAAGCTAAAATTATTTAAAAGCATTTCAGTTAATTGAAATAATATAAAATATAAATACTAGTTGAAAAACTTAAACTAAAGGTAAATTAGAAATGTTGCCCTGGTAATAAACTGAAATAAGTTTAAGTTGAGGCACTAAAATTATTAACTGGAAATAAATAAACAGTAAAACTAACTAAAACTGAAATAAATTAAACCTAAATAACAATATATATATATATATATTTATATATATATATATATATATATATATGTGTATATATATATATATATGTGTATATATGTATATATATATATATATGTGTATATATATATATATATATATAAACCAATACATTTTTCAAAAACTGAGGGTTACAGACAATACACTTGTAAATGCAACATTTGCCATTTCAGTTTTGATAAAAAAAAAAAAAAAAAATGCTGGGCACATTTCAACCAGTTTTTTTTTTTTTTTTCCCAAATTTTCAAAAACACATATTTGGCTGTCAGCAGAAAGAATGGAATGATTATGATATAAAATTGGTAAACTGTTACTTAAAAAAAATAAGCAATTTTAAATGTTAATTGTCCTTTGATATTAAAAGCCCTTTGATAGCCCTAATTGTTTTTTGTTTGTTTGTTGTTTTTTTAATTAAAAAAAGTATCTGAAATGTACCATGGACCCCATAGAATGGCCTCCCTTGTGACCCCCAGAGGGTCCCCATTTGTAAACCTCTGGACTACTGTACCCTGACAAATGTCTATGGTTAAATGTTTGGGGTCCAAAACCAACACGGTTTATAAGAACAACCAAAGTAAGGTGACAGTTTCTCAGAGAATTCAGTTTAATTGAATGTCATGATCTGAATAGTTAAGGTGAGTTTACAGCATTAAAATATCTGCAAAAAACTTGAAAAATCAAGGAAATAATTAGGCTTTTTAAGTAAGTACTAACTCCTCCTAAAAGGTCAAAGTGCACAGACAAATTCTTACCTTTTTCAGAATCACACCAGTTAGTTATCACAAAGTTCAAAACTCACACTACAACCCATTTAAATCAAACCCCAAAAAACCACCGCAAACACACGCAGCATGCTAGAGGTGCTCTTACTCTTAATCTGACATAGCTGCTCGTCTTCTTGTCGAAAGCCTCTTTAAAGAGGCTATGTCCACAAACCAGCGGTCAGAACGAGACCCTTGCTCCCCACAGCAAACACCCCTAACAACACTCACCCGTGTAGCCCATGAACTTGCCAGGAATTTCCTGGTTGCAGCATCGGCTGCAGAAGATTTGGCCACAGAGTCGACAATGGTGACGCCGTCGGAAGGTTGTGAATTTCTCATTGCAGTCGTAGCACTCTTTACACTGACTGTCTGGCATCCAGTACTGTTTCAGATCACTGTCCTGGAACATAAAGACATAATTCACAACTCTTACATCCAACTGCAACAACAACAAAAAAAGAAAAAAACACCACTGTTGTACTCTGTAGTGGATTCCATTCACATCTGAATCATTGCCTTTTTTATCTATAAGCTTTGAGTCATCTCTATAGAAATTTTCCCAACTAGTTCACTGGAATTCAATACCTGACTTTTCCCCTCCATGATCTCCTTAAGTCTTTTGAGGGCTGTGCGTAGCTGGACAGCGGTTCGGGGATCGTGGCTGCCCAGAGGGGCTTCTGATTTCCGTCGACCCTCTATAAATGCAAAGAAACACAAAAGCACCAGTAATGTACAGTTTAAGAAGTTAAACCTACTCTAAAGTACAATATGCAGGTGAAAATACATGGCACACATGCTCATTCAAAACCAAAGCTTGCAGTGAAATATCCACCAGCACTCTTGGTCCCGTCAATGATTGCTTATGTCAGCCAGCATAGGCCAGCGAGTATTCCTGGGATTTTTTGTGGGATTATGATTCTCATGAATAGACTATGAATGAACAGAAGCATATGAAATTACTAAGATCAATGACTAAATGTTCAGTTCACAGCACCAAAGGAGTTGAGCAAGAACTTCAGGCAGTCCGTTCAGCACACCCTTTCACATGCAACAAATGTGGTTAATTTAAAACTATACACTGCAAAAACTATTTTCTTAATCTGTATTTTTGTATTATTTTCCAGTAAGCATATCTAAATATCCTTAAAACATTTACTTGAGAGTCAGATAAGATTCTAAGACTTGTTTTCAGATAAGTCAAATTTACCTTGACTTAAAGGATTAGTTCACTTTCAAATAGAATTTTCCTGATAATTTACTCACCCCCATGTCATCCAAGATGTTTATGTCTTTCTTTCTTCAGTCGAAAAGAAATTAAGGTTTTTGATGAAAACATTCCAGGGTTATTCTCCTTATAGTGGACTTCAATGGTCTCCAAACGGTTGAAGGTCAAAATTACAGTTTCGGTGCAGCTTCATAGGGCTTTAAACGATACCAGACGAGGAATAAAGGTCTTATGTAGCGAAACGATCGGTCATTTTCTTAAAAAAAATACAACTGTATATGCTTTATAAACACAAATGATCGCCTTGCACGTGCTTCCGCTTTCCGTATTCTTCAAAAATCTTCCTGGAATGTTTTCCTCAAAAACCTTAATTTCTTTTCGACTGAAGCAAGAAAGACATGAGCATCTTGGATGACATGGGGGTGAGTAAATTATCAGGAAATTTTAATTCAGAAGTGAACTAATCCTTTTTTTTTCTTTTTTCTTTTCCTAGTTTCAACCAAAATTTAGGTTTATGTATATTATAAGACAAAGCTATTTTGATTATTTATTTATTTTTTATTTTATTTTAACAAAGACAGTGTGGTAAATAAACCTAATTAAAGATATATAATCTGAAAACAAGCCTTAGTATATTTGTTTCTCAAGCACATTTATCTCTAAAACAAACAAAAAAAAAAAATACTGATAAAGAAAATCTTTTTTTTTTTGCAGCATACACATATAATCCAACTCAGTGCTGATGAATACAAGCAGATAATCATTTCAGAGATTTATAAAACTGACTTCACACATATGAAATAAAATTAAGAATCCTCACCTTCCCACTCCACTGTGAACAGAAAAGAACATAGACACACCTGTTTACCACTCAAATTATTGTCATATCTCCAGAATGTAGTTTTACAGCATTAGTGTTACACAAAAACTACATTTTATTGATTTCCTGAACTATTGCCTGGATTTTTTTTTACTTATAGTAAATGTCCAGTGGCCCTCCTGAGAGTGGTGTGGATCACATGAGGGCAGAGTCTAGCGGTTGAATCAGTGTTATCTTCAATGATAAACCCTGTGAGAACCAGGCTGTAGTGATTAGTCATCAATCAAAGAGACCACTGATAGGGTTGCCTTTTCTTGTAAGAGCATGTTTAAAGGAATTCAGAACAATGGTTTTGTCTATGGAAGAACAAATGATTTTAGCATTCTCTTCTATAGAAGAATAGGGTTAATGAACATGTCCGGATCATATTTCACCCCAAAAATCAAAAGATGCAATGTAAAAAATTCTAAAACCTGGATGATAATTGTGGACAGATTAAAAGACAAATGGGTACAAGTATATGTAAAGTTGTGTTTTTGTACCTGAAGCAGTTGATGTTCTTCTGAGAAGTTCCGAATGTTTCCTGTGGGTTTCAGTGCCATGTATGGAATGGGAGGGACTTGA
Source organism: Ctenopharyngodon idella (assembly GCF_019924925.1). Classification (NCBI taxonomy): domain Eukaryota; kingdom Metazoa; phylum Chordata; class Actinopteri; order Cypriniformes; family Xenocyprididae; genus Ctenopharyngodon; species Ctenopharyngodon idella. Next base: position 18,878,110 of record NC_067228.1, read on the forward strand.
CCAGTTGCGCCGTGGCCCCTGCGGCGATGATGAAGCCGATTGACTTTTCTCTGTCACTGAAGGAGGCCGTCCTTCCTCTGAACAATTGAAACCAACAGAAAAGCTTGGTCAAAAGGTAGAAGATTCAAGGGGAAATGGTGGATTCAGGTACAAATTTTGTGGTGATTGTCTGAATTTGCATTGTGTTGACATTTTTTCTTTTAATCTTCTTATCCTGAAATCATTTTATCCATTTATTAAGTCTATACTTTTATTTACTTTATGTCACTTACTATACTTTTATTTCTGTACAAAAGCTAGACTTACCAAGCTTAGCAAGCTTTTTTGCTGGTGCAATGTTTGCACCTGTTTTTTCTAAAAGAAATGAAAGGGAGAGGTTAGAGAGTTGATCACTATTAATGTAGTCTGAATTTAAATTTTTACAGATAATCACACTGATTAACTGTAAATCAAGACTAATATACAAAAAAATTGTAATTTGAATTCCTGAAACGTCTCTCTTGTAGTACATCAGATTTTTCTTCAGCTCCACTGACTTGATGATCAAATTACCTAAAAATAATCATTAAATAACAATGTCCAACACAAATGCAACTTCATTATAACGGAGAAAAAGAGAATCTGTGTGTTACTTATGAAGGTAGAACTTGTTAAACCAGTTTGATTTTCTTCCTTACAATATAAAGTTTCACTTCTCTAAAGTGTTCATCTTCTCACAGTAAGCTTTTTACCCCTCATTTTAGGGTGTACTACTTTAATAGAGAGCATTTATTCTATCATCTATTCCTGTCAGCCCTAAGAACAGTTTGGAGTAAAACTCCTATGTGAAAACTGGACAGGATGCGCCTAAATATTATTTCTCAAAGCTTTTATAACTTGATTTTAATGATTCCTTTTTCAGTCTTGTACTGCAATGCTTCCAGCAGGAATAGCCTGTTGATACTATACAAAGGGACAAAAAGACAACAACATGAGAGTAAAAGAAGTCGTCGAATGGAATACACACTGTGTTCTTGGCACATCTCAAGCACTGTCACATGACTCTTCAATACAATTCCCTGCTCTGCCATTCTGGAATTTCCAGTACAGCAAAACCCTGTACATCCTCTAAAAGAAGAACGGCTACTACATAACCTTGAACTTTTATTCCAGAAATCAAAAGTTACTCAAATGATAAAAATGATAATCATAATCAGATTTGGTGTGTACAGCCAAACAGCCAATTAGGAATACAAAATACTATGCATCCAAATAAGTGCCATTAAAAGGGACTACATTCGCATAATTGCATAAAGCAATGCAATGGAGGGAGATATCCATGAATAAGTGTTTGATGACAGAAAACAAACTGTGAACCTTTGAAAGCAAATTAATTATTTAAAGACTTAAAAAAAAGAAAAGAAATGAAAGTGCAGATGTTGATTACGGCATAATGATGGGAAATAATTCTGCTTCACCTTTGTTGAAGCGGAACAGACTGACGAAGGAGCTGTAAGCGGAGCGCAGTGGCGGCTCGTCCTGCTCGGGGGTCAGGGGTTTGAAGTGCGTTAGATGGGAGGGACTGGTGGGAGAGAGTGGCGGCTCAGAGCTCCAGTCCATCACAGAGGACGAGGAGGAAGCCTTGTCTTCGGCAGCCATGTCACTGCCCCTGCGGGACAAACCAAACCAAACCAATTCCAAATACATTTATTTAATGTACATTTGATTATATTTGAATGCTAAGGTTTTCTTGACACAAAAAAGGTATTTTTTCTTTTAAATCTTTGAGTCTTTGAGTCAAGAACAATGTGTTTAAACAAGTTTCAATTGTTAAATAAAAACACTGTTTTGAATAATTTTTTTGACTGTTTTTTGTCAGGTGGTACAACCAAATATATATATATATATATATATATTAATTTATAATTATTTCATTCAAGTGGCCAGGTATCTTTATTATCTTTACCATCTAATTTTACTTTTAAAGACTTTTGCCTATGCTAGCAAGTTCATACATTGAATTTTTAAATACAGCATAGCATTTTCCTCATTTTACATTGGTTGTACCACCTGACATGTAAAGTGTACCAACCTACCCATACTTGAAAGTAGCTACTTTTATCAGTATTTAAAAGAGATATGCAAACCTTTTCACTATGCCACAAGGTCGGTTGTGGCTATAAGGGATACAGCTACGGCCGGAAGTGATGCAAAATATGACCATAAAATAACAATAAATTAAAATTGCTTCTTATCTGATTGTATTTTATTAACGTCTACACCTACCCCAACCCTAAACTTACCCTTACAATAATGCAAATACAGTAATTAATTGTTGTTCAGTGTGACAAAAATGACGCAATATTGATGTATGCATGCCCAGTAAGCCCTGGTAGGACAATCTGGCCGTAGCTGTATCCCTTCTAGCCCCAACCATTTAAGTCTTCGGGATGCTGCATTATCATGCTTACTGTTGCTACTTTTGTCAATTCATAATAAAAGACCAGTTGCAGTTGTGCCACCCTGACATTTGAGAATATGCAAATTGCCAGACAAAAGTTTTTCAATTATCTCAACAGCTTTAAAACTCCTGATATTTATACAATTTGTTTATATGAAAGGTTTCAAACATAAAATTATGCCATAGTATTTTATTTTGAATTTCTTATTATTAAAACGCCATTTTAAATAGTTTTCTTAGTCTGTTCATGGGACAGACTAAGAAAACTTGAAGCATATATCATTACTTGAAGCATATATCTTGAAGCATATTACTTGAAGCATATATCATTTAAAGGGATAGTTCATCCAAAAATGAATTAATAATGTCATTAATTACTCATGTCGTTCTACACCCATAAGAACACAAATTAAGATATTTTTGATGAAATCCGATGGCTCAGTGAGGCCTCTATTGCCAGCAATGTCACCGAACCTCTCAAGATCCAGAAAGGTACTCATATTTAAAACAGTTCATGTGAGTTCAGTGGTTCTACCTAAATATTATAAAGCGACGAGAATACTTTTTGTGCGGCCAAAAAAAACAAAACAAAAAAACAATTTTCAACAATTTTTAGTGATGGCTGATTTCAAAACACCGCCAAAGTCACCTGATTTCAGCAGTTTGATACGCGATCCGATCAACTGATATTTTCATCAAAAATATCTTAATTTGTGTTCTGAAAATGAACGAAGGTCTTACGGGTGTCGAACGACATGAGGGTGAGTAATAAATGACATTATTTTCATTTTTGGGTGAACTAACCCTTTAAAAGTGGAGCATTATTACGAACACTTTTTTAAACAGGTGCACATTGGAAAAAGCAACATCCTGAATTTGTTGGAAAAATAATAATTGTCTTCACAAATATCCTTAAATAACCCCACAGAAATAAATTATACACAATTTTGTTTAAGAGGTACAGGTCTGATAAAATGCTGCTGTTTCATGCTTTTGAGGTCTCCATGTATCGACATCACATCATAAACAAAACCTCTCTGAAATCAACGCAACTCTAGGTTAAAGCACAAGTTTATGGGGAAGTCAGTCATGAGAAGTATATAATGTTAACCTTACTATATAACACTATAAATAAGGACATGTGATTACACAGGATTGCTGACCACACTTGAAAAACAAAATCACAAGTAAGACTGTAAGGGAAGTTGACCTTATGACAATAGGACTTCTGGACAACGTGATATCAGTTCAAACACTCAGTCAATAAAGATTTATAAAACAATTTCTCTTCCTTCCATGTCAGAAAGTAATAGACAATCACTACAGCATTTATCATCTATTATCCACTAATTTCAGAAACAGGGTCGGCACTTTAGAGTAACTGTGTGTGACCAGATGATGCGTACAGACTACAGAGTAATGGCTCAAAAAGACCGGAAAACGAAAACATGAGTTTCAATAATGTCATGTGATTCCCTGAAAACTGTACTATGGCGAAGGCCTACTCATGAATACTAATTAGTTTATACTGACGTTAGCGGTACCAGCGTCCAATCAGCTAACCGCCCACCTGACTAGTGCCAACATATAACTTTTAATCAGGTAAGCGTGAAACAGCCTTCGCCATAGTAGGACAAGTACATTCGCATTCAGCTGCGTTTATTATACATTTAATATATACACATTGAGCTAATTTTACGACTGTTGCAGAGCTTTAACCCTACATGTTGCATTACTATTACAAACACGGCAGGAATAGTGTTATTATTTTAGCAAACTAAACACAGATCATGTGTAAACTAAGAGGATGAGAAAAACTATAAATAGGTTTAGCGTATTGCAAAATGCACATTAGCGAACATGCTAACATAATAGAATGCTACAAGGGAATAATTACAGATGAATACTGAGATATGTCACATTTAAGCAGTGATGCTGTAGATGCTGCTATAGGAGAGTATTTCATTCATTTAATCTGCTAGGCTTGTAATTTAGACACATTCAGGTTTGGTTGCGGTTATTTTACCTAATACATACATAATATACTTAATACAAACACTTTTATTTCTGACAACAACGTCAAATTTCCTGTTTCATCCATCAAAGGCCCCGGTAAAGTTAGCACAGCTAGCTGTCTGATAAACTAATAACAGCATACAGATATCATGGCATAACATAAATGTTAGACGTACCTGTGCCTTCGCTTTTTACACCATGTCAATGTCTGCTGCTTAGAGATGTCATTAATCCTTAATGCTTTTAACCATAATACATTTTCGGTTAATTCCACCCTTGTGATGTTCGGCGGCTTGATCAGACCCGCTTAGTCGATTACAGAGAGTTTGAGCAGTGTTATGATCTCGCTTCTCGTGATCGCAAAGTCAGACATAGCTAATCGATAAAAATCATGCCTGTCATTTTAAAAAATATATGTATTAATTTTTTTTTTTACATTTAATTAAGCTTCTAATCTAGAATTTAAGAGTTCATAAACCATATATTTCATATAAACAGACAGAATGTGTTGATAAAATGTCTAAATCTCATGTTTTATTTGTTTCTTCACTTGTAGGAGTCATAGCTATGTTCATATCTGGTCATATGTCAGACATGATTGGCTTAATGGTTTTATTTAGATTTATAACTTGTACAGGTGATGTGTATATCGCACAGAGCCAGTATACAACATACAATTAAGAATAAATAAAAAGATAAATGATCAAATAAAAAAAAGAAAGAAAGAAAGAAAAACATATCAAGAACATTGACAGTGACCCTTAGTGGTTATGACTGATTTTATTAGCTAAATCATTAAACTTGCTCAAAAGCAGTAGCATCACTTAATTTAATAAGAAAATTTAATTCTAGTCTTCTAGACATATAGAAAACATCTTTACGAATTAAGTCTTTAAGATTTACACTCTTGCATGAATTACGCTTCGTCTTCAGATGTAACTTTGTATTCAGATTTTGTCTTCTCATCATTTTTCTTCATCTCATTCCTAGTGTTAGCAGACCGTTCATCCTCATTTCTTGCATATTTCTTGTTCTCTACCTTCCCATGTCTGTCTGCTGAAATTGGTGGCAAGGAGGATCTCTTTAATAGCACAGAATATGGGGGGAAAAAAGTCAGAGTATGCATAATTATGCACGAACACGAATACCTAAGTAAATGCGTAGATAAAAATGCATCAAATAAATATTAAGTATGTTTACGTAAAGACAAAATGAGAAATATCTGTTCATTTTAGAAATAATTTGTTCACCTGTGCGGTGTACAGACGCGGATATCTCCCTATATTCTCCATGAGCTCAAGGTTTTTAAGCCACTGCTCGTGCCACACGTGAACGCTGTAACGCGGCCTGCAGGTGGACAAACGCTGAAGGATCCACTGATTCTCTTTGGCGATGCGAAGCAGCTCCAGCTGTCTTTTCTCTGAGCCAAGACTGAAACAGAAGACATAAAGTGTAATATTCAATATGATTAAATATCATAGGCCTATAAATTATTAAATATGTAATATGTTGTTGGACATGTTATACCTTTTCTTTACATAGTCATGTCTACAGTCAACTCCCCCGCTGGTCTGCATTATATGGGACATTTTATCAAGAAGCATCTGATTTTCTCTTTCGATTCTCGAAACCCGTTCTTCTTCAAGCTGGTTATGATAGATGAGAGAATGATCCGACATTTATTTACTGGCAAAATTAATGCTTGCTTTCCTTGATAATTATTTTTGATAGTTTTGCTTTGATATCGACGGAAATGTCGACATCTAGTGGCCATTAAACGAAGTAGTTCAGTTGTCCTACCTGTCTTTTCTTAAACTTGACAAGTAGATGGCCATAGGTTTTCGGGGGAGTTGTGTTGATAGTTGGTTTTGCGGATTTAACCTTAAAATGATATGCATATGGTAACAGTTTATGCTATAGATTTTATAATAACCAAAACCCAGATAAACATTTTAATACCAAATAATTTATAACACTACAAAGAAGCACTTGGTATAATCTTAGTAAATTAAACTTTATATGTTTTTTTTTTTTTTTTTTGGGCTAATATGTCATATCCTGTACAAAAAAAGTACCATGGTAATTTGACATACAACATGGTATCAACAAGATTCTCTGTGCTACTTCAAATAATACCATTGAATTACCAAAAGCATATTACCATGGTGCTGTATCCAAAATAAACCAGCAATTTGCCATTTTACCTTGCTCCTGTGCATCTCATAGCAGTTTTTGTCCCATCTGTATTGCAGATATTTATTAACACAGGGCAAAACAGGTTGGTAAGCTTGATGTTGCATTATTTTGCTTCGCTGTAGCCTGAATCCACCTGCACCAGAAACCACAATGAACAGACATATGAGTTCAGCTTGAGTTTTGAGCCAGTCATGTGGTTGTTGCCATGGCAGCCATTCAGAAAGAAAAAGCAGCTTTGCTAGTCTACATTTATGAAATGATACTCTCTGAGACACTGTAAATGGGTCCCATTCATTCAGTTTGATGAACACTTATTTTCCTAAATGCATCCAGAGAGCTTTGCCTGTTTTTTGCCTCCTATCCAAACTTTCTTAAGAAGTTAAACCCAGCAGCTCCATTGAGAGGGCAACCTCACCCATTTAAAGGCTGGCCTACATAGTGTCCTTGTCCAATATGAATATTCTGTGTCAGTGCTCTGTTGTTTTAGCAGAGCAGCATGCACGGAAAAGCTGGAAGCCTTCTAATGTACTGTGAGCCCAACAAAATTTAAGCGACTTTAATCTTATGTAACCTTTTAAGAGGTGGCACAGATCTCATATGCGTCCATATGCAAGTAAAGGCTAATGTTAGCCTATGTGATATTTTGTGTTTTCCATCCCAAGGACAGTGAGAGTGGAGATTGTGCCAGCTTCCACTGCCTCTGTGATTCATTTGACACGTAGATGAACTACACCTGAACCTGAGAGTAAGATGTGGGCAATCATTTTAAATCAGTAAGCATATTTAATTGATATAATTTAATAATTTAAATTAGCGAATATATATATATATATATACATACATATATATATATACATATATATATATTTTATATATATATATATATATATATATATATATATATATATATATATATATATAAGCCTTTTGCCTTTTGCTTAGAGAAGTTAAAGGGATAGTTCACCCAAAAATAAAAATTCTGTCATCATTTACTCACCCTCAGGTTGTTCCAAACAAAATTCTAAATTTCTTTGTTCTGTTGAACACAAAGGATGATATTTTGAAGAATGTGTTAAACTGAACAGTTTTGGGGCACCATTGACTTCCATAGTATTTTTTTCCCTACTATGGAAGTCAATGGTGCCCCAAAGCAGCCTGGTTACAAACTGTCTTCAAAATATCTTCCTTTGTGTTCAACAGAACAAAGAAATTTATACAGATTTGGAACAACTTGGGGGTGAGTAAATGATGACAGAATTTCCATTTTTGGGTGAACTATCCCTTTAATATAATGCCTTTTAGTAATAAAGTTTAAAACCCGACAACAGTTGCTTAGTTACTTTGATGTCTCTGTTGCACTGGTTTGGTTTTGTAAACATAACCTCTACTGAGCTGTACTCGGTATGTCATTCCAAGCAGCAGTGATTATGTTCATATAATGATTAAATGAGTGCAAATTATTCTCTTGACTTTTGGTTTGCATAGCAGTGAGTCATCTCTTGGCCTTTTCTTCAGAAATGTCATATTTGTACAGGTTTATGAAATGTTACAGTATTGAGAGTGGTTAACATACAGGGTTTGATGGTCTGAAGAGTGCAACATCACTGTTAGATGAACAGGAATCTCCATGCTTGAAGAAAGAATTTAAATAGATTTTTGTGTTTCATTGGCTTAATATTTGTGCTCGACATTACAGTTTCTCTGTTTGATAGAAAATTCATAATTCTAACAAGCATTAGTTATCTGATAAATAGATACAGGGCTACTGTAGTTGTCACACTTCTTATTCCAGTGAAAATGAATGCCTGGCAGAGTTGCCTTTGGTTGGTTTCTTAGTATATGACGACTTCCTTTAGTATTAGTCCCTCATTCTCCACTGAGGTCGGAGTTTATTGGCTTGAAAATGGCTTCATGATTTAATCACAGGCAATAAAATGTTACGTGTCTAATTTGTAGCTTAGGTGAGTAATGACGCTGTCCAGACTGCTGCTAGCAGGATTACAAGATGGCGACACTCTCAGGAGACTCTCCTGACGCCTAGATACAGTAGTGCTCTTTCTGTTTTGTGTTTTGTTAAAGGAATAGTTCATTAAAAAATGAAAATTGTCATGATTTACTTGCATGTTGTTTCAATCCTGACTGACTTTCTTCAAAGGAGATGGTCTGAACAATGTTCACACTGTTCCAAAAAATAAAGTGATCACACACTATTATATAGTGCACTTGTATGAAATTAAATTATATGAACTACTTCTATGGCGTTTTTCTGTTCCACAGAAGAAGAATGTCATACAGATTAGGAAATAAGAACACAATTTTCATTTTTGATTGACCATTTCCTTTAAGATGTTCTCCCTTCAGATACAGTGTTTCAGTTGTTTTGTTTTTGTCAGGAAACATTTGACAATGTTCAAAATTGACCTTTCTTACCCTTTATAACCAATAAACAAAACTTCTTTCTCTGTAATACGTAGAGTATGAACAAGATTTTGACATTTTCAAGATTTTTGACATTTTCATTTCTCAGTTGTTTCTCTTAGAAAGCAATGAGACCGAAAATAAATGGAGACTTGCTTAAGTCTCAGCATTTTCTACTTAGCAATAGACTTTAGTAATCTTATGCTTCAGAAGAGGACAATAATGTCCTGAAATTGTGCTCCTATTTGCCAAGAAACAAAAGTCATCAATCAAAAGTCAGACATTTCAGTTTGAACTCAAAAATTGTCATTCAATTCTTCCAAGACCATTGATCCACATGAATTTTATATCTCTCTACTAATAAAGTAATTTCAGAAGAAAAATCTGAAACAAAGTTAAGTTAATGTTTAAATAAAATATGACTGAGAGCTTCTTTAAATCTCCGGATATGACAGAGCAACTGTTCAGCAATTGAATTTGCTCTTGGGGTGGTGTATGGCCTGTTTTAGTATAAGGCTGTTAAATTGGTAGACATAAAAGCTTTCTCTGAATTCCGTCATTATAATTATGTTCTGATGTAATATTAATGATAAAGAACATATTACGCTCGCCATAATTAAAAACTCCTAATTTGTGCCTGTTGCAGGATGAATCAGATTAGGATGAATCATCCTTTCTGATGACGTGACCAGGAAAGATTGCAGTTTTCTTTTTCCCTGACATGCATAAGTTGCTTTCCTTCATTATCCATGTCTTGAGAATCTGTATGCGAAGGGACCGAGAGCTTGAAAAAGTCTCAACGGTGGCGATGTTCCAGTAAATTAGCTCCAGGGAAACTCAGAAGGGAGCGGGCAAAGCCAGGCATCATTAGCAGAAAGCATGTTTGGTAAGCTCCTTTCCCTAAAGATGATGCCCATGTGCAAAAATTCCCTCTTGCACAATTGGACCTGTTGGTGTCTAATTATCAAGCGGTGGAGTATGATCTATTCCTAGTCTTCTGCGAACTTCAAGAACCAAATGAACATCGGCTGCAGGAACATACGCTATAATGATGCCCAATAGTGGTGTGATACAACAAATTGCCCTTTACTGTTACGCTGCTGTATATAAGCCAGCACTGGAGGGACATGTGCATTCTTTTGTGAGGGATTTATCCAGTAATTATTTCCACTCATGTCAACGTATGTGAGCAAGTAAAGAAAAAAACAGTCAATGCTTGTTATTAGTGTATATATAATACAAATATCATGGAAGCTGGAAGCGTGGCACATTCTCAAGACATTTCAACTGGCAACGTTGCCTGATACAAATACCCTTTGTTCCCTGTTGTTCTGCTGGGGAGCACTATAGTCTCTACTGAGAATGAAGAGCCAGACGTGCTCCTTTAGGAGCCGGTGAGATCGGTGTTTTTCTCTCACTGTGATGGAAAGTGATCAAGGCAACAAGTCTCAGGAGGGGTAACGTCTAGTGATGGTCACATCCTCGACAGGGTCTCTCGCTGTTTGAGAAGTGTGCTCTTATTAACAGTTTAAACGGAAAACGTTGTGTCGTCGGATGCCCAGTATTTGTGGGTGTTTATGGCTAAAGTGTCTGTGCCAGCTCAGCTGTTTACATGCGCATATCAATAATGCAGCAGAGGACACCTTGAATAATGTATATATATTTTTGCTTTATCCTAATCTCTAGGGCAAGCATCGGTATTATTATTGCTTATACGAATGCTTACGAATAGCGAATTGAACAAAGTATTGAACTTTGGCATGTAACAAAAATGGGTGGGATCTATCATAATATCATCAAGACTTGGGAGTAGATTGTTTTTTAGGCCAGGAACCAACTATAATAAAAATTGTGACAGAAACACCCTATAGCAACACACTTTTTTAAGTTACAAATTACAAATTTTCATTTGTGGTGGACAAATTTAGAGGGACACAAAACGTTATTTCCTTTATATGACAATTTTTTTGTGAGGAGAAAGAGTGTTATGAAAAACAAAGAGCGGGAGATTGTTTGCCAGGAGCAATAGTTAAAGCAGGCATTATACAAAAATATTGAATATATATTGTACATGAAATATTTAATAAATGTTCAATATTATACAAAAATATATTCAAAATATATAGAGAATTCAGAATTAAGCATCCCAGACAGCAGTACATAATTATGTCTTTGATTTTTATTTTTTTTAGGTTGTAGAAATGGGCTTCCATACTTATCTGATTGGCTGGCTCAACACTTCTGTCTGTCTTTCCAGTCTACCTGGAAACAAAGCCTATCAAGACTTTGTCACTGTTAAAAATTTTAGTGTGAAATTACAGTATATTCCAGGGTTAATAATTGCATTACTTTCACAGTAATTTCACAGTAGGACTTCTCTTGTATCTAACTGCAATATCATCTACTTCTACAATATACTGTATTTCTACTGTGCTTTATGCTGAAATCTTTATGCTGAAATAATGCTAATAGTTTGACTAACTTACAATCAGCCAGTTAGCTTATATTCTAGCTTGTCATTGTTTTAACAAATGTTTTCATTTGTCACACTTCTGACTTGGCTAGAACAGACATTTCAATATGAAAATACAAGTTCCAAGAGCCCAAGCAAATGGAACACTAATCACCATTATGGTGACTTCAAAACAATTACAGTACTAAACAATATAATTTCTTACAGCATGGTTAAATACAACTTTATAATGTGAATTCACAGTAAAACGAGAGCAGTAAATTACTGTGATGTCAGCATCATTTTGCTGTTGATTCACAGTAATTCATCAGAAAATGACCCACCATGCATTAATTTCACTATAAATTTCTGACTACAGTAATTTATTGTAAAATAATACTCTTTAATCCTGTAATTTCCTTGTAATTTTTCACAGTGAATGTTTACAAGATACCAGCTTACTACAATAAGCATTTCTGAGGAAGAACTAGTCACTAGATTTGTCAAAAGGAGTTTTTTTTTTGAGACCGTTTAATAGCAGCTAATAATTAACTTTAATTAGTAATTATTTTTCAAATGTTTTATGAACAGCCATTTTTTCCATGAGTCTTTGTCATACCAACTATTTCATATTAACCTACTCTTAAACTACCTGACTAAAAAAAAAAAAAAAAAGCTGTGGTTGGTCATTTTACATGTCAGTACGATGGTCTCAACCTGTTTAAGTCAACTGTTCAGCCACCTTTATTTATAAACAAACACAAAAACAGCCCAAATTAATGTAAAGATTACATTACATGTTGCATGCAAAAACATCAAATTATTGCAATCATTTTTTTTTTTTAAAGATAGCAGAAATGGTCTTTAAGTTTTTGAGTTCAGATTTATTTATTTATTCGAATGATTATAAGTGGATTATATGCATTTCTTCAGAGATTTATAGTACGTTGGCACACTGCAAAAGTCAGCAAAGCTTTTAGACCCGTTTGAGTACTGTTTCCATGTTGAGTGATGGAACATGTTCCTTTCAGTTTGTGCTGGTTAGGACACTCCCTGAGAGATGATTATCACGGAGCATGAGCAGTTCTTGTGCTTAGAACAGTGTCATTAAAGTACTCTTGCTGTAGGGAAATATCCACGGGCATAGTCAAAGAGTTGCATATGTCAAGTCATCTGATGGAAGGGGAAAAAGTGCATCGGCAACACTGGGACAGTAAAGACGATGGACAAATATCCCCACTATATCCACTGCGGCTCAATCACAACTGTGCTTTTAAAGCAACTCTGACAGTAAAAGGTCTAACTTGCCCTAGGCTCTGTTTTTTTTAAACATTTTATGTTTCACTTGCATTATGCTCTCACTCTTGGGGACTTTTGGATAAATCACATATAATAACAATCTTTCATCCCTCATGCTACGCAACCTCGCTTTTCAGGTGACCTGGGCCAAATGCATTACGAAAAATACACAAATCTGCTTTTGAATGGGTTGATGTTCAGGGTGAAATTAGGGTTTTGTGTAAGAGAATTTTTGGGTCAGATAGTATAATGCTGTTAGATACTAAAGTTAGATAGTAAAGTTACATGCACCAATGCTAAATTTTCTTTATATTTTAATCATTATGTTCACAACATGTAATAATTACTTTAATGAGCTCATTGTTTCTGCCTAAAATTAATACATGGCCCGGTTTCACAGAGAGGGCTTAGATTAAGCCAGAATTAGGCCTTAGATCAATTAGGGCATTTAAGTAGCTTTCATAAACATGCCTTACTGGTGTGCATCTTGAGACAAAACAATGGCACTGACATATTTTAAGATATCAGTACAAGTTGCTTTCAGTTAAAACAGCTCAAACATGCATTTTAGTCTGGGACTACCTTAAACTTTGTTTGTAAAACCAGGGGAAAGTTAGCTAACTATGTACATTTCTTGGATACAGACACCTCTGATAACAGGTCACTCTAACATTGTAATGTAGACACATGCATTTTCTGTAAAGATGCTTTGAAAGATATGTATTGTGAAAAGCGCTATACAAATAAATGTGAAACACTGAATGAAACATTGCGCTATAGTCATGCATAATTGGTCGAGATAGAGACTTTTAACATGCATGAGAGTGGCACAAATTGATATGAACATAGAAGCAAACCCAAAGACTGTAAAAGCAGGCATGCCAGCTCTGAAGCCATGTGTCATTCTGATAAAACATTTCTAAGCGACTGTTTGAAGAGGTGCTGCTTCACATGTGTGTGGGTTTTGTCAGGTTCAGTACTCTTGCCCTGTTAGTCATACTGTGGAGGCACTTGCACTTTATTTGCCTTTATGAAAATGAACAAAACTACTCTAAGATCTTATTTTCACCTAGTATCAAGGTGATTTTGCAAACATGGTCAACAAACTTTGTTTATTCTCAGAAATGCCTGGGTCAGCCTTTTCGTTATTTGTAGAAAAGCGGTTTTACATGCACAGTCACGTACGGGATTTTTTATTTTTTATTTTTTTTTGCAGGGAAGGTCAGGCCTGATAAATTTGGTCGCCTAGAGTCCCGACATGCCCAACATTCATTCAAGTGAATTGTACTGTGGTGTCATCCAGTGGCTAGTCATTAGTAAATGTGGACGGGACAGACTGGAGGGTTTTGTACACATGAACAGGAACAGAGAATGTTGGGACACTGTGCTCATCACATAAGATTCATATTAAAGCTTTATTTGCTGCCAATGTGCCTTTTCCATTGAAGGGGGAAGTTTTGATACAAGCTAAAAAACAAAATGATATCCCTTACATAACTCATAACAGTTTGGGGTTATGAGTTACGTAAGGGATAAAATACAGTCAGTCAGTCATTATCACAAAATTTATGATTTGATAAGGGGTTCTCTGTATGATAATGAGCATCTGACTGTACATTTATCTCTTTTTATTACATGGCTACTTAATAAATAGATGGATTCATTAATTTAAATCAATAAAGTTTTAATTATTTTATTGTATAAGTAAAAAGAGCAGAGTCAGATGTGTAACACCAAACTGGCACAGTGTAAATATTCAACCACAATATCCTTCAATTGACAAAGGAGAAAGAGTCTTTCAAAGGGCCATGTAATAAATTGTTCGTAGACTTCCAATTATTCTTGTTACATTTTTCTGGTCATTTTAGCATATAGCAGAGATGGTCTTGAGAAGTCTTTAAGCTAAGTAGCAGTTTAATTGATTTTATTTTTATGCATGATGCATATTAGATACACCAATAACAACACATCTTAATCTTCCAGCTTGAGCAATTTACAACATAATCAAAAAGAAGTATAATAATGATGCCTGACAAAATTGTCAGAGGATCTTCCCTTGGGTGCAATGATGTTTTACATTACATGAAACAGATCAATACTAGGCCTGGCAGTGAACGCAGAGAAGAAAACCTCAGTACTGCATTACCCCTTACACAGACAGTCTCTGCAGACACTTATCTGCAAAATCAGGTCATAATGTCGTCTTTCTAAAGTGCTGTTACCAAAATCCTTGTGTCACAAAGACATCACGTATGGTTCAAACGGTGACGGAGTGCTATAGTGTTCAAATTTGATGCACTTTGCTCATTTTTTAAGGATTTACGGCAATGTTGCTTTAATCAGGGAAGTGCCCCTTGCTTCGATGACTCATAGATTTGGGTTTTGTGATCATCTTATAGTGGGAATGATTGGGTTGTGTCAGACTTTCTGTGGGGAATTTAGTCAAGAAACACTGAGCCTCAAAGGGGCCCACCTCCCTGAAGACCTAGACATCACAGAAGAGTGGCAAGTCTTGGGCTTAACAAAAGTAGGTCGTTAAAGTAGATTAATGCAGTAAATCAAAGCGTGGAGCTTCCTGTTAATTGAACACTGCTCTTTTGTTTATGTTCAAGGAAAACAATTATACGAAAGATAGCATTATTAAAATTATAAGGAGCCTATTATTTATATATCTTGTAACAGGGTTGTATTGCCTTTAGAAGATGTGTTTTTATTATGTGCAAAAAATGTTTTCCATATAACATTACTTTTAAGGCATACTTTAAAGGCACATTTAGGCCACATCCACACAAAGCCAGAGCTTTCCCTATCCGATCTTTTTTTTTCTTCGTAAACATTCTGTAAACACGGCGTCGTCTCAAAAAATATCTGCTTACACACAAAACCACTGAAACCAACTCAAAACGATGTAGTACATGCCAGACCAGTATGTGGCGCTGTAATTCTGCCACAGAGATACACTAAAAACAGAGAAGAAGACTTGGAGCATGCGCATAAGTTCGAGACGTGGGGTGATGACAACATCATTTCACAAAATATACGGATTTGCTGTACACACGAAAAAGTGTGTCGTTTTCAGATTTATCCACTCTGGGACCCGGTTTAAAAAAAAAAAAAAAAAAATGCAAAAAAGAGCAGTTTCAGGCTCCCAAAACGCTGGATCCATCTGGACGAAATTCTGATATGATACAAAACTTTTTACGTATACAGCTAAATGCATCTGCGTGTTTACGGACTCTTGGTTACACTGTGCTGCTGCAACGCCTATACATTCATCATCAATGGAAAGTTTAAACTAAATTATTATTAGTTGACTAGATTGTAATAGATTTTTGGTGTGTCCCTTACAACAGTTTTGCTCATCAGATGCAAGTGATTATCACACTTTCAGGTGTGTGTAGCAAACAAAAAGACGAAGAGTCAGATGGATAAAAATCCAAAAATGAAGTTTAATCCAAACAGGCAACGTAATCCAACAAAGGCAGAGAAACACACCATATCGTAAACCGTGACCGGACAAACACTAAATGAACATGAGGAACTTAAATACACAATGGTGATTAACTAAATGACGAACAGCTGTGATGATGGTTAGTGTCCATGGTAACAGATGAGTGGCGGAAAATCAAACAAAGGAAACTGAAACTGAAGAAATACAAACTAAAAGTCGATGAACAAAACTAAACTGAACATAATGGTGACAGTGATACTCACAGTATGCACAGTTTTCTTTCTGCCTGTAATCTTTTCTTACTCGCTCATTTTATATTCACCAGTTTATAGCCTACAACACAACAGTTTATGCCAACAAAGAGCAAACCGGTGATTTTTTTTAGATTAAAAATCTGATTGATTGATTGAATGATTTCTACATTGTACAAATTTTTACAAATACTTAATAGAAAACATAATAGTACTTTAGGAAATCCATCTATCCATTTTATTACAAAAGAATGAAAGGTAAAATGTCGTGCACGTGCGTGAAACACTTTCGAGCAATGACTCAAACAGGTCTACTGAAACAAGCCGTTCAAAGGAACCGACTCAATTTATTGTAAATCCCTGTCATATAAGTGAGGACCTTCTTTGAGAGTAAAACTGTAAGATCAGAGTTTCTTTTTCTATTTCAGCAAGCAGATTTGAACGTGGGAAAATTGTGTCTGACAAAACAAACACAGTCTCTTTTATAGTACAGTAGTAGTTGTTACACAAACATACTAAATACACCTAACACGACATCGTAACTTAAACACCGAAAACATACTGATAACAGCCAAATATTCATGAACTGCAGAAGAATGAAACGTAAAATGCGGAAGACTTTTTGAGGGATGATTCAAACGAACCGCTCCACCAAAACGAGCCGTTCGAACGAACCGATTCGCTAAATTGCATCGGATTTCCCAACGCTACTCTATGCCGAAATGCCGAAAGCGTCAGTGATATGCCAGAGCCCAAACCACGTGTTTTACGTAATGGAAAGGCAATCTTTCAATTCAACCCCTCCTCCTTCTTGTCTATATCCAACACAGATCCAAGGCAAAGAGGAATACGTGCGAGATACTTTTCAGGAGGCAACGGGATCAGTAATGCACAGGTGAAACATCAAGCCGCACTCCAACCGCATCCTCAGCATCAGGATCAGTGCAGTGCTTTCACATTGATGAAAGCTCATGGATATTACTGACCAACAGCAGCAGCAACAGCAGAAGCAGCAGCAGCAGGTTTTAGGAAGACTTCCCTGAGAAACACTGAGCTGATGCTGGAAATGTGCTCTTTGCTCGGAGGTATCGCTGCTTTTAAATGGGATGCATCCCCTCCAGGCTTCTGATGCCGTGCACATCCATCCACCCTTCATCTGAGTGATGAACTAAGAGGGAACGCAAAGATCCGCCGTGTCTTTCACGTTAGTTTATAACGGGCTGCACGTTCCCCCTCTGCAGCACATGCAATTTATAGAGTATCTATTTTTATGACCGACCAACCTTTATTACTAAGAAGAATACCTTTGTTTTGCCTGGTCTAAAGAGAATATTTTACCTCTTGCATGAAGACGCTTGGATAGTAATAGCCTACATATTTTTCTATGTTACTACTGGAAAACTGAGCATCCCATTGTGTTCTTATTATTATGCAACCGCAGGGATCTGTTCTTTATCAGGGTGTCTAAGCTGTTGGATCGCTCCTCGCCCAAATCAATGTGGTTTCTTTGGAACATTTTCAGCAAAGGAACGCATATGCTGCAGTGTCTTTGTGGCAAGAGTCTTAAGAAGAACAAGAACCCAAGTGGTAAGAGCCATTGCGTCTTCTTCCCTTCTATGTTGTGTGCTGATCTGCAGTCAAATTTGTGCAGCAAGTCAGTGAATGCAGGCAAGCTGAGCTTAACTTGAGCTCTAGTGGTGAGACCAATCACAGATATTACAGCCGAAGGCTTTAACATTCAACTTTTTTCCAACTAAATCCCACAGGTATGTAGCGTTAAGACAGTCTTACTTGGGCCGTGTGTGTCAAACACATCTTTTGGGTTCATTTCAGGGATGCTGCAGCATCCTTCTCAGTCCTGCATCACTTAAAGTGATGCTGCTCTCTGGCTTTCGTGTGCAGCATTTATTCTTCCGTGATTATGTGCAGTGCAAAGACCTCATGTCATTTGTCTCTTTCTGTTAATCCCTTCATTAGCTTGCAGTTTACTCCAGTCAAAACATATACAGCTACCCTGTTGTTTCACAACAAAATGGATACACTTTGTTTCACACAGATTCCCCAAAAACAAATCACAACAAGGCGTTCTGCAGGGCACACTTACGCAGTTTTATTTTAACAAAGCTGTTGACAAATACGGACACAAAGGAAAACTGTGCAGAGCGCGAGGGTGGGAGTCCTAAGTTGATGTTGACACCTTCTTTCCTAGACGTTGACACTGCAGCGTAGTAGATCATAGCAGTTTTCCCATGCTGACACGACACATTTCTTTAATGGACGCTCTGTCAGTCATGGACAACGTATTTGCCTTTATTTTAATACTCTATCATATTCCAGAAGCATTGATAATGTTTATAGGACCTTATACGTACATTTGATGTCACTCTACAAACTTTTGAGAACAATTTTTGGCTTTTTGACAGAAAGGACCTGTAACATAATACTTAAAATATATCTAAATATATATAATAATAAAATAAATATAATATATAAACATATCAACTCATGCGAAAACACAAATATCGCACTTAATTGATTAGATTATATAGACATTTTAATAACCATATAGATAAGTAAATTTATTAGCAAATCTCTTTTTAAATTCATAGTTGTTACTGTAAATACAGTTTAGGACCAAAGTTCAATCATAGCCAGCAGTGATTGTCTCTCTCTGTTCAGGGTGATGCGTTCATAGTGAAATGAATCCATCATTTTCTTTACTCTGTCAGTGATTAGAAGTAGCAAAGCGTGAGGTTTTTGATTAGTTTACCATGGCTATTACGGTCTTAGCTGCATAACATTAATAAAGAGAGCAGAGTGCTGCCGGGGCCTGCTGGTTATAGTCTACGGCACACAGGCTGTATTTTTAGAAACACAACATGCAGCAGGGGCCGCATGAAGTATAATCACTGTAGTTATTTCTGTTATATTCAACGTCTCAGTTCGATCACTTAGCACCTTCTTATATGTAACATTCCCTCGGCCCTGGTTCGTTTTTTTAGGGAGAAGTCACAGGCGATGTTTTTCCTGAGTTTTAAAGAGTGGTTTCAATGGCTGTCTTCTGTTCCAGCAGATGGCACTTTCTGATAGCCTTGCGTTGGCTAATGTTTTCCTGGCAGGGACAAAGTCTTGCACTTGGCAATGTGTATTGCATGAAGGTTTGTGTTTGCTGATGCTGGAGGACTGGGGTAAACACAGGTTGGTTCTCAACCTGCTGGAATCTGCGTGGCGTGACAGAACTTTCTCCCTCTGGATGCAAGTGAAGGGGCACTTATAACCTTTCATTCATGAAGTATAGCAATGCCCGTAATGGGTGCAGCTTTTTTGGTTCTTTTGTGAGAGTATAATTCTCATAGGACTCCTTTTCTCATAGACAATCTGTTCTCAGATGGCATTTATTTATAGAATAGTTTGTCATAACACCGTTAGATCATTCCTCTGTGTAGAATTGGCAGACTGGATCCTGTTGTAACTTCAGGTGGTGAAAAGATATTAAATATTAAGAACACGGACACACACTTCATGAACCTTTTTTTTTTTTTTAAGTACACACACACACACACACACACACACACACACACACACACAGTCCACATTTGGGACACCACTGACTTTCACTGTATGAACCCTGACACATTTTTACAGAATCTCTTCTTTTTGGTTTTACAGAAGAAAAGAAGTCATAAACGTTTGGAATGACATGAGGGGGAATGATTGATGACAGAATTTTCATTTTTGGGTGAACTATCCCTTTAAGGGCAGATAATTAGCTAAATATACTACATATTTGAATCTGCAGTGTTGACATTTTTCTGTGGACATGTCTGTTGTTTGTTCATGTCACAACTAACCAAATCAGATCAAGACTGTTTGAGTTGTCTTTGATTACGCAAGAATAACTTGCAGCAAAATTGCATCAAAGCTCTTTTTTTTTGTAAAAACAATGTGACATCCAGTTCCTGAATTAAACAGTATGATGCATTAGTCCATTTATCTGGCGGTTCCTCTAGTTTATAACTCAGTTTATTGTGGGATGAATTATGTCTCATTGTGCGAACTCTCACTGCTCAGTAGAGTCTGAGATAGCAGTCCAATCTTGCTGTAAGCTATCCTTTTTTTGTTTTGTTCTTTTGATCAAAGCTTCCTCAAACCCTGCTTAAAATCGCCTGCTATCTACTAATCCACTGTGGTCAAAACAGCACCAGTAATAGCTCATAATGGAAATTTCATGTTTGTCAGTGGTGCTTCTTTCTCCATTTAAAATTCAAACATGTGATCCATAGGGGAAACACAGGAGTTTGAAAAATATTATGGACACTATCTCTTCTACATAGGCAATGAGTAAATATTTAGCTTTAAGGTAAACAGTTAGCTTATCTTGTGCGGTATTGGCCTGAGGGTTTATAATGGAAAAGTAAAAAAAATAAATAATTTTTTTAGAGTTTCTTATCTGTGCAAAATCCGGCGGTGTTAGGGTGTGCTGTGTAGTTGCTCTGAATGATTTTTAATATGTTTCTATGCGGTTACAAAGGTATTCTGGGTGGTTGCTAAGGCATTGCTGCATGGTACAGTAGTCTCAGTAGCATGCAGCCAAGTTTCTATGATACTTTGTTTCATGGATATTGCTTGGGTCCTTTTTTCAATGCAAGTCTATAGGATTTGTTGTTCTCCCATTTTTTTTTTTTATTTTTTTTTTTTAATACCCCTGGCAAAAACTGATTTTAGGTACTACCTTTCAAACGTTTGTGACTGGTAAGATGTTTTTGAAAGAAGTCTCTGCTCACCAAGGCTGCATTTATTGGATACTGTAAAATATTGTGAAATATAATTACTTATTTATTCCTCAGATGGCAAAGATGAATTTTCAGCAGCCATTAGGCTTCAGTGTCACATGATCCTTCAGAAAACATAATATGCTGATTTGGTGTTAAAGGGTTAGTTCACCCAAAATTGAAAATAATGTCATTTATTACTCACCCTCATGCCGTTCCACACCCATAAGACCTTCGTTAATCTTCGGAACACAAATTAAGATATTTTTGTTGAAATCCGATGGCTCAGGTGTCTCTCAAGATCCATTAATGTACTAAAAACATATTTAAATCAGTTCATGTGAGTACAGTGGTTCAATATTAATATTATAAAGCGACGAGAATATTTTTGGTGCGCCAAAAAAACTAAATAACGACTTATTTAGTGATGGCCGATTTCAAAACACTGCTTCATTAAGCTTCGGAGCATTATGAATCAGCGTATCGAATCATGATTCGGATCGCGTGTCATGATTCGGACTGCTGAAATCACGTGACTTTGGCGCTCCGAACCGCTGATTCAACACGCTGATTCATAACGCTCCGAATCTTCCTGAAGCAGTGTTTTGAAATCGGCCATCACTATATAAGTCGTTATTTTGTTTTTTCTTTGGTGCACCAAAAATATTCTCGTCGCTTTATAATATTAATATTGAACCACTGTACTCACATGAACTGATTTAAATATGTTTTTAGTACATTAATGGATCTTGGGAGAGGAAATATCATTGCTGGCTATGGAGGCCTCACTGAGTCATCGGATTTCAACAAAAATATCTTAATTCGTGTTCCGAAAATTAACGAAGGTCTTACAGGTGTGGAACGGCATGAGGGTGAGTAATAAATGACATTATTTATTACATTATTCATTTTTGGGTGAACTAACCTTTTAAAAACCAATGATACTTTTTTTTTTTAGGATTCTTTGGTGTATAGAAGAGCTGTATTTATAATTATATAAATTTATACATTATAAATGTCTTCACAGTAGTTTGATCAATTTAACGCATCCTTACTAAATAAAAGTATTAATTTATAAAAAAATAAAAAATAAAATAATAATCTTATTGACCCTAAACTTTCTTAACAGTAGTGTATGATTTGTAGTATGTAATAATGGCATTGTCTAGCACTGTTTATTCATCAGGATTGATGCAACAACTTTTCAGGAGAAAGTAATTTGTCTTTTTTACCTTAGCTTGTTTCAACCATTGTGCTTATTGTTGTAACTGTGGCAGTGTTTTGAATCGTTTTTGACTATGTGAAGTTTGAACTGCTAAGAACTGCCTTGAGTTGCTATTTATGTGTCATTTGTGTCACATCCTACAAAACTTATGGCTAGATAGCACTTTATGCTTTATGCTACATCCAAACAAACTGCAAGCAAAATCAAATCTAGGCTTCTGCTGTAATCAATATTTTTTTCACTGCCAATCTGACCCTCATCCATATCCTTTTCATACAGTGAAGTGCAGTGCAGGTAAAGGTGCCCTTGAGTAGCTAGATGTTCTGTAGTACTGCCATTAGTGCACTTTAAAAATTACAATCCAATCAGAAGAGCGTGTGGGTGGAGTCTCTCAGTAAGTGGACTGCACTCGCAACGAAACAATCAAATTCACAAATATTACACTATTTTAACATGTAGAATACACTTGTAATATATAATATAATATAATATTGCAAGTTGTATATTTCTCATACTTCTCCAATCAAAGAATTGTATTTTTTTTGTGTGTGTGTGTACTTGTTTTTAGTTTCCTAATTATTTCCTTTGTGCTTCCCTTTCAACAGACTAACTACCTAACTACCCCTTGCCTGTTCAGACAAGATTAAACAGTCTGCCTGTTCAGGGCCATTCACACCAACAGTGATTTACAGCAACAAAGTGACTAGAAGTCATTCGTTTTTAATGACAGTTGGCGATTTGAGGCGACATTTGTGACCACTGGCGACGCACCAAAGTTGAGCAGAGTTCAACTCTATGCAAATGCACAGCAATGTGACATCATCTAGCAATGTGAGTGGACAATATGCAATAGCTGAACACTGCAGTCGTCCAGGAATACTTATTAACAACAAACAGTACAGCGACTTGCCAACAACCTAACTACATTTTTCAGTAGTGTGAGAGTAACTCAGCTGATTTCAAAATAGTTTGGTTTTGTGTAATGTAGTTGTTCTTTTATGACTAGCTTGACAAATTCCTGCATCGCTTTTTATCACATTGTATTGTACACAGCAGAGCAAATAATCCGATACAATCTAGAATGTTCTCTCTCAAGTGGTGTTGTGATGTCTGATTCATTTAAGTGAATAGATTTGTTCATTTCAACTAAACGAAAAAAGAAACCTTTCTGAGTCACCATGCATAATGTTTTAGTAAAAAAATAAAGAAATATTGAGCAATTAATGGTAGTAAGTGCTTTACATAGTGCTTTACATAAAAGTAGTTCCCTCTAAACTCAGATCAGTGCAGTGGAATATGATGTCAGTGGGACAGATCTGTAGCCATATATATAGAGTTGTCAAAAGTACCTTTTCGGTACTGAAATTTTAAAAATGTGACGCTTTGAGCGCTGTTGAGTGGATTTGTAAACACCTCTGATTGGCCATTGTGTTCATGGCTTATTGGATATGTCTGTGATTGGCTTCAATGATCAATGCTGTAAAAACGTTGTAAATAGTCATCAATGATGCTGTTCACTGAGCGCTTACAAAGATACACACAGTAGTGTTTTGCAAGCAGGCGTTTTTCGCAGACCAGTCCACTGATAGACACCTGCTTTCAAACGCTCCCGCTCCTGCTTTCAAAATGCTTTCAAATTCAAACACTTCCCTGTGCTTTCAAACGCTCTCGTGCGTTGATCATTGTAGCCAATCACAAACATATCCGATGAGTGCGTCAACACAATGGCCAGTCAGAGGTGTTTACAAATTTGCTCAACAGCGCTCAAAGCATCACATTTAAAAAATTTCAGTACTGTTTGGTACTGAACTCTAATATTTATATATATACTGTATATATATATATATATATATATATATATATATATATATATATATATATATATATATATATATATATATATATATATATATATCACCCAGGTGTTGATAGCGCACGAGCGCAGATGAGACCTGAATAGTGCTATCTGTGTTTAAACTAAACTCATGTAAGCCTCGCCAATTTAAGCATTCAAGTGCAAGAATTCTCAAAAGAGAACTCGCACACGTGCTGTGAGAAGATCCGAAGTGTGCACATGAAAAGCTGCGTCTCAGATAGCATGCAAATACTGAGTTCTCTTTCAAGTCTTGCGCTTGAACGGACAAATTCACACAAAAATTATGTCAACATGCCCGTCTTGGCGAGTATCCTAGCAAACATAGTAGGTTATGTCTTAAGTGAACGTAAACAGTTGAGAAAGACAGCGCATGTGTTTAGTATCAGTGTACTGGATCCGTGCATTATGTCTTAAAGTGACAGCACCCAAATTTTTTTTATTGTTAAACAACAAAAGCAAGGAAATCACTCACTGCTATTGACTGAATAGCTTTTGTAACTTTAATAATGATTAATCTTTATTTAATTTATACAGTGAAGATTATATGCAATGTTATTTTACATTTGATTACTTTATTCAATTTCTGTACCTGAAAACTACTGTTAGATACCTAAATAACCTGAAAAGCACTGTTTATTTAATTTGCGCTGTTGCTTGTAGTTTGATTATTTTTTTTATCCTTATTTTCTTTATTTTTATTTGTTTGACAGTAGTCCTTTTTTTCTTGAACATAGCACATACCGAACCATAACGAAACCGTGACCCCAAAACAGTGATAAAAACTGAACCGTGAGTAATTTGAAGTGTTACACCCCTAATATATATATATATATATATATATATATATAATATATATATATAATTTGGTGGGAATATGTTGAATATATTAGACATGGGGTACTTGAGAGTGACTGAAGTCTCGTCAAGCTTGGTCATGATCAGATCACGAGATGGCGAATTTTCATTTTTCAAGAATTTAAGTAGTCAAGTGCCTCTAAATGAAGAATTACCCAGGAAACATTGCAGACAGCGAGAATGTTGTAATTGGTAAAGCACAGCGGGGTTTCTGCTCGTAGTGGCACAATGAATCGTGTTCTCGCTGTTCATCACTTTCCCAAACTATTGGCTCCTTTCTTTTTCTGTTGTTCATAGCCATGTCAGCATTGTTTTTCCATTAGTAAACTATAGTGGTTTCCGCTATTTCCAATGTTTCGAAACATTCATCAGCATTGCCTCTCTGTTAGTGAATGTCTCTCTTGCGCACTTCGCACTAATGGGTGACAAAGATCCTGCTGGATCGTGTAATATCTGAATATTGCTGAAGTATATCTGCTTCATGCAATTCTCATGTTTGTGCAAAAGACATTGTTGCTGTCAGAGTAATATATGAAATACACTAAATTGCAAAACATACTAATTAGAACAGAGCTGAAAGGAGATTATTATACAGTCACCCGTGGGTTTTTTATCACAACGACAACAGCAGTTTTAATTCCGCTGTGACAATGTAATGAAACTTTAGCTGTGGTTGTTGTACAACTAAAAGTCCTACTTTTTGAGCTATTTAGCTAAAATAGCCCACAGTGTCTCAGTTGATGTAACCGACTGCTGCATTTGCAGCATGCTGCAGGGTTAAAGAGTTGTTCTTAGTCTTTGAAAGTGCTTCTTGCACTCAAAGCTGTGTTTGTGTGATGCCGATAATATTCACGGCCTGTCTCATGTGTCTTTCTGGTCTCATTAATGGAATAAACTTTACATATAGAGCAGTCCAATTAAAACAAGGACGGACCATGGCCCCTCTGCAACACATTAGACGCAGTAGACATTTACATAAAGCTGCCATCAAGTTGCTCCTGTGGCTCCATGCTGCAGCGCCACACGGCACAGTGAAGCAGGTGGAGTTTGATGGCTCTTGGCCGGCTGCCCTGGAAGGTGGCATTAGCCTTGATACCCTCAGAGGACAAAGTAAGTGCTCTCTGTACTTGCATCCATCAGTGTTCAAGGGTTAAACAATAGTCTGAATTCGTTTGTGTTCTTCCTTGTGTGTGTGTGTGTGAATCTGAGATTATAACATAAACGCAACATGTGGGACCATAACGTATTGCTTTCATGTTGATCTCTCTTTCTCTCTTTGTATAAAAATCAGAAAAAAATCTTCTGATTTTAATAGTGTTTTTTGCACGTTTCTTTATGTATTCATTATTCACCAAATAGATTTACACAAATAGACCCTTTTCACAGACTGTGATGACGCGTTTTAACGGTCTTCAATATCGTAAATCCTGCAAAGTTTTTTATATTTTCATTTTTTAAAAAACGTATGTACATTTATAACATTATACTTAGTATTATATTATCTTTGCATCAAATTACAAAAAACTAGTTAACGCTGCTGTGAGGGTGTTTCTAATACAGCAGCTGTGGGAGTGATAGTAGAAATGACATCCTTCTCTCTTCTGACTGCCGTTATCAATCGCTCTTTATTTTTTTCCTCTTTTTGGAAGTTGTGAAAACACTATTATGGAGATTTTCTTTTGCTATTTGAACAAATGGAAACTATATATATTTAATGTTTTCTCTCATTCACTGCTATAGAATTTTACCCAACTATGACGACTTCCGCTTCCGAGAAACCCGGAAATGTGAAAAGGGTCTATTACCGGCAGGGTTATTATAGTTAACTGAAACTAAACTAAAACCATAAAAAACATTTTTAATTGAAATAAAATAAAATACAAAAACATATTTGATTTCAGCTAGCTGCCAAGGCAATGTTTCTATGTTCTATAAAAACTATATAGACATATTAGAAATATACAACCAAAATTTATTTAGACACCTTGAACATTTCATTCATTAATACAGTTTATTCACTATAGTTTAAAAAAATGAAAGATTTCAGAGTTAAACTGTGTCAGAAAAAAATAATCTTCTATATATATATATATATATATATATATATATATATAATGCTAACTTTTATAACTTTTACTGATATTAAAATGAAAATGGAAAATATAAAAATAAAATCTAATTCAAAATATTAACAAAAACTATAATAGTAACTCGATGATAATAAAGTAACACTAAAGATTACCAGTAAATTTATAAAGATCTAAAGTCTAACTGTTTTTTATTATTAGTTTACAACATAATAAAAATATCTACATATATTATAATTATCATTTTTACAAGTGTACTGTTTTACAAGTGCATTACAAATAGCTCTCGAGTTAAATGGTGTTAAAACGGTAATTGGTTACAATATTTACTTTATAAAAGCATGATTTAGTAAGGCTGTAATTCAGATTACATTCATGTTTATACTGTAGTTCCAAGTATCGTTAATGTTTCCAGAAGACATAAATCTGTGTTGTACTTTTATTGAATGCATTCAATTTGCTGTTACTTATCAGTCATAATTTGTTCCCTTTAACTATTAAGCTATCAAATTTATTTCATCAGTAGTTATTGCTTTAAAGTAATATTTAACAATATCATTTTAAAGATAAATGATCTGTGAAAGGTGCTCCTTTATTCTCTCTGCTGAGATGTGATGCATTTGTATCACATGCAGTGGGAATAAATCATCTGCACTGCATGCACATATAATCATATATCGCAACTGTGACATTAACAAACGTGTGCTCATGCCTTTTTTTTTTCGTGTTGTCAAAAACGATCCCCACTGATTAAAGTGGATCATTCTCACATGGCTTGTAACAGCATGTTTCAGACTGCCTCAATAAATCATGTAGCAATTTGGAG
The DNA here is from genome assembly GCF_019924925.1 of Ctenopharyngodon idella. NCBI lineage: Eukaryota > Metazoa > Chordata > Actinopteri > Cypriniformes > Xenocyprididae > Ctenopharyngodon > Ctenopharyngodon idella. The sequence goes on from NC_067228.1 coordinate 18,906,274, forward strand.
GGTCCCAGGTTCCCAGTACTAGTGTTTCCGCAGTCTCCCATGTCCTGGGCTACTGTAGTAGGATGGGGAATTATGCAGTTGAACCTGTCTCTGTTTTACTCACAAAACATCTCAGCACTATCTCAGAAGCTCTGGAGTCCAGGTCACATGACCGAGCATGAGCTACAGACATTATTTGGTACAGTGCACTGATTTTTGTGCACACCAAGCTTCTTCATGCTCCAGGACATGGATTCATGGCGATATAGGCTTTTGCTGAGAGTAACACAGATCACACTTTATGGTAGAAAATCAAATTAGAATGAATGATATGAGCAAGAAATGTTTTTGTCACAAAATGTTTTTGCTCTGCTTTGGATCAGAGATGCTGCAATAAGCAGGGTTGTGCACTATTCAGAAATGAATTGACAATGCCTTTTAAATTTTAATTTAACCAGACAGGATGGAGAATGGCAATTCAAATTTAAAGAAGAAATAAAATGGAAAGTAATTGATAATTAAAAAAAACAAAAAACAATTTGTATAAATTACCTAAAAACATTTGATTTATATATATATTTCATTATACTATATAATTTGTTTCAAGATTTAAAGTTAATCTTTAAAAACACTAATAATTGAAATGTAACATTTTGAGGATCTTAAAATGAACATCAATTTTTCCTACTGTACATTATAATACTAAAAATGACTGATTTTAGTTTTTACTGTTTCATTTTTAATTTATTTAGACAAAATAGTATGGAATCAGTCATAACTTGGAAATAATTATTGACCTTTCAGTATTGGCCAGGATTTCAGTATCTGTGCATCTCTACTGTATTTCTCAGAATGCTCTAATTTACATTTTAAGTCAATATTTATTTTTATAAACTTATCTGAAAACAATGTTGTGGACATTGTGGAGTTATGACTTAAAAAAAACTGTTAATTGTTTGACAATTTTTTTTTAAATTATTATTATTTAGAAAAAATGTGCTCTACATTTCAGGCAATGAATATACATAATTTATCAAAATGAATAATTTTGCTAATTTGTTGCAAAACTAGACTAGACTAATAATTAATATTCTGTTTAATTTCATTGAATTGCAATTAAGTGAATTCCTCATCCTTTTATTCAAGTTAGAATTTCAGTTCAACTTCTTTTGGGGTTGAAAGAGATTATCATGAATTTTGCCCAACCCTGACAGTAACATAGAAATTGTCAGTTTTGAATAATCTGTTTTCACAAAGGCAAAGACTAACACTTTTATTTCATGTGTCAAGTAGGAAAATAACATATGGGGTAATGCATACAGTAGCCAGATCTGTCCACACAAACACATTAAACTACCTGTACAATTTTTTTTAACATGACCAAAGCCTATCAGATGCCTCATAAGAGGACCCCCCCCCCCCACACACTTTTTTTTTTTTTTTTTTTGCTGTGTCCTCATGCTTAATGGTTTGGTGCATCATTTCCTTTGAAATGTAATTTGTGGTAATCACACAGACTGAATAGGTCCTGTTTATTTGTTACATTAGGCTTGTGTCTATTCAGGCCACATGATAATGGAGTAATTTAGTAGCACATGGAGCTTGCACTTACATAACCTTCTTGAAAATAGCACCTTTTATATTTTGATATAATTGAGCAAACATGAGCTGTAGTAGTGGTGATGTCAACAGTCATGTGTGAGATTGATTTTTTTTTTTATTACCAACTTTCTAACAAATTGGAAATTGCAGAAAAACCCCAAATTGTCTCAGCATAGACCTATAGTATAACAATAACTGTGCAACGCTAACAAAAAATATCCGTAGGTTGTATGATTTTTGTGTGTGTGAGACCTTTTCTTCCTTTTGTTGAAATGGTTGCTGCACCCTGTTGGAATCAAACAACTCCTCTGCACCAGCCAGATCTTTTCATCTGTCAGAACTGCTTACAGAGTTTCCTGCGTCTCGGCAACCCGTCTGGGTTTCCTTATGTAGTCATCAATGTGAATTACCCGCAAGGCGCTTGACGGTGACTCGTAACCATACGCCACTCCTCCCGTGATACAGACGGCATTGATTTTGAAGTGCCCCTCCCCCACACTACATGTATTTGGTAAATTTGCTCTCATTCTTAGGCCAGACACTGAAACGCAGATGCGAATGTTTGAAAAACTGCCCAAAATGTTGCTGTGACAGTAGTTGACCTAAAAAAACAGTTGTGTTGCCTGCTGTGGTGTCTTACTTTTGTTGTAACCTCTATTAGAAAATTTTGTTACATTTCAGAATGCAACATTGTGTGAAATCACATACTTGTGTAAAGTATGTTTTAGGTGTTACATGCTGTGATGGCTCATACACCAAAGATTCCTACTAACTCCAAGAGCATAGATAGTGGATCATAAATAGGTGATGAGATATATCTCAGATTCATAGTCAGACATTGTTGTTTTCATGGATTTCAGGTTAATGTTGGAATGACTGTGCTTAGAGAGTGTCTTGTTTTACTTCTTTCTGGCCATGAAAACAGAAGCTTGAAATGATGCAATCTCATTATACCACATATTATTTTACATTGTTGTTTTCTTTAGCTGTTTATTGGATCCAGATTGCACAGAGTTCTCTGATTTCTTCAGTTGGGTGCAGTATGGTTTCCTCTCTGCTTGTTTTAACAAAAGTAGTTAGCAAAGTTAACGTTTATTTAGCCGGCGCTTTAATCACTTAAATCACTTAGTCCGATAAAAGCTATTATTGTCACTATCGGCCATCGGCCGATTGTTTAAAAACGGCCGATGATCAGGGCCGTTTATATCCTGTCAATCAAAAGGGTGCGGAAAAACGTGTTCAGACTGCAACTCATACATACTGTCTGTGAAGAAAATCACTCTTGTGTTGAATATCTTCTTATTCTTCTTCTTGGCGGTTGGCAAACCAGCTTTTGTGTTGAATTTTAACGCATTAGCAGTTTAAAAATAGTGACGCTAAAGCAGGCTCTTTTTGACCCTATGAATCACCCGTATTTCAAGCCATGGTTGCCAGGTCTGCGTTTTTATTTTTATTTTTTTGCTACATCAAATATTATTTGTAGGGCCTTCCATCCAATAATCGTAAAAGGCTTTGTGCTTTGTTACTTCTGATAAGAATAAAAGTTTCAATTTTCAAATTCTGTCCATTTTATCACGAAATTCAAACAATAAATGGCGTTTTGACGCTCTTAAATGTGACGTGTCAGATCGCTGTAATGCCTCAGTTCAGGCGGCAGCTCGAAGCATGAGTCTTTTCTTCCTCTTCAATACAAGTTATACCTCGAAAAACATGCATGAATGTCAAAGGTATGTTGAAAGACATAGCCTAGCACAACTTACCAGAATGTATCACGTCTCATGTAATCACTTTATTTGTGCTTCAACTGCGGAAAGACGTCAAAAAATAATCGGCTATCGGTATCGGCAGAGAAATTTAGTATCGGTGCATCTCTAGTTTGAATGACTGATTCAATGACTCGCTTATAAATACTTTTTTCATTACTGGATGAAACCGTGTTTTTGAATGAATCTCTTGAATGAATGGTTCAGTGACATACATTTTTAAGTCACTTGTCGCCACCCAGTGGAGTAACGTTGTAATTGATACAATCGTTATTTGAAGCGCCAAGTTACTTTCAAAAGGATTTTCTCTATTTTGATTGATTCCATAGACATCAGTGTTTATATCCAAGCTATAAACTTTTATTCCAGTACTTCTGTGATAATTTGAATATTTTTAACACAGAAATAACGATACTGTGTGGTTGAAAAGACTGTTTGTGAAGCTGTTTCATACCTGATAACTGCTTTCTCTTGGTCAGCGGCAGCACCAATGCAGATTTGAATGTTCTGCTCTGATTTTGGCAAAGGTTTAATAGACAGCCGAATCGTTGTCATTTAGGAACATTTTCATTCAAGATCGCGATTAATCATACAGCTCTATATTACAGTTTCAGATCTTCGGGAGTAGGCTAACCTGAGGTTGAGTGCATTCATTATAAAATGACACAGTGGTGATAGATAATGGATCAGCCCTTGTTCGTTTAAACCCTCAGTCTTTCAGTTACTAGCCTAAATCGTTTAACACTAAGACAGCATGTTACATGTGTTTTTTGAGCTGCTTCTTAGTACTAGGTTATGGAGGATGTAGCAGACTACCGTGACCTGACATACTTTGCAGGGACTGTACAGCATCGCTCCATAACTGCAATCCAGGTAAGCTACCCAATTTGGCTTTTTAAAATACAGAATATGGCAACACTACAAGTCTTGTTACATGGCTAGCTATAATGCTTCTTCATCACTGGATCATCATTCCATAAATAACTTATTTCCACAATCAATAGAAAATGAACACAAACACTTTTTCTTAATTAAATGAGTGGTAATACCTGTGAATAAGTTTTAGTGTTGAAATATATACTGTTTTCATGAATTCACCACAGTGTGTCAAAGCATGTTTGCCAACCGATAGGCTAAGGGTATTTTTTCCTCTTTATAGTATTGTTTTATTAGTTTTTTTTCTGGTTGTCAAAGTGCCTGAACAGAATGTTTTTTTTAATGTATATTAGCTCTAGCCTGTAGCTTGTGCTAGCTGATAACAATGCGGGTAACTGTACTTGGATTGCAAACAGTATGAATAACCTGTGAAAGCGAACAGTTGTCTCTCAGCATGACTATGTGTGTGAGTAGAAGATTCTCTCTCTCTCGCTCTCTCTCGCTCTCTCTCTCTCTCTCTCTCTCTCTCTCTCTCTCTCTCTCTCTCTCTCTCTCTCTCTCTCTCTCTCTCTCTCTCTCTCTCTCCCCTTCTCTTTTTTCCAGCAGTCTACTCAGGGATCTGAGCTACTGGAGGTTGTGCTGTTTAATTTTTGCTGCAGTGCAGCTGACAGTATTGTAACACCGCCTCTTGCAGAATATGTCTGCCTTTTTGCAGCAGCACTGCTTCTAAGCTGTGGAGCACCTCCAAACTGCTTTGTTTAAGAAAAATTGCATTAGTCCTCAAGTTTCGTATTCATCCATCATCATTGACATCCCCTGTGCTTTGTAGCCTTACGTTTACACTTAGCTTTGTCAACATTTTATGCTGACCTTTAGGAAGTTATTATTCCCGGCATTATTGGCTGCTCAACTTATTCCGCAATTCTTTTTGCAGTGTTGAACTCTTACTATAGTAAGTTCCCTTGGCATTTTTTCTTGCGGTAATTGATAATGATATTGCATATGGCGTCATGGCACAGCTAATTGTAGGTTTATAGATAATTACTATTATTTAGAGGACTGTTAGTGTTTGCTCATCTGCCCTAGGGCTAATTGAATACATTCTCTAATAATGATGCTTTCAAACTGAGAGGGGACAATAGAGAAGAGGAGGAGGTGACTTCTGGTGAGAGTGAAAGACAGTTGGAAAATGATTGAAGGTGACATTGAGGTTTTAAAGAACACCAACTTGAATGTTTTCCAGGTCAAAAGGTAAAAGACCAGAGTAATTGAATAAGAAGGTGCAATGACAATTTGCATGCAACAGGCTCCTAAAAATAGTGTGTAATTGGTTATAATTGGCCTAAATAATAAATCTCCTGTTTTAAAGTGCCCCAATCATGCTTTTTCTTTTTTTAGATATTACCTTTCATGCAGTATGGTATATAGCTGTTTGTGAATGTAAATGTCTGCAAAGCTTCTAAGATCAAAGTGTGCAATAAATGGATTTATTGTCTCCAAAAAGAAATTCTAATTCTGAACTGCCTGAAGCTAGTCGTCAGTAAATCCAGTCTTACTTCCTGCACGAACCTACGTAGGTTTGTAACAGATTTGCGTAATGCCTGCCTATTGTCTTCATTGGCTGCCTGTGAACAACGTCTACTTTGACCCACCCTCAAACGCTGTAGTTGTAGCTGAGGCCTGGAAGAGTGTGGTTCATGTCGTCGACATGTTGAGAAGATGCTGTTTTCTGTGCTGTGAAAGCAAATCCACTTTGCATGCATTTCTAAAGGATGAAGACTTGGACATGAATTGATGTGGTAAAAGCGATGCCATTGTTACTGTTTGTATCACTGTGCATACAAGAAATTCAATAAATGGCGTTTTGTTTCCGAAACTGTACTGTAAGCGGTAGACCAATCACAACAGAATGGGCCATCTGACCAATCAGAGCTGAGTAGGCTCTCGGAAAGAAGGGGTTTAGAGAGACCAAATCCTTTATCGAACTGTTTCAGACACTGTGAGAAAAGAGATGATGCTGCAATGTATGTTATGAGAAAATTAAAGTGTTTTTTTGACCTTGGACGCATGTAAACCTATTGTAGGAGACCTCCAAAACAAACTTAGGAACCTTTTAAAATAGCATAATAGGAGCACTTTAACACCCAGTAATATCAGGAATTTTGAAATTGTAGTAGTAGAAGTTAATTAAATATTTTGATTTGTACACTTTATAATGTTTTAATTGAAATAAAATGTACATACATACGCCAAAAAGTGTTAAAGGGTTAGTTCACCAAAAAATGAAATTTCTGTCATTCATTACTCACCTTCATGTCGTTTCACACCCGTAAGACCTTTGCTCATCTTCAGAGCACAAATTAAGATATTTTTTTTAAAATCTGAGAGTTTTTTTTTATCCACCGTAGAAAGCAATGTAATTACCACATTCAAGGTACAGAAAAGTAGTAAAAACATCGTTAAAATAGTCAACATGACTGCAGTGGTTCAACCTTAATGTTATGTAGTGACGAGAATACTTTTTGTGCACAAAAACAAAACAAAAATAACTGCTTTATTCAATAATTTCTTCTCTCCCCTGTCATTCTCCTATTTATGTTGCAGCGCTTCCAGGTTCTACGTCAGAACGTCGGCTCAGTTTTGTTTTTGCACACAAAAAGTATTCTCGTCGCTTCATAACATTAAGGTTGAACCACTGTAGTCACATTGACTATTTTATTGATGTCTTTACTACCTTTCTGGACCTTGAATGTGGTACATACTTTGCTTCCTATGGGGGGTAAAAAAAAAAAACTCTCAGATTTCATCAAAAATATCTTAATTTGTGTTCCAAAGATGACTGAAGGTCTTATGGGTTTGGAACGACATGAAGGTGAGTAATTAATGACAGAAATTTCATTTTGGGGTGAACTAACCCTTTATGATAAAGCTTCTTTTCTTAAGTTGTCTTTTCCAATAAAATATTGATCCCTAAATATCACCACCCTTATTTTTTTTAGATACAGGAGCAGCTGATTAAATGTAACTAAATGCACAGAACAATGTGTAAGGCCTCTTTGGTGTCTACTTATTCAAGCGGTAGTATTCGACGCATTGGGAGTGAGAACTCCCAACATAGTTTTGTTGTAACAACAACGTTTAGGGATTTCTGAATACAACACTAACATTTTAATATACAGTTCTCGTGTTTTGCAGCAGTGAACAAGCGTAATGTTTCCATGGTGAGACTGCTATTACTGGAAATTGGCAACATGGTTTGTCCTGACCTGTAAGAACAATATCAGGCACAACATAATATCTAAGTGATAGAGATGTACTGTACTGGTAACACTTGACATTTCTCAAAGGTTATCATTATTCAACAGCATATCAGTGCTTCTAGTGGGTCACCAGTGCCATAGAGCATCTGCTTACCTCTGAAGAGGCCATAAGAGCATGGTTAACATTCACAAGCTCACTGCTGGGCTGTTCAGCTCAATGGTGAAGGTTGGTTGATGTTGAGAGGGCTGGAAAATGGAAACCTCAGGGTTAATAGAGATTTTTGAGAAACGCATACGCAGTGCAATCAAACATGATGTGCAGGGTAAGTGCAGCCTGGTGTGCCTGATATTTTGTGTTGCTATTGACAGCTCTGTTTTGTCTTTTAATACCCTTACAAGTTATAATGCAATTTAGACTAGTCAAAATTCAGATATCTATAATGCAATTTCACTAGTACTGGCTAATATTGATAATATTTATGGGTAAGTTACTCTAAAAAAGTAACTATATTACCGTACTAATTAATTACTCTCTCTAAAAAGTATTGCATTACTTATTACTAATTACTTTATAAATCCCATATCAACCTCAACTAGTTGAGCAATACAAGGACAGACAAGACATGAAATTGCTCTTTTAATTCTTTCAAATAAATAATATAAAATTGCATAAATTATTCTTGAACTGACCAAAGTGTTTAAAGGGAGAAGGTTACATTAAAACATTTTAACATTAGACATTATGTTTTTATGCTAAATCCACTATTGTTTTATATAGAATTGTTCTATAGCCTATACAGTATTTAATTGAATTGCATCAGATGTAACTGTAATTGAATTACTGAAAAAATGAGGGTGAAGTAATTAAATTACAGCATTGAATTATTTAGTAATGCATTACACACAACACTGTCTATACAATAATGCAATTTTGATGCCATAATTCCAGGTCAACAGATGCATTATTCAATTTTAACTAGTAAAAAGTCCAGGCTCACATATCCAGAATTCAATTTTTACCAATCATATGCTTACATATGAGTTCCATTGGTTTTTACTTTTGATATACTATACATTTTGTTTTATGCATATGTTTTTATTTGTAAAAAATTGTTTTAGCTCTGCGGTTGCAGTTTTATTCAAATCAGGATGTCTGCTACTCATTATCTGGTAAAAATGCAATTCATACTGGTAAAATCATAATTATGACTAAACAAAATTACATTTTTTCATTAATTGTTCTATTGGTAATTTTTTTTATTCTGTTTAAATGGCATTTTTAGTAGTTATATTGTGTATAATATAATATAGTGTTATATTTTAGTACATATTGAAAACGAAGAAGGAAATTATTATTAATCGGTTTTCTTAGTAGTTAAATAACATTTCAATTACGACAGAATGTTTAAACAAGCTTTTGGGGAAAAAAAAAAAAAAAAACGGGTATAAGACTGGACTTTTAAGGGAATGAACAAACAAATGAGCAACAGCCTTCTATATACTGTAAAACTAATGTGGAGAAACTCTGCCCTAGAGAACTGCTGTAAGTCAGAGAGGCAGTGTATGTCTGCCGAATATCACACACCACAGCAGATATGCTGACCTTGCACGATTAAAATTTTAGAATCCGCAAACAAAATCTGCCACCCCCTCCTCTCTCTCTCTCTCTCTCTCTTTTTTTTCTCTCTCTCTCTCTCACTGGGGCCAGGGGCTGCGTGCAAAGGCATGAGTGATTTGAGCAGAACTCTCTTCATTTTCCTCTTCCTCTCACTGCATGGTTGTAAATAAACACTGAATCAAAGTTTAAATCATGTGCAGTCACATTAAAATATCGGGGAAGACAGAGTCAGTAGCTAGTGTCAGACAGATAAAACTAATCGCTGCATTGCAGATAATACAACTGGAAGGTCAAGTTTTTATCTTAGTACTTTTTTTAATGAAAAGTCTTTTAGTAGGGGGAATGATATGATTATGCATTCACTGCGTCTGGCATCCCCTCACATCCTCCTTACCTGTCTGGAGGGTGAGATGAGTGAGTCTCATTAGAGGTGCTGGTGAGAGAAGGGCAGACCCCGGTGCTGCAGGGTTGCAAGGCTGCCAGCTATCTGGACACGCACTCTGATCTCACTGTTACTCAGTCTGATCCAGTCATTGGCTGGTTTGCTGCTCTTTAATGCCCTAATATACTCTCTGCAAACTTGTTCTTTGTTTTTCGGTCAGGTAAACAATTCAAAATAATGGAGCAATGGTATACTGTTTGCAAACATTATGGAAAGTTTGCGCTGAAAGTTTGTGCAGAATGTTGCGAAAAGTCGACCTGATGGGCTGTTTCAAAACACAGATACATGCTTTTTTTTCTTTTTTTTTGGCCAGATTTTGTTTGAAATGACATCACTCCTGTTCATTCTTTGATTTCACTTGAACTATATTGGGTCCTTTAGGTTTATGCTGTCACTCTGCAGCCTATCTTATAGTTTCATTCACACACTTGCCCGTGTCCCACAAATAACTCTCTTTATCCACAAGCATACATGTATATGCTTGACATGGGAATGTTTCGATAATCAGGTGGCACTCAACAGACTCAAGCCACTCTCGCTGGGCACTTAAATGGCCATTCCAGAGGTCTGGATCACAGTATTGCAGTAATTCCTCCAACCATTTAAATTTCAGCTTGCTCCGAGTCCTTACACAATGTTGTTGCTTCAGAAGTCAGTGAATAGTGCATGAGTCAACCACTTTTATGATACTTTTATTGTGTTGTTGTCATTTTTGGAGCTGATTGACTGATTAAAATGTTGTTCAAGCTCCAGCCCCAAGCCTAACTCTAAAATATAGTTGATGGGAATGTTGTTCCAAATGTTGATGCAGAAAATGTCCTATATTTCGCTAAATCATGTCCATGATTTCATTTCACATATCAGTCAGTACATCACATTAACATCAAACAAGGAAGCGTTCTTCTCTCTCTGGACTACAAGATCCCAAGAGGACAGTCTTTGAGGGCTTTTGTATGTAGTCCATGCAAGAGGAGCCATAGCACTTGCTCGTTAGTCTTTCTCTACTTAAAGTATATTAAAGTAAAAATTTACCCTATTTACTTAATGCACATTCCTGGTCTAATTCTAAATTATTCATTGGTGCTTGTGCTGCCAAAGGAAAAAAAAATGCTTGCAATTTTTAATCAAAATGTAATAACTTGGTCTTCCTTTTGAAATTTCTTTCCTTTTCAGATTGTCACATAGGCCATGTGAGGTAATGTTAATCAAAAGCCAAATAGTTATTTAGCAACCATTCTAACAAACTTAGCATTTGGTCTGGCTCCATTGATCGGATGATTGGATAATGAAAAGTGGATGTTATATACAGGTACCACACCTGAATATAACACCCACTTTTCATTATCCAATCATTTAAACAATAATTGACATACAATCTCACATGACATTATGTCCAATTTAATTTATACATTATTTATTTATAAGTGCTGATAAACTGAATGATGCTAGAGTGCCAAGGTCTCCTCAAACAAACACTGTCCTTACAACTGGAAATAACAATTTGTTTAACTATTTGTTGGAGCATGTTAATTCTCTTTCAAAGATTATGGCACACATCAAAAGGGAAGTCATAGAGTCAGATTGGCATCTTGCAGCGTAACGCACGTTTAACAAACATAAGATAGGTCGTCACACCTACACCTCCTCCATCTATCTTGGTCGTGATGTGTGAAAAGCCTCATAATAATGGCCATCTAAATATAGTTGGTTCTTTCAGAGGTGGCATAGCAACAGAGTTGGGATCCGTTGACTAAAGAAACTGAACTTCAGAACTGTCTTTTGAAATCTGTTTGAATAGAGTGATCTTGACTCACTGTCTTTGTCTTGTTTAGATGTTATATATTAAGGAGTTACGTAAAACTCTGGGAAAGAATGGATGCATCTTTGTTTCTATGAAGTTTCTTGGTATATTGATAAAAGAAGATCCATTAGGCTACTTCTGTTATGTGATGTTATGTGATGTTATGTGGTGTAACTGGGTGTTCAGGTTGTTTTAATAGATTTTAAAATATAAATAAAAAAATTTAATTTTAATGAAAAAAGTTATAGATGAGACCGAGAATATAGGTGAAAAATATATAGACTAGGGCTGTCAAGTGATTAAAATGTTTAATCTAATGATTTACATGATGTGATGATTAATTAATCTAATTAATCTCAAATTAAATTTGGCTGAAAAATTACCCCAAAATATAATTTAAAGTCATTATTGTGTTAAATGAGAAAAGCATCAAATAGACATTACAATTTGATTCAATTATTTGATTCAACATAGAATTTATTACACATAAACTTTTAGGTTTCAACAGCCATGAGGATAAGTAAATGACAGCATTTAAATATTTGGGTGAACTATACCTTTAATGGTTTTTTTATTAATATGGAAATATGAAATAATTTTTTTAATGAAATAATGCTCTAAATAAGAAACTAAAACTGTCGGTAAATGTCTAAATGAGTAAGTCATTAGCTGTGTCCCAATTCAGAGGCTGCGTCTTTCGAAGGACACTTTAAAGGCCACACCTTCGAAGGCCACGAAAATTCAGAACGAGCGTTGTTAAATGTTTGGTCTAGCCTATGGAGGATTATTCTTGTCACATTCTTGACGTTTGTACTGGATTTAAAAAAAAAAAAATATATATTAAACAGCCTGAAAACAAAACAGGGTTAACAAACTGTCTAAATATGTTCACCATTGTCCATTTCTGCATGTAATAAAGGGTATAAACTATATATAGTCACATCTGAGTAAGATGAAACCTAATACTTATGTTTAAAAGTGTAATTTGGCTATTTCTCTCAAAAAAATCCTGTTGTCACAATGAATTCTGGGGTAGGCAAGGCCAAGAAGGATCCATCTGTTGTATTCTTCATTTTACGGGAAATGAAGGATGCATTTGGAGGAGCCTTCGAATTGGGACAGCCTTCGTCGCGCTGCGGTGACATAATCAGCTTTTGAATGCGCCCTTCGAAGGATTCAGCCTCTGAATTGGGACACAACTGTTGAGTCATTCATTCATTTGCTTTGTTCAGGAATTAAGCAAATGCCTCACTTTATGAATGGGCCATTGAATCATTGGTTCATCCGATTGATTCTCTCAAAATTGCATTCTAACTGCATTCTGTAGTCTCCATCATGCACTGAGTTGTTGCCCTGCATCATGTTTGTCACCAATCAACTTTATGAAATGTAAGATGAATTACGTAGGTCTGGGGCGGGGCGGGTTCATTAAATGCGTTAATAATTTTAACACGCTATTTTTCCCCATAACTAATTTGAACGCGTTAAATCGACAGCTCTAATATAGAAGAAAACTAACAAAACAAGGTGAACAGCAGCAACAGGTAAACAAACTTCATGCATACATCCACACCAATAGGTGTTAGTATAACATATACAGCTGCCATTAAACTTAGGAAAATAAGTTTGAACATCCTTTCTGCACTCTCACACCTACTTTAGAAAGTAATTGGATACTTTTTACTGTTTATTTGTGCTGAGATTTACTTAGCTTTTGGCTTCCGGTCAGCAGTGTTGTTTCAGATCTTCACTTTATTTTCCTCTCATCCCAAGTAACAATCGCTGTCTTTCTCACAGAGGAATCTGTGCAAAGTTAGTCACAACATTATAAGTTTTGTCTCACCTTCGCTGCCTCATCTGTGATGATGTATTACTCCAAATCAAATATCAGCAGTTAATGACATGTCACACTGGCCTCTTGATGGGGTCTGCTTCTGTGGCAGGTAAAGACGTTGTGTTGTACAACTAAAAAAAAATATTATATACTTTCTCAAGGGCTCTTGTCTTCTGTTAAAGATTGGAGCTTTAAAACTGAGTAATTATCATCTTTGACATTCTCTCGCACAGACATTTAACCTGTTGCACTGACTGACTTTCCCACAGGGGAACTGATGTAGAAATTGTTTTAATGTCTTCCATGAGTGGGCTAAGCAGCTGCTACATGATTCATCATTCATTTTAGGAACTGCAAGAAAAAGGCAAAGAGGAGGATAGTGAGGAATAATGTGGAAACGATCAGTTTTGAACACTGATTTGATGAGACTGTCTATTTGCTAGTGTTAGGAAGTGTTACTTCCTGATATGGGGTCACAACAACTGACAGCTGTTAAAAGGATAATTCATCTACTCACTCTTGGATATTGAGACTTGGTTCTTATTAAGAACTGGCTCTTTTTTCTTTTCTTTTTTTCAACTATCCCTTTAAAATTTTACACCAGTGCTTGCAGTGCCAAATTATGGCACATTCTGTATCTCAAAGTGTTGTGCACTATACATAGCTATCAGATAGATGGGGAGAGTGAGACAGACAGAGCGACATGTCAAGTGAAGGGTCAATGTTTGAAAGAGAAAGAGGTCTCTAATAGATAAAAGAATGACATGAAAAAGAAGACAGAGGGGGGTTTTGTTCAAAGTTCCAGATCAATGAACCACGCAGCAAAATTGTTACCACTAATGTCTATATAGCTCAGAGGACTGGTAGCTCTAAATGTGCAAAAGTGGAAAATGTCACTGATATATCCAGGGTGAGATTCCAGTAAAAAAGCCTGACTTAACCAAAGTCTCTTATGCAATATTCACATAGCCCTGGGTAACGTGAAAGTTAGGAACCATTCATTTGTGAAATGACTGTAGAGGCTAATAAATTATCTCTATAAGTTATCCACTATTATTACTGTAATTCAGTGATTTAATTTATACAAAGGAAGCCAGCTGGTCTCATGGGACTGTGGGCAGTGCTTAAAGTTGCCGCATCCATTATTCCCCTCTGGAGATTCAAAAGTGATCGTTTTACCCAACGCAGCAGCATTTCCTATAGAAGGCTCAAGTAAGGGGTCTGAAAGTAATTAAGTTACCAGTCTGGACATTGTTAGGTTGACTAAGCAGATGCTGAAACAGCAGCTCCCATTGCACCAAGATTTCCCACCAATAAGTGGCATCACATTTCTTTAACTTTACATAGGCTGCACTTTTTGAAAGCTTAGTTCACAAGACTCATTAATTATTAGTTGTGCTCTGCTTTCTAAGGCAAGTGTCACCATTGTTATTGTTCATACTTGGGCTTGCGTGTTTATCGTATTGAGTATTGTTATTATGACCTCAAACTGGGTCATGCTGTTTGTTTTCAAAGTTATTGGACTTTCAGTTTTAACCTGGAGGACGACGACAACAACAACAAAATATCTACATTGTGGCACCTTTAATTTTTTTTTTTTTTTCCAACAGGGTATTTCAAACTTTTCAGTAAAAGTTAGATTTTATATTGTCTAAGTGTGTTTTTTTCATTAATTGTGCCTTAAAAACACTTTAGCAACCCCGTAGCAATGCATCATGGAGCTTTGTAGCGATATATTTTCATGTATGATGGTCAATTATTTATTGTGAAAAATAATATTTTACATATATTTATAATATATTTTTTTATCTGTAAAATATTTACTTTGTATTAAGTTGACACTGAATCTTTTTCTGCCTGATTTCCTTTTTTGCAGTCTTTAGAGAGCAGAATGAAACAAAAATAGTGTTAAATTTGGTCAATTTTTACTTCATTTATTGTTATTATATACATTTTTTACACTATTTTTTTATGGGCTTTTTTTGCGCACTCTCTGGCACCCTCTTGGAGACCCTTGGGGGTCCCTGGAGCCCAGTTTGAAAACCCCCTGCCCAATAGGACTTTTTTTCAGCTCACATTGTGTGTCTGATTATTTACACTTACAGATCAGCAAAGACATTGTTCACGCATATGAAATGAAACCTAAGCTAAGTGTGCTGTGGGATACTCCACAGGAGGACAGCGATTCAGTGATACAGATTGAATTTATTTATTGAATGTGTCCATTATTTTAAACACTTTTATTTACATGTGGTAGCTGGTAAAGCCCACAAGCACATAAAGCACTCTGGTGTAATATTCCCGTGTCAAATGTCAGCGTGTTTACAGAGGATCGCTCTACTGGCTTTATAAGCGGGGGAAATCTGTTTGTGGCTAGATGTGCTTCCTCTCAATCTATCAGCCTATATCCATTTTCCCTGTGAGGGCAACATCTCAACACTGGACCTGCCCGGAAAGGCAGGTGTCAGTAGAACCCGATCCCCTCGGGGAGTATAGACCTGTGATTGTGCGTGCCAGTGTCTTGTTGAATCTCTTAAGATGACCTCCCTCTGTCCTTCAGCAGTTCTGAGTGGATAGAAAGTTGAGGGAATGAGACAAGAAGGGTAAAAAAACTCTTATCTCTCAGAAACCGAATCCTTTGATGACACTGACAAATGGATTTTAGGGGTATACATGGATCTCTGGCAAATGGAAGAGTAAGTGAAAGTTTGCCGTAAAGAATGGACAAGTCAGACAGTGTTATTGAGAGATCTTGAAGTCTTGAAGGATATTCCGGGTTTGATACAAGTTAAGCTCAACTGACAGTATTTGTAATATCTTTTTTTTTTTTTTTTTTTTTAACCACAAAAATTAGTTTCAGAAAAAAATAGAGGTTACAGTGCTAATTTTTGGATGATTTAACAGCAGAAATATGAAGCATGTAATTTTACAAAAGCACTTAAATTAATTCTTCTGTTAAAACATCATCTGTATTATTTGAGCTGTAATGTTGTTCTTGTCATTTTATGTATTTAGGTGTTACATTGTCATGGCAAAAAAGTTGTAAAATTAGACTTTAAAAAGTAAAGTTGAGTTTTTCTTCATAATAAAATAATGTTAACACACTGTACATGCTTCACATTTTGATAATACTTTTGAAACAGGATTGGCCTCATTCACTTCCATTGTAAGTACCTCACTGTAACCCAGTGTCTTTTTAAAGAATAAATTATTTTTTGTGGTAATTAAAGGGATAGTTCACCCAAAAATGAAAATTCTGTCATCATTTACTTACCCTCAAGTTGTTCCAAACCTGGAAGAATGTATAGAAAAAATACTATGGTAGTCAATGGGGGGGCGAGATCTGCTTGGTTACACACATTCTTCCAAATATCTTCCTTTGTGTACAGCAGAGCAAAGAAATTTATACAGGTTTGGAACAACTTGAGGGTGAGTAAATGATTACAAAATGTTCATTTTTGGGTGAACTATCACTTTAATAGTATACCACAAGTGCTGTTGATTTGAGCTTAACTTGTATGAACCAGAAATATTCATTTAAAGGCACAGCATGGAAAAAAAAAAAATGAAAAAAATAAATTATGAATATTTTGGCGTAAGAAAACCTGACTAACATAGTTAGTAACACTAACATAGTAAGTGTACCGCAATGGAAAAAAACAACAACAAAACCAATTAAAGCTGCAAGCAGTGATGAAAGGGCCCTCGCACTCGGGCTCACCGCCACCCGTTGGCATCAGGAAAACAGTGAACAGTGGGCGACATGCATGTAAGCGAGTGAATACAGGAGAATTATGGCCAAGTCATTTCAAAGTGCCACACTTCCTGCTGCCAACAGTTGGCGCTTTCACTGTAACTGAATATTGCCATGTAGATGTGTTCAGGCCAGGACTATTATCAAACATGTGAAGTTTGGAGCAGATCGGACATTGTATGCCTGAGTTACTAGAACTTCCTGTTTTGTGGCGTTAATCGCATACATTAGCACTTAGCCAAGTGTTTCATGATTTAACGTGTTTCTAGTATGTTTGGTACTTCGTGGCATATTGAAATGTGTTTCTGGGAGTGAATTAAAGTGTAAAGCATACCATTTCCTGTTGCCAGCAGGTGGCACTATGACTAACTGAATATTGGCATATAGATGTCTTTAAGCCTGGACTCTTATCACACATGTGAAGTTTGGCGCAGATCGGACATTGTATGCCTGTTACTACAGCTTCCTATTTCATGGCGAAACATCAGACTTTGTCAGGCCGCCACAGACACACCTTCCAACGAAAACTCAAGATCTTTGCAATTTAATGTCACTAAGGGCTTTAGATTAGACTGACCAAATATGATGTTGATCTGATTAATGCTCTAGGAGGAGTTCGTTAAAGTACAATGTCTGGAAATGGCAAAAACTGCACAAATTTTGCAAAGAAAATTCAAAATATCTCACTTCCTGTTGGTTTTCAGATTTCGCTCCCGGGGACTTTTTTGTAGGTATTGGGCTGTTACACGTGTCTACCAAATTTCATAACTGTATGTGAAACGTAGCACGAAGGGCGCTTAATTGAAATTTTGTAAGTGGCGCTATCGAGCCATTTTGCCACACTTAATTCTGAAACCCATATTAGACATACACTTCTGACGCATCTGCAAAGTTTCATGAGTTTTCGAGCATGTTTAGGCCCTCAAAAATGTGACTGACCTTTCATGGCGAAACATCAGACTTTGTCAGCTGCCACGGACACACCCTTCAACGAAAACTCAAGATCTTTGCAATTTAACATCGCAAAGGCCTTAAGATTAGACTGATCTAAGACTAAATCTCTTTGAGGAGTTAATCACAGTGTAAAACATGTCATTTCCTGTTACCCACAGGTGGCGCTATGACTGTGACTGAATATTGGCATGTAGATGTCTTCAGGTCAGGTGTATGTGAAACGTAGCACGAAGGGCGCTTAATTGAAATTTTGTAGGTGGTGCTATCGAGCCATTTTGCCACACCTAATTCTGAAATCCATATCAGATGTAAATTTTCACCACATCTGATGCGTGTGCAAAGCTTCATGAGTTTTTGGGCATGTTTAGGCCCTCACAAATGTGATTCATTTCGGAGAAAAAGAATAATTGGCCGAGCAATTCCAAAATGGTTCTCACACCATCAGTGCTCGGGTCCTAAAAATATATTATTTGACCCATTTAAATTCTATAATGATCAAATTATTGTTCTGTGAATCTGTTTCACAATTTGAAAGCCTCAGGTTTATGTAATTGGAATGTGGGACTGCTATTAGAATGCTGTTTGTGTATGAACACTGTCTAATTATTGAGAGACTCCAGCGTGTCCTTGAAGTACATGACTGCTGAGGTGGCTGTAGTTTGCTGCAGTGGTGACTTAAGGGGAGATCAGGGGTCAGTTTTGTTGTTGGATTCCCTGATTCACGCAGCCTCTTATTTGATTACCCTCCTGAAGTCAGGCAAGAGTGTTGATGGTGCAAACAGGTAAGGGTAACAGACAAGGACACTTATCTGAGGGCTAAATAACTGCTTTTAAAAGTTATAAAACAAATAGTTTTCAGAATAGACCCTTTTCACGGACTGTGATGAGGCGTTTTAACGGTCATCAATATCGTAAATCCTGCAAAGTTTTTTATATTTTCATTTTTAAAAATCATATGTACATTTATAACAATATACTTAGTATTATTGTATGTATTCTCTCTTTCATTGCTATAGATTTTACCGCTTCTGAGAAACCCGGAAATGTGAAAAGGGTCTATTGTTTCAAATATTTTTTCGAGATACATTTTGTTCTACAGCTTTATTGAAAACGTGGTCATAAAAGAAATAACTGTCTTGGTTTCTTCTCTTTCTTTTTCTGAGTAATGTGATTTTTTTTCATATAGATTAGTAAATATGATTCTAGGATTTGGTAAAGGTAGGCTAGTTAATTGAGAATCTAGGTCAACAGAACTTTAGCATTAGTAGTAAGTTGTGTACTATTTGCAGTCCTTTGAAAAATGTCTCAATGCAGCCTAATGGTTTTGCCTCTGTTGATGCTACAGCTGTTTAAAAAGTGCTAAAAAACATATCAACAATGAATAAGTCCCCAGTATGTACACATGTTTCAGATATCCCATTTGGAAAGCATTGAAAGTGTTTGTTTTTTTGTGTACAACAATCTGATAAATAGCCCCTATTATGCTTTTTCGAATATTATCTTTGATGCAGTGTGTAGTAAAGATGTTTGTGAATGTAAAAGTCTGCAAAGTCTTAAAGGGGTGGTTGATTATGATTTCACTTTTTTAACTTTAGTTAGTGTGTAATGTTGCTGTTAGAGCATAAACAACATCTGCAAAGTTACGACGCTCAAAGTTCAAAGAAAAAGGAGTTATTTTCTTTTAAAGAATTCTCTGTTTAAGGACTACAACAAATGGCTGGAAGGGACTACAACAAGCTTCTTCCCGGGTTGGTGACATCACTAACCCTAAAATTTACATAAAACCTGCCCCTGAGAATGCGCAACAAAGGGGTGAGGCCATGTTGTTGCAATACAGTACGTAACACAAATGCAAAAGCATGTCATAAAAGCAAGCTGACAACATAAGTTATAACTGTAATTAAACTAAACTATACCTGTTTTATCTTGATGCAGCATATATTCTCTGGCTCTAGGCATCTTACAACAGTTCCCACATGAGCGATTTATAGATTACCATGACAGAATATGCTAATGAATGACTTTAAGATAGTTAACTCCACATCAGCTACATAAATTCATCAACTAACCATTCAGAAACGTCCTGTTGCATTCTACATGTTGTCACTTCTTCTTAAGTCTCTCCATCATTGTCTGACTCCAGTTTGAACATAAAAGGCTGAACAGTTTCTGACATTTTCAGTGAGTCTACGTGAGGTAATCGGCGCTGCTAACACGAGCTCTTGACACTCCACCCTCTTCTTGAGAGCAGCAGCTCATTTGCATTTAAAGGGACACACACAAAAACAGGGTTTTTGCTCACCCTCAAAAAGAGACAAATTTAACATGCTATAAAAAATGATCTGTGGGGTATTTTGAGCTAAAACTTCACATACCCACTCTGGGGACATCAGAAACTTATTTTACATCTTGTAAATGTAGCATTATATGACCCCTTTAAAGATCCAAGCGCACAACAAATGATGGTCTTCATTGGCTGCCCGCGATCAGTAGCTATGTTTTCATCCACCTATTTTTATGCGCATTTTGGGATATCGCATAAAAAAATGCTTGATGGAACGCCAAGATGCGTATAAATTCTAAAAATGTGTATAAAAAAAACGTATGCGCTCAAATGAGTTCGATACATTTTTTATGCGATACGAATAAATTCCTTGATGCGCATCAAAAAAAGACATGTGACTTTGCAATGGGATGGCATAATTGGACCAACCAGCGGACCGATCTCGTTGCATAGCATCTAAAATGCTGTTTTGGACATTCTGTAAAGCCTGAGCAAAGTCTGTCGTTAAAGTGGTTCGGTATAATTCCCTCCCAGAAGTGCCTCACACAATTGCGTTCACAAACACCAAGCACCTGAATGCAAGATAACATGACAGCGTTTATTGCATTTTGTCTGCGCACTCTTAGGCGCAAATAATTTATATTATTATTATGTACAGTGGCTTCTACTGCATCAACAAGTGATATTTAGTGCCAGTTTATCAGGAAGTGATGTTTTTGTTCTCTTCAACTCTCTGGATGGAAACAGTGCTTTATTTGCAAATGTTTTATGCGATATTCCAAATTTGCGCATAAATTAAATACGCAACTGTGGATGGAAACACTACTTTGACCCGCCCTCAAACCCACCCTGTAGTTGTAGCCGAGGCCCTGGAAGAGTTTGGTTTGTGTTGTCGACATGTCGAAAGACGTTGTTTTCACCACTGTGCTTCCACTGCATGCACTTCAAAAGGATAAGGACTCGAGCTGTAATTGATACAGAAAAACCAACGGCAAAATAACTGTTCGTATTACTGTGTATCAAGCCTCTGGAGCTGAAATTCAGAGGTAAAGGGCATTTGGTTTCTGAGACGCTATTAGCGGGAGATCAATCACAACAGACTGGGCCATCTGACCAATCAGAGCAGAGTATTCTCTCAGAAAGAAGGGGTTTAGAGAGACTGAATCTTTGAACAAACCGATTTCGAGAAATTAGGTGATGTGCAATGTATATTGTGAGAAAATTAGTGTTTTGTCTTTTTTTTCTTATTTTTTTTTTAAACCTTGGATGCCGGTAAACCTATTGTAGGAGACCTCCAAAGCAAATTCAGGAACCTTAAAAATAGCATAATACGGGCACTTTAAAGTATACATTTTAAATCATAAACATCAGAAAAAAATCTGGTGAATGTCAATCTAACATCTTTCTGCACATACTGTACACATCAAACAGATGTTTCTGCTATTAGGAGATGTATATGAAAGCTATTCATAAAGCAACCCTCATTGGAAATGTAATGGCACCTGTTTGTGCAAGCATGATACATCCAAGGTCACATATACCACATATAGAGTTAATGAGGCCACATGATTGTAATGATGGGAATGATACTCAGCCTTACTCATTTCAGTGAGTCAGTCACTTCTTGGTTCAGCCATATGTGTGTCTGCAGAGCACTAGGACTGTGTGTTTTATTGTGCCTTAACTGCATTATGAATCCATAAATGTCATATCCCCCCAGCAGCATGGTCTGTGTTGGTTATTGAGGACTAGGTTCTTCCTTCTTTCATATCTGTAAGATTTTCATGGCCTGGAGATGTGTTCCTTCTGTATGGATAGATATTATAGCCAGAGAAATGGTTCTTTAAACTATTAATCCTTTTATAATGCACACAATATGTTATATAGATGGGCTAGAATGTATGAGTTTGCAGTGTTGAGTGTTAACTAAATGTAGTGAGGCTATACTGACTTTACTACATTTTTTCAGTAACATTCCGGTCTGTATCAATAATGGTATGCTTTCTTCAGTAACAAGCTATTGTACTTTTCTACAAGTACATTATAGTTTTTGTTGTTGTTCCACACAAAATTGTTGAGGCAGTAATTAAATGTGTTCATCACATTTCTGTTATTGCACTGGAAAGTCCAAATCATTTTAGTGAGTTGATTCATTTGCTTGAGTCTAATCAATTCAAAAAGAAATTTACATATCGGCGATCCTCCAAAAGTGTTTTATAGCTGAGCATTTAGCTAAACACTGCTATGTTGTTGCTGTTGTTGTTGTTGTTTTTTGTAAATGTATCTGTTCATGTACAGAGAAAGTACAGAAAAGTAATACTCTGATTAAATTATAAATTATGTGATCTAAATATATTTTAAAGATATTGCCCAAATGCAGATAGCTGCTTTTTGTTAGTAGCTAGTAGTAGAAGTTTAGTAGTCTGGCATGTTTTGAAGTAGCTTTCCATTACTCATCAAACTTAAGTAAACTAAGGCCCATTTCTAGCTGGATATCACATGAAATCACTGTAAATCTTTACATAGATTGGGTCACTGCTAATATCAAATGTCCTAATGAAGGTAAACTATTATAGTAGTATGTTTCTGTTGAAATGAGTTCATGTTTTTCCAAAGAGGAGAAGGATTTCTCGTTTCTGTTTTTCTGCATATGAAATGCAGCAGCGGCATGAGCAATAATTATCCATTACCTTCTCCAAACACAAATCTGTGAATTTTAAACAGGGCTGGACTGCATTAAATTAGTCTTTTTAACCGAAAGTAAAAAAGTCTATAAAAAGACCAGTTTTGGCTACAACATTAACAATTCATTGACTCGTTTTTAAAAAAAGTAGTATTTTTGAAATATTCATGACGTATTTGTTATAGCAGAAATGATATTACTTATTCATACATTGGATGTCATGGAAATTCATCACTGGCCATTACAGTTTGCTTAAAAATGCCTCGAAATGCTCCTAACCAGCAGCCTTTAGAGTTTTGGCTCCGGTGTAGTGCTGCATCCCACGTTCAGGGTTTGGCTTCCTGGTTGGATCAAGTGAATGCTCATGTAAGCAATCTTTTGGCCAGAAACGCTGCATTCGTTTTTAAGGGTTATTTTCGATTACTCTGAGACTTTGATTGTTTTTGGTGCCAACTGTTCTTCTTTATTATTTATTCATTAATTTGCATTGTAATGCAGAACTGTGCAGTGCTGACCTCTAAAGGGTTGTACTGTTTGACCAGGGGTTGACAGAGGCATTGTCAAGTGTTGTTTCTTAGACTAAAGAACATCCACACTATATATATATATATATATATATATATATTCATAAAGACTGGTTTATTCAGCTTTCTTTAACCCACACAAGTAGTGATTTATTTGAATTTTTATCAATGCACATTATATATATAAAAAAAAAAAATTACAGTGATGTGTTCATGGAAATTTGCTTTAATTTATATAATTAATTTGTTTAATTTATATAAATAATATAATTGATAAAATATATAATTTATGTAAATCTATTTATTGATCATTTGTTATCAAAATATTTAATATTATATGTTTTTTTAGGGCTATCACTTTAACACATTAATTAGATGAATTAATTACAGTGAAAAATAACGCTTTTATTAATTATTAACGCATTTAACGCACTTGCCCCAGACCTAGGTAGGTCATCTGACATTTCATACAGTTGATTGATGACAAATATGATGCAGGGCAACAATTCACTACGTGATGGAGCCTATAGTATGTAGTAAGAATGTCCCTAAAATTCAAGATATTGGGCAAAAAATGCCCCTGTTTGAGTTTTTGTCTCATATTTACATCATATTATATAGTTAAGTAATATGACATGAGTGCTGTTTTTCTGTCCAGAATAGCACGAGTACAAATGTGATACTAATTTTATACAACAGTTCAATAAATAAGAATTTAATATTGTGTTATTTTAGATGCAATATATTGTCTGTTTTGCTCAATTTTGCCAACGAAAGTATAAAGACAAAGCAGAACTGTTCATCTCCAAGCAACACACAGCGGCATTTCATTTCTGAATTCGCATTTTGAACGAATCGGGTGAACCATTAGGCTCGTTGGACTCAAAGGGTTAGTTAAATTTCTGTCATTAATTATTAACCTTCATGTCCTTTCAAACCCGCAAGACCTTCGTTCATCTTCGGAACACAAATTAAGATATTTTTGATAAAATCCGAGAGGTTTTTATCTTCCATAGAAAGCCCACATTCAAAATTACAAAAATTACCACATTCAAAGTCCAGAGAAGTAGTAAAGACATCATTAAAATAGTCCATGTGACTACAGTGGTTCAACCTTAATGTTATGAAGCCACGAGAATGCTAACCACTGATGCTAATGCGCTCTAGTTATTATAGTGTTAGGGGAGGGGCCAAGCTCAGTGACTCCAGTGTGTTTCAGGCCCACTAAAAAAATCCTAAACACAAAATGGTGAAAAACTTTCACAAACTCCACAATTCAGTACTATATAGTTCAGTCTTTGTATAGTGTTTTCAGCAATACATTTCTAAAATTTATAATGTGTTGAATTGCCATTACACAGACTTAAAAGGTATAGTTCACAAAAAAAAAAAAAAAAAAAAAAAATCTATTTGATGCTTTGCACAATAATGACTTTATCTTTTGGGAAGTACATTTTCAGCCAAATTTGGGGTGTGATTAATTTGCGATTAATTAGATTAATTAATCACCACATCAAGTAATTGATTAAACATTTTAATCACTTGATAGCCCAATTTTTTTACATTACAAGGCTAGAGCGAAAAAAAAAAAAATTAAATTGCCTTAAGCATCACTAACATTGTGTTTATTGACACAGTAAATATGAATGATGCTAGTCATATTTCAACTGAAAGCAACCAGCTTTGGTTATCCTGGGGAAAAAAGTAGCACAGGGAGAACATGTCCTCCTGCCTGATGCCAACTGGCCTCAAACGTCATCGAAATGAGGCATTAGGACTAACAGGACTATTAGCTCCTGCATGCATATAAGCGCTTATCTCCCTGTTTCATCTCTCTGCTGTAGCCCATGGGTAGTGCTTGGCATGGTGTGTATCGTGTGTGGCCGCTGTAGAAATGCTGACTTGCTGGAAATGTCTGGCTGTGATAGATGGCTGTTTGAGATCTGTGCGCAGGCCATATCCCAGAGAGAGAAACTTCATACTCCACCTTTGCCATGCTCTACAGGCGGCCTTGCTGGTGTTGATCGCCACTGGCCCACAGCTGAGCACCCCACTCTCCACAGCACGCTGCTAATTGGCTCTTTAATTGTCTTCAACCTGGCAAGTCCAGGCATGTTGTAGGCACATGCTAGTGAAATAGAGCTGAGGTTTTCTAACCTCTTTTCAAATCTTTGAAAGAGGTGAGAAAATCTTTTTTAGCTTGGCAGTGTAAATCGCCATCTACTTTCATTATGGAAAAAATATTGTCATTCTGCAAATTTCTCAAAAGAAAAAGAAAAAAGACAAGAAGGTGAGAGATTTTTTTGTGTGAAATTTCTGTTGTAAAAAAAGAAAAGCATTTGGACAATAAAGTAATTTTTCAAGTTTTATTGTCTATAAATAGCTGGTCAGCATGTGTTTTTATTGCACTTCATGACAGCTCATTGCGATTGATATATGTAATCAATGATTACTGTGGAAGGCTTTACAATGTAGTGTGAAGGCTGACTTGAAAATATCTTTAAAATTTAAGCAGTTGGTCAAAATCTTTACAAGAAAAAGCCCTTCAAATTCTCATGGATACAATGTATACATCCAGGGCCATATATTGGCATATTCAGAGAAACATGCTTCTGGAGTATGCCAATGTTTTCCTGCTCTTTTTACCAGCTTGTGAACAGCCAGTGCAGGTAGTATTCAGAAATGAATGGTTCTTTTAATTAGTAAGGCTCTTCGAGTCCGTCTCTATGCTTATGGGATAGAACTCGAGTTGTTTTGTTATATAATCTACACATTAGGTAATAGCTTTTCTCTCTTAAAGGGTGACATAGAGAGATGGTATCACCCACCTGAGTCTGTTCAGCTGCCTAATTACATTTATTTCAGTTCAGACTCAGAGTTTTCTCAGCTGAAGTCAGAACAAAGCTGATTGGGGCATAGCACCTGAACATCAAAAGGTTGATCTGTAACATTCAGCTTTAGATACAGTCTGCAACATATTAGATACAGTATGTCTCATTTCGAAGGTTGTATCCTCAGGAGGTCGCATTTGTTGGCTGGATACGTCATTAAAGCTGCTTCATTTCAGTAAAGAAATCATTACATTCCAAAGTTTTAAAGAAAGTGACAACAAGGAATAATGGTAAATATATGCGACCTTTGAAATGAGACACAGCTATTATAACCTGGGGGCATGGTTTAGCATGGGGGCGGGTGGGGCAAATCCTTGTTACCATGGTTACTCAATTCATTACCAAAATGTAACATTTTGCAATATTCTTTAAAATTGTGACAACAAAGAAATGACATTAGTACAGAGCCACCAAAGGAACATTGTGAAGGAAAAAAATATGAGATGGGAGGAAAAATTATGTCAATGCTTTTGCGTTCTCAGATGTTTTGCGCTCCCTCGAGAAACTTTGTGTTCGCTCGCAATGCAAATGCAAAGTTTCTTGAATTTTTTTCCTCCCATGTCATATTTTTTCCATCACCATGTCTCTTTAGGTGCTTCATACATTACATATTGCTCCTTTCTACAGCATGGCAGGAAGACAAGTATATAATTTCGGTCCATCTTCTCAGTTTTTAGAAATATTGTTGATTATGTCTGTTAAGCTCAACTATACAACTTTGTTACCTAAGTTATGGTAAGAAAAATTATAAAAATAGAAACAAATATTTGGTTCCAAACTTGCTAGTCCCTACTGAGTCAACTTCTTGTCAACATAAAGTAGTTACAGTATATTTGGACTAGTATTTGTAACCCTGTTTTGCCCTCACATCATTTTCCAACTATATATCCTAATGAAAAATACATAATTAACATTCCAACAGCAAAATGATACCAGAGGAAAATACATGATACCTTGCACCTGGAATGAGTGAAGAGGAATGGATACCCTAGTAGGGTGACCACCATCAAACAAACCAAATGTGGGACGATTACTAAGTTTGTGTGGGACAATGTGGGACATGTTACCAACACTAAAACACAACCTGAAGCTGTTATATAATGTCTAACTTAATAAAAACATTTGTATTCTGCCTTTCAGCTGATAAAAATACTTTGTTCTTTAGTCCCTTCCAGAAAACACCATTACATCACAATGTAATATAGCATGTCTTTAATTTACATGTAATTTAAATTCAACATCACTGACCCTAAAGGCAGCAGGCATCATGCAGATAACTATTTTTGAAACAGTTCTGACCAAGTCCAACTCCGCTCCACATTTCGATTGACAGCCGTCACAACCTACTAGTGACCATGTTTACTCCCTTCTATTCAACCATTGGATAGGATTTAAAAAACGGCTGTTGTATTTGTGTAAGGCGGGATGTTATTTTTGTCGAAGCGCTGTTAAATACAGGTGAAAAACTATGCAGCAAAAATAATAAATAAAATGCTTTCTTAAAAAGGCAAAAGAACGCATGCACGTTTTCCTAATATGATAATTAAAAACCAACAGACTGATGAAAATGTGGGACATTTTCTCAATATGCGACGTGCGGGACAAGAGGTGAAAATACTGTGCGGTACAACGCAAAGCGGGACGGGTGGTCACCCTATACCCTAGTGAAAAATAAATATACCAAAATGTATTTGAAATAAATGTATGTTATGCTAAGAAGTATATTACAAATACATTTACATGTTTATGTACTTAATATAAATACCCTGCAATTGTACTTTTGGTATACTAAATTGATGTACTTAAAGTCTAATAAATTAGAACAACTAAGTTTGTACTTAATGCACTTTAGTTATCCAGAAATAGTGCTGAGGTCCAACTAAAGATATACTTGAGGATATTTGATTGTGCTAAAATGGACCAATTGCAAGTATACTTCAGGTACACTTTAAATATCTTGCATTTAAAGACTGATATCATACAGTGATCATACTATCCTTACTAATAGTGATATTAAAACACATTTAGGCTTAATATCAAGAAATGTGCATCGTGCAATAAAGACGTGCACCAAATAAAGTTTAATTATAATATTTATATAAGTAAGTCTCAAGCAATATGCGAGTAAATATGTTAATGGATTTGTAGTATACAAAATAATAGTTTTTTTTCACTAGGGTAACTATGGTAAGTTTTGTCCCCCCACAGGTGGGCTGAGCATCCTTGCCTACTGTATTATTATATTCAAAAGATAATGTGAAGTAACTGTTGAGTAACAGATTGTGAATGGAATGACAGCAACTGACTGTTGTAAAATGTATGTTGGGGAATTCAGTGGAAGCAGGTTTTGGTTCCATTCCTTTGTATCTCAGTTTGATATTGCTATATTTGCGAAGTTCACGTGACGCCGGAACGGTGACCAGCGCTTTCCCCACCTTTGTGTAATGAAGTCTGCTCAGGTCAGGTTGGCGCAGGAAGTGTGGAAGGACGTCAGCAGAATTTGACCCAGATAGCTTTCCTCCACTTTGAGTGCTCCACACATCAAACCAATTTATCCCCCTCCTGTTAGTGTCAGAGCGTATTAGCACTGACTGCGTGACTGTGAGTCTGCCTGATGCGGTTCAGTAACCTACAGGGTCACACGCTTATCTGAGAGAATATGACTGTGACTTTGTACCTACATAGGGTGTGAACACAGAGTCAGCCAGACATAATGATGTGTAATGGCTACTCTACAAAACATGCAACCAAAAATGTCCTTAGCAAAACCCAAGATGCAGAAAGCATATGTGGCTCTTCAGAGGGCCAACTCTCACCAGGTGTGAAATATTACTGCCTTCAAGTCCTCCTGAGAAGTTCCTCATTATGAATTTAGAAATGGTGATTATGTAGTGATGTGCTTTAAAGTGATTTTGGTTGGAATAAAATGGATATGTTGGGTAATATCATATTTCTTTTATGTCTTTTTCACAAGGACAGGAAGTGCAAATAATATGTGTAACTACTTGTGTAATTGATGTTTATGTATGTGTCATGATATTGCAGCAACAGAGAATAATGGGAAATGTGCAGTTTTGTTGCACACGCCTACTAGTTGGGCAGAGTATAATTCCTTTCTTTCTTTCTATCTTTCTTTCTTTCGCTTCCTTCCTTCCTTCCTTCCTTGTCTCTTTCCTTTCTTTCTTCATTTCTTCCTTCCTTCCTTTCTTTTTCTTTCTTTCCCTTCCTTCCTTCCTTCCTTCTTTGTCTCTTTCCTTTCTTTCTTCCTTCCTTGTCTCTTTCTTTCTTTCTTTCCCTTCCTTCCTTCCTTCCTTGTCTCTTTCTTTCCTTCCTTGTCTCTTTTCTTTCCTTCCTTTCTTTCTTCATTTCTTCCTTCCTTCCTTGTCTCTTTCTTTCCTTCCTTGTCTCTTTTCTTTCCTTCCTTTCTTCATTTCTTCCTTCCTTCATTTCTTCCTTCCTTCCTTGTCTCTTTTCTTTCTTTCTTTCTTTCTTTCTTTCTTTCTTTCTTTCTTTCTTTCTTTCTTTCTTTCCTTGTCTCTTTTCTTTTTCTTCTTTCTTTCTTTCTTCATTTCTTCCTTCCTTTCTTTCTTCTTTCTTTCCTTCCTTGTCTCTTTCCTTTCTTTCTTTCCTTCCTTGTCTCTTTTCTTTCTTTCTTTCTTTCTTTCTTTCTTTCTTTCTTTCTTTCTTTCTTTTTTCTTCCTTGTTTTTCTTCCTTCCTTCCTTGTTTCTTTCTTTCTTTCTTTCTTTTTCTTTCTTTCTTTCTTTCTTTCTTCCTTCCTTGTTTCTTTCTTTCTTTCTTTCTTTCTTTCTTTCTTTCGTCAAAGGTTTTGGGTTCAGAAAGATGTTTTTTAAAGAAATGAATACTTTTGTTCAGCATAGAAGCATTAAATTGATCAAAAGTGACAGTAAAAATTTTATAAAAAAGATTTATATTTCAGATAAATATATATAATACACAAGAGATATATCATAAAAAAATTTAGATTATTTTTCAGATAAATGCTGTTTTTTAATTTTTTATTAATCAAAAAAAAAAAAAAAGAAAGAAAAAAAGAAAAAGAAAAAAATGTTTCTTGAGCACCAAATGGTTTGCAGTTTGCAAAGGATCATGTGACACTGATAACTGGAGTAATGACTGTTGAAAATTCAGCTTTGCCTTTACAGGAATAAATTACATTTTATAATATATTAAAATAGAAAACAGTTCTTTTAATTTGTAATAATATTTCACAATATTACTGTTTTTATTGTGTTTTTGATGAGCCTCGGTGAACATAAGAGACTTCTTTCAAAAACATAAAAAAAAAAAAAAAGACCGACCCCAAACTTTTTAATGGTATAGTGTAAATAGATCTCTTCATATAAGCGTTAGTACATATACAGTACATGACTCTGTTGCAGCATACATTGCTCCATACTTCTGTTTGTTTTACCGTACTGGCCATGAGAAAGCTAAAGAGCTAAAGGACACAGTATTTACTCTACCCGGGCAACTCAGAAAGCAACTTGTTTGTGTAGGATAAACAGTGAAGAGGCGGCCCCACTCACAGTTCACCAGTGCACAGCCTCTACTATCATTCAGTAGTGAGTGAACAAAAGGGAGAGGATGATGAAGAGAGTAGACAGGAGCTGAGAGGAGGCATTAGTGTAGTTATACTACCTACACTAGTGCACTACCTACACCACCTACACTTTGCATCAATGATGGACTTTGGTGTCCTATTATTTAAATATTATTTATATAATATAAAAATTATATTACAATTTTTATTATTACACAATTTTAAAGAATTTTACTTTTGTGTAATGAGGGAATATTATGTGGTAATATTTAAAAATATTTTTTGACAAGAATTTCCTTTTACAAGAATTACTTGAATATCATTTCAATTTATTGTATTAAAAATATGACTGCTTTTTTTTCATTTTAATTGGATACATTTGTGAAGCTCAAGACCTCTGCGGTGGGACTAAAAGCACCAATTTAAGGTACTTTTCTTGGTTATTATAAATGTATTATTTATCTTTTTTTTTATATTTTTCACATTTTGTCTATTTAATTTTGATGTTTATTTAATGTTTGTTGATTTAAACTGTATAATAGGTTTGCCAAACTAGCAAACATCACGTAAAATCAATGGAAAATAAAACCGCTCATATAATATTTGTTGGACCCCATTAGGTTTGACAATCAAATGTTTCACTGATTTTTAAGTTACCTTAAAGTCCCCCTGTGGTGAAAATCAAGTGTTTAATGTTGTTCATATGTCTATGTGGTGTTTTTAATATGCTTTAAGACAAAGCATGTGCAAATTCATAAGACAACACCATTGCTGAGTATTTTCTCTTTAAAACCGCAGTAAACCAAAGACAGTCTCAAACCCGCGGTTTGAAATCGCTGGTGTTTCTGAGATCACAAACTACCTCGTAACCAATCACATCAACGCGCCGGCGGGCTTTAGCATATCATTAACTTGTTGTTCAAAGAGTTTCTACGGATACTAATTGTTAGAAGGCAGCTGTCTGACTCATGAATGTGAACATGGTTTGTGTAACGTTAGCAACGCATTATTAGCTTTTTGATAATGTAGTCAAGCAAAACGCTAATCATATGTCCGACGTTATAAAAAGCGATACCATTGTGCAGCGTTTACCTCAGTAAGTTGACCGAGTAGATCTCGTCTGAGCTCGTGCGAGTGAGTGGAGGCGGGGATAATTATCATATTCATAGATCCATGTATATTAAATGAGGCAAGGGTGCAGAGTTACATTCAAGGTATTTTAAGACATCAAAAAAAATTTTTTCACAGGAAATGTGTTTAAATATGTAATTTTGGTGATCAAACATGGGTTTTAAGGGATAAAATTATTGATTACAGGGGGACTTTAAGATATTAAGTTACCTTCGCTACTACTCTGGTTCCTGACAGAGATCCGCTCACTTTGACTAGACCAGAGAGACTGCACAGGTGACGTCAGCCCTGCAGAGAGAGGAAGTCATAGTCTAGGACACAGATTGCTGTTACATGCTCACACACGTTTATACAGTGTATTAACATTTCCTTACTGTCACCTTGTAGTAATGCACGTTCACATGTCCTTCTGTGTACTTTAATGAGGCTGTAAGTGTAAATGCATGTCAGTGTCTGCACGTCACGTGCAGGTGTGTGCGCGTATGACCAAAGCCAAGATTATAACAGTCATGTTGTTGAGCGCCAGTGTCCTGCGGGCACCTGCTCTGGGTGGGCTGTTTCTCTGCATGCTGAATGGAAACTCTAAGAATAGGCATGTCACCTGATGGGGCTGATAACACACTATTGATGGCTCAGTGGCGCTGAGTGAGACTTGAGGGTGCAGAGTCCCGGGTGTGAATCACCCTGCTGTCTGCTGTTAACGCCCTCGCATAATAACCCTGACACTTACATAAAACACACACTTTTAAACCAGACATCAAAATTCTGTAATATCATTTGCGTTTCTGTTTTGTTGTTGGAATGCTGTAGTCCGATGCTCTTTTATCCCATCGTTTTGTGCTTCATCTGTTATGAAAAGGAGTTCATCTCCTAAATATTGTTAATCCAATCCAAGCCCCATTTGCCGGACATAATCCAGAGCCATTAGATGAAACAAGAGTGTATTATTATGACCTGGACTGACTGTACCACACACACCTGCCCTTCTCAGTTCTATTCAAGCCAATATGTTTCGTTTGCATGTGTTTGTAGGTAAGTGTTAGGAATGTTACACTAAAAATAACATGTTATTCTTTATTGTAAAAAAGTAACAGTTACTTTTATGTAATTTGTTACTTTATATTACAGTTTCTTGTAAAACTGTTATTTCACATCATTACTTTAAAAATCCACTTGTCTTTACTGTCAGCTTTATGAGGCATGGTTTCTATTTCTATTTCTGGGTAGCTGAAATCACACAGCATTTGCTCAGACACAGTGTGTAGATGTTGCGCCTACTTGACTATGTTGTGAGGGATAGGAATGTGTTTTTAATTGTGTTTGGTGCTAAATTAGATAAATAGAAGGATGTGGCTCTGACTGTCTATGCTAGATGGTACACAGAGTCGCTACAAAACTAGATGGGCCTCATTATAATAAACAGAGCTGTCTGGTGTTGATGTGATCCACATTTACTCTAGCCACTTTATTTTGCCCATCTGTCTAAAATAAAGGGATTTATTTTTATCTACAAAAATCAAGAGTTGATTGCTATGAAATTTATTTGGTATATATTTAAATAACCTGAATATTTTATTGACCCTGAGGGGAAATTTGTCTTGGATTCATGTTGCTGTACACAGACTTAAAATACTGTTGCTCTCTTTCAAATCATTATATAAACTTCTGTCCGTTACACCAAAGTCAGCTCATGATGTTTCTGGTCTCTGGCTACTTATTTAAATCGTCTTGGTTTTCACCATATCTCTCCACCTTATTTTTCATTGCGGAAGATATTTCCTGTGAATGTGTAAGACTTCCGATTCAGTAGCTGCTATAGGGAAATAATTAAGAAAGTGCGGTAAACTTTTTGTATGACAAACCCGTGTGTTTATGATTATGATAGGCAATTAAAACAGATTGTAATATCAAGCAACTTAAAGGGGGGGTATCACACACAGTTTCTGCCAATCTCATGTTAATCTTGAGTACCTATAGAGTAGTAATGCATCCTTCATATCTCCAAAAAGTCTTTAGTTTTTATCATATTTGTAAAAGATACATACGCTGTACCAAGTCTTTCCGAAAACGGCCGAGCGTCTGACGTGTGAGCGGAGCTAAAGAGTGACGAGCTATCACGAGCACGCGCAGCTTTTGTGTAGCGATCGTCTGCAAGCCATCAATGGTCAGCTAAACAAATGTATTTAAACACACACAATACACCATCCCATTATCCATGGATAACTTTTGAGTCACTATAATGAATATAGCGTATAGTGAATGATGAATAATGAATTTATGAATTCACTACGTTCGTGTTGTTTACATTATATGCACTTAAGCGCCTATTGCCAACAAAACAGACATTTGAAGCAGTTTTACTCACCACCTGCGGTTCCAACTCAAGACCGGGATCATTACCGCTGTGACTGCTCCATCTTTCAGTTTTAAACGCTATGTAAATCCAGCGCTGAACTGGGCCTTGTTTATGAAACCATAAGCGCCGATCCTGAGGGCTCGAGCAGCCACGGAAAAAGACCAATAAAAAAGTAACACTTCTTTGGTGACATTGTTGATTTCGTGAAGTCCTGTGACCTGTGCAGCGCTGTCAACGTGTATCAGTATCGGTATCAGGCCGATACCAAGCTCATGTACTTGTACTTGTACTCGTACTCGTAAAAATACCCCCGATACCAAAGACTGATACCTCACGTGACGATACCTGAACTGACAGAATTTCCCGTGCACAGAGACACTGACAGCAACAGCATAAACAATGTCACAGGGGTGTGCAAATACTTCAAAATTAATGATGACAACCCACACATTGCGAACTGCATGCTTTCAATTACAATTCGCTATCGATTAGTGAAGGCGGGATAGGCGGAATCGCGCTGAATGACACAGACCAGAAGCGCTCTCTCTCTTTCTTGTGCGCGATCAGTTCTCCTTGCGCCTGAATGGTCAAATGCACACATAGTTGTCAAAATGTCCATCGTGTGGAGTATCTCATGTAAATACAGTAGGTTATGGCTTAAGTGCACGTAAACATTTGGGTGGAAACAGGACATGTGTGAGTATCCATGGATTTGGTCTTAAAGGGACCATAGCCTAAATTAAATATTTGTCATTAATGTTAATAAAACAACAAAAGATGTTAAATAAATGTATACATGGTAAATAAACCTACTGTATCTGAAAAACAAATTTATTTAATTTGTATCTATAGTATTTGTTCTATTGTTTGTAATTTGTTTGTAAATTTCTTTTTATATAACAACAGATATATATATATATTGGTAATTATGCCTTTTGAAGGTTATTGGACACTGTGAAATATTTGTTTAAGTTTAATAGCACATAAAAATTAGGCTATTACTTTTTTCATTAGAGTAATAATAAAGAAGCTGTCCTACATTCATTAGTCTCATTGTGTTGTGCTTGGAAAACTGCAACATCACCAAAAAAAAAAGAAAAAGAAAAAAAGAGAGAAATTAATAAATGTATAGGCATCGGTATCGGCGAGTACCAGAAAAAAAAATATCGGTACTCGTACTCGGTCCTTAAAAATGGTATCGGTGCATCCCTATTAATTTGTGTTCCGAAGAAGAACGAAGGTCTTACAGATGTGGAACGACACAAGGGTGAGTAATTAATGACAGAATTTTCATTTTTGGGTGAACTAACCCTTTAACAAACTGTTTTTGTAAAATAACAGGAAGTGGTTGACACCAGAAGTCTTGCACATTCAAATTAAATATGTCTGTGCCTACTTTTATGTTTTAGGTGGATACGCAATTATAGTAATTACATTGTGTCACTCACTGACTAGTTGAATTTGAAAATATGTAGTTTTGTAAATATTTAATATTAATATTAAAATACAAAAGAAGCTTTATTTTATAAATTATTAAAAATATATCTTTTTTTAAATAAAAAAAATTAGGTACTTAATCTGATTGTGTAACATGCATTACTTATAAGTACAGTATAGTAATTTTCTATCTCAACAATGATACTTGTTCATTCATGAGCACTGACATGCTGGCCAAGCTATGGAAACCACAGTTCTGGAGTAATGTTAAGATCTGTGCCGAATCCAATTACGAATGTCATTATTGTAGCACCTCAGCTTCCATCTCTTCTCTCGATAATAGCCGTCTCTAACAGCCACAAATGCATGTGTCAGCAAAGGACCCAGCATGCACTGCCCCAAGATATGTTCAGTATGGATTTACAGTCAGCAGTAAGAGCACAACATGAAATTCTAATCTCATCTGTTTGTTTTTTATGACCATTGTTATACCTTTGTTTATAAGAGTAATGGAGTTGTTCAGCAGGACATTTTCTGCCAGTCTGTGTGTACCTAAGATAAGGTGAAAAAACAATGCAATTTCTGGTGGAAAAATGTGTTTGTCGCATATGTTTTACAGTAGCAGAAGCTACATGTTGGTTAATTGCAGTCTGACGCTGTTTTCACTTTCAGCTTGCTAATGATAAGTGACTGCAAGGGAATTACAAACCTCTTATTACTGAATTCATGACTTATTCATGACTCTCCAACATGACAATTCCGAGTGATGCATGCTTAGTTTAGTCAGTATGCACAGGGGACAGCGTTATTTTCAATTGCTTGTGTGGATGTGTGTTTGTTTTAAGAGTGAGGTGCATACATTTTTAGCTTCTGCTGTTTTAGGTAATTCTGTGTTCTTGGAATAGCACTTAACCTTGCCCCTGTTTTTGGAGTCTTCAAGTATTTTATGGTGAAAAACAGCACTGCCATCGTAATTAACGAGAAGATGAAAGGACGAATGTGACTAATATGAAATATTAAATGATTCAGATTAGGGTTGGGAATCAGTGTTAATGATCATTCAGTTTTTCAGGGTCTGCATTGTCTAGCCGATGCAAAAGGAACACTGTCCTAAAATACTCTGACATTGTTTACCTGCACCAATAAATTTAGCTGCTACTTAATCTAGAGCAGCACAGCAAAAGAAATGATGGGTTGAGATATTGAGACAAACATAGCGATTGTGAGTGACATTGTTTTTATACAACTGGTCAATAAACAATAAGTTTATACTGATTTTAGATGAAGTGTAGACTGCAAGTGTGTGTAAAACCTTTGATTATGGGATACACTTATAGTGTTGTAAAAATGCAAGTAAAGTTTTTACAGAGCTTTATTAACATATTTTGATTTTCAATTCTTTGCACTTTAAAATAACTTCTAAATGTCTATTAAATAGTCCCTAGAAGTAACAGATGACAATTTAATTATAGTGCTTCTAATTAAGTGATAAAAAGCAGTTGCAAAGGTTTTGTGTAACACTTTACTTTTTACTCCCAAATTATATAATTAATTGAACTTACACTAGAAAGTTTTCAACATCTTATGATTTTGGGGTATGTGTCGTAGCGGCCTATGTTTCACCCATTTCACTTGAAACAGGCCTCGCAACAGCAGGGGCGTCCACTTCACCAAAAAAATGCCATAAAAATGCTTCTAAAAACAAGATATGGTGCAAAAAAAGTCTCTGTATAAGTTCTTGTTTTTAATATTTATAAGCATTATCACACGAGCAAAAGAGCTGTTTTCCTGAATATCAGCACATTTGCAAATGTGATATTGATTTCATACAACAATTCATTAAAGGGGCTATATGTAAGATTTTTACTTTAATAAAGCATAAAAATACCCCAATGTGTTTGCAGATATTTAGGAAACATGCTAAGTTCACCTACTTGTTTCTCAGAAAAACAATGCTACAGCCAGACATTCTACTTTGAAATGTGCATTCCGTGTCGGAATGTCTGTCTTTGTATTGGTCTGTGCAAAACCGTGTGCTGCCAGTTTAACCAATAGTATTTCGACATCACAGGTTGCCAGTTGGCGGAAAACACAGCGTACTGCAGCCATGGAAACCAGCAAACAAACTGGGTCAGAGAATCGCAGATTCTACCTGACCTAAAAAGCCTTTGCATCCATCTAAAAATCTCTGTGAATGACAGCATATTAAAACACAGATAAATCAACTCATCAGCTTACAGTGTGTAAGTCTCCTCAGCTTTCATTGTCAATTGCGCTCCCTCTTGCTGCGTGTCCTCAAGCTGGCCACCCGCGTCTTTGAACGAGGGGGGCGGGGCAAACAATATTTTGAATTTGGACTGCAGTACCTATTTCGACCACTGGGTGTCATTCCTACATAGAGCCCCTTTAAACAATAAGTTAAAAGGCTATTAGGTGACTTACATTTTAGACACAATATTGTCTGTTTTTCCTCTATTTTGACAATGAAGATAGTTCCAAACAGTAGAGCCATTGCGCGTCTCAGAGCAGCACAGTTTCAGTTTCGTTATTGAATGAATCCATGAGATAACATTGTAAATATAACAGAGATAAAGTTGCACTGCAATTACAATATTTTTGTCTGTCTTTTTTCCTCTGGGGGTCTTTTTTCCTCCAAATCGCAAAGGCCGCCTCTGGGTACATGAGTTCCTGAACATGATGAATGATGGGATACACTTAGCCTTAAATACCTCACCAAAGTGGTAATAGATGTAGTATGAATTTAATGTGTGTTAAAGGGCACAGAGCACTTTCCGAATGAATCAACATTTTGAACGAATCAGTTGAATGAGTGATTCAGTGACTCTAAAAACAGGTGCTTAATATTGCAAAATGGTAAGAGTGGTATGGAAGTATGCTATTCTGAATTCAGTCAGACTTGTTTCTTTCCTGAATAAAAAAGTTTTGAATGAATCAGTGATTGATTCATTAACTTAAGGCCAGTTCACACCAAGAGCGATAACTATAAAAATAACTATAACAATAACTATATTAGCATCCACACCAACGCACAGTATAGTCTGTTTATTATAAGCGTGCATTGCAGTTTTGTTGTCTTTCGCTTTAAATGCTCAAGCTCAAGCAGGATGGATTCTGATTGGCTTTCAATGTTTTTATCATTTATCAACTGGAAAAAATCGTTGTGAAATGATTTCAACGTTAATGTTTCTCTGGCCATTATCATTGTGGTGTCGACTCTGTCTGCTATTCTTTCACATGTAGAATGATTTTTAAAACTATATCTTTGTCATTATCTTGATCTGAACGGACCACTACTCACAGTCACTTGTTTCGTTTCTGAATGAATCCACATATTTAATGAATGAATACTCAGTCACTCACTTATAAAGACTATCATGCAGAAAGGCGGTTGTATTCAGTAGTGATTGCATCATGGTGGACTTTGGTAAATATCATGGTATTAAATTACTTGATGATCATTAGATTTATGTTATTTACAATTAGAGACAGCACTAAAGATCAGTCTAAGTATATGTCCATGTTCATGCACTGCTTGAGAAATCATGCATGCTGACCTGAATTTAGCAGATGAATACTACATCTAAAGTGGTTTTAGCCTGATCTTTTTTTTTAATTTTTTTTTGGTCTTTACTTAACTTTATGGTCATATCTGTGTTGCTGTGAGTAGCTCAGACCCTGAAAATGTCACATGAAGAAATTTATGGGAGTATAATTCATATCCCAGTGGAGGATATTCTGCTGTTCTTGCTGTGCCACACAGTGACTCATGTACAGTGAGTCAATGATGGGATAAGTAGACTCTTACGTTATTTTGGGCTGTTGGGAGAGAATATATATCACCTGTACCTACATTAACTGCAGAACCACAGATCCACAGGACTCTGTTTCACTTTCCTTTTCTCATCAACACCTACTTAAATAATTTCACCCTGTTTTGCACATTCCGAAAATACACTAAAAGTGCTACATTTCCATATTTTCCTCTTGCAAGTTCATAATCTGAATAATTTGCAACATAATGACTAAAGAGAGAAATGGTGCAGGTGATATTTCTCTTTCGTTCCCATAACAGTGCGTACTGTATGTGTGTTATGTTTTTAAAAGGTGTGATGAAATCCTCACGGGATATGCACAACACACATAACGCCCTCTTCACAACGGAGCGTTTAACAGTTGCCCTCCTCTTTCCGTTGCGTGTACAGGAAGTACTGCAGTTTTTTTTTTTTTTTTTTTATAAGCATCTCTCTAAATTACACATGAACACATTTAGTCGCACCGTCAGACACACATTAGACGCAGATGAACAGATGGCGTTATGAGCAAACATTTCATTGCATGATTTACTTTTAATGCTTGTTGAAATTGCTGAGCTCAGGAAAGAGGTGGTTCTGGGCACACGTCTTCTCACCTCTGAGCTTTAGTTAAAGATCTGTTTCCACGGTTAGGATGACGCCGAATCTCCTGTGTGGTGCTTTGAGGAATGAAGATGTTTAGTGTGGGAGCGCTGTGGATGTTTTTGTTTGCGCTGAATTCCCTGTTAACCCCAGGCGTAATGAGTGTTTTACAGAAGTGTAAATTGTAACTCTTTCATCACCGTTAGAACAGACAGATGCCACTATTTCCTTTAAAACAGAAAAAAGAAAACCCAAATTAAATGACACTTGAGATGAGGAGCAGTTATCACTCACTAAAAAGCTGTGCTGATAACTTATGAATATTTAGACTGTTGCTGTGCTGTCTGACGCATGGGAATTTCTAAAATGTTTTTCCATTAACGTTTCATTGAGCATTGGTTGTGTGTTAATGAGGTCATTTGGCTTTATTGTAGCATACAGTAGATCTCTGTGAATTACATATGCAATCATTTAGCTGAATTTATTTAAAGCAGCTGTGTGTAATTTCTGACCAATAGATGCACAAACGGAGTTGCAAAATAATTAGTTCCAAACATTTCCAACAGGTTCCAATGGATAATCCCGCCCCAAACTCACATCATTGGTCGAGCAAAAGTTGCTGTGTCATGCCTCTCAAAAAAACAGCAATGTTTACAGCATTTGGGAAATTAACCTATAAATGGTTTGTATTGCGTCTGTACGTTAAACTAGAATAGAAAGAAGTGTTAAAAAAAACAAACAGCAGCTTTGAGTAATCTATTCATTTAAATAATGAATATTAATGAGTGCATATGAATGGGCAAATTGGATTCTAATTATTTCCTTTGATTTGTTTGTTGTTGCAGCAGCCATTTTGTACTTTCATGAGAAGCTCCAAGTGCACATACAATATGCATGTTTATCATTTAAATTGAATTATATTTATCAGTGTGTGTTGTGGTGCAGGTTTCTCCTTCAGAAGGCAATATAGAATGCCTTTTCAATTTCAGTTTGAGTTGAATTTGAATTAAGGTATCAAGCAGAATGCAGAATTGCAATTCAAAATGAAAATGAATTGAAGTTGAAATGTAATTTTTAACTAGAAATGTTTTGTATGAAATTAATGGTGTACAGCCAGAGAATGTGCCTACAGTAATAATTATGATCCCTCAATGAGAATGGACAAGTGAAGTCAGATTATGCAGTGCTGCTGAGCCAGACACTTAGATGTGACTCAATAAATGCCTATAGGCCTGCTTTTTCCAGCATTGACTCATTGAAGCTTTAGTGTGACATCCCAACATGCAGTAGGGGCATAGAAAGCACATCAACTATGTATCCGTGTACACGTATGCTCCTTTGTATTGTGGCACTGTGACACAAGTGCCACAAGGTTGACTCTGATTTTGCCAAGTAGGATGTGTTCCAGGATCAGCATCTTTTGTTGGAACAACGTTCCTGTCAAACAGAATCCTAACCCTATCACTAACCTGTACCCTAACACTTAACTAGTGTTAAATGAGAGGGAAATGGCTTGATAAGAATGGCCCAGCCCTGCCCTGGTTGAACAGAAATATGGTTTCAAGACCAAGAATATATAAAAAAAAAAAAAAAAATTGCCATACTTGGCAAATCATGAGCTGCGTTTCGATTCACAGGGTCCCTGCACAGTGTTGACTGCTCCCTACACACTCAGCAGGGGATATCTGTAGAAGCGTCTCTCAAAATTTGTTCATTTGGAATTGACTGCAACGTCTTCAAACAGATAACACTTGAGTTGCTCAGACTGGTTTTGAGTAGGATAACATCATATGCTTGTGTAAATAGAAATGTAAATGTTATGAAAGTAAATATTGATATATAATATGTATTTTATACACTATACCGGCCAACAGTTTGGAATAAAAAGATTCTTTTTAAATGTTTTTGAAATTTGAAAGTTTCTTATGCTCATCAAGGCTGCATTATTTGATCAAAAATACAGTAATATTGTAATATATTATTTAATTTATAACAACTGTTGTCTTTTTTAAAATGTAATTTATTCCTGTGATGAATTTTCAGCAGCCATTCCTCCAGTCTTCAGTGTCACATGATCTTTCAAAAGCATTCTAATATGCTGATTTGG
This sequence comes from Ctenopharyngodon idella, assembly GCF_019924925.1. Lineage (NCBI taxonomy): Eukaryota > Metazoa > Chordata > Actinopteri > Cypriniformes > Xenocyprididae > Ctenopharyngodon > Ctenopharyngodon idella. The sequence goes on from NC_067228.1 coordinate 18,948,547, forward strand.
TGCTCAAGAAACATTTCTTAGAAAAACAAAATACTTTTATTCAGCAAGGACATATTAAATTGATCAAAAGTGACAGTGAAGACATTTTGTAATGTTACAAAAGATTTCTGTTTCAAATAAATGTTTTTCATTGAACTTTCTATTCATAGGATTCTGAAGAAAAAAAAAAATCAGAGTTTCCACAAAATACTACACAGCAAAAATGATTTTCGAATCATTATTAATAAATGAGCGCCGATAACAACAACAACAACAACAACAATAATAATAATAATAATAATGGCTGCTAGAAATACAGCTTTGCTATCACAGTTGATTTTTATTTTCATGGACTTTCAGTTTGTTTTCATCAGTCGCGTGTTCCTTTGTTTGAGTTTCCCGCCACTCATCTGTTTCCATGGACACTAACCATTCATCACAGCTGCTCATCATTTAGTTCATCACCACTGTGTCTTTAAGTTCTTCCCCGTTCATTGTCTGTTGTTGTTTGTCTTGCTACACGCTGTTACACCTTATCGCATGCTTGTTGGAATTAAACCTTGTTATTATTTTTGAATCTGCCTTCATCTGTCTTCATCTTCTGAATTGCTAACAAATATTTCACAATATTGCCATTTTTACTGTATTTTGATAAATGCAAACTTAGTGAGCATAAAAGACTTTAAAAACAAAAAAAAAAACCATTAAAAATTTTTAATTATTCCAAACCTCTGACAGGTAGTCACAGAGTTATTGGTAAGCATGTATTCATTCTCAGTATTTTATCTCAAAAAAAGCACAAATTGATTTGAGGACTCTCCCTCATTTAAGCTAAAGGCCTTGCAATCCTCAGTGGGTTTTGGACAACAGCCTCCATGTTCCACACAACTAGAGAAAGATCCACTTGAAGTCATGGACTGGTCTTCTTTGTCTCCATCTACCTTTCTTTCTCAAGTGCTTTTTCAGAAGAGTTTACTACTAATTACTGTGGTACTGTATCAAAAGCTGTGTAATTAGGTTTAATGTTTTATTTTCAGCCACCGCAAAACCCACCAGTCTACAGCAGAGCTCAACGTCCGTTTATGATTTACATTTGCTGTGTGTTTGGAAAGTAATCCTGACAAATGTGGAGATTTTAATCACTCTGTACTCTGCCCATTCATTTTCAAGCCTGGCAATCATGTGAATGAGCAGCATTACTGAGGATCATACCACTTTAAGAGGGCATAAAAACCGGAGGTAATTTGCTCTCAAAAATACCTGCAAAAGTGCACTTCTGAGTGCAGGAAACCATGTGACTGCTGCTCTGTAAATGAGGGGATGTTCATTGCTTAATGGAAGCTGTGTATGATCTTTATGCCACCTTTTACGCTCCGTACTTCTCTCGAATAGCATATTACACTCTAACGCGCAACAGTGACTCTGTGTGAAGTGTGTATTATTTTCCGAATGAGTGAATCACTCAGCAGACTCTCATGGATCAGATCATTTCAGTGCTTTCCATAGGATCATTTGTACTCTGCCACAGCGCATGCAAATAGTTTTTTTACGGAGCTTGTGCTGGATTGGTGTCTTGTACTGGCAGACGGAAGCTGATCTTGCATTTTGCTAAATAGCAAAAGCTCTAGTGACATTATGTTTAATTAAACAATTATGCCATTTATCGGTTATCAGACATTTGCATAGTCTAGTTTAGGCATAACAACATAATGTACATAATGAGCAATGGATGTTCATTTTGAGAAAAATGTTATGGTAGAGTTCCTGTTACTCTGTGCACAGTAAAAAACTATAATTGTCACATAACGTGGTCAATAGAAACTCTCACGATGAGGAATGCTTCAAGGAGACAGGCTTTAACAGAAATACTCAAGAGTTTGTTAGGATAGGACAATATTTGGCCGAGATACAACTATTTGAAAATCTGGAATCTAAATATCTAAATATTGAGAAAATTGCCTTTAAAGTTGTCTAAATGAAGTTCTTAGCCATGCATATCCACTCACAAAAATACATTTTTGATATATTTACAGTAAGAAATTTACAGAATATCTTCATGGAACATGATCTTGATTTTTGGCATAAAAGAAAAAATGATAATTTTGACCCATACAATGTATTGTTGGCCGTTGCTACAAATATACCTGTGCTATTTATGACTGGTTTTGTGGTCCAGGGTCAAATATGTTTTTGTTTGAAAATGCATCTTTTTCTCTCCGTTTTGGCCTTCTGATGTCATTTTTGTAAAGGCAAATTGAGCTTTTTGAAAACGCTCTCCAAAGTGTATAAATTTGAAAACGCTGTTTTCGTGTTGTAGTGTGGATGGCAAAAACGGAGGTATTTGAAAATGATGATGCATGTTTAGTCATGTGACGCATATTGTACCCATAGATATCTATAGTTGTATCAGCATTGTTGTGCCTGCTATTTACATTAACAGTATTGCTCAAGATAAATGCTCCTTTGTAGAATCTTCGCATTACATTCCTGCAAAGTTGACATTGATTTTTTCTCACATTTGCTGTCCTGCGTGGCAAAATATGATGACAGTTGCATTTTAAACCTGATTTTGAGCGCGACCTGGACGCAACAGTGAGTGATGCGTTATTATACTAATAAAATGATTGTGCCAGAAGAATAGCAGGAGAACTTTATTAAATCTGCTCTCTCTGCATCATCTCGTAACTTGAGCTTTTAGTATGTTTTACGCATGTGCAGAAAGGTGATTTAAGCGCTTTCAGACATTTCAGTGTGGATGACCAACTTTTGGATGAGGAGCGTTTTTAAATAAAAACTCAATTTTCAAATGTCTCCGGATTAATGTAGACGTAGCCTAGGTCACAGGAACACAAAGCCTAATCCTAACAATAATATATCTAATAGGACATTTTTTACAGTAAAATCTGTTAAATGTACAGTTTTTGGAAGTGAAAGAGAACAAGTCATTTGTCATCAGGTCAACAAGTCATCAAGTCAATCCCATTTGATTTTTTTTTTTCATTGAAATAAACACGTTCTTAGTTTTTTTTCTTATCAGTTATGTACATGTATGATATGCTGCTGATATATATTGTAAATCCCCAACAGAAAACATATGAAAAAGTAATGGAAAATGTATATAGACTAGTAAGAATTTTTATCCGTCCAAAAGTAAAGCTGTGCCTTTACTCCCGGAAGTTGTGTTAACTCAGCCAATCAGATTACAGCTTTCCAGATTGAGAACTTGCATTCCTTTTTTTGTAAGCAGTATGCATCAGATGGTCAGTGAGCGGACTGTGGGCGTCTGAGGCTGAGACTACTGTAGTCCACAGCTGGTGCTGCTTTGCTGCTCGTTTTGCTTGCCAAATCACCTTAGCGCTTTTAGACCTATGTTAAACATTTGGTGGTTAGGTGGTGGCTATAAAGCGTTTGATGAGATGGAACTTATCTGATTTCCTGAAACCATTGCTCCCAAGCAGCGATACTGAACTTAATCGTCCTGGTGCCAGTTCAGTGCAGTCAGCATGACCCAGCCCACACCACCCCCACATCTCTGGCTTCTTATCAGCCCAGACTGCACCAAAGAGTGCTCTCCCACTGGAGATGTCTCCAACTAACCAAGCACACTGTACAGAGAAAAAAACACTGGGTATGTGTGTGCATAAGCTAGTGAGGCCCAAGTCTCATGAAGTTCTTGGCTATCAGCACTCACTGCCTTGTGTTGATACAACACAGTGATGGATTTTATAGAAAGATAGATCTATCTATCTATCTATCTATCTATCATCTCAGAAATATTAAATAAATATAGTTATGCATATAGTTTCTCTTATGCTGTTGCTGTCTGTTTTAAAAGCTACATGTAGAGAACTTGGCCTATAGTCTCTTTGGCTCTGAAAAACATAAATCTTGTCATTTCCCAGTGATAGAACATGCATAGAGTAATTCTGTGACCAAGCTGTGTAACACGCCTATGGACCATCTTCTAAATAGCAGCACTGTATAAAGCTATATGGGCTGATTATGCTTGGTGTTATCCTTTTGTTCTGCCCTAGTATGAAGCGACTTATTTTCCAATGTGTTTCAAGTATTTAACCCAATTTTCTGCTGCAGTATTCAGCACCCTGCAAGAAGGGCATAATGTAGATGAATGTTAGGAGAACTGTGTATCTCTGCAGGCATTTGTACATATTGGAGCTGTCCAAGGTGCTGAATTCAAACAGACGATAGTAAAATATGATCTCATTAGTTATATTTGTACATAGAGTGTGTTTCTAGCACACATACATTGTTTTATATTTGGATAAACACTGACACATTTTCAACAAACTGGCAGAAGCATTCTGCGATTTTTGAGTTGATTTTACTATAGCTATAATAAAAGATTAAACATACACTGCTGTTCAAAAGATTTGGGATAAAAGTTTTTTTACTTCAACATTTTAAAATGTAATTTATTCCTGTGTTGGCAAAGCTGAATTTTCAGCATCATTACTCCAGTCTTCAGTGTCACATGATCCTTCAGAAATCATTCTAATATGCTGATTTGATACTCAAAAAACATTTATTATTATTATCAATGTTAAAAACAGTTGTGTACTTTTTTTTTCTCAAGATTCTTTGATGAAAAGAAAGTTCAAAAGAACAGCATTTATTTGAAATAGAATCTTTTGTAACATTATACACTACTGTTCAAAAGTTTGAGGTCAGTAAGAATTTATGTACAAATACCTAGAAAAAGTATGAGATCATTGTAATTTCCTCAGCAGGGGTTAATATGAGTTCCACAGTCGAAGACCCAGCACTCCTGATATAGTTGGAATAAAGAGATACCCCACTGCTCTGTCCTCAGTAGTCTGACCCGCTTTTCAGTGCCATGACCCAATGTCCCTTACTGCTGCTAATCCCCGTGAGTCCTGCAGGCTCTTCCAGCAACTCCTCTCAGCTTTTTCAGTCCGTCTCAGTGGCTTCTGCCTGTCATCAGCTCTCTAAAGCCCAGATCTGCTCTATACAAGTGGGGGGAAGGAATGAAGGGACAGAGAACTTGCGATATGAGAGTGGGCGGTATGACAAAAATCTTTTATCAGTATTTATATCACAGAGTCATTTTGTCACAGTTATAGTGTAATATATATATAATGAAGAAAACCACATTTACATTTTTTTTATGATCACCGATGTCACTGTAAAGGAAGTGTAGCAAGTCTTCCATTATATTATATTATATTATATTATATTATATTAATCTTCACAATTGATTATATTTTCTAGAAATTAAAACCTAAATATATATGTGATTATGCATCAAAAAAGTTGCATATCACTGTGACCGCCTCCTCTTTCTCTCCTAAAGTTATACTGCATGACTGCACTCTCAGAATCCAGGCTTCCATTACACTCTAGAAGCAACATCAATTTGATGGTTTTCTGTGATTCTGTGACCTCTTGGTTCACCCCTGCATTAGGTCTAATTATTAATTTATTTAGATATAGTCTGTAATCTCATTCACTCATGCACAGTTATATTAAACAGTATTGGAGATGCTAGTTTAAATAATGAGCTTTTAACATGACAAGACTATATATTTTAATATTTTAAATATTTTAGTAATTTATTATATTTATTTAAATGTTGGAGGTTTTTTTGTATTATTGGTGGTATTATTGATAGTATTTAGTAATCAGAAAAGTATTTTTTGGCACAAAACCAAACTAGAAAAAACATTTATGTAACTCAGTTATGTAGCGTAAGTTCTGGCAGGTCACGTCAGTCAAGCTCGCATCAGCTGACTCCCAGGTGACTCGCGTCAACCTATAGGAATACGATGCCTATCACAGCATCCATATATAAAGTACCTCAGTATTATCAGCAGCTATCGCATTTCTCAGGAGCAAATTACCCTCCTCCGTCCCCAGCTCCTCCTCTCGTCAGTCAGGATTTGGTCTTATGATTCCCCTGAATCAGACTAATTCTTGAAATATGTGTACATGTTAAATTATTACTTATTGCTGCTCTCCCTGCTCTTATCCATGCTAGGCTGCATGGATGCACAGGGAGTTCTTGCCCAGAACAGAATCATACCGCCAATACAAACTCTATGCATTATCAATCATATTTGACGATAGTGGTCTTGACAGACATATTATAATATGCAAGCATCTGCATAGGGATAAACTGGTGAATCATATTTGAAGCAGTTAATTTCAGTGCATTGGTCTGAATAAATTGTTTCACGAAAATTAAGTTTACTTCCTAATGCTTCAAACGAGAGAGGGTGGACATTTGGCACATTTTATTATTACCTCAGCTCGCTCACCTATACAGTTCATCGTCAAGTCATGCTATTCCAAGTAGCTTGGTACTGCAAAAGCTACTCTAGCTCAGCTGTTTTCAAAACACTAATGACAAATATACAGTTAATACTGTAGCATCACTACTTTTAGGGTGTGTTCACACTTGGCAGATTTGGTTTGATTAAAACGAACTCTGGTGCGATTGCTCTGTTAATGCGGTTCATTTGAATAAGCGTGAACGCTGCCATCCGAACCTTGGTGCTCACATCATAGGAGCCATGTTGCCGATTACAGTTCGGTAAAGGCATCAGAGCCATGTCTCCTTGCAACAGATCTTTGTTTGTGTTCAACGGAGCAACTCCTGGAGCTGTTTTGACTCCTTTATGCATGTTATAAGCTCTTCACAAGTTTTCAGCAGGTAAAAATACCATCATATGTACGTACGTACATACATAACAGCAGCAAAATATACGTCATAAAAGCGTTCATTTTTTTTTTTTTTTAATTTGTTTTGTATCTTTAGGTTTGGAACCAAGACTAAATGATTCTTTTTTTGGTCCGGACCAAGAGAACCGAACTATTTTCTTCTAGAGCTGCTGTAGAGCCTTTGTTGCATAATCTTCCTGTTATCACTGTAAAGCTGCTTTGAAACAATTGTAAAAAGCACTATATAAATAAATGACTTGACTTGACCGAACTACTAGTGTGAACACACCCTTAGTTTAATGACTCCCCAACACTGATATTAAAGCAATGAAGAATCTCAGCTGGACCTTATACATTTAAGGGGGGGACACTACAGGCAAAAACAGTTTTTTCATGCACCTGTCAATTTTGAGATTTGGCACTTTTTGGCTTTTTTATAAAGTGATTTTTTGGACTGGTGGAAAGAAAACATCCAAAATACACTTTTAAGTGTATATTTTATAGTACTTTATCTATTTGCGTCTGTAGATTTCAATTACAGTAAATATCTTTAAACATCTTTAACAGTAAAAATCTGTTTTTTTCTCCTGCTCTGAGTCAGAAATCTCCACTTCAGCAGAACTTACATACACCAAACTTTACAGTTTTATTCCTATCTATATTCTGAAGGTTTTTACAGAGGGATTTGTTGATATATAATTTTCCTGATTTTATACAACATTTTATTCCTAAAAAAAATGGTGAAAATGTATTTTTTTCTGTTGACAATATTTTCTGATTTATAGAGTGATAAAAATAGATATTCAAAATTCCCTCTGTAAAAACCTTTGAATTTAATGTAAAAAAATAAATAAATAAATAAACAAGAATTTTGAACTTCATCCAATATTCAGACTTTTGTTCTAGAAATTTATGTAAATTAGCGCATATTTAATTAGATAACGCGTCATTTGCATATTTAAACATAACATTTCAGAAAACTTGTAATACAAAAAATGTTTGCAATACTTAATGTAATCAGTCAGCTGGGGAAGTATGGTGATATCTATTAGTTCATTTTTACCCTATTCACCTGGGGTGTCTCGCCTTAACAGCATCTTTGCTTCATAAATAATGGCAACTTTTGATGCTTTTACCAGCCTGATGATCAAAGCTACTCACTTTGACATTTTTTAGTGAGCTAAGATGCTGAGAGCTCCTCTTTAGAAAGTTCTGTCCTGGATGCAGGGGAGATGATGTGACAGCTTACGGGATGGCTCAATGTGGGTTCCAGCAGGTTCTATGCTACCCATAGCAACACTTAGCCTGCTGCCCACATGCATTCCAGCTCAGCGTGCCACCCACTTCAGAGGCTGCGGGTGCAGGTGGAGGCTTGATGGTCCCGTGAGAGCTTGCTAGGAGGTTAAACGAGGTGACATCTCTCTCTCTTTCCTTAACTGTAGTTCTCTTCATCTCTGCTGCTCTGAAACCCTGAGCTCAGCTTATGATTTAATGCCCTATTCACTCCCCACTCCTTCCCCATAGAACTCTGCTAGTGCACTAAATCAGCATCTGGCGCCACATATCAGGCAGACGATTTTCCCTGTGGCGTAGTCAGTGTTTTGCAGGATAACCTGCTCACTAGCTAAGCTTCGCTGGAATACGCATAGCTAAGGACGTACGACTGCGAGTGCCATACATCAACGGTGCACAGATAAAAGAGGCAGGTCTCTTAACGACAGCCTCCTGAGGGTTGCAGCGTGCGGAGAGAGCTGTCATTAAGCAGATGGGCCGAGACCTGGAAGTGAACACAGCTCAGAATGCTTCCCTCATCTCCTTACATTATCTTTAAAGGCCCCTGGGGTTTAATAGAGCAGTTGTTGAATAATTGAGGAAGCTCAATAAAGCCTAAGTTAATTTATTGTTAATTTATTTATTTTTTTTTTTTTTTGGCTCAGGGTGCAGAGATGTATTGATTTGTTCACGGATGCTGAGATCTGTTATATTTCAGTATGAATTACAATGAATGAAGTGGTATGGAGAAGAGTGCTTATGAATCATTTTCCTTCACTGAATTCAGCTCATCTACTGCGGACTGACCGGGATTATTTCATGCCTTATATCATTTGCTTTGTTCCACTGTGCCCTTTCCCCCCCACCACTCCAGAGAAAAGTCTGAGTCATTTGTGGCCACTGTTTGGCTTGATAAATGAACGTCCCTGTCTAGGTGCCAGACGGTTACAGGTTAGGTTGCAGGATTGACCTTAACTGTCGCCACACATACAGCTCATTCTTGCAAATCATATTATAGCTCTTTGTGGCCCACCATAGACATAATGACTTTTTATACTGTACAAACTGTATATTCTATCCCCCAACCTTAACCTTACCCCTAAACCTACCAATCTTTTAAATAAACTTTTCCTGATAATTTACTCACCCCCATGTCATCCAAGATGTTCATGTCTTTCTTTCTTCAGTCGAAAAGAAATGAAGGTTTTTGACGAAAACATTCCAGGATTATTCTCCTTATAGTGGACTTCAGTGGCCTCCAAACGGTTGAAGGTCAAAATTACAGTTTCAGTGCAGCTTCAAAAGGCTTTAAACGATACCAGACGAGGAATAAGGGTCTTATCTAGCGAAACGATCGGTCATTTTCGAAAAAAATGTAAATGTATATGCTTCCGCCAAAACCGCATTTCCGTATTCTCCAAAAAGTTTACGCTGTATGTCCTACGCCTTCCCTATTCAACTTACGGAACAAACGCAGCGCCAGTTACATTTTTTTCCGTAAGTTGAATAGGGTAGGCGTAGGACATACAGCGTAAACTTTTTGGAGAATACGGAAATGCGGTTTTGGCGGAAGCACTTAGAAGGCGAACATTTGTTTATATAAAGCATATACATTTACATTTTTTTTTTTCGAAAATGACCGATCGTTCCGCTAGATAAGACCCTTATTCTTCGTCTGGTATCGTTTAAAGCCCTTTGAAGCTGCACTGAAACTGTCATTTGGACCTTGAACCTTTTGGTGTCCATTGAAGTCCATTATGGAGAAGAATCCTGGAATGTTTTCATCAAAAACCTTCATTTCTTTTCGACTGAAGAAAGAAAGACATGGACATCTTGGATGACATAGGGGTGAGTAAATTATCAGCAAAAGTTTATTTAAAAGTGAACTAATCATTTAATTTAGTTATTAAGTAATCAATTTAAACTATTTGCAAATGATTTAAAAAAAAAAAAAAAAAAAAAAAAAAAATATATATATATATATATATATATATATATATATATATATTCACTCTTATTTGTATGTCTAATATTTCAAAAACGCAAAGCATTTCTTGTCTTGTCACATTCAGTTATGAATTACATTAATCACATCATATTAATCAAATAATAGCATGTTTTCAATTCAAAGCGGCGAAATTTCATAAAAATTCTGAGTAGTTTGCATTACTGGATATTACTGTCGGCCGCTGAATAATTTCAATCATAAAACAGTCATCAAATATTAAATGTTTAGCTACTTACTCGCCACATACTCTTTCACTGCTAAAACGAAAGCGTTGCATTGGAATTTGCACTCATCTTCTGTGAACAAGTAAGTACGCCTTCTTTGATTCTATTGGCCAGCTCACTCATTTTGACAGTGATGAGCGCTGTTAGAATGCTGAAGCAGACCAGCCTATATTTGTAATTTTTTTTAACTTTTTTGTCATCCTAAAAACAAACAGAGCTGTGTATAGTACAGAGAGGGACTGTACTAATTATTAGGGGGACTTGTCCCCCTCAATGTCTATGGTGGTTACGGCCCTGGTTCCTAGTGAGGGACCATTATCCAAAAATATATAGGCAGCAGCTATATATTTTAATTTTTATTGTGAGAAAAATAGTAAACATGATATTATAAAAACAAAATGTTGTTCATTTAAATAATTTTCTAAAAGCAAAATAATCTGTTTATTTTCATGTCAAAATATATACATATATATTTTTAAGTATTATAGAATTGGAAAAGTGAACGTCCATTTAATCTATTGCATATTCTGTATTATACTGTACATGTCCAAATTATTTTCTGTGGTAATCAACAGCATGCTTTAATGTCTCTGCCTGTTCCTTACTAAGCTGTAACTATTGGCTTGGTTCTCAGTTTGAGAGGAGGGCGGGTAATGTGTTCTGCTCATTATGGCGGGACAATCAGATCCAGGCTTATTCCCACGCATCGGCTAGGCATCCGCTGAACCAGCATGACAGAGGCCTGACATAGTTTTTTTTGATTGTTCACATGCAGAAAGGGTGGAATAGTGCCAGGGTTATGGAGCCAGTGTGACAGAAAGAGTGTGAACTGTTCAATGAATGTGCGTATGAAGGGGTGGTGTACAACTGTAAATGATGTTATAGCGGCTAGTTGGCTGTAAAAAATAATGATTTCCTGAACTGAGAATTGAAGATGGTCTTTTGCTTCTATAATTGTGTGATAGACATGTTGCATACAGATCATACCTATGAGACTAATGCAGACAGAGAGATATTGAATGTTGAAGTGCTGTTTGTTGATTTAAAGTGTGTCTTGCTCAGAATGTTATTTCACGTGAAAAACAAACAAACAAACAAAAAATTCTTTATTTCTAGTAATTGTGACTTTATATCTCACATTTGTGACTTTGTTTCTCATAACTGTCATTTTGTTTTTTGTAATTGCAACTTCAGCTCAGAAATTGCAACTTTATTTCTCATAATTATGATTTTATATCTTTGTGACTTTTTTCTTAAAATAGTTGCTTTATTTCCCCAATTATGGCCTTTTTTATCTTAATTGTAACTTCATACCTCACAATGTGACTCTTATTTAAAGCAAATAGGTTTCCCTACTACTCTCTCCCTCTGCTATTGGTCAGTCAAACAGATAGACTCGACTCAAACCAACGCAATTGGTTGAGCCAATATTGCTGTATTGGGCTTGTAAGAATGCTGAAACAAACAGAGCAATGTTTTGATAGCGCCACAGAACCACAGTGTTTAACACAAAAGTAAAGACTTCTGCAGTCTTTGGAATTTAATTATCATCTAAGCTCAACTGTGCCATTTCTCAGCATTACCTTTCCCCAGGGACTTCACATAAATGGCCCCTGTGATAATTCCTGCTGTATTTAAACCTCATCCATCTTATACAGTCCCAAAGCACACTGAGACCACCCTGGATCAGTTCCTATTTCTATAGGTTAAAGTAGATTGCCTGTAATTGGTGGCTTCAGTACATTTACATTAATTCATTAATTATACCCTTTTATCCAAAGTGACAACTGAGTAACTCAGAGGGCTAGCGCATATAAAAAAAAAATGTAAATGAAGCTAGTGATAGCCCTCATTATGTCTTTGTAATTTGTGCCATAGGATTTACTTACAGTGTGCAGTCGTCTTCCCTTATGTCAGCGCAAGCCCGCTTCTTCGATCACTATGAGAAAGGATTCTGCATCACCTGTCCTGGACTGATAATTTATTAATATTATTATCATTATTAGTTTGCCCATAAAGCCTGATACAAACTGAGGCTGTCATTGTGTTATTATCAGTTTATTTCACTTAGACCAGATGTGTTACCTCCCACAAGGCTATGTTAGAGCAGACAACCTTTGATCAGCTATTTGGTTTAAACTACATCAGGCCAATGGATCAATAACTGCTCTCTTCTGCTAAATCTCATTTGTCTGTGGGGATTGTACACTTTCACTAGCTGATGAACATTCATTGAAAACATACAGTACATTGAAGAAAATAGTGTTTTGGATAATAAGAGAATGAGTGAAAAATTTCTATAAAATCTTTTAGCACATTTTTTTTTTTTTTTTTACTAGGGCTGGGTAAACAATATCGATTTCTCGATTTTAATCGATTCTCATTTTTACGAACCGATATCGATTCTTAAATCTTAAGAATCGATTAGTCTAGTCTGTTTTCAGTTGACGAATGAACAGAACATGTAGCGCGCCTCCTACCCAATAAATCGCAATAATCTTTGTGCTTTGTTACTTTTGATATGAAGCAAAGTCTCAGATTTCAAATTACGTCCATCTTATTATGAGATTCAAAAAATAAATACAGTTTTGGCGCTGTTTAATGTGATGTGACCGATCGCTAGCGCCTCAGTTAAAGAGAAGCGGCAGCACGGAGCGCATGTGAACATCCTCTCCTCCGCTTTAATACCAGTTACAGCGCAGAAAAAACATGACTAAACATCTGAACGTATGTTAAAATATACAGTACAACTTACCGAAATCCGTATCATGTTTCATGTAATAGCTCAATCAGTGTTTTAACCTCGGAAAGACGTCAATAAAACAGCTTGTAAACAATGTCACGTAACGTCACATTTACCTCAGAAAAACATATTCAGTGACCATAAACTCGTTAGTCAGCTAGAAAAGTGAACTCTAGAAAGCAACATTCTGATAAATATAGCTATGCACCGTTACATATTCATTATAATGTTCTTCAATATTTAATGCATGTTTGAATAAATCAGTTATGACAGCCATGATTTAAATTTAAAAACGAATTGGAGTAGAAATAATGATTATGTAATTCTAAACTTTATTTATTATAAAAAAAACATAATTGAGTGTAATTTAAGTGTTTGTATATAAATAAGTTAGTTTTAATCTTCAATATTTTAGTAAAGTAGTACCAACTGACTCCCATGTGTAGTTTACAGCATTAGTTGAGTTTTTTTCCTCTAGAAAATTTGCCATGTACTGTAACTGATACTGTAACTCCAAAATAATCGATATCGAATCGAAATCGTAATCGAATCAAATCGCAAGCATGTGAATAGAAATTGAATCGAATCGTGAAAATTGTGTCAATACCCAGCCCTAGTTTTTACTAATAATGTTAAAAATGAATGCTCTTTAAATGTGGATTGAAAAACTTTTTAAGAAAAACAAGGTGATAAAACGTAAACTTTTGACATGACATTATGAAATAAAACTATTGATAATTTAATTACAGAGGTTTACAATAAATAAAAGAGCATTTTTCATTTGTTTACCTTGTAAACAAATAGTTTAGAAAATATATACTCTCATTTTTACTATACAGTTCAAACATTTGGGATTAGTAAGATTTTTTTTTTCTTCATTTTTTTTTATTATTATACTTTGGCTTATTTGGAGAATAGGAAGGACAGTACAGGGAAAGAGAGGGGGAACCAAACTGGTTCTGCCCTTTTTCTCAGGAATAAGACTAATATTTTGAAAGTGCTTGGTAGGAGTGATCCTTCTTGACAGCTCTCAGTCTATTGGATCTACTGTAACACTTTGATGAGTTGCTTTAATCGAATGTGCGCTTTAAGACACACACACACACACACACACACACACACACACACACACACACACACACACACACACAGGTTTCTTTTGCTAATAAAGTGAGGACATTCCACAGGCGTAATGGTTTTTATACTGTACAAACTGTAGATTCTGTCCGCCTACACTACCCCTACCCCTAAACCTACCCATCACAGAAAACATTCTGCATTTTTACATTTTTCATAAAACATTCTTAAATATGTTTTTAAAACTATTTTAAATATGAGGACTCATGAAATGGCCTTATAAAACATTTTAATTTCATAATACCAGTGTAATACCTATGTCATTATACAAATTTGTGTCCTCATAAATCATGAAAACAAGCACAAACACACACACACACACAAACACACACACACAAACTGATCAATCCACTCTTTTATATCACTCTCCAGCTTATTGGCACAAACCATCAGCGGATCTGATGCAGTCATTCATTTATCTGTGTAAACTGTGCCAAAATGCTAAAACTACCGAAATAGGAGTGTTCCAGTCAGATGCTTTCGTACAGTACAGAGATAATACTACACCCCAATATAGGCACACAGAAAAAGGTGGTGGACAGATGGCTTCCTTGATTGTGTTTTCTTTGATCTATTACAACATCACTGGAATCTTTAAGGTATTTAATCATCTGATGGCAGGTTGGTGCAATCTGTCCTGATTGAGTAATGCTAGCAGAAATATTGCAGCTTGATCCTCCCCAGTGGCTGAACCTGGCCATTTATTCAAAGGAGGTCAAGCCCACAGGACACAAGGTTTTATATTATGGCGGTCTAAGTGGTCAAGGGCCTCGTCCCAGAGCCATATTGCCTCTGCCCGACTGAATCGGTCATGATAAGATTAATATTTTTATGAGTAAAAACTTATAGGGTACTTTTTCTCTGCTGCTGCTGCACTGTAAAAAATTTTCAAACTTGTAAATAAAACAAAGATTATTGGAATAAATTTTACAAGAAAATACTATTTCAGTTTATTTCAAAATTTCATGTTTAATTCAGTGTGTAATTAGTTTCTTTGTAATTGTTTGTGAAATTTACTAGCAGTTTCTGAGTGAACATTATTATACAAACTGTCTGAAGCCCGTCATAGAGACCCTATCCCAAACACACATGGGTCATTGACGAATAAGGTTTTTAAAAGTGTCAAAAAATATCACGGAGATATAATTAATTTTGAAGTTTTATTAAGTGTTAACAATGAGATTATGTTGCTTTTATAATCAATTCACACTGCGTTTGTCATTTATTACCAGATGGACAAAAAAAGTCATTTGGTTTAACCAAAATTTCGGTTTTACCGAATGACACTTTTGGTTATACCGAATGACGATATTTTCAAACAATGCTAACAGACTGATATCTAGCTAGCTAGCAAAAGGACAATCAAACATTTTATATTTAGTACAAGTTTTTAAAATATTACAACATTTTCCATGTTTTATAGCGGTTGTACCGAATGACCTGATATTTCGGGACATGCATATGAGCAAGTGAAAACATGAATTTTTCAAATAGTTTGGAGAGAGTTAGTAACTTTGCTTCACGACCATTTGGTCCTTTGCAGGTGTCTGAATGATGTCACATCCTGTCACATGATACTGACCGCATGACTTGATCCAAAATGGTCCCTTTATATTGGTTACTCCGAATGACATCAACGAAATTCATTTTTCCGGACATTTTTTCTCATAACAAAGCAACGACTTCTACACATAATTTGAATATAATTTTGCACTATGTTGATATATGATGTTATAAAATCATGCCAGAATAAAAAATATATACATTTATTCAATTTTAAGATATTCTAATCACAAATGAAATGGCTGTATTGGCCTTTGGATGGTTAAACCGAATGACCTTTTGACATTTTAAAATCTTTAAAATACCTTTATATGTAGCAAAATATAATTGAAACCTTTTGGATTCAATAAAAGAGGTCAAGTTGTACTACCTTACATACTTTGGATGTCATATCTTTGTTTTTTATTATTATTAAGGCCTTTGGACAAAAAAATGACCTGTCACGTCATTGACCCACATGCATTTGCGCCTTCTCTTTTACTCCAGCTCTGCTTACCAGCTTTCTGCATGAGGAAGTGTTACATCGGCTGCGTTAGTATTTTTTGTCAACTTCTTAGAAATGGCTCAAAGGAGACATAGTAGATGAGACTGTCATAAATAGCGGGGTTCTAGGAATAGCAGTCTGAAGTTTATAGCATTTGACCTTTACTGATGTATTATGAGTAAACAGTGCTTGCAGGCATCTAGAGTGCAGATGCCCCACTGGAGGCAGGCGTTAGTATGAAGATTGTTTGTGTGTCCTGTGCGCGTGCGTTTGAGCGTATTGACGCAGTATGGATGCACCTGTGGAGTGATATAGCCATAAACCGTCAACACGTGCCTTTAGGGAGCTTGCAGGCTGTTACCTAACAACGGTGGTCTCCCAATGCATCGAGACTTTCACATTTATCTTTTAAAAGGATGAGAGAGATAGAAAGGAGAGGGAGAGAGTGGGTGGAGGAAAGTCGGGCAGAGGGAACGTGTTGAGAATCAGTAAACTGGGGAATCCCAGATCTGTTGTCGTCTGTCGCTCACACTCAGACTTCCATCTGATCGCTCTAGAGCTGCTGTAGACTTGAGAACTGCTTTCAGCCAAACCCCACCTATTCATTCAGCCCTCTCAAACCACAACCACTACACCAACCAGATTTTTTTTGTAAATGCACAAGTTATCGCCACTAGGGTGTTTGATGGTTCTGGTTCTAATTACTCTTAAAGATTACGGTCACTTAGCGGTTATTTTTTAGAAATGCTTTTAGAACTTTTAGGAAATAAATATTTGGAAAATAATATAAAAAAATAAAGAGAAATCCGTTCCAGCAATTGGCCTTAAAGGGATAAAGTAAAATTCTGTCATCATTTACGCACCCTAATGTTGTTCCAAACTTTGAAAGGTGTCTCAGCGTTTTTGGTTTGTTTGTTTTTGGTTTGTCCACACATTGAATGTCAATAGGATCCAATGTTGTTTGGAACCCAGTGTTCTTAAAATATCTCCCTCTTCGAGGGAAAGTACTGTAAATGACAACAGAATTTTTTGGGTGAACTAATATTTTAATAACTTAATAAATTGCATTTACTTTTAATTCATGAATGTTATTATTAGTAGTATTATTGATCGTTAAAATATATATGCTAATATTTATCATTATTAGTCAGTTGTTTTGCAATTGGACTGTACTTGTTGTGCTAAATGTTTTTAATTCATTAAAAAGAACCTGCTTATAGTAATTTGGTCTGGAGATAGTATTGTAGTATGGTGTTTTGTTCTGTATTGGCTGAATAATACACAGAACCTGATTTTACCAAGTGCAACATGTACCTGGATCGCCATCTTTGTTAATCCCGGACCAACATTCCAATTAACCAGTCGGATTTGAGGGACAAGTTTACAGTTTATGTCAAGTTTAGGCTTATAGCCAGGGTTAGGTGCTTCTATATCAGTGTTATTCACCTATCACTTCTTTCTGATTTTAGGGATAATTTATGGGTAGGTTTAGGTTTAGCGGTAGGGATATAGTTAGGGTTAAACTTGTCTAACTCGTCAAATGCGAAAATTGTAAATGGAACCGATAGTTCCGTTCTGGGTCTATGACTGACCTCACTGCTGCCCTGCTTTTTTTGGCTCTCATTTTGAAGACATTTCTCACATTTATATGCTCTTACCACTTATTCTGTTCTGCTGTCAATCCTGCACAAGCCTTCCACCCATAAAGAATGAATTGGCAACGTTCGCTCATCTCTGCTCACTACGCGCCAGTGGACATGCAGGGTTAGAGGTTTGTTTAAATCCCTAACCCCAAATCTGAGCAATAAAAATAGTGATACTAAAAAAAGATAACTCCTCCATTGTACCATCGCGCTTTAAATGTATGTGATAAAGATGGCTCCTTTGTCTTTAGGACAATCAGTTATCTAGTGATTTATGGACCATTTTTAAAAAATGAAGAGACGTCTACTGAAAGCACTGGATGTCAGCTGATGGTTTAATGCTGTAAATCACGGCCTGATGGGTATCATGTAGCTGTGGCTAAAGAAGAGAGCCAGTGGATCTTTACCTAAGATAGATGAGTGGAAGCAATCTCATTTAAGCCTGTCAATAAGACTTGCTTTCACTGGAATTGACCAAATGTCAAAGAGACCTGGGCAGAAGAGGTGGGGAAAGAAAAGGAGAGGACAAATCCAGCCGTTTCCCCCCCTCTAGCTTGGGGCTATATATAGCTAGTGCTAAAAGGTCATATACCTAGTGGAGTAGACAACATGAGCGCTGCTACATTTGTCTTTCTTTGTTCTATCTCTCTTTTTCTGCCTGTCTGTCTCCTGTGAAATGGATGTATCCTGTCATGCTCCATTACCACTCTTTCTCCATCCTGAAAGATGTCCTCCAATTTCTAAATTGAACTTTTAAGATGTCTACTCTTGTCATTATATTAACCCTGTAGCTTGTAGCTCTTCAGGATACAGAACCATAGATTGGGGGGCGGGTGTTCGTGCGCTTCGTGCGCTTGTGCGTGCCTCAAAAGAGGACTTGACTTACACAAATACATAACAGCTACAAGTGTATGCACTACTTGCTTTATGCAAGCACTATATAGGATAAATCACTATACAAGACTTACTATATTATACTTTATCGACGCAAATTGATAGGTGAAACAACAAACAGCCACCCACAAATAGTCTATAGATAAACAAAGCATCAGGCTGTCTTTGAGTTCACATGAACAACAGTTAAAGTTACTCGTCAGACTACAGAAGAATACCGTAATTCCTCTGTTCAATTAGGCCTAAGACATCGAGAGTCACGCAGACCTATAACAACCCAGCCACTACACATAATTTCGAATAACATGCCTTACCTTAACACAGAATCGACCACAAACTCCAACATTTATATTTTTTTCCACGAATCTTTGAGTTAACATGTACTAAACATGAGTGGAATTTGCACCGCAGCGCCCCCACAACTTGATGCTCATGACAAGAATAGCATGTATTTTCTTTATTGAAGTGAATTAGGTTTAAATCGCTGTCATGCATGAATGAATGATATTTTTGCAATTTTACACATAATAATCCACGATGATTACATTACACAAAACTGAAATTGCACGTCAAAATAACACATTGTCAATATTTTTTGAGACCCCCCAAAATTTCACAAATCATGTTTTCAGGGGAGCCCATGTCTTATTAAGGGGAGCCGAGCTCCCTCTAGCTCCCTCGTAGTTCGCACCCTGGTAGTTCGCACCCTGGTTATAGCTTTGATATGTGTATATGTTCTTAGCCTATTTTTTTCTTCCTCCCATAGTTGAATCTGTCATCATTAATTCACCCTCATGTCATTTAAATCTTGATATTTTGCAGAATGTCAAATATGCTCTTTTTACAGAGAAGTGGGCAGTGGTTCCCTAGGCTTCTAAAGTCAATATAAAAAAACTGTGTGTGTAAACATGAATAGGATTTGAAATTTACAGCATAGAGGAAGGTAAATTTTGGTTTGTTCCTCACACAAAACCATTGTGTTTTTTATTTTTGGGCAAACTATAACTTTAAACTCCAAAAGAAAGTGCTTTGTATGGCTAGGTGACATTGTCAATATTGTGATGATCAGGGGACACATGCGTGAGAGGGAGATAAATTCATAAACCCATTAACTACATGATTGGAAGGCGGATTAAACACGCAGCGGCTATAGATGGATCAATTAAAAACGCTGATGTGTTTAATGAACGACACGGTTAACAGATAGTTCTCTATGTATTCCCAACTTGCAGTGGGCTCAAGCTGTCCTTCTCACCTTCATATCAAACAAAGCATTTAATTCTCTCACAGTCTGTGTGAGAGTGTTGCACAGGATGTGTGTAGTAATTTGTGCCAACACACACACACACACACACTTGCACTCCTATCGGATCTCATTTGGCTTCGGGCTGTAATTCATGCTGTGGGGTTCAGAGCAGTGAGCACCTACAGAGAGCCGTCTGTATTATATAACTTTTGGAAGTGAAATAATACACTCCCTAATGACATGCACCAAAAGATCTTCTTGCTGGTGATGTCATAGCAGGGTGAGGACAGGACAATAGATCAATCTGCATTTCACCGCACAACAGCTCTGTCGGCCAGGACACTGTGCCATTACCTAATGATTCTGAATGTGAGAAATGGCGCCTGCAGCAGTTCACAGGAAGCATGTCATCCAGCTCCACACCAGAAGTTTCCTGTTCCTGAAAGTGCCAGTGTGTGTTGTGTTTGATCATACTTAATATGCATGAATACCTGACTTCTGTTCTGTTTAATTGCAAAGGGCATGTGTGCTGTGGCTACAGTCGTTCACATGTCAGTGCTGTGTTTTGCGTGCTATGATTAAATCAGTGAGGAACTGTTTGCAGTCTCTGCAGTGATCCCCCCCCCCCCCCCCCTTGAATCTTGAAGTAGCCCAGTCTGACCACTTGAGGGCATCTTTTCTGTCTTAAACGTGCACATAAAGGCCCTTTTTTGTACTATCTGCCTTTAATCTGCCTTTTTTATTCACTAGTGCAGCAATTTTCAGGCAAATAATGTATTTACAGCACATTTGTTAGAGCAATACACAAGACAAACTACAGAAATAGCATTTCTAGACAAGTCAAGCCAAACTCCTTTAACTAGGAGGACCTCAACATGGAACCTATATGTCAAGCGGCTAAAGACTGTGTTCATTATGTTATGGTAAGTGTTGTCACTTGTATTATAGTAATGATTCAGCTGAAAGGCTGAAAGAGTGATTACAGTATGACATAATGGATGATGGCTGTCATGAGGGATTGTTTAGCCACATTTTGCAGTTTGTGTCTGATTTCTCTTTGATATCACTGAGCTGGTCTCTGCTGTGCTCTTGACCTCCCTCTTGTGGTTTTATAACAGCATAGCATAAAACAAACATTCATCACCATCGAAAATAAAGATTTCCGAGCACTTACTGTTCACATTGGATTGCTGTTATTTTTCTTGCTATTTAAATTTATCTTTTTTTTTGTGGGGGGGGTGGGTGCTCACATTTCCCAACAAGGACTTCAAGGACTTCTTCTAATATCCTACCTTTTCAGTACTGCTTTACACAAATGTTATTAACTTCTATTTCTAAATGGAGCTCAGTAAATAAATTATTTGGATTTCAGCCATTTGCAATTTAGCTGATCTGACTGTAAGAACTATAAATCATTGTTTGCAGGTGATTAAGCCCCTAATCACATAAACCTTTTATATAATTTGTGTCATTGTGTCAATTTATATAATTTGGGTCTCATAGGTCCCTTTGATTACTTAAACGTTTTTATTTACACTGTGTATTTCAGTATATGGCATATACATTTAAAAACCTCCACCACACTTAAAGGGATAGTTCATCCAAAAATGTTTTGTTTACTTATTGTCGAATTTTATCCATACCTGTATGACTTTCCTTCATCCATTGAACATAAAAGGTGGATTTTTGAAGATTATCCTGGCTGCTCTTTTCAGACGAAACATCTTCCGAAGCTTTTTGATAATTTTGCATGAGGATCGAACTGAAATATAAGTTGTTATTCAATGAAAATCTTGGCAGGTGGCCTCTTCTTGGTATGTTTATGAGAACTTGTGAAGTAGCAATGTCTGTTTTGTGAATTAATCTTTTCTATGAAACAGTTTGTTTTTACACAAATCAGAATGATACACTTATGAATCAGATTGATGTGGTTCAACTTACTGACTCAGTGAACCACTTGAAACAGTCTTTTGTATGATTTCAGAAGACTTGGGAAAAAAAGTAAACGTAATACTTATTTTATGCTATGTCGAATAATTGTCTGAATTTGTTTACCTATAATAGCCATGGGTAGCAAAAAACAATCTCTGCATAGCTATTCTCTCTTTCTCTCTCAGGGGAAGTGGGGATTGTGGGATATGGATCTCAGAGCTGCTTCAGATATCCAGTGTTGCACTGCGTCTGTTGTGGGAATGACATTTAAATGTGTGTTTTCCTTCTAGGGAGAATCTGTTTGCTGTAAATATGTCAGAGAGAGTTTATCACGGGTGCATAATGGCTGGTTTGTGTTTGCTGTGGTTGTACACACACTGTAAACAAGCAGTGTTTTGAGCAGTGTGTGGCGAGGTTATCGCATGCTTTCCGGAGATACTAACTGTGGAAGTGATGACTGAGTGCGTATCTTAGTTCACACCTGTGCTATGATCGCTAACAGTATTAAGTGCACTTCTGCCTGTTGTAGACCAGACGCTAGACAGCTAATCTCTTTTCCTGGCTGATGAGAATGGTCCAGGGCTGGTCTTTGTCTCTGTGTTCTCTGCAGCTGACCTTCCCTTGGATTTTAACATCTGGTCAGCAGTTTTTCAAGGCTCTGCAGAACTTAAGGTTCCTCTGCAGGGACACAAAAGCATTAAACCTTCTAACTATTGAGGCCAAGATAAACTGAGTCTTGGATAAGATTGTAATTTAATGTATAACACAAATACTATAGGATTATGCAACATTATTACTATAGGATTATACAACACAGATATTGTGAAGCAAGATTGAGGAAATGTTGTGATCAACTTTTTCTGTCAAAAAAAAAAAAAAAAACACCCTGCTGTATTAAAGCGAGGGCTTTCAACCATGGGTCCCTGAAGGTACTCCAGGGTCCCTGCGAAGAGTATATATAAAACATACACTGTAAAATTTTCGGAATCACTTTACAATTAGGTGTTTGTTCAAGGGTTAGTTCACCAAAAAATGAAAATTCTGTCATCATTTACTCACCCTCAA
Organism: Ctenopharyngodon idella; assembly: GCF_019924925.1. Lineage (NCBI taxonomy): Eukaryota > Metazoa > Chordata > Actinopteri > Cypriniformes > Xenocyprididae > Ctenopharyngodon > Ctenopharyngodon idella. Next base: position 18,971,436 of record NC_067228.1, read on the forward strand.
GTTGTTCTAAACTTGTAGGAATTTCTTTCTTCTGCTGAACACAAAAGAAGATATTTTGAAGAATATGGTAAACCAAGCAGTTGATGCCCCATTGACTTCCGTGGTATGGAAAAAAAATCAACTGTTTGGTTTCCGACATTCTTCAAAATATCTTCTTTTGTGTTCAGCAGAAGAAAGAAATACATTTTCATTTTTGGGTGAACTATCCCTTTAACATCAGTTAATGCAATAGCTAACATGAATCTTTAATCTTTGTTAATGTTAGTTAATAAAAGTATAATTGTCCTTTGTTTGTTCATGTTCATTCATGGTGCATTAACTAATGTACACTTTTAGTTTTTTTTAAATGTGTTAGCAAATTTTGAAATGAACCAAAACTGAGTAATAAATGCTGTAAAAGTATTGTAAATTGTTACTGACACCTGGAGATTCACCCGTAGTCAAAAGCAAAAGAATTCAGACTGCAGAGTGGCTACATAAACTGAAATCTACAGGTAACGCTAATACACACTGAATACACATAGTCACACAATGCTGATGTTGTTAACATTAACAATTTGAGAACAAAGTATGACAATAATAATAATTTTCACGGTTTGATGTGATCCGAGCTAAGCCATTAGATTTAATCATCATTGGCAGTGCAATTTATTGTAATGCTTTTTTTCTCAGTTGGTCAGAACAAAAGTGGCAGACATGTTACTTACTTGTTCAGATGACATTTTCAAGTGAAAATTCTTATTTTGGTCATACTTCCAAGACATAGACTCTGTGCTTCGGAAGTACAGTATCCACACCGGTGTGGTGACTGACAGCAAACATTAGATTCATCCACGCTGAGGAGCCGAGCCGACGCACAACCCACGTAAAGATGATAATTCCGCAAATAACTGCAATTGCAGCTTTCAAACAGAGATGGTGACAAAGAGGCAAAACTTACAGACTGCAGCTTTAAAGAAATAGTTCAAAATCTAAATTCTGCAATAATTTTCTCACCCTTATGTTGTTCCAAACCCGTATGACTTCTGTGGAACACAAAAGGAGAAGTTTTGAAGAATGTTCACTATTCTTTTTCTGACACAAAAATTATTGCTTTACCACTAACCTGACTCCAATGGTACATGTTGACACTCTCAGCCTGCACTAGGTTTTTGTTGACGTAGCTTCAGCTTTCTCATTGTTTGCCATTCCAGATCAGTTTTCAAGGGAAGCGATATTTAATTCTGCAACAAAAGGTACAGTTCCTATTGATCTGTGGTATTGCTAATTTTAAATGAGTTTCACTTAGGTATAATATTACAACACAGTGATTTAATTAAGGGGGTATTAATATTTCAAGCAGGTTCCAGGTCAGTTGAAATGATTTCAGCACTGATAAGGCCTGTGTGTGTGTGTGTGTGTGTGTGTGTGTGTGTGTGTGTGTGTGTGTGTGTGTATGTGCTTTTAGAGTTGCTTCTGTGCTGCTCTGCATGGGGATACATTGACAAATGGATCAAGGCTGTTCATGAGAGATTCATAAACCTTCCTCAGAGGAATATTGACTCAACTGCCATGTGTTTCTAACACATTATAATCTGCCCGTCATTCAAAATAGCTGACATATTACACTATAACAAATGTATGTTGTCAGTGTGCAAATTCATTATGCATTCCATTTCAGCCAAGAGAACAAATCCTTGGGAGCAAGCTAGGGTAAAAAATCATCCGTCATGAAGCGAAAATGAGTGGGGAAAAAAATCCACTGAGCTATAGTAAGTTGACCAACAGGGATTTTCCATGTAACTGCTGAAACAGGCGGTCCAGAGAAAAAGGTTTAGATTAGGGATGGGCATTAGACTAAGCAGCTTGCTTGGTATTAGCATTCAATGGATGTACCTAATAGAAATCCCATTTATCTCATGAATTGTAGGGGGCAGTGATGTGTCTCTCTCTCTCTAGCATCCATGTTTATTGTCGCAGTCTCTCTTTCTCATGTTTGCCAGATTTGCCATTTAAATAATGTGTGTGTTTTGCATGTAGGGGTTTGTGTGGGTGTCCCGCAGGCCTTTGTTAGGATTTTAGGTGGGTGTGTTCTTACTTGATTTTATTTGGTACAGGCTAGTGCAAGAAACGGGCCATAGCATGTGGTGTGTGGGAGCAAAAACACTGCGGACGATATATCGAAGGGACGTTCCCTGTATGCCAACTTCTCCTTTAGGGCTTTCTCACTCTCTCACACTCTTACTAAGAGTCTGTCATCATGTTTGAACAGCTCACATGTCACTGCAGACTGTAGGTAGGCTGCATTTTACCCTTGGGCTCCAGTTTGAGATGAATGCATTTGTTTGTTTTTTTCAGAGAGAATGATGGGGATGTAGTGGTTCAACCTAATATGACTGTTAATGTCAGCCAGTCTTTCAGAAGCCAAGTCACTCCTCCATGCCCAAGTACAGTAAAATAATTAGAAATGTCTTCTGCTCTCAAGCACAACATATTGTACAATTTGACTCTTATGATCTGGTTCTTTTTGTGAATCAACAACATACAGCATGAGCAGTGTAGTCTGATTCACAAACAAATGACTCTTATGATCTGGTTCTTTTTGTGAATCAAAAACATGCACAACAAGCAGTGTAGTCAAAGTCCCTTTAAGACGAGTCATTTCACTCGGCGGCCATCTTTGAAATGCCTCTCAGGCATGCAAGTGCAGCTCCTATCTCTTTGAATGGGGAAACATAAAATTCTCAGAAGCTGTTTGCCAAGCTTTCGATTAAATTTCATATTTGAAATCACCAATGAAATCTCACAACAACTGTCTCATAAATTTTGTTTCTAAACGCTCGAATCATGGCAAAAAACGGTATTTTCCAGGCTGGATCAATCTTGTGTCTCATTTTGGAGGCGTGCGTCTGACTGTTTCTATAGGAACCGGAGCTTCTAACGGCCACTGCAGTGACATGATGACTTTACCAATCGACGATTGGCTCTTATTTAGAAGGCGGGACTTATTTCGCGTTGCACTTTCTCCCATTCAAAACAATACGAATGACGCGTCTTGTGTTATTCTATGGTCTTTGGAGTAGTCCAATTCACAAAAAAATGACTCTTGTTATCTGGCTTTTCTTGTGACTCAGAAACATACAGCATAAGCAGTGTAGTCCGATTCACAAACAAATTACTCTTATGATGATCTTTTGAGAATTAAAAACATACAGTGCCAGCAGTATTGTTCAGTTCATGAACAAATGATTCTTATTTGAATCAAAAACGCACAATGCAAGCAGTTAGTCTGATTCATGAACAAATTTCTTATGATCCAGTTCTTTTGTGAATCAAAAACATACAGTGTGATCAGTGTAGTCTCATTCATGAATGAATGTTTCTTATGAGCTGGGTCTTTTAAACAATAGATAACAAGACTTAAGAGAGACGATTAAGAGTCCTTTACTGAATTTAATCAATCAGAGCGAATGAATCAACATCTGACTCACTTATTAAACTGCAGGTTATCATTATTTTCAGTGATGTCTGTATCATTTATTATTTATATGTATTTCTAAAATGAGCAGCTCCCTGCTGTAAAAACAGAGCTGTGTAGGAAACACTGATGTCAGCTAACGGTGACTGTGCACTGGACCTCGATGTTCCCTAAAGCTGAAATTAGCGCATTTTAGATAACGTGGGTCTTTATAGCAGTGCTTTAACTTTAACTGAACTGAACTGAAGATAATTATCATTCCAGGGGTTTCTCAAGGCTATGCGCTTTTGGCCCATTTTGTGTGCTTGGAGGTCCCTTGGGTTTCCACGGGGAGATTACTTTGCAGAGTCCTTCCCTCTTCTCTCTCACAGATCAGAAAAAAGAGGGCTTTCCAGGCAGGGAATCAACTCATTTAAATTCACAGTCTCTGCCCAGCTTTCTCGGATGAGCTTTTTTCTTTTTTTTTTGCTCCAATGCTGACAAGACACTTTTGAATGTTGCATACTTAAAACCGGATCAAAGGACACGCAGAGACGTGAGCAGAATTTGTAACTCTTGTTCAAGGGAGCAGCTCTGTCTATATCCATCTCTTTGGAGCACATCCTTGCATTTCCCACCCCCCTGGTGGGAGTAATGGCGTGTGATGCGTTGTGTTCTTCTCTGTCATTTAGACTACACTCTCTCACAGTTTTCTGAGAAATTCACTCTGCTCTCACTGTTCAGGAGTCAGTGCTAAGCCAAAACTGAAGCTGTGTACATCACTGAGCTCTGATCTTCTTAGAGCAATATGGAACACATGTCAACAATGACTAAAAACAAATGACATTTTCAGGACAAACCCCCCCACCCCACCACCACCACACACCACACACAACTGCAGTAATGAAACCTTTTACCATTCTCAGATTTTCACATCAGTGAGTCCGGTCAGTGAGAAACCGCAACTAAAAATGACATTGGGAAATCACAATACCACTTTACACATCCAAAGGTGTTGAGGATTTCACATAAGACAGAATTCCCAATGTTCACACATACTGAGACTGGTGTCATGTGCCAGTAATAGAAGAAAGCTATGTACTAGTAATAGAAGAAAGCTAATTTTCTGAGTAAAAAGTGTGTGGTGCTTAACCATGCAAAACTCTTTGGGTTTTCTGGGTCATTACCAGGGTTGTGGCAATTGCTGTGCAGTTGTTAAAGTGTTTTAGTAAGTGTTTACTATGTAGATTGTATGTCCAATCACTAAGAAAAGTAACAGCATACCTTTGAAGTTGTTATATTATGTTAAACCAGCATACTTCTGAAGTATGAACAATAAATAAGCACCAATAATTATTATTAATAATTAAATAATAATAGTTAATATAAAATAATGTGTGTTGTTAATATAGTTTCGTTTATTTTATTTATGTAGCACATTTAATAAAGGAAAAAGGTGACAAAAGTGCTGCACGGGTAATTAAATAAAAATAATAGCAATAAAAAACAGGTATAACACAAAACAAGACAATAAAATTACACATAACAATAAATGATACAATTCTTACATTCTGATCTCAACGGTGAAAGAACCAGTTACTCTAATACAGTATATTATATAGTTAATATAAAATAATGTATTTTGATTGCTTATTGTTTGGCTAAGTAAGTTTTTGGCCCCTGATAAAATGTCTGTAGTTTGAGGGATATGTACTGTATGGTTGTTTACAGAGAAGCGTCCTTGCTCATTTTACTACATTAAGATACATTTGACATTTTCACCTCTGTAATGAGATTTGTTGTTGATATTTAAATGTCAAGCTTAATGGCAAAACCCTCAAGCTCAAACAGACTTGTATTGATTTGCTGGATCTTTTTTGTTCTTGTCTCATTAATCTGCAATTTGATTTAACACATGTGCTCGTCTTACATTGGCTTTTAGCTTGATTTAGAGACTTGTCACATTTATTTTTTCATAACGCAGAATAACACTGGCTTGCACATGCAGCCTATGCAAATCAGTTTCTGAATTGCTTTTTTTTTTGTACTTAAAGTGACAGAATCAAGTATTATAGTGTGTATATATATATATATATATATATATATATATATATATATATATATATATATATATATATATATATATATAATTAACAGTAGTAGTATCTAACACAGGATCATCCTTTGTTTCGTGTTTAAATTAGCAGGTCATGTCTAGTTAACATCTTGGAAAGAAAATATTGTTATTTTGAATTTTTAATGTAATCTTATGTAAACATGACTTCACTTTTGGCAGTCTGATTAAATAATAACCGAATAAAAAGTTATTAAAATCATGATATTGCTTCTGGCTTGTTAATCACATTGGAAGTGGAAGGTGAAGTTGAGTGCAATCCATTATGGTACACAGAATCCCACGCAGGGTCCTCTGCTTGTGTACTGCATATTTTGTCAAATGTTGTAGGTCATTCCATGCAAACAGAACATTTGCAAACTGTGCACAGTATACATATTGCATACAAAATAACATGAGAAATATGGTAATATGTCATTCAGAATATACATATGGCTTTTAGACCCTATAGTTTTTAAGTAATATTGTCAATTATTAGTACTTATTTTGAAGTAATCTGGTTCTAAAATAAAATGACACTTTGCTGCTATTGTAGATATGATGAGAATAAAACTTTTTTATATATGATTGCCATTTGGTTTAATACTATATATACAATGGCCTAATACTATTGTATATATCTTTAATGCTGATACAGCTTTTCAATATCACCAGAATTACAGTAATATTGTTTTAATGTTGTTTATGAGACTTGGAATTGCAGTCTAGATTTTTTTTTAGTTAGTAAAAAAAAAAAAAAAAAAACATCTGGAAAATGAGAGAATGACATTTTTTTTTCCCCTCTTACTTTTGGTAGATCCTCCAGTAATTCCCTCAATATGAGAGAGAGTCATTCTCCGCCACTTAAACAGAAAACTCATTTCTCATTTTCCTTTTAATCCTGTGATTTGTTACTCCCAAATCAAGTCTGCTTTATTAGCTTAAGCGGTTCAAGCAGATGATGGTGAGATTTCTGTGCAAAACACTGACACATTCAAAGTCTTAGAGCCTCACTGTCTTCAGCTTCTCAGAATGGTGACATTTCACCAAGCCGATTAAACCCCGATGTCAACAACACTAACTAAAAATCATTACTTTCTCCTCGATTAAATTAAACTTCCTCTCCCACACCAACAGTGTGAAACAATTTGATTTAAACAAAGCGCTAAACCTCATGTTTTCCTCTTGTCTCAGCGCGTATGACGTTAACTCCAATTTACAACTGCTGTCATCATGACGGCTAATAAAAGCAGGACGACCCTAAAGGCTTCCATAGTGATACAAACTATCGACTTGTTTGTTTGGTGTCTCTGTCTGCTGTGACATTTCTTGAAGTAAGATGTAGTCCTCCTGTTCTCATCGCTCCACTGAGCTTTGGTGCATTTGTAGTTCTTATTCCCATCCACCACTATCTCATCCATCATTCTTTCCCTTTGATATTTGGGTAGCTTAGAGCACTGGGCATTTGTATAGAGCATATACATTTGTGGGTGTATATATATTTATATACTAGCTGTCCATTCTCTTTGATTTCATATGGTGTTGTATCATATGACATTTACTAGAATGACCGTGTTTCATTCATCTTGTCAGCTAATGTTCATAAAAGACCAGGTGGAAGACAGCGTGGGAGGCTGGAGTTGGCTCACGTTTAAATAGCAGTTAATTAGTTCTACATCAAAAGTGCTTCTCTTGAATTACACATCTGTTCTCTTATGATCTTTGAGCTTTGCTGTTCGCATGGGCGCTTCTGCACTAAACTCTAGGTAAAATTGAGCAAAGTACAGAACGCTTCAGCTCATCATAATTAAAAGTTCAAAGTGGAACATTGTTATTTAAGAGATGCCTCTGAAGTCTCGGAGGAGATGGTCTCAGCCAGCTGAACAGCAATTGTTTGGGGCAGATCTTACTAATAATGTTATCTGTGAGTATAGACCCTATAAATGGGGCCATGTCATTGACAGCCAGGCAGGGAAATGCGCTGTTACCTCGGTTGAATGTGCAATGGGTTTACTATGGAGTCTCATACGTTCAGAAGGAAAAAGCATGTAGGTATGTGCGCACTCTCATATTCATGACAATGCAGTTGTCTCTCTATATTTTTATTTTAAAGAAATATAGTAATCTCTTGCATGTGCAAGTTGATTCAGAATTTAAATGCTTGTTTGGTCTGTCTTTTTGTCATTGGGTTTGCTGTGTAGTCCATTTGCCATCTGATTGCTTCATTTTATTTTGAGTAAACGCTTCTGAAGCGTAAAGTTTCCTGCCATACACTAAAGATTAAAAGGCAAAAGATCCAATTCTGTATTCATGAGACTCAGAAGTTAACTAAAAATATGCCACAGGCATGTTCTTTCATTCCTCTTTTTTTTTTTTTTTTGTCGTTTGTACCGCAGTCTCGTTGATTACTGACTTTTTTATTTTGCATAATCGCTTGTTCTTTTTCTGTGCACAAAGTCATGTTGTCAGACTGTAATACCTCTATTTGTGTTATGTTGCTTGCAATGTTGATTTGCATTTACTATATAAATGTTAAAGCAGCTATTTATAACAGCTGCATAACTTGAATTAATAAGCTATTAACCAAAATGATTGCATTATATAATGCTTTATATCATCAGTTAAGGTACATTAAATAAGGCTTTTTGATTCATATATTTTCAAATATATATACATTTGAATGTCCATGAGGTACAGATGTGTTAATGTTAATGGCTTGCTTATTCATGAAACCTAGTGATCTGTCTGTGCTATTGTAAATAAATGGAGTCATAGTTAAGCTGACAGTGTCCGCTGCTGGCGGCTGCGCAAACTGCAGTGGCTGCCTCACCGACAATGATGCAGTCAGTTTAAGCTCTTATTATTTTAGCAGTCTGGTATTTCTGTAATCATATAATTTGTTCAGGTATGCTTATAAGGTTAGTTGTTTTCCATTTTAATACAATAAGACTTTTGTGAATGTATATGAATGTGTTTATTATTCAAATGTATATTCCATATATATATATTTGCATTTTCTCTGTAATATGCTCAAGCAGTGACAGGTGTGGAAATACCATTTCAGAGTTTCACTGTCAGTCTATTTAGGTGGAAGGGGTTGAAAAACATCAGGGGGATGAAAGACTGAATATTTCATTGCAGTGACAAACAGCAGATGGCCCTCTTGAGTTTCTCTCTCTTTTTTTTTTTTTGTAATTCCTCCTCTGTGATTGTGTTTCTCTGGTGATATTAATCTAAATGAGAAAATACTGTGTTATTGGGGCATGATATTAAATTGGCACCCCAGCCCTTATCGCAACTCTCATTACCATATGATTAAAGAAACAGGCGACTGATAAATGTAGGCCTATAGCAAAAACATATGCACTCATCCGCACAATGCGTTACGTAGGTGTGTTTGTCTAAAGCACTGGGGGTCTCAGTAGCACCTCAGAGGTGTGCTGTAGTCCCGGTTCATTTTGCACTCATGGGGCGTATCGGTGGGGTTGTGTGAAATTAATTTCTCAGACATTCAATTCTCAGGCTTTCTGTCTCATGAACATGAAAGAAATTATGCTTGAGGATAGTTCCTAATACACACAATCCAGTGAAAAATACATGTTTTTCTGCGTCTCAAATTTGTAGAATTAGAATAATATATTCAGGCATCTTAATATATTTTATAATTAAATATTTTTGGCGCCTGTCAACTTCTATAAACACTAAATTAGACTATATTAGATAAAGTATATATATATTTTTTTATCTAGGCTAAATGTTATCAGCGGTTTGAATCTTATTATCAGCTCGTGCACACAGAGAACAATCCTTCCGTGCAGATATATACGGACATGAAGTGAAGGGTGTTTTTTTTCCCCTCGTCTTTGAAATGATGGCAAAGGAGGAGTTTGTCGTTAAGACTTGTTGATGATCCGTGAGGCTGAGGCGGGAAGCGCGTGGTCGTTAAGACTTGTTGATGCCGTTGATCTATGAGGCTGAGGCGGGAAGCGCGTGCGCCTCAGTCGCTCCGTTTGGAGACGCTAAATGAGCTCGAGTTGGAGGATGAAGAGGAGCATTTCTTGAATACGTTTTCTTTCCTGGCTAACGTTAGCACCTATGCTGCACATCTGTGTACTCCAGCTTCTGGCAAAGACTTTTTTATTTGAGTTTATTTATTTGTTCGTTCCTGTCACACCGGGTAGACGTCATTCTCACCGGAGCCGCTCAGTGTTGCTGACATTTTTCCATCACAAGACATGCTGCTTTAGAAAAGGAAAAAAACGCACATCGTTATTGAATAACCACGCGACCTAGAACATGGGACTGAATGGGGAGTGATCGTCTGAACAGATCCCTTTTCAACAGTAAACACCTTCGTTGCAACTTCAAGTCACCGTCGTTACGCCGTCGGAAGATGAGTGAACGTTTGAACATAACCGGCGTGGATATCTGCTAAACTTGGTGAATATGTGAGACATGAATATGTGTAGTCGTAGGGCTCCACCTGGGAGACGAAGGTGGTCGCGTTTCTCCGCTTGACAGCTCAGAACGAAAAACGCTTTGTTTGTTCAGACTCCGGGAGTGGACGTCGCTGCCCAGGGTGCTGAATTTCATCAGGACCGGGTCAAACATAAAGGAAGGAAAGTGACGGATCGGAGAGACTCTCAAGCGTGACGTGAATATATTTTCATATTCCATATTTTGGAGGAGACGGGCAACTCATGTCATAATCATTCCGAAAACCATTGTGCAATCAGGAATGAAAAGTAACCTGCGAGCCGTGTGACTTCGAAATGAAAATTGGAGAACATGTGAAATACGGACAGTTGAGTAACACTTCACCTTTGTATTCATTATGCTAATTCAGTGTCTTATTTCGCCATTCGTGATGTGTGGATACCTTTGATCATCGTCCGTGCATTTCAGAGGGCAGAGCACAAAAACAGTCGCAAAAATGGGACAATAATTGAAACAGATCGGGCGGTTTGTTGTTGTTGTCTGTGCTTTGTGTGTAAGGAGTTCAACAGCCCTGTTTTTGAGACATGGCAGCGGCGATTGCCAGCGGTTTGATCCGCCAGAAGAGACAGGCACGGGAGCAGCATATAGACCGACCATCCACTAACAGAAGGAGAAAAAGCCCAAGTAAGAATAAAGGGCTTTGCAATGGGAACCTGGTCGACATCTTCTCCAAAGTGCGAATCTTCGGCCTCAGGAAACGCAGACTACGACGACAAGGTGTGGGAAGTTCCGTACACAAACCATAATTGTGCACATAAGAAGTCTATGCTATGTCTAATGTCTTGAGATAATACGCCCCCATTTCATTTTCACATTCAGCTTTGACAACAAGGTTTATCTCGACGAGAATAGCTTATAGAGTTTGTATAGACTTGTGTTGTGTCTTGACAGATTTCTTTGACAGGCAGTTTTATTTTCATCAGTCTGCAAATCTGTCATTATTTTTTAATACAAATTGCCAATTCAGTTACAAGACCACGCGTTCAATCTATGTACGTCATACTTTCAAAATAATTCTCAGTATTTTCTTAAGGCCAGAGCTAGATAGGATTTTTATACTAAGCTAAACTGTTTGAAATATTCTGAGATTTGGCAACCTCTCTCCCAGTCTCTGCTATACCCTTGAGAGGTGTTGATGTTGAATTATTGGCACATTTCATGTATGCAAGTAAAGCAGCAGGTGCCCAACATGTTGAAGGAAAAAAAATGCTACCACTATATCACACCATCAGTAAACAACATCCAATGACAGCTTATCTTAATGGAAATGCCAGTGACACAATATTCAGTTTAGGTAAGATTAAAATTAAATTGCAGGTTTCCTGTCACCCCCACAGCAATAGAGACCTGTTCAGATAAAAAACGAAATGAAAAAATGACACGACTTAAATATTTATTATACATGTTAGTATTTTTAATAATATCAATAATACATTATAGTCATACAGCACTTGTATATATCAATTTAATTTACATAGAGAATATATTTATATAATCAGAAAATAAGCAATTGCTTAGGATACAAACAATTAATCTTATAAATTGACAGTCAGATCATTAACAGTCTTATATCAACATCATAATCACGAACCAGAAAATATATGTGCGTACATTTTTGGCCTGCAAGCAAAAATTAAAAAAAAAAACAAAACAAAACAATTGTAGGCCAGCAGCTTTTCCAATAGATGAGCTATACAGTCTGATAAAACTATATTAGAGGTGGCGATTTGCCATACTGTATATCATGGTACCTGTCAGAGATGTCCAGAGGGGAATCTTGCACAAATAAGTAGTGAGTAAAAGATGTAGTTGTTGCCAGGAGAAACTGCGAGTGATGAATTAGCCCTGCAACGTCTCGACTAACGTGCACCTGTGACGGCCATCTTATTACAGATGGCGAACAGCTCATGGCCTTCCCTTACACTCCTAGGTTTAACTTTTTTGGAAAGCTACTTGTAGGTCAAGCTTACCCACAATGTCACTGTGTACAATTGAAAACATTTAAATAAGGTATCTTTAAGCATTTGCTGTTTAAGATGACTTCCAGTGCTCACAGCTGGTTAGACAGCCACTTTTGAGTCCTTCTGCCTGTTGCGTTGTTGCCTGAGTTACTTTTGACGGAGCACCCCCTGGGATTTACCTCATTAATTTCCCATTGCAGCTAGATTTACAAAATCTTCAGTGAGCATTTTCACAGCCTTGAGGGCTCACCAGGGGCTCTATGAAGCTGAGCGTTAGCCTGCCCACCCTCCTAGGCTCTTTCACATGTAGCCTGTGTACTCAGGAGAAATAATGGTTAGCTTAGTGGTGGTAATTTAGTAGTGGTCACAAGAAGGACACATTCAACATAGCTTTTGAGCACAGCCTGCCATCGTACGAGGCAGTGAGCTGCTACATTCGTCTCCATTTTAACTCTTACTTTTAGGTCGTGACATGCAGACGATAGAAATATTCCCCAGAGTATGGAAAAGCATGTACAGACCATGAACTAAGACATTTTGCCTTGTGGCAGTGTAGTAACAGAAATCAGAGAAGACAGACTTCTGCAAGCATATTTTTAGTGTCCTTTAGGTTTGTCAAACGAACGATGATAATAATGTGCAAAATCAGTTTGCCAAAAGAAAGGTAACATTTTTTTCCTCCTGCATTTGGAGTGCTAGTGTGGACCTCAAGCTTAAAGGGTTAGTTCACCCAAAAATGAAATTTCTGTCATTATTTACTCACCCTCGTGTCTTTCCACATCTGTAAGACCTTCATTCATCTTCAGAACACAAAATAAGATATTTTTGATGAAAGTCGTTATTTTTGTTTTGTTTTTGCCCACAAAAAATATTCTCGTCGCTTCATAAAATTAAGGTTGAACCACTGCAGTCACGTCAACTGTTTTAACGATGCCTTTAGTACATTTCTGGACCTTGAAAGTGTCGGTTAAATGGGCGAGCCATATACCTCTCGAATTTCATCAAAGATATCTTAATTTGTGTTCTGAAGATGAACGAAGATCTTACGGGAGTGGAATGACATGAGGGTGAGTAATTAATGACAGAATTTTCATTTTTGGTTGAACTAACCCTTTAAGGTTTGGCCAGCGCGACAACCAAAAACATTAAACAAGGAAGTCCTTATATTATAACAGCCCTAATATACCGTTTAATGTTGACTTATTTGACTTTCTAGACTCTCAAGCAGAATGCTGTTATTGACAGGTTTTGACCAGATTATGACAGAGATATGTGTTATGTTGCATTGAATGTGTCTTGTTCCAATGATTTATTATTATTGAACATTTTCAAGCTGTTTATTTCAGACTTCTATACATGTGTAAACACACACACACACACACAAAAACTTTTAAATTGGGTTCTCACTCAATTTTTGCCAAGATTGTCATCCAAAACAAATTCCGGGATCATAAAATATTTATTTGCTCATAGGTCAAAATTGAATAAAGAATCAATAGTAACACAGAATTTAATAACATATGTATGTCTAAGAAAAGATAAATATCTCAGTATTTTTAAGCAAAGCTTTTCCAACATTGGCACAAGGTCTTTTGTTTGTAAGGTACCATTTCAATTTAAGATGTCAGAATGGACACAGACAGTTGACTTCAAATGCTCAGTCAATGCTGTCAGTTGTGAACAAAGTTTTTGATAAATGTACATTATACAATCTGACAGTTGTTGTTGAACAGTATGTTTTAGCTTTTACAAAAGATTTCACTGGGGTCACAACAACAGTTGTAAAATTGCAAATGACTTTAGGCTGGCATAGGTATCTTAGAATAAAGGTTGATTAAGCCTCTCTATAGGTCAGATATTGAAATTGACCAACTGTTGGTATATATATTCCACTTAATTTGGATGTTTCACCCTTATGCCATTTCAAGCCATCCATGTCTGATTAACGAGGAGGTTGAGCTGTTTGTAAACGTCTATGACTTCAGAAAATATCTGAGAAATGGCTCCAGACGTGAAAGGTCTCCATCAAGCCGGTGAAAACAAGTACATCTTTCATTTATTTAAAATCTCTTTGTTCAAAACAGAGCGGTTATCTGTTTGCTTGCATCTCGGAGTGCTGCTATGTAGCAATTTTTAACCTTTTTTATTTCACAGGATATTTTATGTCCCATGGCCATGAAAAAATAAACATTGCTGTGAAGTGATTGCTTACTAAAATGCCCTGTGGCAAATTTAATTTATAAATTTAGTAGGTGGAAGGTTGAACAAGTTCTTTTATGGCAAAATATATAACGCTAACCTTGTATTCAAGTTTCGCTAAAAGCATAGTGAACCAGGAAGGGTGCAGAAAATATCTTTATCAATTAACTGCCCAGAACTTAGATAGTTTTGTGGTATTTACTGTCATTTTGCACTTCTGCATTTATCCACGTTAAAAGTTCAGTGCTCTGATGATTATTATCCAGATAAGTGATAAATATGACAGAGATTCTTCGCCGCAAGACATGGTTCAACACGCTGTTTGGACGGTACGTGTTGCGTCCAATTAGAATGCTCAATGGAATGGAAGACCACCAGTGGAGACTTGCTTTTAATCTCTCTCTATGCTAAGTCTCATTAAAAAGTCTGATGAATCTTGCATACACTCAATTAGTCCTGACTGAAAGTGCACAGCGCCTCCTTTAGTCTTGAGTGTAAGGTGGTGCTTGTTCTTGCACTGTGTAAATTATGAGCTTGATGTCAGTTCACCTATAATGACTAAATTATTCTCTTTACATGTTTTCATTTCCACCATGTTCCACAATGTTAAGGTGATAATGATATTCATTGTTATGTACAGAGGTGAGTGATATATATATAGTGTATGGAGTATAAATCTCATAATACTAGTAGTTTCAAGATTTAATGTAATGGCAGGTCTTTCTCAGTCCTTCCTGTGACCATGAATAGTGCGGGTGTGCTTACGAAAGCTGGAAAAGCCCTTCTCTTGTTCCTGAAAGTCTATAGTGGGTCAATCACATGTGGTTAAGACTGCAGCTGGTGCTGTGTGCAGTGAGACATGCCCCCCCAACTCTGTCTGTCTGATGATAGCTGCCTCCACCTGTCTGTCTCCTTCTGTCTCTCTATCCACCACACACACAAAACCATGCACCTGCCGCTAACCTGAATGCTAAGAACATCAATCATCTTTAAAAAAATAGAAGTATTTTCCAGAAATGTCATGATGCTTGATTCTTCATGCTCAATGTGACAATAAAACAGTTAGTAAAGATAGTGAAGTATATGATTTTAAGGGATAATCCACCCAAAGATGAAAGTTCTGTCAACATTTTATCACCCTCATGTCATTCCAAATTTGTATGAATTTCTTTCTTCTGTGGAACACAAAAGAAGTTATTTTGAACAACACTGGAGCCCTCTGACTTCCATATACGAAAAAAAACAAACACTTAGATAATTCTCAAGATAATTTACAGAAGAAAAGAAAGTCATATAGTTTTGGAACAACATTAGGGTGAGTAAATGATGACAGCATGTTTTATTTTTGGGTGAACTATCATTTTAGGCATTTTTTTGTGGAAATAATGAGTGAGAGATGTATGTACTGTATGAGATTTATGTTCTGCCGCTTTTCCACCGTCGGGCAGAACGGTTCTTAGAATGGTAAGGAATGGTTCCAGTTGTGTTTCCACTTGAGCCTGGTACGGCACGGCACGATTACAAACTGTTCTTGGAATTCTCGGCATGGTAATCTAACCGTCCTGAATTGTGCTGGTAGAATCCGTGAAGTGACGT
This sequence comes from Ctenopharyngodon idella, assembly GCF_019924925.1. Lineage (NCBI taxonomy): Eukaryota > Metazoa > Chordata > Actinopteri > Cypriniformes > Xenocyprididae > Ctenopharyngodon > Ctenopharyngodon idella. Next base: position 18,987,238 of record NC_067228.1, read on the forward strand.
CGCCACTCAGGATTGGTCACTTGTCTGTTGCCTGGCTACCAGTTACTCTCTAGCTGGCTTAGCGCTCTATTTGAGCAACGTAAACACAAATTAATAATAAAATTAAAATAAATATCTGATCATCCTCCATAACGCGGTCTTTATTTACATCTCATTTCATCAGTAAACTGTTGCGTTACCAAGGCAATTACTGACACTTTTTATAACATTCCAAAGAGGGCCGTGATCAGCCCCACAGTGGGAAATGAAACCGTAAACGTACCAGCTGGCCCAGATCGGCAGGGAATGGAACGGTTACGCAATGAGAACCGTTCGGCCTGACGGTGGAAAAGCGGCTTATGTTGATTACCTGGATGCCATTTACATTGATTTTGCTAAAGTAAGGTTCATTATGATTTTTTCGATGTGTAGCGATAATGTTTCATAACTCATTTTGCACCATTTGTGCTGCAGATTTTCTATGGTTTTTCCCTGATAGGTGATAAATCCCATAGGCTTACATTAAAGGAGGAAGCTGAGCCGTAGCTAGAGACCAGAATATCATAGACACTCAAGATGGGCTCTTTTTGGCCCAGTAAGAAACCACCTAGCAACCACCCAGAATACCCTAGCAACTACATAGCAACGTCCTAGCACCACCCAGAAACACCCAATTGCAAACCCCCCCCAAAATAAAAACACATTAACAATGTAGTAACATCCTGGCATTACACTGGTGAGTTTTGCATGAGAAAGCACCACTCATATTTTCTTCAGAAAATGTACAAATGTCATTTTCCTTGCATCCTCTCCATATTGCATCCATAACTTTGGGGATGCACATAGAACCATAGCTCATGCCCGTCTCTTTGATTTTCCTCTTTGTTTTTTTTCCCTCATAGTGCCCGTCTAAGTAAATTCTGGGGAGCTCTTTGCTGTCTTTAAGCGTCTGTCTTTAAGGATGCTGTCTCAGCACTATCACTGTGTAGGTGGAGGCAGATATCATAAAGCACCACTGTGATTAGCATTCTTTGTATCTCTCTTTCCCTTTAAACTCACCCTCTCCTTCCTTCTTTTGTTCTTTTCTCTCGCCCTCTCTTTCTTTTTCTCTCTCCACCTTTGATGTGCCAGTTTCTTCAGCCCTGCCCTGGCGAAAACACAGGCAAATCCAGGGCAGCAGGCCAATGGTAAACAGCAGCATTGTACCTACATCAATATGACAAGGCAGTTATTTGTTTACCAGCCTGGAGTTAAGCACAACAAGGCTGGTTGAGTGCATCGCAGGAGGTCCTTATAACCAAATGAGACTACAGCATTTTATGCTGTTAAAAATCCTTCGGTTTTTCCTTCCTGTCTCTTGAAATTGGTGTCACCCGCATCTATTTATGTCATTACCCCCAAGCAGTGTTTGCTAAAGCACAACACAGCCTCCCCAGAGTTAAACAACCAGAGGTAGTGTTTTTTTGTTGTTGTTGTTTCACACCATTGTTTTACAATTCGCACATACTGCATTTACAATTTTAAAGGAATAGTTCCCAAAAAAAAACATTTACTCTTCCTCATGTCATTCTAAACTGTGTGACTGCAAATTTAGCTGAAACTTTGTACATTATGATTGATTTGAAGATACACAGTTATTGATGTCAAACCTGGAGAAACGCGTCTCCCTGTGTAATGTAGGAGACTGAGAGAATTTGGTGTGAATGCTTGGTGCTGCTTTTGAACGCTCCTCCACCACGTCTATGTATTTAGATGAGTTCCAACAGTGCAAACTGCTGTTCTGTGTCTTCTGAATTAGCACCGTCTAGTATGCAGATGTCCGGTATTCCCTTAGCGATACTTCTGAGCAGACGCATCTTAAAACAACGTAGCTGTAATGTGTGTATGTGTGTGTTAACTGAAGTTAAGGACAGTGTTTTGATAGAACCTTCTTTGGTTTATTAGCTCCTTTAGATCTCCACTCTCATATGACAAAACAATCTGTTCCTCTTACTGTTCTAATCAAGAAGTCATGATGAACACAGGAACAAATTCATACAGAATCAGTTATTGACATAAAAAGAACCAGAGGGGACAGACTTTCCATTATCTTCATTCTTACTACAGTATTACATCATAAAATCCAATTTAATTTGTGCATGCAAAATAAGGGGCATTTGTAATTATGAAACCTTTCCCTTCTGTTTAGCAATCAGATTACAGTGCTTCTCAAACTGTCCGTGAACGGTGACTCAGTGAGCTCACTTGCCTGGTTACCTCAATGATTTGTCTGATAAGCTGCCTGTTGATATCAAATTATAATTATCTTTGTATCTTTTGCTGTTCTGCTTCACATTTATGTCATCACATGATGTAACTATATTCTTTTATTATTATTATTATTATTATTATTAATAAGAAAGAATGTGTTTCTGTATGGCAGGGCTGTAACCACCATAGACATGAGATGTTCACAGAAAATGAGTGTGAATTCCAATGTGATGCTTTAGTTTTAATGGTGGAAGTGTGCGTGGTAAAATATCCAAGATTAAATGTCTGGCTACTTACAACTGTTTTATGATGTTCAACGATAGACAGTAATATCTAGTAATCCAAACTACTCAACTTGTTTTTTATGAGATTTTGCCATTTTGAATTGAAAATATATACTATACATGATCCATGTAATTCATAACTGAATGTGACGGGACAAGAAATGTTTTGCATTTTTGACACATTAGACATGAATGTGTGCATAGTATATTTTAAAATAAAATAGTATTTGCAAATAGTTTAAATTGATTACTTCATAATTAGACCTAGAACTTCTTTTGCAGTACTTATTTGTTTTTTATTTCCATAAATCTCTTTTAATCCTGTAATTATTTAATTCTATAAATAAAAAAGACCAATACATGGCCTTACTGTATGGTACTCGGCACTAGGAGGTCAAGATAAATCTTTATCAGGCCCAGCTAAAGAGGGCGCTACTGAGTCTCTTTCATACTGCACAGCACAAAATGCCTCATAGTTTTTCTAGGATAGATTTTCTTGACAAATATTTAGCTACCCTTCTGCATAAACAGGCTTAAAGAGATAGCTTACCCAAAAATAAAAATTTTGTCATCATTTATTCACCCTCATATCGTTCCAAAACTGTGTCACTTTCTTTTTTTTCTGTGAAACATAAAATATTTTGAGAAATGTCTGTGTTTTTTTTTTTTTTTTTTTCTCCATACAATGAAAGTCAATTGGCTCCAATGTTATTTGGTTCCCAGGGTTGTTCAAAATATCTTATTTTGTTTTCCACAAAAGAAAAAACAGAACAGAATTTTCCTGTTTGGGTGGACTATTTCTTTACATTGTTATTGTTATGTATTGGTAGATTACATAAACTTACTTTTACATTCATGGTGTCTGTATATTCTATAGTTCAAGAACTCTTGTTTTCTGTCTTCCTCCACAGATCCCCAGCTCAAGGGTATAGTGACCAGGTTATATTGCAGGCAGGGATACTACTTGCAGATGAACCCAGATGGATCTCTTGATGGGACCAAGGATGACAGTAGTAATTCTTGTGAGTTTCCTCTAATTTCATAATCATTGCACATAATAAATAATCAAAACATGAAAATGTTTCAAAAGAAATGACTCCTGCTTGATATGTATGGTGGGAAAAATGCTACACTTAAAAGGTAAAGTGTGCACAAATGCATATCATTACTTTTACTACACACACTTTTAAAATCCCTGTTACTGATTCATTTTCTGTAGTTATCACTGTTGCTGATATGGCAGTAGGCTGGTCCTTGGGGAGACGTGTGTGTGCATGTGAGGTGATAACTCAGGAGGCAATGGTGTATTATTAGCCTCTACTGGGCCTGCTTTTCAAATGCTTCAGGCCAGCTGCTTAATTTGATTTTAATATGCAGCTGTACCGACAGAGTGACATACAGAGGGCTCTCTGTCAGTCACACACTCTGAGAGAAGATGACACTTGACATTTGTGACACCTACACAAATTCAGAAAACAACTATAGAGGTGGCGTATAACAATATAAAAACCGATGATTATTCATTTTTCAAAGTAATCAAAGTTTTACTAAGGTAATCAAACAACAACAGTAACTAGATTTTCCTTTTCTAAAGGCAGAACATTTTTGATGTTTTTCATTTTAGGTAAAATTATCATTTTTTTATATGGGTTATTTATATAAATTAACCCAAATATAGATAGAAAAAATATACACCCAAAAGTATTTGGATAGTCTTGGACACTTAAGCCACCCTTTGATGAGATGTAATTGCAAAATATTAATACATTTAATTGCATTAGATAACAAAATCCCAAACAAAGTGTTATCTGCAAACAAATAATTCTATACCTTTTCTCCAAAATAAAGTTTTTGCTATCTTTACAAAGACTTTATATATAGAAAGACAGTGTGCACTCGTAGTACTATGAACGGGTGAAAGTGCATTGCGCAATATGGCGGAATAAGTCCCACCTTCTAAATAAAAGAGTCAATTACTGATTGGTAAAGTCATTGCGTCACTGCAGCTGCAGTTAGGAGCTCCGGTTGCAAAGTGCTTGTGTTGTCTTAAAAATAAATTCCACTTGGATTTTTGTTTGTATGATTTTTTTTTTTTTTTTTTTTTCATTTTTGTTAAAATAATAGTTATTAATATGGATTATTTATATAAATTCTGTAAGCTGCAAACCCATATATAGATAGAGATGGAGGGAGAGAGAAACAGTGGCGAAGAATGAAATTGCATGAGGGATTTCAATATCATGCTTGCTTTGGAAGACAAGGATGCAAAGTCCATTTTGTGCCCTTGTAAGAATCCGTTCCAATGTGCCTGTGGAGCACTTCCAGAAACTCACTTTGATATAAATGTCCCACTCATATTTTGCCACACCAGAATCTTCTAGACCAGGGCTTTTCTGAAATCATTTTCATTGAAGCTCGCCGGGAGCTCTGCCAATTACCAGTGAGTTGAAGTGAGTTCATTACACTTTAGGTTTAAATCACCCCTTTGGATGCACTTAGTGTCACCAGCTAGGCTGTTACTTCCCTCCAGTACAAACAATGGCCGTTACCTCACAAGAGCGAAGAGCTGCTCCAACAACAAAAGATCCATTAAATCTGCCATGCACTACTACTGCCTCCAATCGCTAGCCTTCTATGCTCCAGCTTGTAGCGCCAGGCTTCTGTTGCTGCCCACTGGGCATAAAAACAATTATTTTACATAATATGAGGCCTCCATTCAATTTCTGTGTATCAGTTTTTATGCACCACACTATCCCTGTTTATGCACGCTGTAGAGTGCAGCTCATGTTCAGTTTATGGGTTCAGATTTGAAGCCCAATGTTTATCTTTCTAATTCCATTTTAGTGAAGTTTGCTATTTTTATTGGGGATAGGGGTTGTTCTACATCATAATCGCTCTTAGATCTGCATAGCAACATTCAAAAACACTTTACTGTACTCACATTTTCTTCAAAAATTCTAACAGTTTTGTTTTCATTTTCAAATTTGTCAGAAATTCCACAATTCCAAACTTCTTATTTTAGATATTATTTGTTGAAATTTAAATTCATGGAAAATTCGCATTTGTTAACCCCTGTATTGTTTTACAGCGTTGTTCAACCTCATCCCTGTGGGCCTTCGGGTCGTTGCTATTCAGTCTGTGAAGACGGGCTTGTACATCGCCATGAATGGAGAAGGCCATCTGTACACATCAGTGAGTACACAGTGTTTGAAGAATTCAGGTCTGACAGATGGCAGTTTCTTCAAGATTCTGTTGCTCTGTACCAGAAGCTCCTTCTAATTCAGTATCCTAGCTGAAACAACTGATTGTTTGTACATGGGAGAAGTGATACACAGCTGATTCCAATAAAGTTTTTCTACTAGCATTTTGCTAAGCTATACATGCTAATCTTCAATAGCCACACAAATATTGGGTAAGATATTCCAGTGTAATTAGACTGAAGTATGTCTCAAGAAACCTTACTTGGTTCTGGTACAGGTTTTGGTTGGATTTTAAATTTACAATAGTTTAACTATGAAATGTCATGTCTTTGTGATCTTGGACACATAAAAAAATCTGAACACACAAAATTGCCCACACTCGCTCTCAGTATCAGTCCCTGGACCTCTCTCAGATGTCGGCATAGCCATCTCATTTACAATGACGCATCAGCTCAGGCTCAAAGCTGATTCCCTTTTCACTACTCCTTTATACCCCTAGAGCTCAAACTTGTCTGAAAATATATTCTCTCTGCAGGTAAAAGATGAGTCATTGTGACAGCTGCAAATTTTGCAGAACATCTTGTCATCTATTATTTCATTCTGTAAAAACTCATATTGCACTAATAAACAGAAGTGGGACAAAATCTGTCCAAATAGGTTCACAGGTAGCTGATAGAAGTTACATACAGTGCTGCTTGAAGGTTTGTGAACCCCTTGCAGAATCTATGAAAATGTGAATAATTTTAACAAAATAAGAGGGATCATACAATATGCATGTTATTTTTTGTTTAGTACTGTCTTGAGTAAGATATTTTACATAAAAAATGTTTACATATGGTCCACAAGACAAAAAAATTGCTGAATTTATAAAAACGACCCACTCAAAAGTTTGTGAAACCCTTGATTCTTAATACTGTGTGTGGTTACCTGGATGATCTACGACCGTTTTTTTGTTTTGTGATGGTTGTTCATGAGTCCCTTGTTTGTCCTGAGCAGTTAAACTGCTCAATATTCTTAAAAAAAATCCTCCAGGTTCCGAAAATTCTTCAGATTTCCAGCATCTTTTGCATATTTGAACCCTTTCCAGCAGTGACTGTATGATTTTGAGATCCATCTTTTTACACTGAGGACAACTGAGGGACTCAAACACAAGTATTAAAAAAGGTTCAAACATTCACTGATGCTCCAGAAGAAAACACGATGCATTAAGAGTCAGGGGTGAAAACTTGAACATAGGTGCATCGCAATTCGCGTACTTGTGTACTATTCTATGACTTTTTTAAGTACAAATAGTGCAAGTAGTGCGTTCACACAGAAAATTCCAAAAAGAAAAAGTGCACTTTAAATACCCGGATGATGCACTAAATTAATGGAAAAAACAAAGTGTGGAATGTGGGACACTTCATGCACTCAACTGTCGCAGCTTTAATTACGTTGCGGAGGGTGAGGGGGATCAGACTCCGATGTTTAATGACAAAATAAAAGTATAAAATTCATACACTACATGGATGAGTACATAGTGCATAAGTACATAGTGCATAAGTACATAGTGTATAAGTGCATAGTGTATAGTGCATCATTTGGGACACAACTCAGGATAAAGATGTCCAAATTTTTCTTATTTTGTTTAAATATCTTTTTTTTCATTTAGTACTGCCCTTCGGAAACAACAGAAGACACTTAAATGTTTGCCAGAAGACAAATTAAGTACAATATTCATTGATCTTCAAATTCAAAAAGTTTTTACCCCCAGTTCTTAATGCATCATGTTTCCTTTTGGAGCATCAGTGAACTTTTTTTAATAGTCCCTCAGTTGTCCTCAGTGTGAAAAGATGGATCTCAAAATCATACAGTCACTGCTGGAAATGGTTCAAATATGCAAAAGATGCTGGAAAACTGAAATTTTTTTTGGGACCTGGAGGATTTTTTTGAAGAATATTGGGCAGTTTAACTGCTCAGGACAAACAAGAGACTCATGAACAACCATCACAAAACATAAAAACAGTCGTAGATCATCCAGGTAACCACACACAGTATTAAGAATCAAGGGTTCATAAACTTTTGAATGGGGTCATATTTATAAATTCAGCTATTTTTTTGTCTTGTGGACTTTATGTAAACATCGTTTATGTAAAATATCTTATTCAGGACAGTACTAAATAAAAAAATGACATGCATTTTGTATGATCCCTCTTATTTTGTTAAAATTATTAACGTTTTCACAGATTCTGCAAATAGTTCACAAACTTTCAAGCAGCGCTGTACATATATTTTACATGGCAGAAATCATTATGGAGCTACAATACATAATAGAGCATGTCTTTATTATAGTTTTAGTTTTAAATGCACACCACAGTTATGCACACCCACATAAGCATTAGTAGTATTATCAAAAAGAAATGTTGCTGAAACACTTGTGCTACATTATAGTCTTAATGTTTGCCATTAAATATTCCATTTAGCCTACAGTGCAGTGTATCCACCTTGAACAGATGGTCATTAATTACTGGCAACCATGACAATCAGTGAGGTGTTACCATTCCTCTCTGGTGCTGGTCTTTATTTGACAGAGCACTGCACAGTACTAACCCATCTAACAATCTCAGAACTCTGTGTTAAAGCACTAATGTTTCTGCTTTCTTAGAATGATTTGCATTGTTGCATTTGTAAGTCATTGTTGGTAAAAGTGTCTGCTGAACTAATAAATGTAACTTTAAAACGTAATGAGCCATAACAACATACAGATAACTTTTCATACAGAAAAAGGCAGAAGTGAGACACCCCCAAAAAGTATTTAGACCGTTTTGGACACTTAAGCCACAATGAATAGATTTAATTGCATTCAATAACAAAATGTCAAACCAATAAAATGCAAGCATATGATTCTAGTCCCTTTCTCTGAAAAATGATCAGATTGTCTAAAAAATTTTGTTCATAAATTGTTTCATAATTTGAACTTTTTTGTGAATATTTTTTTCTGGAAGTGTGCTTGCACTATCTTTAATATAAATTACACTTGCTTTGATTATATATTTTTTATTGTTGTCATATTTTTAAGAGTGTCTAAAGTGTCTCTGTATATGTATAATACATGTTTCCAATTATACAGGTATTTTTAGTGCTAGACATTAGTTTTAGAATAATGGTTATATGGACTAGACATGTTGATATGCAGAAGCTGTTCTTCCCAGGTGACAAGCTTAAACTTCCAGTATTCAGTCACAGCTGACCCAGCATATTTCACTGTGGAGTCTTACACAATGACAATATTTCTCGTTCCTAATGGGCTTACTAATCAACTCTATGGATGCGCCCACACATTCTCTCAGCTTTCTATCATTGCTTCCTTTCTACTCTCTCTGTTCCTGTGTGAATGACTCAGGTAATGGCAGAGAAAGCTCCCCTCCTTTTCTCTGTCTCCTCTCTGAGGTTTGTACATTCATTTGTCATTATTCCGCTTTTCTATGAGAATGTGCAGTTATTACCTGACCCTCCATCCATTAGGGGGCATTTTTTTATTAAAAATTACACTTAATTCTAGCACTACAGCAAATGTGAATTTAACCATTTTAAACCATTTTTTGTTTTTAGAGTTTTTGATAAATTAAATTAATAAAAATGATAATAAATGGAATTAATAGTATATGGTCGCAAGTTCCATCGTTACCAACATAGTTCAACCATTTGCCGTTTCCAGAAACCATAGCTCCAGCAAATATTTGCAAACAGCATTTCAAACTTGCGTGGTTGGAACTACAGCTCTCGAGCTGTTATATGAAGCATAGTTTCTTGTGAAATTCCAAATCCGGCCCACCAATCATCTTCATCCGGCCCGCAGCACCCCAATCTCCCTCCTCCTCTTTTCCTGGTGGTGCGGCTAAATTTGGTTAGATACGTGGCCGCAGTGGCGCCTGCAGCTGTACTGCTATATACGCACTGTTCGTACCATGCGACTGACTTGAGAAACGTTTCCGTGCGAATATTTAAGCAGTTATTATGTGTGTTCCGTATTTCTGTTGACTGAACCAGCGATACCTATCATTCGTGAATTACTCATTCTTTTGTCTCGATTCTTACTTTTCTGTGAATTGGCCAAACGCGCTTGTATAACGATCTGAAACGATTTGGATTCGTTCTGACCGTTCTGTCACTGAATCATCTGTAGTTGTTTCTTGGTCAGTAACAACAAATACAGAAAAAATAGCGCTGTTTTCATGTGTTTCACTAGTTTACTTTGAACTACACAGCACGGCCTAGTGTATAACGGAATGAAAGCTTAATGGAGCCGCATTTATTCCTGGTCACCATTATTAAACAGCATTGTGACATCTGTTGAGAAGCATTTCAATTCGACACACACCTCTCGTTTACAAACTACAAATCACTCGATGATTAAACTAGTTTTAAATCGGATGAAACAGCCTCAACATTCCCAACAAGACTGATGAGGAAAACAGGAGAAACGTGCCATAAATGAAGATAGAAGACTTTTAAATCCCAAAATTACCACCCTTACAGACATTTACCATGAATGAACTGAAGTAAATTACCATGGTTTGTGGAAATGTGGAATATTTATATTGAAAACTATGTTATAGCCATTTATATTGCAATATATTTAGTGGGTAGGGGAATATATAATTCATGTCTTTGTTAAGGTGTAGTTTGTACTTGTGTTTAGGCGTTTTTTTATAGGCCTATATAACATATCATAATATAATATCATTTGACAGTGGTAGTGAGTAGCCATGTATGTTTTTTACCTATGGTTACAAAGTCTCACTGTGAGAATTTTTTTATTTAAGCCTAATAATTAATAAAATAATTTTTACCAATAAGTTTATGTCATGTTCGTTACAGCAGCATCTCTGAGATCTCAGATAGATTAATTAGCAGAAGTTATTACTCCACCACCTGCGTGTGACGTCATTAATGACAGTCCTATATTGTTGAACTGATGTGGTTCAAATGACAGAGGTGCAACCATGTTAGTATGGTTTCGGGAAACAGTAGTAACTAGTTGGTTTGTTACTCCAATGATGCCTTGTGCTATGGTAGTTAATCAGTGAGTTACATCGTTGTATGCGAAACGCACCTCTGAAAGAGATTTATTACTATTCTAACGAAAACCACAAACCACTAACACTGGTCTGCTCTGGCTAAAATGAGTTTTGAAACAATTTTGTGTCATTCCAACATTTTATTGTATTACAGATTAATGACATTTTATAGTGTACGATCAATCGTTACTCATTTGCCTTCATCAGTCAAACACAAATGAAGGCACGCTGACAGCCTGCTTTGATTAGTTGTTCTCCATTCTCTCTTCGAGTCAGGCTGAAAGAATACGATAGTCTGGTTGAATAGAGCAGAATTCTATTAAGAAGCTCTAGCACTGCATCCTGGTCTTTTGTCTGTCAGGCTTTTTTTTTTGTACAGCGAGGGAGTACAAGTGACCCGATAGTATCAAAACGTCCTGGAGTCTCGGCACAATGGACTCATGAAAAGAAAGACTTCAATAATCTTCCATTTTTCAGTCCCTCTCTTTTATTCAAAGGGCTCAAACTCTGCTTTCCTCTCTGCTGCTGATGTTCATAGGCTGATTCATCCTTTGGAATAATAATCAAGCTGCTTTTCTGGGTGGCTGCAGGTGTGACAGTTATGCAGTTATATAAATACAAAACAAAGCATTGCTCTGAAAAGCAAACATACTTGTCTGCTTGAGTGAATGAGAAATTTGTATGTAACTATTGAAACAAATGGCAAAGAACATAAAAAAATGAATCATATATTTGTTCATTTTTGTCACTGTATGATGTTATATGGCCAAGTGATTTGGCTTTTCGTGGCTCTCTGGCTCTCTTCAAAGCTGTTTGTTCTCCTCTATGCATTGAAGAGAGACAGGTCTATAGCTTTATCGCCCCGCCACACTTGTTAGAGCTACCTTTCATGAGTGTTAGATTGACTCTTCACATCAGTAGACTGGCCCCTGTAGACTTAAATCCCTTTGGTGCTTGTGTAGTTTGAACTATTGCTACCAGAGGTTGCTTACAAAGCTCAGTTCACTCTATAGAGCCAATTTGATTTGTTAAGTATTTGCTTTTTTTCCTGAACACTTGCAGCCACAACACATTGCATCAATGGATACATCTTATGGATCTTTTTGGCATATTTCTAAACGATAGAGCTTTTAGCCCCTATGAATTAATGTAATCACATCTGTCATCTTCTGACATAATGACAATATTTCCGCTCACTTGATGTTTTTCTACAGTACAGTAATCTCATTCGGTGTTGGTGGTGTACAATGGGGGTTATAAAAACATTCAAATCTTTCCATATGTCCTGAAATGAGTTTGCTGGTTGCCAGGATTTCTTGTAGGGTAGACATATATGTTGGTTAAAGATAAGAACTTGTCTTCTTACAGCATATTTTTGAGCAGTAATCTCATATCTAACCAGAGGTTTCACATAACCTGTCCAGTCAGAGATAAGCACCATCCAATCCCTGCCCTCCCACTGACGGTCACTGCCTGACGACTGGAAGATTATCAGCTCTGTTAAAACAAATAAAATACCTTCACCTTTTTAGACATATTTATTCCTGTAATAAGGGGCATGTTTCTCCATTGGGCAAGAAAACTCAGTCAAAAAACAACCTGAGGATATAAGCTATAATAGATAAGATATGAGTTCGTCCCATGGCATTTCTCACTGATGGCAGATGGCTCAGTCTGATTATATTCTCAAGTGTTTATTATTCTCACCCTCATGTCTAAATCTTCCTACACATTTTTGTTTTGTTTATTTTGTTTGAACAAGCAACCAAAATCACAGAGCATAATAGTTTATGAAACACCTTATTAAATGGAATATGCAAAAAATGCTTTAGCTTTTGTTGTTTGTGTTAAATTTGCATCTTGAATGCAAATCATCATGAGGACCTGTTTTTTTTTTTTTTTTTTTTTAATAAGCTTCACCAATCTGTACTACCTGAATACAGACACAACAGAGGGAGGAACCAGGGACTGGTGAGAAACCATCTTCATGCATTAATGAACAATAAGGTCAAAGCTCAAGCTGGCTTGGAAAATAGAATCAGGGGACAAGGCGTTTATAAATAGGCCATGTTTTTTTATTCCGCTAAGCTGAATAATACCACTATTAATTTGTCTTTTTCAATTTATTTAATTTGGTCTATATATAGATATAACTATAGTCAAAACTGCATCTAACCCAAGTACCATGTCCATTGTGTGGACAATTAAATTTTGAATAGTCCGTCACTAAGTTAACGAGTAGAAATATGGTGTGGCCCCTTTAAGAGCTGCGTGCCCCCAGTTGAACTGTCTGCATTGTGTGCGACTCGATCACCGCATATATGCGGGCTATTTCTGTTTTTCTGTTGCTCATTTAAAGTTATTTTCTTTATTAAGTAACGCTGTGGACAGCATAACATTTTACGTTTTATGGGGAATAAAGCGCCAGTTGTGAAATGTCAGTCGCCTCCGTGGAGTGTGTCTGGTATCAAACTCAAGCTAAGTGAGCTATTCCTATTTGCTCTGTACACAACGTGTTACAGCAGGAATCTCTGTGTGTCTGTCTGTTTGCATTTTGATTATGTCGAGAACCGTTCATCCAATCGACTTCACACGTGGCGGGTGTGTTGCTGCGGGCCGAAGGGAGTGCGGTGTCACATTTGGTGCAATATGGACATGCGACACGTTCAGAATTAATAAACTTAACAACATAACAGCAAAATAAACTAGCTGAAAGTGGCGCGTCTCACGCAGGCAGGGCTTATATGCTGATGTATATGCTTTATACATCCACCATCCACCAGATTTTATAGTGTAAACATATTCAAGCACGAATGAGAACCGTTTCGTGACGGGGTGCCAGGCAGGTGTGCGAAAAAACAACAACAAAAAAAAAAACAACAACAAATATTCAAATCCCAAAATTGAAAATCAAATACCAACCCAATGAATGAATATTCCAATATTCGGGTCCAGCCCTATTAAGCACACATAGCTCAAGGGTCATGGCATGACAAGATGTCCTTGCTTCTTCAAGGATTTTACTGGCATTGGTATAAAGAGCAGGCTAGCTCACCTAGAAACCAATGCAGTCGTTTATAGAGGGATGGAGGGTTAGGAGGAAGTTGTTGCGTGAAAGCCCAATCGCAGAGTTAATGGAGCCCCACCAGTGAGATGGAGCTTGGCGTACTGATAAAGTTTCCCTGTGCCAGCTTGTGTAGCAGAAAGCAGGTCTTATTTGGAAATACATAGGCAAAACAAGGTCAGGTGACTAATGGAGGCAAAAGCAATTTCGCTGTCAGACAACATCTAAATGGAATCTTTTGCTTGCTCTCCGACAGTGGCCTTACAGCCATGCCAGTTTTGTCTCTTTTAGTCTGGCCATATCTTCAGGCAAGTTTGGCCACGTTTTCAACATGAAGTTTTGTCATCTGTTTTCGGCCATGTAATGATTTTATGAGCTTTGGAACACAAGCTGTGAACAAAAAATAGCTTTATGGACTGAAGCATACGGTCGTTTGCTTGTGCAATATTTATAGCTCTCTGATTATAACGTGCCTTGGTTCTTACATAGTTTTGCAGTTTGGGCCTGAAATATCCCGTAGGAAAAAGTCATAAATGTTACTATAAGATGCTCTCCTTTGGTTATGGTTGTCCTATATGTCCCTATTTATATATCCACCTGTACAGCTCAGTCAAGAATACAGTCAGCGGATTTGTGTTATACACTACCATTCAAAAGTTTGGGGTTGGTAAGATTTATTACTGTTTTTGAAAGAAGTCTCTTATGCCTACCAAGGCTGCATTTCTTTGATCAAAAATACAGTAAAACAGTAATACTGTGAATATTGTAATATTGTGTATTACAATTTAAAAAAGTAACTGTTTTCTATTTGAATATATTTTAAAATGTAAATTATTCCTGTAACAGCAAGGCAGAATTTTCAGCGGCCATTACTCCAGTCTTAATAAAATCCTTCAGATATCATTCTGATATGCTGATCTGGTGCTCAAGAAACATTTCTTATTATTATCAATTTTGGAAACAGTTGAGCTGCTTAACATTTTTGTGGAAAAGGAATATTTGATAAATAGAAAGTTCAAAAGAGCAGCATATATTTAAAATAGAAAACATTTCTAATATTATAAATGTCTTTACTGTCACTTTTGATCAATTTAATGAGACACTATTTATGAATTGGTAAAAGGCCATCATCTATAAAAGACGACCAGTGTCATTTGTTATGTGGTGGGTACAACTGGCCTTGCATTTATCGACATGAAGGTGATGTAAGTTCGTGAATTTACTGGCATGTTAACCATAAAGTTTTGGAACTGTCTTTTCAAAACAGAAGCAGGACAATTGATTCTCCAGTTTTCCTCCTTGGAAGGGCCTTACAACCATGATGATCTACATTGATCCTCAAATTAAAGGGTGGGGGGTTGTGTCAGGTAAAATCACTTTGTAAAATCTGCCTATGTCTTCATAAAAAAGGATGTTGCAAAAAAAAAGAGATGGCCTACTTTTGGAGTGGTGCGTTGTGTGTATCTGACAGATAATCTGAGCGCAACAGAGTGGAAAGAACGCAATATCGATTAGAGAGCAGGAGACAGTCTGAGAGGTAGAGGATCTTCTTAATGGCACAGGAGAAAAAGCTTTGGGTATGTCGGAAGATTTTTATATTGTTACAAGCGGTCAGGCTTCACTTAAGACATTGTCTACTAAAGACCTAGTGGCTTTTGCATTCGTAGAAACATTTTCTGTTTTCCTGGCTGAAGTTTTTTGAGTAGACATAGGTATTTAGTCATGTTAGCTTATGAATTGAATGATTGTATTGATGGAGCTGTCCGTGTGGGTGATTTAATTTTATGGGTTCAAAACCTTTATAAACTGCTAAGTGAAAGTCTAGCTAGTATAATAGAATAAGTGACATTTATTTGATCAATAATTGATAAATTGCACCTGCAACTAAGCAATTGACAGCCTCCCTTAAAAATAATATCAGGTGTTTATAAGATTTTTTTAATAGAAAGTTGGCAGGTACTGTATAACTTACCTGTTTAGCTTCCCAATGAAGGTTTATGATCTAAACAATGAGACTAGAATAAAGACACAATACATAACTGTGTTAAAAAGTTGGGAGCGGCAGTACTGACCACACATTTTATCAATGAAACTCAGTATCTATTGTGCACAAAATCCTCTGCCATCGTCCTGTCAGTCATTTCTCCTTACTCTTGTCACATAATAAATGAAATCTAACTGTGCTGCTACTCTGCAGCTCATGCTGTATGGAGTTAGTTTATTGGATTTGACCCCAATTTCAAACAATTCGGTCAAAACAATAATACTGCAATCATTTTGTGATTGGAACTGCAATATGATAAACACAGGGCTGGGCGATGCAGCTTAAAAAAAAATTAACACGATATAATGTTTAATATTGATCGGTATCGATAATTATTGAAAATATCTTAGTAGAAAAAAATGTTTGAATTTAACCAATGCATTTTTAATAAAGGCAAACAACAAATAATTTTTAAAACAAAGCTAAATAAAATGTAAACAAATCTTTCTTATATTTTATATGAAGATTAAATAAATAAGTGTTAAAGAAACTGCACAATTCTGGATAAATTGAGATTTTTTTGTTTGTTTGTTTGTTTGTTTGTTTCAAAACGAGATCACAATTCTGAACGTCAACTAAATGAAATAACATAATTTACTAGAGGTTCTGACAAAATATTAATTGCTGCAGTCTTTTTTAAAATTTTAAATATATTTGAATTAATTATTTAAAAAAAATCTGTTTGGATGTATGATTCAATGACCTGCCCATAAATACTCTTGTTTCATTATTGGATGAATCAGTGTATTTGAAAGAATCTGTTGAATGAAGATTCAACGTCAAATACAACTGCCACACTAATGAGCTGGTATGTCCTTTTTTATTCACAATCTCCTCATCACCGGCAGGTACAGCACTCGTTTTCATGTGTTTGTGTTTTCAGATCTCACATGGCGATTGCGCAACTGAACTCCACAGCAACTTGTTTGCTTGTCACTCGTAGCGCGTCTGTTTGTGATCCAGGGACGGAGCGCACTTGAGAGTTGTTCATGCAACCAAACTTCATGTCTGTTTACATTTTAATGCATTTAAGTGAAACTATATCGAGAGTTATATCGAACATTTTTTCTATCGTTATCGAATAAGGCGTACCGTCGATAAATATCGATACCGTTTTATCGCCCAGGCCTAGATAAATATTTATCATGCTGCTGGTCAGTGTGAGCCCCACATGTGCTAGAGCACTGCTGCTTCACTCTGAAGGTAGCAGTGAAAGCAAACTTTATTGTAAATGGCAGCATTTTGTGGTTTAGTAATTGTGTAAGACTGTATCGTGGCTTTAATTACATCACTTGCGCAGTCTAAGTAGCTTGCCAATGTCTCAGACTTTGGTGGTTTCCAAGCATTTAGACCCCAGATTAGTTTCTCATTGTCATATAAGTGCCACATTCAGAACTTTCACATCTGTAACAATCATGCCTACAACAGTGTTTTTTCCTAATTTCCTCATTTCTAATTTTGAAGATGGCAATGTGCTTGTCTACTGTTGTTTCTGAATTGTGCATTCTTTGTAGTTCCTACAAAATGTTCTGCATTCCAAAAATTTATGTCTTTTTTGTTACATTTGTAACATTTTAAGTGCATTTACCAATCTAAAATAGAAAAAAGAAAAAAGAAAAAATCTTGTCTAGATTACATATTTCTGGTGGAATTGTACATACAAATGGTTTAATATACTGGTACTTAGCACTTTTTCTGAGAAGTTGTGTTTAATTTTTTTCACAGAAATTGCTCTTTGATTATATGCCTCAGAAATAACTTACTGTTTGTACCTTTTGAGTGCAACGTGAACATTTAAAGGATTAGTCCACTTTCAAATAAAAATTTCCTGATAATTTACTCACCCCCATGTCATCCAAGATGTCCATGTCCTTCTTTTTTCAGTCGAAAAGAAATTAAGGTTTTTGATGAAAACATTCCAGGATTTTTCTCCTTATAGTGGACTTCAATGGTCTCCAAACAGTTGAAGGTCAAAATTACAGTTTCAGTGTAGCTTCAAAGGGCTTTACATGATCCTAGACGAGGAATAAGGGTCTTATCTAGCGAAACGCGGCGCCAGTTCCGTTTTTTCCGTAAGTTGAATAGGGAAGGCGTAGGACATACAGCGTAAGCTTTTTGAAGAATACGGAATCACGTTCTGGTGGAAGCACTTGTGATGCGATCATTTGTGCCTATAAAGCATATACCTTTTGATTTTTTTTTTAGAAAATGACCGATCGTTTCGCTAGATAAGACCCTTATTCCTCGTCTGGTATCGTTTAAAGCCATTTGAAGCTGCACTAAAACTGTAATTTTGACCTTCAACCGTTTGGAGACCATTGAAGTCCACTATAAGGAGAATAATCCTGGAATGTTTTCATTAAAAACCTTAATTTCTTTTGAAAGTGAACTATTCCTTTAATGAACAGAAACTATTTCTCACTTTTGTTAGCTCACTTTAACTTAATGAGAAAATGACATTGAAGTCAATTTACAGTAGATAATGAAGGTTTCCATGCATTCTCAACTCATAAAGCAAGCCTGCTTAACATGCATGGCGGACATTTGTAATGGTAATACATAAATACATAATACATAATACATGAAACAACCTAAAATGCAAGTCTTTCAGCTGCTCCACATTGAGTGCTGCTTTTCTTCGATGTATATTCATTAGATTTTAGTATTAGAAGGATCCTGATGTTACTGGGTCCT
Source organism: Ctenopharyngodon idella (assembly GCF_019924925.1). Lineage (NCBI taxonomy): Eukaryota > Metazoa > Chordata > Actinopteri > Cypriniformes > Xenocyprididae > Ctenopharyngodon > Ctenopharyngodon idella. The sequence goes on from NC_067228.1 coordinate 19,005,813, forward strand.
CCATGAATCTTCTTCACACATGATAAATTGAGTTCACAGGACATGAGATCCAGTACCCACAGGACAAGCTTCATACAGTGGCCATTGTTTCTACTTTTACTTTCCATATATTACTCAATAATGCAAGCCAAAGCCATAAAACATGTTCACATGTGAAAAGACTTATGACCCTTGAAGAAATAGTTCCTTTAATTTGTCTTTCTAATGGTGGTATATGTCAAAGCATAGTGCAGCCTGTTGCTTTCTGAACATGAAACGTCCAACTGAGCCCACGGAAGGATAAAAGAGGCACTACAATGGCAAAACTGACCAGGACATTAAGTGAAAAGATGTAATTAGTTGTGTCTTAGCAGAACAGCCTGATAACACTGATTTGCGTATAGTCTTAGCAACTGTCAGAGTGGACTTGGAGGACCTGTAATTAGCTTAGCATCTTATTTATTTACAGAGAAGATTTGATGGTGATCGTGGGTGGAGTGTACTGTGGATTGAATCCCAGGCTTGTCCACCCTCAGTTTTACAGGCGTGCTTTGGATGAATGTTTCATAAAACCATCACAAACTCTTGCCTTTGCTTTATGCTGTGGTAGATAGCAATGTTAGAGCCATCAAGCTGGCAACTCTACAGACAAACACATTCAGCGAATAACAGAGTTTGAAACTGCTGCTTGCCAAGCTCCAAGCTACTCAAATAGCATCAGCCTTAGGCTACGCTTTTGAAAAAGTAGCTAGCAACACTACAATCTGCTAACAAAACCTCATTAAAGCTATGTGTGGGGAAGTGTTTTCTTAACTTTATAACTATTATACAACTATATTAAGATATACTACAGTGTTTCCCACAGGATTTTGTGAAACTGTGGTGGGTGGACCTTGGTCCCTCTAGGGGGATCCAGGGCCATTCCTCCGGAAGAAAATTTTGTACATTTTACAGTGTAGCAAATTAGCTAAAAAGAAATATGAATAATTAATTATAACTAGTTATAATTAATTATAAATATTTGGATCAGTTAATAGAATTAACTTAATGTAGTAAAATTAATATTACAATCAATTAACCTGTTTGTCCAGTGAACACTTGGTTAATTGTTTACTAATTCTAAGAAATGTTCATTTCTGGATTATGGGAAATAACATTCTTACTGTACAAAACAACTGGCAATGCGACGTGTCCGGAGAGGCAAACAGGTCTACCTGTGCGGCTCTGAAGCGTCTCCAAATCGGCTGGATTGCCTGAGGATGGAGTCTCCATTCTCCAGGAAGCACAGCACTTCGTGAAGATGTGAGGCGACAGGGACAGCCCAAAAGGAAGGACTTTGTACTGATACGGTCTGTGTCAAGTGAGAATCGAGACATGAATGTACGTGTTCTTCAGGTCGATCTGATCTCGGATGCATTCAACAATGCGCTTCTGCATTAACATTTTGAAAGGGAGTTTGTGAAGTGCCCGATTCAAAACTTGCAGGTCCAAGATTGGCCGTAACCCACTGCCTTTCTTGGGTACAATGAAGTAGGGTCTGTAAAACCTTGTCTTCATCTTAAAGACAGGAGCATCACCAGCCTGCACGGAAGTGAACTCGATGCCCCTGAACTTGGGGGGACGCCGGGCTGGGAAGACGGGCTATGAAGTGCTAGCCAGGCTCCCAGAGACCGTGCAAGCAGGACCAACGGAACCTCAGACGTACCCGCAGTGGGGCAGCGAGGTGGAATGCAGGGACCCGACATGGAAGGTATTGTAACGTCACAAAGTGGGGTCTGAGTGTGCGGTGCAACACTTACCTGCTTCCACGGTTGGGCAAAGAGGCTGCTGCTGAGGTTGAGCGGGGGTGGAGGCTGCAGCTGGTCATCAGGGCAGGATGTGTACATCTGCTTCTGTGCAGCCGAGAACAGTTGGGCGAAGTTCTCGACTGCGTCGCCAAAAAGGCCAACCGTGGAGATAGGGGCGTTGAGGATCTGAACTTTGTCGGGCTCACGCATATCCGCCAGGTTCAGCCAGAGATGGCTCTGGGAAAAATGGGACCGGGGCGCGGGCTGCCCCAAGAAACCAATCATCCTGCCTCGAGGGTTCGTGACACTGTGGAGGCCTCCACTCTGGTTCCTGACTCTCTCAGCGGTCCGGGAAAGCATAGCTGTCAACTCTTGGTTGGGTTCGGGCAACGAAGATGCAAAATCCACATGCCAATGTGTATTGGCTTGTTTAGTTTACACTCAAAGTGGATTGGTCTCTCAAGCGAGATCCCAATTCGTCGGTTCTGTTCTGACGTGACGTTGAACATGACCAACTGAAAGGGAACAGCATTTGTTTGAAATAGAAATGTTTTTTAACATTATGAATGTCTTTACGGTCACATTTGATCAGTTTAATGTATTCTTGCTGAATAAATTTATTTTGAAAAAAAAAAAAAAATCTTACTGACCCCAAACTTTTGAACGATAGTGTAGATGATAATTTAGTATTCAATTTAGTATTCGTCATTTGAATATAAGGTAAAGATTAAGATCTGAATTAAAATGAAAGACTTTAATGCATAAATTAACACACAAATATGATAAAAAAAATGGGTGTTCTGGGTGGTTGCCAATCTGTTGCTGTGCAGTTAAGATGTTCTGAGTGGTTGCAAGGGTGGTAGTTTACTGGCCTACTCTTAAGTTTCTATGGCATTCTGACTTAGGTCTCTTCTTCAGTCTAAGTCAGTGGGATTTTTCCAACATTTAGTTTTATTGATTGCTTGGAAGAACAATAATAGTATGAGCAATAATAGTGAAAAGGAAAAAAAAACAAACAAAAAAAACAATATTTAATTTGTTACAAAAAAGAAGGACTTAAGTGAACACTATTCAGGGATGATGACTCAGAAGTACTGGTAAATTGTTTAACCAATTGAACCAATTTGCTGAAATAAATCCCATTTCCCAGCAGTACTTGAGAATGGGAGGACATTCCAGTGAAGCGTGTTTGATTTTCCCATCAGCTTGCTTGGTTGTAAGGCTGTCATTAAATCTCACTATACAGACCTTGAATAATCACCTCTTTATAGATGTCCCTGTCATGGTTTCCTTCATCTTTTTATCTCACTGTTCCTTTTTTCCTTTCGTTCACACTTGTCTACAGAAGTGCAGCCTATTTTTTATTACGCAGTGTTTTTGGCCTGCTTTTGAATGTGTAATGAGCACCATTGCAAGCTCAATAGCTGTTTCCATGCCAGCCCCTCAGGCCACAAGAGTACAGACAGCTTTGCACAGATCTGTTCTATAAGTCTGTCGTTGCACCAGGCAGCCACAGAGATGAAGCTGTGCTCAGAAAATGTAAAGAACACAGCACTCCTTCACCCCTCGCAGCAAACGGTACACTCACACGGACCCTAGAGCAATAGAGTGTCTTTTATTTCCTCTCAAAATGAAAGCAACATTTTATAAAGCGCTATACAGAAATCAATAGGGAATGCTTGTACCAAAAGGCTTCGAATCATTCAGATTCATTTTACCTCACAAACCACAGAAGAAAGCCATGGCAGTAAATGTACCAATATTGTGTACTGTTGCTTGATGTCATAACTACTGTACACGTTGTCATTATTTGTTCATGTTGTGAATTCATGTTAGTAATTTTTGTTATTGTTGCAGGAAACTAAACCAAGGGGGTTTAAAAACCATGAAGTGAAACGTCTCAGGTTACGTATGTATCCATGGTTCCCTGAGAACAGGGAACGAGACACTGCGTTTGAAAGGCATATGGGGAACGTCATCACGTGAACCGGTGTCTGAAAGCAATATCAAATCTCACCAATCTTATTGGTCGGCGACAGCCTATGACGTCATCATAGACGCAACCCGGAAGTATAAAAGGAGTGCCTAGATCGTCTGAAGGGACTGTTCAGCAGGCAGCCCCGATGGATGGCAGGTAATGCAGTGTCTCATTCCCTGTTCTCAGGGAACCATGGTTACATACGTAACCTGAGACGTTCCCTTTCGAAAGGGAACTCTACACTGCGTTTGAGACGCATATTGGGAACAATATACCCACGCCGCCATGTTTGAGGGGAGTGCATGCCAAAGATGGCTAGACAAACGTCAGAACTAGCAATTTCAACTGAAATGCCAGAACCATTCCCCCTATGGGTCATACATAGGCTGTCAGTGACAGCATTCCCTATGGCCAACAGCCCAAGCTATAAGCCTCAAAGAGGCCTTCCACAGAAGGTCTACCAAGGCCGCTCAAAGGCTTCTGGGACCAAACTTCTTTTCAGAGAAAAGAGGGTACCTCTAAGGGAATGTGGCCAGGGGGCCCGAAGGAACCCTAGCCAGTCACTTGTCAGGGGAACAACGTCAACCCTGAATGCCACCAGGGAGGCCAACCTGGTCTAAAAACAACCTAGTCTTGGCCAACGACCTGTCTGATCACAGAGTCTCAATTCACATTCTTCAGAGAAGATAACCAGTAAGAGGGACTGCAAAGAGGCAGTAACCAACTCAGACCAGAACGTAGAGACTGGCATCCTGGAGCGCAGGACTCAGCTTAGCACTTTTTACCCTTACCAATGAGGGGAGTAACACTCTGCTCAATCCTAGGATCTACTCAGCGCCTGATCATTTGCACTGAGGAGGCTGTGCACTCTAAAGAGACCCCAAACAAGTTGAGTACAACCAGCCTAGGGGCTGATCTCGAATATGGAGGCCTCAGAGAGGCCTTCAACCACTGACCAGACTTAGGGAGGTAAGTACTATGCAGAACAACCCTCAAATGAGGGGAGTACTGGGCTCAACCTAACAGATAAACCGTACTGTAGGCACAAAATCATGGAGGCCCAGAAAGGGGCCTGCAACATGACGTAATTCTACATCATGTAGAAATATATCACAGCAGCCTTGCAAAAGGCCAAACGTGAAACTACATGCTTAATCTGCTTAAAGACACCCAGATGTGGGGGGTGTAGCTTAAAAGGCGGCCTGTGAAGGCCACACACCTAAAGCAGCTCACTTGCTGATAAAGCAAAATCCCACAAACATGGGAACTCGTTCAGATTGAAGCCAAATCTGAGAACCAAACTATCCAGTGAGGTTAACTAATTTAACTTGACCTGAGCTGATTTCCACCATGCAATGTACTCAGTAAAAACACTTTTTACTCTTTAAGCAAGAGGAGTACAGACCTACGCCATCATGTTCTTGAAGGAGGCCCAAACAGGGCCTGCGACTCCAGAAAGGCACGTGGCGTCAGCTAGTGGCTGTATCTAAGCACTAAGGGAGCCAATATGAGAACCAAACCATCCAGTGAGGTTAACTATTTAACTCAACCTGAGCTTAAATCTATTCAACACATTCCAACAGGCAATGTACTCAGTAAAACACTTCAGCCAGTGGCAGTGTCTAAGCTCTAAGGGAGCTTAATCTGAGAACCAAACCATCAAGTGAGGTTACTTAGCGTAACTCAACCTGATCTTAAATCTACACATTCCAACAGGCAATGTACTCAGTAAAAACACTTTTTACCCTTACAGTAAGGGGAGTACAAAGAATATATGCTGCCATGCTCTGAAGGAGGCCAGCACCGGCCTACTACTTCAAATGATCACGGGTATAAATCTGTGGCAGTGCTAGTTTTAAGTGAGCAAACTCTAATTAAACATCTACCAACAAAACTTGTGATGCAATAAGCTATTGTACTCTGAAGAAGGCCCAACCCTAAAGGGAGCTACATAGGAACTAAACTGAATAGAGAGGTTCCTTAAACAAACTCAACCTGGGCTATGCATTCCAACAGGCCATATACTCAGTAAAAAACTGTTTTTTACCCTTATAGCAAGGGGAGTACAAACTTAATCACCATTCTCTGAAGGAGGCCAGAATAGAGCCTACTACTACAGAAACAGGTGCTAACCTGTGGCAGCAATAGAGTTATTGGGCTCACATTGTGTAGGGCAAAAACTAAAGCATTAACAACCCTGAGAAACAGAGGAACGCTTTACTTTTCATTCATACTACCCTGAAATTTCAAGGGTGGACGCTTTTCACCAAAAACAGTAGATATCTGTACTGAACCCTAAGGAACAGGAGCTTAATGAAAGCTAACACTGTTTCACTCAAACTTGAATGTTAATTCAAGGGGTTCAGGGGAAAAGACTAAAAGTATAGAATGAAAGTTCTAGAAAAGTGGGGCCTCAGCAACACTAGCATTCTCTTATTCACATAGCGATAGGGCCTACCACCTGAGACAACGGCACTAGGGAGACTAGCAATAGCCTGCTACCTTAGCTGCTATCTATCTTGCACCTACACCAAAGGAGTAACGGGCCTTGGCCTGACAACTCTGATAAGAGGAGGCCAGAACTAGGAAACTACACTCTCCTGACAGGGGAAGTAATACATAGGCTGAAATGCTTCAGTATATCACCTAAACCCTAGTTCTAACCTAGGCCAACTATAGCTGTGGGCCTATCTGGCCACACAAAAGCATAGATCTGCCTGGGGCAAAAAACTCAGCCTCTTAAACTCTCAATAGAGAGCAGGCAACTCTGAAAAACTCTAAAAACAAGAGCTCAGAGGAGTGATGCTCAACCCAAGCCAAACAATGTCAGGCGGCCCCGAAGACCGACGCTTAACATAGATCTATCTGAAAAGAGTGCCAATCTCTAATACAAACTCTAGCTATAACCAGAGGAGAAAGCTACTTTACCATATGGTGGCTGTAAAGGTGGCTATATAACCAACACAAAGATAACCAACCTAATGGGAACTTCAGGGCCCTAAATCCCCTTACTTTTTACACACCCAGGAAAAAACTATACAGGAATACTAAGGTCAACACATTTTAATATATATATATATATAGACCAAGCTTACTCCCTGCGGCTCGAAGAACGAAGACTTACCATCATAGAAGGATGGAATCTATGGTTCTTTTAAGCCTGAAAGAGCCACTTCACTATCAAGCCAGAAGGCGAGCCATCAGAAATATATTCATCATGGGCCCAGCCTTCAGCCTGAATGTAAGAAGGGCCTGGGTCAAATTAACCATTACTCAGGAGGTGGAAGAAGAGAGGAGAGGGTAGATGTAACTACCCTCATGGAGAGGAAATCAATCACTAACGCTGCTGGCGTCTGCGATTCATTACCTCCCTCAAATCCTGCTTCTTCTTCCTGGAGTCCCGCCTTCTCTGGGACCTGCTCCGAGGAGGACAATATGCAGGTTTTAAACGCTGCCGAGCGCGCCTTCTCCTCTCTGAACTTTCCCACCACCGCCTCGACGGAGGTACCAAAAAGTTCAGAGGGCGAAACTGGCGCATCAAGGAGAAAGCCCTTTTCTTTCTCCCCAATGTCGGTCATGTTCAGCCACAGATGTCTCTCCATGGCCACCATTGCTGCCATCGATCTTCCAACCGAGGCAGCAGTCTGTTTAGTGGCCTGAAGAGCTAGATCTGTGGTGCGGCGCAGCTCTTCTACCGCCTCAGGGGACAGACCCTGCCCCTGATCCAGATCCTTCAGCAGATCAGCTTGGTAAGCCTGTAACACCGCTATGGTGTGTAAGGCCGCACCAGCCTGACCCGCTGTTGCGTATGCCCTGCCATTCAAACGAGAAGTCATTTTAAGGGGCTTGGAAGGCAGGACTAGAGCTTTCAGTGTCGGAGCCTGCCCTGTGACGAGAGTTTGCAAACGTCTCGTCAATAGGGCGCATCGACACATACCCATGCTGGCTCAATCCCTCAACATCAGCGAAATTAGCCAGCTGATGCTGGTGAATACGAGCCGAGCATGGGTTCTTCCATGCCTTCTCGATCTCAACATGTAGATCAGGAAGGAATGGAAGGCTCATGGGGGCTGTCGGGTTATGGCCAGAAAGGAACTGCTCGTCGAGCCGTCCACATGCAGCCCCTTTCTTAACACGCTCCCAAGGCAGCTGCAGCCTGCCAGAAGCGCGCTCCATAACCTCGAGCAGCTCCGCATACGCAGGGCAGGGAGACTTTGAAGTTTCAGCAGGCTCGTCTGCTTCCTCTTCAACAGCCATCTCCTGCTCTCTTGGGCTTAACGCCAGAAGAGCACTCGCTGCTGGATCTGATGATGTCAACGAGAGGACATCATCATCATCCAGCAGCTCACCCTCGTCAGCCACTGGGGGATGCGAGAGATTTACACCTCTCTCAAACTCCTCAGCGAGCTCCACCTGAGAGCCCCGTGATTACATCCACCACTCTGCCTCAGCACGGGCGGGACCAGAACCACCAGGCACAGATACCAGCCCCTCTTCCCTTGAGAAGAGGGCCAGACGAGAGTGGAGCATCCTAATAGGCAGACGCTTACAGTTTACACAGACAGAGCCCTCGAGCACTGTCCGTGCATGCTCTTATCCCAGACAGAAAATGCACAGATTATGTGTGTCATCGGGTGTCAGAAACCTGGGACACGGATCCACACACTTCCTGAAACGTTTGTTAGACATAGTAAAATTCTTACCAGATTCGAAGAATTGCAATCAGACAAAACAGTCCCTGAAGACGAAAAGATACTGACTGCTTTTCTAGGCACTCCTTTTGTACTTCTGGGTCGCGTCTATGATGACGTCATAGGCTGTTGCCGGCCAATAGGCCATATACATTCCCCATATGCGTTTCAAACGCAGTGTAGAGTTCCCTTTCGAAAGGGAACTAACTTTCTAAAATACGATGACACAATATTCATCAAAGGAACTGGTCTATTCCAAGCAGTTTGTAGGGATATTACAGCTATCATACTGTTGATTAACATGGAATCATTTGAGCTCCTCTCTCAGTGGTCAAAAATCACATTTCAAATCACATCCACTTGCAATTGAAGTCACAGGGCAAGACAAAGCATTTAATTATTCCATACAAAATTTTGTTGTATTTAAGCTGCAAAGCTCTTTAAACCTCGTCTAAACCTGTGCTAGGCTAATGTACTTTTGGTTATGCTTTACCAACGTAATGGGTGGAACATATTCTATATGGAATCAACCCCTTTCTGGTTTTGTGCATGTGTTGCAGCATGATGGGAGTTATAGCTATATTGCACAGATAAAGTTAGTAATAAATTTTATCACGTTAACACATACAATGTTTACGTCTGTATATATATATATATATATATATATGCCCCTTTTTACTAGATGTAAATAAGTCTGTGAAGTTTCAGCTCAAAATACCCCAGATAATTTACAGATAATTTATTATAACATGCTGTAAATGCCCCTTTTTGGCTGGAAGCAAAAACATTCTGCTTAAGCTTAAAGACCAAGACAGTCGCCCGAGACTGAAAATAACTATTGTTCTTAAATGTTTAAATACCTTTTGAACCGCTAATCCAATCTGTATGCTTTAAAAAGTCTCGTAAAAGGGGAAATTCTCTGCTTTTTGTGGTATCACATTTGTCTCAGTTGGACATTCAGAGGCTTCGTAGTGAATGTGATTATGTCAGCAAGTTTTGATCAGCATCGATTTGTCAAAGAAACTCTTGTAAGTTTGTTCCTCTGAGCCAAAGAGGAACGATTGTTGATGCTTAGTCCCACCCCCGTGCCTAAATTGGTTGAAACGGTCATCTACTCAACCAATAAACATAGGTTTTGGTCTTTTGAACCACCAATCAGCATGTTTCTTTGGAAATTTTAACAAACGCAAAGTGAAAGTAGTTGCGTGAACAAACACAAAGTAACAGATTTGCATGAGAGCACTCTCTGACAAAGCATAACTTTGGCATAACACAAATCAAAAACAAGTATAAAGCAGTGGTACAAATGAGTCACTAAATAATGTCCCGGTTAAATGGATTCCGGCGGAGATAACTGACGCAGCCAAGAAATCAATTTTGTTTATGTAAATATACTTCTTATATAGTTTGTGAAAATCATTTGCTTTGTTTGTATTTTTTCACTACTTGTTGTACCATTAGCATTTGTTTTTCATGTTCAGATTGAACAAAAAAAAAAAAAGTAAAAATATGTATATTAGGGCTGTCGATTTAGTTTGTAGTTCGTCGTAGTTCGTCTTACATTTTATAAAGCTGATTGGTGGCGAACATGAGGCAGGGCAACAACTTGCGTGATGGAGACTGTAGAATGCAGTTACAATTCCCCTAAAATTTAAGATATCAGGGCAAAAATGCCTCTGTATGAGTTTTTGTCTCATATTTATATCATGATTTAGTTAAGCAATATTACACAAGTAAGGAGCGCAATATCACATGAGTGCTGTTTTCGTCCCGAATAACACAAATGTGATATTGATTTTACACAACAGTTCAATAAATAAGAAGTAATATATTGTGTTATATTTTAGACAAAATGTTGTCTGCTTTTGCTCAATTTTGCCAATGAAAATATTACTTATAAAGCCAGAGCAGAACTGTTGTATGTCTCCGAGCAACACACAGTGGTGTTTCTTTTCTGAATGAGTCCGCATTTTGAGCTAATCAACCGGGTGAACCAGTGATTCAATGGCCCATTCATAAAGAGAGCCATTTACTTAATTCCTGAATGAATCAGCCGTTTAAACAAAATGAATGAATGAATCACTCAATGACTTATTAATTTAGACATTTACCACCATGTACTGGCAGTTATAGTTTCTTATTGAGAGTATCATTTCATTTAAAAAAAATGTATACTTTCATATTAATAAAAAAAATAACCCATTAAAGGTATAGTTCACCCAAAAATGAAAATTCTGTCATCATTTACTCACCCTCATGGCTGACCGTTGAAGCCAAAAAGTTTGTGTAATAACCTCTGTCGAATCAAATAAAATATATATATAATTTTAAAGCTACTTTTTGTAATGTATATTTGATGCTTTTCTCATTTAACACAAGAATGACTTTAGATTATCTTTTGGGGCTAATTTCTCAGCCAAATTTGATGTCTGATTAATTTGTGATTAATTAGATTAATTAATCGCCACATTGTGTAATTAATTAGATAAAAAAATTGTAATCGCACAGCCCTAAGTCACTTTTGCTTCAGTGTTCTGTTATCATATCACAATGTTTCTATTTGCTTTACTTTCTGAACTTTTTTGGACACCTCTACATCATCAGTAAATAAAAAGCACCAGTTTTTCACTGAAAAGCACCTATAATAATGTTGTAATAAATGGCTATAACTTACTTAGGGATTGTTACATGTAGACAAAATTTCATCGGTAAGTCTAAAACAACAAAGTATAACTTTCGAAAGGAAAACAATCTCAGAGTTCACGGTAAAAAAAATTAAATAAAATAAAAAATTGCTGCCATTTTTCTTAATCAGGGAACATTTATCCATTCACATACAAAATAAATGTAAAATTGGGACTTTAAATTAGCTAGATTGAAAGCTAGATTAAAGTTCTCCTGTTTAAAATGGTATATGTCACTTGATGCTGACTGTTAGAATGGGTTAGAAAAACAAAGAACAGAACAGGCGAGTCATGTGCCCCAAAAATGTTCTAGGTCTTTAAGGGTTAAATGCAAATGAGTTGCTGCTCCCTTCCCCCTTTCCAAAGGAGGACAGAGCCTTTACAGCTCATGCCTTGGATACTACGGCAACAACAAATAGGGAGAACCAATATGATTGACAAAGTAAATACCAGTGTTCAGCCCTATTTGTATGAACCAGAGTAGGACTCTGATGAAGAAGAGACTCCAGCAGAAGTAACAGCTGTTAGAATGAACCAGTTTCTGAATGGCTAGTTGATGAATTTATGTAACTGTTGTACAGTTTTTCTTGAGCTATTTTGCAACAATGGATGAGCAACACACAAAATATTGTAATGATGTCTGACAACCAACATCCTTCGTGTTAGTGATATGTGCAGATGTGCTGGTCTTTGCAAATTAACATTCCACTTTTGGTACAAGTCTCTTATCTTTACAGAAAACATACACAGTTTTTAAAAAGAAAATTACCTTACTGTATTGTGCATAATAAATGTGCGATTATGAATTATACAGACAGTCAGAGACAATCGTAACTTTAGCTACATTAGCCGTACAATGTGCTAACAAGCACATTCAGAAAGGCAAAATATGAGTGATATTTACATGTTCTGGATATGGAACATGTATAAGTTGGATCACTAATGGTTGGTAGTTGAGAAGCAACTTTTGTGCAAATCCAGCATTGAAATGACCCTCCTTTACAAAGCAGTCCTGTGTAAAATGATTTGCACAAACATATACAAATTTAGTTAATTTCTTGGGCACTTTCCCTTCATAAATTTAAATAATCCACTGCATCCTCAGTGACTCGGATGCTGGGAGCTTTATGGAGACTATGTTCATTACTACATCCAAAAACAGAAAAGTTCTAATGTTTATGTAGCTCAGACATTTTATCATTAGCTGCTCTAGAGAGGATATAAACATGGTGGACTGTGTGCAGCTCACCTAGAGTAGGATCTATGCTAATAGGGCAGAGATTGTCACCAGTCGTGGGCAGAGCTTGCCCTACTGTGACGTCACAGGCAGAAAACTGGAACAGCTCATTTTATGACACTGTTTCTGGTTTATAGGTATTATAGAAAAAAGGAGTGGGTGGATTTTTATCATTATAGGGTGGTTGTTTACACATACTACAGACACACATTTATGTTCAAACACCATGTAAAATAAATTTTGCATAATAGGTTCCCTTTAAGTATTCCGGCCATAATTTAAGACTAATGCTTGTATGAGAACTTTGACACGGGTAGGTCATAAATAACAAACACACAAAAGAAAAAAAAAAAAAAAGAAAAAACTAGTGTAAACAACAGCTGCTGTTGTATCAGGGTGAGGTGCACAGAGGATGAAATGGCAGGGCAGTGAATTAGTGATTTAAAAAGACAAGGTCACGTTTTCATTGGAGCGCCCATATAAAAGTAGCTTAATCTCACTACATTTAAAGAGGTTATTATTAGCTAATGTAAAACAGCCACTCCACTTCATCACAAACACTAATACATGATCCCAGATATCAGACAAATGTTTCATCTAGCATTTCATTAGCATGTGCACATCTGTCGCCATAATTGTGCATTTTGTTTATGCAATGGCATTAAATGTCCTGCATGCTTGCATTTACACTATTAATTTATCTAGAGTGACTTACAAATGTTACAATATTTCCTAGCTTAGCTGCAGAAACAAAGTTTCTTCTTTAAATCAAAACCAGTTGGCCTTTTTAATCTGAGTTATGGTCTATATATGTCACAGCTATAACCGTGGATTTGAGTGTCTGAAGGTGTTTCTTAGCTCTCAGCGCAAGCCGTGGCATTTCTGTATGCACCCGCTACGAGATGAAAAGCGAGATACGGCATCTCCAGTTGTTTCTCAGAAGATATCTCTGAGGCCCAGATGGTTTTGTTCGGTAACGCTCCGCACAGCACAGACGCTCAACCCACACGCTACCTTTAACTGCGTGCCTCATCCCCGCTGCCAGACGGGGAGATATTTTCAACCGTTCGGGATCCCTCCACAGTCTTGTTTTATAAACATACACGAACACCCACTCCCCTTCCCACATACACGTCTGCTCTGACAGCTCTGGCAGCTTCACTCTTCTGGGCTTTAGATGGTTTGTGTGTGTGCGACGGGGGGTGGCAGCTCTCAGTTCTCTATAAACACAGATAGACCCCCAACATAATCACTTCTCTCTTCTACCACATAGTACATTTGGACTGTGCTGCCTGGCTTATATGTGCTTACATTTGGCTTCACAGGATCTGCAAAACTGTTGAACAGATGAGTGTAGGGATGAAAGACCGCAGGCTTGGTTTGCAAACCATGTTCAAGAGAGCAGAGATCCAACCTTACGACTCCCTTTTGAAGTACTCCTCCATGAGCTTGTATTCGTGAGCAGAATGTATTTGTATTACAGTTGCTAGTATTGAAATATCAATGGCCTTGCATGCCAAAACATTGTTAACAACAGCGTTGACAACATTGCTGTCGTTTAGTGGCAGTATTATCTGGCAGAATGCACATGAGATTTTCTTCTCATTTTAATGGGTGTCCTATTAAATGATCATATCATAATAAACTCTGCAAACAAGCGTACATGCTAACGTGTGTCAGTAAACAAAGTCCAAATGCTCTGCCGGGAGTCGTAACTCCTGCATGTCACCCGGCGTTGTTGACTGTAGATCTCAATTACAGCCCGTTCATAAAGGGGCCTTTTTATAATGTGTAATGATGCTGCTGTTGTGCGCAGCGAGTCCCTCCTTTAGCAGACGTCTCCTATTTCATTTATTGGGTTACATCATTAATCTAAGCACCTGAAACATCTGGGGATGCAGCTAGTGACTAGGAGTACAGGTGCAATTTAAGTATTTCCAAGCGACTGAGATGTTTCTAATCCTCAAAAGATCCTGAAAAAAAGATCCAGACAGGACAGCATCCCACTGTTCTGATTGGATCCAACAGTCAAACATTAATAGCAAATGTTTCACCTAGATTTGTCTCTAATATAATTTACTTTAGGGCAAAACCCGTTGCTGCTAATCTCATAGCTTTCTGTGAGGGCACTATGTCTGATTAATTTAAACAGTTGCACTGAATTTCATTAATGTAGGCTATGGGATAGTTTAGGATTAAATTATATTCCAGAGATGATACAGGGGCATTATTCCTTTGCAGGTCATGAAATAAAGCCCTATTTAAGGTTAATGCCTGTTTATAATTACTTTGATTCACATAAGTATATCCTGTCTTTAAGCGAAGGACAAAGCATGTCACTGTATATAAGCTGCATTTTACACATCTCTCTTAATGTAAAGCCCCATACAAACACCCCAAACATCTATGAATTTAATGCAAGTGCAAAATGAAATTGTGTATTTTAATGTATTTACACATATCTGCTTTCCATTTAATTTTATTGCTATAGGAGAAACAACTGTGATTTTAAAGATATCTCATTTTTCTTTCATAGAGGATATCCAGTTTGATAGTTCATCCAAATATGTAAATTCTGTCATCATTTACTCATCATTACCTCATGTTGTTCTAAACCTTTTTGGCTTTCTTTCTTCTGGGGAACACAAAAGATTCAAAAGATTTAAGATATTCTTAAAAATATCTTTGTTTGTGTTCCACAGAAGAAAAAAAATGATATCAGGGTAAGTAAATGAAGACAAAATTTTTGGGTGAACTATGCCTTTAGTTTTCATCTTGTCACAATTTTACTGTAAAGACAGAATAAAAGAAGAATATCTGTCATCTTTACTGTAGCATGACTTTAGTACTTTTACATTTTACATTTACAAGTTTCCTCAGGGCTTCAGAGATGTCTCCCCGATGGGGCTTCTTTAACTGCCAGGGAATGTTATTCCCATGCTTGTGGAGATGGATGGTTTAAATATGCCCTGTGGTGCAGTTCATATTCCTCTGTGTAGAGGGTTTGACAGATCTCTGTGAACAACGCTCTGGACCAGTGAAAGGCAAAGTCTGCCTCCCTGGGTGCGTGTAAGAGCCCAATTTGAAACAACAAAGAGAAACGATATCTCCTGTTGGAGTCTCTGACTGAAGATCAGCCATATCACTCAGACTCCATCTGTGTTATCTGAGGACAACAAAAGGTTTCAGCAGATACGTTATACTGTGGAATAAAGCTTTATCTTTTTCTTGATCAAGATGTGCTATTTGTCTCCGCATTAGGGATGTGTGGAAATAATGTGTTCCTCTATTTCCTGAGCTTTAGAGTGGTAGATCATCATGTCCTTCCTGTATTTTTGGCTATGTGAAATGAAATGCAGGTCTTCAAAGAGTACGGTCCAGCAAATGTCATCCTAGATTTTCATCCGTGATAATGTACATATCTCCAGACTGCACGTACCAAATCCGCCAAACAGGCATATCAAGGGATTAGAGGAAACCGCAAATACTTCAATGAATATTCTGGCTAACAGTTCAAAAAAGATATTGGATGGAGGAGAGGAAATAATAATAATTTACCACTCTCTCTCTCTCTCTCTCTCTCTCTCTCTCTCTCTCTCACTCACACACGCGCACACACACGCACACGCACACACAAATTCTCCCACACTGACACAAGCTGTGAATGTGAGGTGGAAGGTGACTCACTATGCTTGCTGGCAGACAGGAATCCCTGCTGGAGGAAAATCCTGTCTATGAGGGAGACACATGTATGCATACATAAGTTCGAACCCTCCCTGGTAACATTCTGTACTGATATTTTTAGCTTGAAGCCGCAGCCCACCAGAGTTTTTCGGAGGACTCTTAAAAGCGTGAAATGGACTTTTTCCCTGTTTACTGCCTTTGACGTCACAGCTCATGCACCAGCAGCATATTCACTAGTTGGGCTAAACGTCCAAGCCAAACAACTGCCACTGAAATGCTAACAGACAGATATCTCCAGGTATTACAGATCTTCTTGAGTCACATACAGTGGGTACGGAAAGTATTCAGACCCCCTTAAATTTTTCACTCTTTGTTATATTGCAGCCATTTGCTAAAATCATTTAAGTTCATTTATTTTCCTCATTAATGTACACACAGCACCCCATATTGACAGAAAAACACAGAATTGTTGACATTTTTGCAGATTTATTAAAAAAGAAAAACTGAAATATCACATGGTCCTAAGTATTCAGACCCTTTGCTGTGACACTCATATATTTAACTCAGGTGCTGTCCATTTCTTCTGATCATCCTTGAGATGGTTCTACACCTTCATTTGAGTCCAGCTGTGTTTGATTATACTGATTGGACTTGATTAGGAAAGCCACACACCTGTCTATATAAGACCTTACAGCTCACAGTGCATGTCAGAGCAAATGAGAATCATGAGGTCAAAGGAACTGCCTGAAGAGCTCAGAGACAGAATTGTGGCAAGGCACAGATCTGGCCAAGGTTACAAAAACATTTCTGCTGCACTTAAGGTTCCTAAGAGCACAGTGGCCTCCATAATCCTTAAATGGAAGACGTTTGGGAAGACCAGAACCCTTCCTAGAGCTGGCCATCCGGCCAAACTGAGCTATCGGAGGAGAAGAGCCTTGGTGAGAGAGGTAAAGAAGAACCCAAAGATCACTGTGGCTGAGCTCCAGAGATGCAGTCGGGAGATGGGAGAAAGTTGTAGAAAGTCACCCATCACTGCAGCCCTCCACCAGTCGGGGCTTTATGGCAGAGTGGCCCGACGGAAGCCTCTTCTCAGTGCAAGACACATGAAAAAACACCTGAAGGACTCCAAGATGGTGAGAAATAAGATTCTCTGGTCTGATGAGACCAAGATAGAACTTTATGCCTTAATTCTAAGCAGTATGTGTGGAGAAAACCAGGCACTGCTCATCACCTGTCCAATACAGTCCCAACAGTGAAGCATGGTGGTGGCAGCATCATGCTGTGGGGGTGTTTTTCAGCTGCAGGGACAGGACGACCGGTTGCAATCGAGGGAAAGATGAATGCGGCCAAGTACAGGGATATCCTGGACGAAAATCTTCTCCAGAGTGCTCAGGACCTCAGACTGGGCCGAAGGTTTACCTTCCAACAAGACAATGACCCTAAGCACACAGCTAAAATAACGAAGGAATGGCTTCACAACAACTCTGTGACTGTTCTTGAATGGCCCAGCCAGAGCCCTGACTTAAACCCAATTGAGCATCTCTGGAGAGAACTAAAAATGGCTGTCCACCAACGTTTACCATCCAACCTGACAGAACTGGAGAGGATCTGCAAGGAGGAATGGCAGAGGATCCCCAAATCCAGGTGTGAAAAACTTGTTGCATCTTTCCCAAAAAGACTCATGGCTGTATTAGATCAAAAGGGTGCTTCTACTAAATACTGAGCAAAGGGTCTGAATACTTAGGACCATGTGATATTTCAGTTTTTCTTTTTTAATAAATCTGCAAAAATGTCAACAATTCTGTGTTTTTCTGTCAATATGGGGTGCTGTGTGTACATTAATGAGGAAAAAAAATGAACTTAAATGATTTTAGCAAATGGCTGCAATATAACAAAGAGTGAAAAATTTAAGGGGGTCTGAATACTTTCCGTACCCACTGTATTTATTCGATATTAGGCAGGTTACACTCTTATTGTTTGTTCACACATAGCATCATACTGGTAATTTACTGGTACAACTTCTCATACCAGAAAATTGCCAAGACTGATCTCCCAATGTTAATTTACTGGTAATTTACCAGTAAAGACTAGAGATGTGCGCAACGGATAATTTCATTAACGTTTAAACAGAAATTTTGCGACCAGCTAGTCAACTAGTCTAACCGCCACCCACCGGAGACAGTCTGTATATGAGATACATTTGAAATAGACTACTTAATCTATGAACAGTCAAATTGCATAATGAATGCTGCTAAAAATAGGTCAGATACATGCGATGTGCTAGCCTTGCATTATGATCATTGTATATTAAACTTAAGCCGGGGACACACTTAACGTTTGTAAGGCCGATTATGAATGTAATTTGATACTTACGACTGATCATGCCCAAACATGCCGAGTCAGAGCCAGTTGCGTTCAGTCGGTGTTTACAGCCTGTGTTTAAATGCCGTGTGTATTTAAATCTGCTTCAGTCAAAGGAAACGAGCATTCACTTCAGCAGTGTTAGCCATTATAGACATATTTATTCAAATCTACCGAATCTATAGGGAGCGCATGACCTATACATTCAAACCTAATAGCCTATTATAAACAGATTTCCTTAAAATAAATGTTAGTCGACATAAGTCAGCATGTTAAGGTATTGTTGTTCATTACCACAGCAACCACTTGCATGTCTGGTTTTGAACATGCTTCTTGTGTATGAAAAGTATCTGTACACATGGCGGGCCACAAAATCACAAAAAAAGCTTGGCTCTTTATTGGGATGTTGATATAGCAACTGTTCATGTGTCAAGGAAGTTTCATTCATAATGTTTCTCCTTTAATCTGATATAAAATTTCATACCGTATTGTCCCTTGTAACTGGTAGTATAACAAGCCTATAAGCAAGCTTAATTGTTCTATACTAGTTTGACATGACATAGAAGAAACGGAAAAGTTTTGTGTAGGCTTTCAAAATACTCCCTCACCTTGCTCATCTTGCAAATGGACATTTCTCTGAACCCGCCGCGAATGCCAAAGAGAAAACAAATGCATGCAAAATCTGAGGTAAAATGAATGTTTTCTGATCCAGAAATACACTATTCAAAATAATATATTAATTTTAAAATGTAACATTAACATGATGGCAATTTAAACATAGCCTTTGTAAAAAAAAAATATAAAGTGAAACATTAAATGTGCAAAAAAAAAAAAAAAAGTAAACCACTCTTATTTGTATTGTATTTGTAACAACTAGCAGCAGCAGTATCGTTGAATCGACAAGTCTCGCACATCCCTAGTAAAGACTGTATGTGTGAAAGGGGCTATTAGCATATAGTATAGTTTATAGACAAAAACTTGAACATGCATCCATGCCTATAAGTGTCAGTACAAAGCCCAAGATCACTCATATTTTTTGTTTAGGAAGAATATGAGTGAAAACAAACATAAAACTACATTTTTACATTTTGTGGAGAATGCGAGTGGCTGGCTTTGCAAACCTTGCTGATAATATTTTCATTGTTTTTCAATATTTAATGCTGTGGTGTTATAAATGATTGCCAGGGTTATGTAGATGCTAAGGTGTTCTTTCTGGGTTGTTGCTAGGTTGCTCTAGAAGGTTTCTAGATTGTTGCTAGACTGTTCTAGGAGGTTGCTATGTGGTTGCTGAGAGGCTGCTAATTGGCCAAATCAAAAATTTCTACCCCCAAGTTAATATAACTCAGGTCACCCTCCTTTAATCTAAGTATATGGATATTTTTGCACCTGTTTTCTTAGGATCACTTAGGAAAGTATAGCATGCCTCTCGATATCAAGCTGCACAATTTTGAGGTTTTATTCATGTGCATGGAAATGTTATGCAGGACAAGTTGCACACTGCATAATATTTAGGGTTTCCTCAAGCAGACAAAATGCCGTTGTTTACCGCACAGATATTTGATGCATTTTTCAAATCAATCCCATGATGCAGCTGAAGGCCTAAAGGCAAAATCCATGTTTCTCTCTTAGGGCATTGGACTGCGTGTCATCTACATCTCTGTCAGGCTGACAGCTAGGGAATTGTACGCCGTGTGACTGCCACAGCCCCGAGTCCTGCCTTCCTGCAGCCTGTCAGCTTGTTAGAGAGACCTCACATCTCCTGGCTAGTCAATAATGACTGCTGGATTACTCCTTTAAGACCAGACTGGCCTCAATTTAAAGATCAACTGCTCTTTGGTGGCCAGTGCTGGCTCACAGGAAGTTTATCCATTGAGATCTCCCTCAAGGTCGAGCATTGTGTGGAGCCCCTAGACTGACTCGCAGCTGGGTCATTCACAAAATACTGTTCCATTTATGCTAGAAATTTCAGGATTTTTTTTTTTTTTTTTTAAATTGTGTTATGTGAAAAGGTTACTGTCAAACTTTAGGGAAATAATATTTTCCCACCTCAGACTCAATGTAGTCTCTAGTTTTGTGTATGTATATATATATATATATATATATGGAAATTATATATTTGAATTAACAATATTATAGTTTTTTATTCTATATAATTGTAATGGTGATAAATGGGGACATGCAAATTGGCTGATATTCTAATTAAAAGCAAACATTAAAAATAAAATTGTTCTTATGCATTAAACACTAAATAGTGTAAATAATTTGAATAAGTTCAGTTTCCTGTTAAATATTTCAATAGTAAGTCACAGGGACACACATAGTACTTAAATGGCACTATTTTTAGAGAATGACCCTGCTACAGTACGGGCGTCCTCCTCAGTCCTCGGCTCCAGCCTGTGCCAGTGTGAATTGGACCACAGCCAGACATTCAGTCCTAGTGTCTCTCTGTCTTGAGAGCGTTATGCATGATGTATCACTCAGACAAGAGTGCTATAAATACTGCAGACACTGAGATATCCTCAACTGGGAAATAATTTGTTTGTTTTTACCTATAATTTAGTTGATTTTGGATTTATGATCCTCTCATCTGGTATGCATAGAGATGAGACTTGATTCAAGATTTAGGACCTACAGTACAGAATTTGCTGTGGGGCTTCGCAGGATTTTTTTTCTTTCCCCAGTTTCTGAGTAAACACACAAGAGCTGAAGCAGAGACACTTAAAGTGCACTCAGAATCTAGGGACATTGCCTTTCATAGAGCTGGTGTTAAAAATCTACCACACAGCCGAAAGGTCACTCTCTTCAGGGAGGCTGAACGAAGAGTTTTAAGTGCTTGCGGTTAGACTGCTCTTCAAAAGGCAATGGGCTCTTAGCAATTCCTCATGGAAAAAAATCACTCCATAATCAACAAAGAGATGAATGACAGTGAGGAAGGATTAATTGTAGCACTTTAAAAAATATGTGTTTGAATTGGTAATCTATGGCATGTTCAGAAGTGTAAGTCACTGGATGACTAACAACAAGTATCATTGTAGCATTTTGTATGCCAAAGAGCTTGCAAAAGTAGAATAATATGCAAATATGAATATTATTAAGGCAAAAAATTAATGGTGTGAATGCAGATGTCTGCCACAGAAGAGAGTGAACCGTAACATGAGGCTCCGCCCTCATCTCCAATTTTAAAAGGAACAACCAAGTTTCTCTGATATGCCTCCTTTTGTTTGGACTGCATTTTAGACAGATTACATGTGCATAAAACCATCAACGAACCTCTTGCCTTTTGCACATGTTGTCAAGAGGCTCATCAGAGCCTGCCGATACAATACATATTTATGTACCATCCATATTTAACAGCATCCTTTCTGTTGTGTTTGGCTGGTTGAGGAAATTCAGTGAAGCTCACATTTTATGGTTCTCTTTTGATGTTTCAACATGAACAGAGATGTGAGGGAAGCTCAGTCTCTTCAAGATTAATAGACTTGATTCAAGCGTTAACCTCAAACAATTTTCAATTTTTCGCAGTTAGTGAGAAATCGTTTGGCAGGCCAGCACGAGGGAGCCCAGCCTGGCACGTTTTTGCACGTCTCCCTCGCTTTCTCGTGCTCTGTCTCCCCCTGTCTATTTTTTTTTGTATTCCTAGTTCAGCCCAGACACCCTTAACCTTTCTTTTCTTTATTTTCACTCCTTCACTCTCCCTCTCCTTCCCCATCCCCCCGTCTCTGTCTGCTCTCAGAGAGGGATGGGGTTGATTATCTGTGTCTAAAGTGAACTGCCCTTGCTGGCACTGGCCAAGGTCAATTACGGCCACACATTCAAAGCAGAATGAATGTAAGGGGTGTAACACAGGTGCAGTAGATGGGCTGTTTCTTCCATGCAGCTTTTTCCACCCCCTTTTCTATCGTTAAGATATCTTCCATATCTTTTCACCTTACCTTTTTAAGTCATTTCCTTGGTTTGGAATATTTAAATAGTTAATATAGGGAGCATTTTTACATTTGAAGGAGATTGGTTGTTCCATGATAGCCTGGTGAAATGCCAAATGAGAAGTTTTTTTACTTACAGTCTTCTAATTACTTGATAGTAATTAAGTTCTCAACATGCTCCTACTGAGATCATCAACTCTTCTATGATGCATTGTTTCACACAGTGACTCTTGAAATGGGAACAAAAGACTCCATGTATATACATATTCGAATACTAAAAATACTGATGTCTCTCTTCAACAAAATAAAAAGGAAAGAAGGGAAAAAAACTTAATTGCTAGGCAGGAGCCTTTCAAGCGTTACCATGGTTACACGACAGAAAGGTATGTGCTGTTTTAATAGCAGGCTGTGAAATGGAAGAGCTGTCAAGAAAAGAGCATCAGGCAGAAGGCGGTTAAAAGCATGGATTGCCTCTTCCTCATAGAGTTTGCTGCCAGAGATCAAAGTTAGACCGTGTGTCACATATCACCTGTCTAATTTGTTGGCTAGGATGCAAAATTAAATAAAGCTTTCATTGTATTGACCGCCGGCTCTCTTTGTGCCGACCCATGGGAGACATTTGCAGTCAGCAATCAAGTTTAGCAACAAGGGAGGCTCAGCCTGCTCAAAAATATGTTCTAAATAAATATAACACTAAAAAGGTACAATTAACTGTTGCTTTAATCAATTTTGTGTATAATTCTCTATAAAGATGCATTTTAAGTTCTTTTTATGTGCATTAGCCTTGTTTGTTTCAGCTAAAATGCAGCTGCACAGTCATTATCAGTGGTAACCTTTTAAACCAATAAGCTGTCAGAATCACAAGCAGACTTTAGATACACTAAAGTGATAAACACAACAGGTGGAGAGAGACAAAAACAAGAATTAAATAAACAACAGATTTAGAGAGACTTTTAGAGAGAAATGTAACTGAATTGGAGTCCACATTATTATGAGTATGTGAAAACAACTGAATGACTGCACATCTCTGTGATTCAGAGTTTTGTATATTAATAATTAGAACCGTTTTAATAGAAATAAAATCATTAAATTGGACTCATTTGTAGTTTGTTGTGTTTATTTTTTGCATGCAGTTTGTGTGTACCTCTCTTTTATTTATTCATTCTTATTTTTATTTCATTATTAAGTTCAGCCTGTCAGTCATGCTCAAGACTTCTAAGTGACATCAAAGAATGGCAAGCTTTGTTTTAAGACAAGTCTTTGTGAATCAGAGACTTTGTACATTCTCTACATCATAATATTCCATTTCAAAAGGAAAGTTGCATAGTTGCTAAGATGAAAGAAAATTTGAAAGACATCTTCTAAGCTTCATTACTACTAATATACTAACATTTTACGTTTTTAATTTATGAGAATCATTAAGAAGTGACTAATTCTATCTCTGGTCTTGATGATTCTTTTATATCTTATAAAAATTTACTTTACCTTTTGCATTGTTTCTGTTTGGCAATAGAAACATGCTTATTTTTGGCAAAATAAATGAAACATGTTTAATGTATTATGAAGTTTATATTTTTTATTTTAAGAAACTGAATAATTTTTTAATGATATTGGTTTATTTATTTAATAATAAAAAATTATTGTGATATATTGACATTCTAAAAGGAAAAGAAACCTTTAAGACTTTGAAGACATTTTGCTCCATTTGAGAAGTTATGTTAAAGGGAGTAAGGCTAAACTGGCAAATTAGTTTGCTATTGTTGTAAGATGTGATTAACATTCTGTAGTGTCCACTATTACTAACTAATTTAATCTTATAATAAACATTTGTTTACTTGTTTTTGGTCATTTCTGTTGAATAAAGCACATTACACATACTTTTTCAGCCTTGCTTGTGTGTTCTGAATTCAAGGCAAACTCAACTAAGCCCTTTTGTGTAATAAGTGTGGCTTATAAAATGACTCAACAATTGAACTTTCACCTTTCAATATGCCTGAAAGCATATGTCTTTGGCAATGTTTGATACATTCATTGCTGAAAATCACCAGTTGGTAGGATCTGGTTTGTGTTAAAGCCCTTGGTTAGCATGCAGTCAATGAAGTCAGCTGTTAGTGTTTAATCAAGGGTGCAAGAGAGCCCTCCAAAACACATCCGAGTTCAACTCCCTTACATAATGCAATTTCATCCCATTTGTTCTGCAATTGCATCTGACTAACACGCCACTTAGTTCCTGTCTCCACTTCTTTTCTAACCAAGTACCTTTTCTGGAGTTGACAAGAAACAATTTAACACAGAAATAACAGGCAG
This sequence comes from Ctenopharyngodon idella, assembly GCF_019924925.1. Lineage (NCBI taxonomy): Eukaryota > Metazoa > Chordata > Actinopteri > Cypriniformes > Xenocyprididae > Ctenopharyngodon > Ctenopharyngodon idella. The sequence goes on from NC_067228.1 coordinate 19,030,444, forward strand.
GAATGAGGTCTGTGGATATGTCTTTCTTTTAGCTGGGGGAAAAAACAACAACAACAAAACAAACAATAGTTCTCAAAAAAATTTAGCTGTCACAGTAGGGTGGCTGCAATGAGCGCACAATGTTGGAGAATAAACAGAAAGTCTTTATTTCACAATCTAATAATGAACACGCTGGAGAATCACGGAAATCCACAACCACTTCCAACATACCGGACAAGGAACAAACAGATCTCAGGGCTTAAATACACAGGGAGAGATAATTAACAGAACTAGGAACAGGTGTGGGATTAATTAACAACCAAGGAAACTAACTAGGGACACAGAACACAGGCAAATGAGAACAGGAAACATAGTGAAAATAAAACCAAAACAGAACATACATGTTATAGTAGCACCTTTATATAATCTGTATGTATGTATACAATTCTAATAATGGTTATTAATATCTTTTTAAAAGAGACTAAGAGAAAGTAGGTTTAACTTTCATTACAATATATCATAGGGGCTTCTTTTTGTAATTAACTGACCTTTTAAAATATATGAGATGCATAATTCATCAGTGTTATATTCACAAGGAAGTATTTAGGAAGTGCTTTACTGTAAAATCTGCCTCATTTGCCAATTAAAAGAGATTTATGAATTTATTAGAAGATATGCATATTTATGCATTTAGATCTTGCTTTCCTATTCAGATTCAGATGATGGGTGTTAATGGAACTTATAGATTTACAAATGATAGTTTTGGTGCTATTTACCAATAGAGAGAAGTGCTCCTAGGATTGTTGAAGTGGTGAAGTTATTGAATTGACAGAGCAAGCCTGGAAGCTGTAATCAATGCAATAATTTGCAGGGTAATGCAACATACACACAGTGTTTACAGATGGCACCAAATAATGGGTCATACAGAGGAGATGAATGGCTTTCACTGGCTAAATAAAGTCATTTTGAAGACGACCGTACACAGCAATATTTTAAAATCCTTAAATCAGTCAGGATGATATATATATATAGTCAAAATCTGTTAAGGCGTAATTAAATGTAACAAACCATGTAGAATATCATCTTGTATCATCTTTTATTGGAAAATGAAACAATATTTTATTATTGATTATTGCCTGTATTACATACGTTATTGTCTCTGATGGCCACCATTTTCTCCCTCTTCTTGGGAAGCGATGATTTAGTCAAAACATCCAGTAGTGTAGGTTTTCCAGGAAATGTGTGTACTCCCTGGACTTCTGCGTTTTATATGTTATTTTTTGACAGACATCGATGTTGTGATATTCAAACAATGTGGATTTGAAAACAGATGGATCGTATGGTAATAATTATTTATTTCTTAGCCGGCAAGTATTTAGTGAAGTGATTGATGCCCATGAGTGTGTTATGTTGATGTTTTTATTTCTATTCTAAATGGACGTGATAACGTGCATGAGGGATGAACTATGTTTAATTTTTGTGTAATTATAAAACACGCTAGAGACTGATATATATGGTTTGTCAAAAATGTTACATTGAGCTGTTCCAAATTTGATGACTTGAAAATTAAGATTTTTTTTTTTTTTTTTTTTACCAGGAAAGGAGTAGTTTTGATGCACAAAGTTGTTTTTATTGTCTCTTATAATAACAAATCTTTTATTTAAACCCATGAAAAATGGGTTATCAATAATGAAAAATCACTTTTTAAAACTGTTATTCTTTTATTACCCTTTAGCAGATTTTGACTCTGCTAAAGTGTGGATTGTGCAATTAGATATGGATATTTGAAGAAAATAATAGACTTAGCATGGCTGAGCATGGCACCTGGAGTGAAGGTGAAAGTAGAGATTAATTTGTCATAAGCGAATATCACATTTTGTCTTGGGGCCAATTATTTTGTCTGTATGCTCATTCAGGTATCAGCAGACAGACCTGCAGTGTCTGCCTACAGATTAGACCTCAGGCATATCGCCATGCATACAGATTAATAGGAAAATGTACAGGAATTGGAATGTTATTCTGGGAAGTCTCTGTGTTCTGATACTAAGTTTGCTATTTCTGTTCTGTTAATTAAACAAATCGAAACTCCACAAACTGATTCAGTGTCTGTATAAACATATTTATAGATGTTATTCAGAGTGGACATCATATTTAATGAATGAATGGAAACAAGGATGCGAGGGACAGAATTACAATCTGTTCTATATGTCATATAGCTGTTGTGATTGATGAGAAATTTCACTCACTGCCAGATTAAATATGGAGTTTAATGTGTCTTAAATCAGAATGTTATAAATTAGGGTTTCCCAACCCTGTGTTTGCAAACCCTTGAAATGAGACAGAAACAGAATAATAATAATAATAATAATAATATTTAGAAATATTATTATTTTTATTAAATATTACCACATCAAACATATAAAAAACTCTATTCCTTTTTATAAATGATTATTTGTGATATCATCTTCTGAGAATTTGTGTATTAGCACATCAGGTTCATGGGGTTCAGCAGACAAAAGACAAAATTATCTTTTCTAAATCCCACACAAAATTTCCCACAGTTCTGGTGTGACTGTTCTCTTTCGTCTCTTTTTCTTGCAGGAACTGTTTACGCCGGAATGCAAGTTTAAAGAGTCTGTGTTTGAAAACTACTATGTGATCTACTCATCCATGCTGTATAGGCAGCAGGAGTCGGGGAGAGCATGGTTCCTTGGCTTGAATAAAGATGGGCAAGCCATGAAGGGGAACCGGGTGAAGAAAACTAAACCAGCTGCTCACTTCCTGCCCAAGCCATTAGAAGGTAAAGCATGCTCTGAAAACCTCAAGAGAACGGTTAACATCCAGGTCACTGTGACACTAGCAGAATGGTAATGAAGAGCATGAGTCCCTGAGAGATATGCTTTTGCTTGATGCCTTTTTACAGTTTTTCTCAACTGATTTTACACATTTTTTCAAACTAAGGTCAAGGTTTTCAAAACAAGGAACACAGGCATCTGAACACTTTTCCAAAAACACTTTTCTATTTTCATTGCGTTAATAAAAATGACAACATACATAATTTTTAGAAAAAGAAAAAAAACCCACACACAAAATCTCCAGTCCAAGGTTCAAGCTTTCAAAACATTTAATATAGACAACTACAGAGATGGAGGAGGTAGAAGATGATAAGAGAGAATAGGAAGAAAAGATAAAAGATGAGAGAGTAAGAGTGGAGGAGGAAGACAGATGATGGAAGAGAAACAGGAGAGGAGAGGACATCGAAAGAGTTGAGGAAAGAGTAAGAGGAGACAAAGTAAGAAGAGGTTTGAAAAGAGGAAGGAGACAGTCTCAAATGAAATGAGAGCCAGTCTAACTGACAGTGAATCGTTGTCTATTGATAGAGGCCAGACAGAGTTCAGGCTAATGTGAGCAGATCTACATTAACTACAATCTCAAGAAAACTAAGGGAAGACGCAACATCACCATCTGTTCCGTGTTCTCGCGTGAATTGAACATCTACACTATTCTTTCCTTAGATACAGAGCTTGAATTGATGTGGATGAAATTCTCTGATTGATCAGACACAAATGAGAGACTTAATATATTTTTAGTGGCAGCAAACATTTTTGTACATTTGGTTTGCAATATGCACCATATAGAAAAGCATACAGAAATATGAAAAATGCATGGAAAGAAATATCTTATTTATGATTAACATAACCTGAATATGTTGTGCAGTCAAGAGAAAACACGATATTGATATTATTTGCTTTTGTTAAATGTGTTGCCCGAAAATAATGCAACACTCATTATGCAGTGAAAATTATATTAGAACTAATTGTTTTGAAAGCACTGACTTTAGAAATGTGTCAAATAAGTTGAGCAACACTATAATCAGTAAAAGAGGTCTTATCAGCATTGTTAACTGTGTTCTGGGTAAAATCGTGGGTAAAATCCCTAATGATGTTTAAACACTGTATGATTTTGGAACACAACAGGATGTCCGGACTGCTCTTTTACATTAAAGTGAATCCATAAAATTACCATAAAAGTAGCATAAAAATTATTTGAAATGGCACATGCTATACTTGCTAAACTTGCTATATTGCATGTTTTCTGCAGTCATACGATAACTGTATTGAATATTGAATATTGAAATGTGTGTTAGAAAAGCATCTGTACAGAGCAAGCACAGGTCACAGGAACTGATGGATTTCAGATTTAGGGAAAATGAGGATCATGAGGATGTAAATTAACATTTTATCTTGACAATGAGCTCTTCACCAAGGGTTCGACCAGAAACATTTGGCTTTATATTCACATTATCTGATTATATAATGATTTATTACTCAATAAACATTATTTCACAGCACCACATATTCAAGACCCACCTTCATACCATTATGATGGACAGCCTGTCCTTTCCAACATTCCTTACAGCTCCTTTATGGCCACACTGTAAAATCTGTCTGGCTAGCGTGAGATTGATGCTTTATGTACGGTTTGAGGTGTAATTTGCAATGATGTGTGGCCCGTTTCTGTCTGTGCAATGCTTTATTGCCGTGCACAGATGTCCACACTTTAAACCAATCTCTCATCCTGTTGTGTGTTCATTATTTTTTTCTGCTAATACCTAAACACCAGCCAGCATCCTGTACTGTAACGGCACTGCTAAGAATACAGTAAGTTTGAAGCAGTGAACCTAGACAAATGTATCCCAAGAGATCAGACCGTCTTCTCATCACAACTAAGGATAGGATGCAGCCCTGCTGACAGCTTGCCTGCAATTTGACAAACTCACACATGTACTGTCAGAGTTGCCCTAATGAATGTTGTCTTTTTAGCCAAGTTTCAGTTTTCAAAATGAAAATGAGTTGTGAGAAACTTTTCTACACATAATTATTTGCAGATTTTAGTCATATTCTTGGCCGGCCCCAAAAATCCTTTTCAATAAGAGAGACAGATGGGGCGGCTGTGGTTACCTGGCTGACTCTTGCCTTCTTTGATGTCTTTTGCAGTCGCTATGTACCGAGAGCCATCATTGCATGACGTGGGGGAGACAGTGCCCAAACCTGCCGTGCCTCCCAGTAAAAGCACAGAGCCGGCCGTCATGAACGGTGGCAAACCTGTCAGCAAGGAAACCAAGCCCACCACATAGCCAGATCCCAGCTCGGCCATGCTCAACCCCGGAGAGCCGTGGTCTATTTGTCAGACTCTCCATGTTTGTGGATCAGATCCAGGCATCCTCTGCTCTCTCCTCCCCATTCCCTTCACCCACTTCACTCCTCTGACTGTTCCGATCTAATTCGACGATGGACTGGCTCCGGAAGAGTGGTCAGCTGTGCACGTAGGAGGATGCAACTGGATAAACCAGCTAAACTTTCACCATGGAATGCCCTAACTGATATGGAATGCCTTTTGACATACAATTAAGCCGATGTTTTTTCTGTAATCGAGACAATCCACGAGAATGAAATTATGTACCGCAGGCGCTTGTGTGGCGGTTCTTTTGCCTGCTAACAGTCACCCGTTATAACCCTTTTCTTGAACCCTGACGCAGCAGAGACCATACGTTTCAGATCTATTTTCTATATACGCAGTAACACCAGCCACACTCTGGGGTAATACTGTAAAGATATACATATATGGACTGCAATCCACAACTTGTTTTCTTTCTTTTTTTTTTTTAATCAAGTACGCTCCTGTGTCTCTTTCTTTCTAGGTGTCCCCCACTCAAAGCTTGAATTACCAAATCTTTCCCTTTTGTCCGTTACTTACTAAATTTGTTGTCGGGGCAGTGTGCGATGCGTTCTGGTGTGCAGTTACTCAAACACGATGATGGATTTCCATCTTTAAAGTCCTTTCCCGACTTCAATAGTCAAGAGACGTTGATCAAATGGACGGAGCCTCCTAAACAGAATCAAACTCATTATCCAAGGTTCAGCGCTCATGTCTTCTCATTCTCATAATGTCTAGAAAGGGACACAAGTATACTTTGACAGCAGATGCCAGCGAGTGCATTAGTCACGCCCGCTGCAGTCAAATACAAGGAGCTGTCGTGCTGGAGAAGGTGTATAGAGTACATATCACTATCTAGTATGGTGCAGACCGATTTCAATCCCAGTAACTAGGTGAATTTCCACTTTTCTTTGCTCTTAATTTAGAGCGTGGGCTCTAGGAATATCTATAGGCCTTGTAGGCCTCTGGTCAAGGCCCTTCTTTGACATGCTGACTTCTCTGAACTATGGGCTAGTTCTGGCGAGCACATTAAATGTGGCGAGAGTGGCAGCCGTAGAAAAATACAGTCTACTTCAGACTTGTGCGGTAAAACAACTCGATGTAAGTAGGTACCATTACTATTGGCTGCACACCCATTTTGTTCAGCAAAGGCATGGGCAAGGTTAGTATTACATTCTGTTCTTGCAACGCTGACGCAGTGCAAGAAATGGCTTCTATAATGATGTTTTCACTGTATACAAATAAAACAAAAATCTTAAAAAAAAAAAAAAAAAAGTAAATAGATAAATAGATTTTTAACTACCAGATATTATGATTCTGAAATGAGAGGGGTTCTTCCTAGCTCAGCATGCAGAGTCCAGTACTGCTCATCATGTGCCTGTGATGACCTCTAACCCAGCATGCAAAAACATGTACCCAGTCTGTGCTGGGTTAAAGGTGCCTCATGCCCCAGACACACACACACACACACACACAGATTCAGTAGCAACTTATCCCACAAACACACAAAAGTTGATTGTTACCAAAGTCTGTTAACACGAGAATCCAGCCGAACAATTTCAATAACTCAGAGGACGGTGGTCCTCTTCGGTTTTTGTCCTCACTGTGACTAGAGTTCATCACAAAGAACAATTGTCTTGACTTTTTAATCGTCTCGATTCAAAAACGAAGAGATTCCAAATGATGTCCTTCACTTCGATTGTTCATTTAGTACAAGACCGGGGTACCTATTACTAATCACCTGCATGCGTTTTCTTAAGGACCAAAGTATGGGATGGCTAGAAATGTCTAAAGCTAGTTTGAGGTGTAGGGTTACACTGAATGGGCATGATTATATAAGGCTCTCTCATACTCTGGATTGAGACCATTGCACTTTGCGTTTGAAATCGTCATCTACTCACATCTACTTAGGATTTTAACGATTAGTCAATTATCAGCCAAGTTGACGAAGCCTGTCTTGCTTTAACAGTTTTCATAGTTTGAATGATGAATACCGTTTAGAATGTTATGAAGTAGACCGAGGCTATGCTGCTAAATACAAATATATTCTACACTTCATTTGAAGACCTATATTTTCATTTATTGGGATTTTGAGCTAGTTTCATATTAGGAGATGTTCAAGCACATTAGTAAGACTTAATAGATATTTGTCTGTACAAAGCCGAATTTAATGCTAGAATGAGATGCAGTACTATACAGGAAAAGTAGCTTCATATTTGAAATCATTTCCGAGGCTGGTGTCCCACTTCCACATGAAACAAATCACTCACTCCAATGAGCTCTACATGCTGGGCTACAGCTGCCCTGCAGACCAGTGAACTGGTTTTACGAAGGTTAAATTTATTTTTGTAAGTGACTGGTGAGTACGTGTGCATTTGTTAGTATGTTCGTTTGTTTATTCCTCTTTCAAACGTCTGTGTTTGTTTCGTTCCATTCAGGTCGTGCGTGACGTCGTTAAATTGTAATGAGGAGCAATCGCTGAACAATTGATCATTTCTGTGTTTTCTCCGTATTTCTGATTTTCAGTGGTGAAGGAAGGTCTCCATTGTCTGTTGATTGGTTTTGAACATTGATTTGACAGTTACTTCATCTGTTGCATGGGAAGAGGGTGGCATATATGAACTGCATGTCGTAGGCTATGTGTATCATGGACTGTTGGTATGTTCTGCTAATTTTACATACATATATGCAAAGAGTTTGTCTGCACTGTACAGTTTGTGTTTGTTGTATACACAGATACAACATATTGAATAAAATATTTATATAAAGGTACTGAAATCTCTCTAACCAATTCAATGTGATATTTCTGCTATACATATATTATTGATCCAAGGGTGGCATGCTGTCTCTCAGCCTCACAGCAAGAAGGTCCCTGGTTTGAGCCCCAGCTGAGCCAGAAGTCCTTTCTGTGTGGAGTTTGCATGTTCTTCCCTTGGCAGCATGGGTTTCTTCCGGGGGGTTCGGTTTCCCTCACACAGTCCAAAAGCATGCAGGTTAGGTGGATTGGACATTACAAAAGTGGCCGTAGGAGTGTATGAGTGTGTCCCAGCACTCTCAGGAAAGGCATCCGGCGTAAAACCTGCGCCAAATCCAATGATTGTGTGTGGATAATTCAGACGAAGCAGGACTAACACTGGGAAAATATATATGTGACCCTGGACCACAAAACCAGTCATAGGGGAAGATTTTTTGAAATTGAGATTTTGAAATTGAGATTACATCATCTGAAAGCTGAATAAATAAGTTTTCCATTGATGTATGGTTTGTTAGGATAGGACAATATTTGAGATAGAACTATTTGAAGATGTCCAGAAGTCCTTAGCAACACATAGCCACTTACAAAAATACATTTTTCATATATTTACGGTAGGAAATTTACAAAATATCTTCATGGAACATGATCTTTCCTTAATATCCTAATGATTTTTGGCATAAAAGAAAAATCGATGATTTTGACCCATTGCTACAAATATACCCCTGCGACTTATGACTGGTTTTGTGATCCAGGGTCACATATATTATTGAAACAGTGGATGTAATGGGGTGACCAAGGGTCATTATTTTTTACCCTTTTTTTATGATCCTAATGATAATTATGTCAATATTGTTTACCTTCAACACGGACACAATTTTTTCAACATTTTCATTAAATGAAAGAACATTATGAAATTTTACAGTCCTACAGGTCCCAAAAATCACAGCTGCCATAGACATAATAAAAAAAATGACCGGAAATAATTCTAGATATGTCTGATTTATACAAGAATAAAATTATTAATAGTACATATGCAGATTGCAAAAAAGAGCTTCCTCATTCTCATGAAATCTCAGAGCAGTTTAAATTTATTGGCATCAGGCTGTTTACAACAGTTTTGTCACGTGAAACGTACCGTAAATAAAATAGGGTCAAAACTTTGCACACAAGCAGCGCTTTGAAAAACAGCAACCTGAATAATAATAAAATGCTCTTATTTCTCTGTTGGCCATTTCCATGGATTCTCTCCTTTTACTTGTGCTTATGTGTCAGTCAATAGTCTATGTAAGCATTATTATACACAATTTTCATATATATATATATATATATATATATATATATATATATATATATATAATATGTTATAAGGAAAACTATAGAGGATTATAGAAGTCATCTCCCACAGCTGTTTTATGTGCATATAATAGATTTGAAACCACAGTTTTAATTAATAGAATTTAAATGCTGTTATATTGCACAAATTTCTAAAATCCCTTGTTTGCTGTTGATGTAGCCACCTTTTCTTGTCTTGACTAACAACAGAAACAGTCTTTAAGTGTGTCCACCAGGGGTTAATACTCCTCTCCAACCCAGAATTCACAGGCGTTTCCTGTCCAGCCCTCCCAGCAGTCACAATTTCCGCAGTTGCACACGCCGTTCCCTGGAACAGAAGTTGAGAGGAGAGACAGAACAGAGAAACCCAGATCATCACTCTCCAAGTCTCGACATGCTTTCTCTCTTCACACCCCCTTGGCAGAATGTGCAAAAGGGAAACCAAGTACAAATGCAAGTTTTGGAACCACTATCTCTAGGGTCCCGTCTATTCAGATCAAATTCAGTCCATGTAGTGGCACTGGTATGATTACATAACATTGATTACATTACTCCTTTTTATTCAGCGTTTGTAAGTGAACATTGTAATTTGGTGTACAAAAAAAAATCATTATTTGTAGAACCTTACTGAGCTAATTCAAGTGTACAATTTGTATATTATGCACTTAAAGGGTTAGTTCACCCAAAAATGAAAATTCTGTCATTAATTACCCTCATGTTGTTCTACACCCGTAAGATATTAGATATTTTTGATGAAATCCGATGGCTCAGTGAGGCCTCCATTGACAGCAAGACAATTTCAGATGCACAGAAAGCTACTAAAGTCATATTTAAAACAGTTCATGTGAGTACAGTGGTTCAACCTTAATATTATAAAGCGACGAGAATACTTTTTGTGCGGCAAAAAAACAAAATAACGACTTTTCAACAATATCTAGTGATGGCCGATTTCAAAACACTGCTTCGAAGCTTTTCGAATCAGTGTTTCAGAGCGCCAGAGTCACTTGATTTCAGTAAACAAGGCTTCGTTACGTCGTAAGTGTTTCGGAATTTCAATAGTTCACGTGACTTTGGCAGTTTGATACGCGATCCGAACTACTGATTTGAAACAAAAGATTCATAAAGTAAAAGATTAATCACTAGATATTGTCATTATTTTTTTTTTTTTTGGCACACAAAAAGTATTCTCGTCGCTTCATAACATTATAGTTGAACCACTGTAGTCACATGAACTGTTTTAAATACGTCTTTAGTAGCTTTCTGGGCATCTGAAAGTGTTAATTATCTTGCTGGCAACAGAGGCCTCACTGAGCCATCGGATTTCATCAAAAATATCTTAATTTATGTTCTGAAGATGAACGAAGGTCTTACGAGTGTGGAACGACATGAGGGTGAGTAATAAATGACAATTTTCATTTTTGGGTGAACTAACCCTTTAAGTGTACAACTCAAACTCCATATTGATCTATACCGAGTAACATTTTCTAAAAAGTGTCTTGGGAATACACATCATTTGCGGTACATACAGCTACATAGGTTTGGTCAATGAAATCGCCTGCAACTTGTAAATCAGCTGAAGTGAGGTTGTTTACATATGCTGTTAGAAAAGCTGTATGTGACAGCAGCTTTCGTTCAGAAGAAAGCTTGAGAGCTGTATATTGTATCAATACCCAACCAGTTGAAATTCACATCTGCTGTGCATGAAATCAAGCCCTGGCTTTCCCTAATACATTGAATTTTCCACAGCGCTCATCAATTGTGGGTGTAATGAGAATATCTTACAGAAGAAGCCATGAAGATTATTATTTAGAAACTGGCAGGCACATTTTTTGCATGATTATAATTATAAAGGCTGAGTGCATTACTGTTACCCAAGGTAAGGGAAAGAATTGGCTGATTGTTTGCATTTGCATTTCATCTATAGAGAAAAGAAGGTTTTCCCTGAGCAACATGAGAAAATAGTTTTAATAATCCTTATGAATATGGAAATGATGACATATGCCCTAATCGGTAATATGCTAATCAATGACATTTAACAGACACATTTATGCATTCCTTTTGTCATTTGTGTTTTTCGTCTTGTTTTGTAATGAATTTTGCATCTCTGTGCGAGGAACTGTATAATTGGTTGAATGGCACGGCAACTGATAACGAAGTCATTAGACCAATAAGTAAACAGTTTCTAAACAGCTGTCCAAAGATCCTCAAGCCCTTGAGCTATTGTAATATTAAGTATTTATTTCTGTTTTTTATTACCACTGACTGGTCAACTATTCAGGGCTTTAAAGGAAAACCTCAACTCTCTTCAGAGCATCTTTCCCATTGAAAAGCAGAGCGAGAAGGACACAGCAGGAGCCCACTGATTTGGACGGCTCAGCCTAAGAGTCGTACAGAGCTGTCTAATCAAACGGCAGGCACATCAGAGAACCTCAATATCCGTCACAAAGAGATCTGTCGGTGTACGAGTGGGTGTTTGGAGGAGCGGTGCTGCATTTGAACACGTACCTGTGCAAACCAGCCCGTCATGTTTGTCGCACTCCCTGTCATCACACTCGCAGAATTCCCCTGAAATGTACCACTCCTGTGGTGAGCAGATACAGTGACCACAGTGACAAGAGCCTGCAAGAACAAATTAGCCTTCAGTCACACAACGATTGGAGATCCATTAGTCTTCGCTTATTCTCCTGTGCTATTTCACGTGATTATAAAACACTTAAAGCTGTGATACGGTTTCTAATTGGAATTTAAATAGGGTAAATTGTTTTTCTAAATGTGTGAAACAGCTGTTGTTTACAAGGTCCAATTTCATGTTCCTACTGAGTCAGTAACAGACCAATATACAAGCTAGGCCAGTCAATTGGCCGATATTTGGCCATTTGGAAATAATCTGCATTGGTCGATAATACAGGTGCACCACTAATACAATTCAAGCAAATGCTGATAAGCCACTAATTATTTTTAAGTTTTTAGCAATTATATTATAAATTTAATTTGTGAAAATAAATCAATAAATGTATTAAATTTGTGTATGTGGAATTTTCTGTGTATTAAAAAAATAATATTTAAACTTTAAAGACATTTACTCTGCTATCTTTACATGTGCACAGCGACTTGTACATAATCTGACAGTCCCTTTAAATTGGTGCTATATATCTAAATCTTAAAGGGTTAGTTCACCCAAAAATGAAAATAATGTCATTTATTACTCGCCCTCATGCCGTTCCACACCCGCAAGACCTTCGTTAATCTTCGGAACACAAATTAAGATATTTTTGTTGAAATCCGATGGCTCAGTGAGGCCTCCATAGCCAGCAACGACATTTCCTCTCTCAAGATCCATTAATGTACTAAAAACATATTTAAATCAGTTCATGTGAGTACAGTGGCTCAATATTAATTTTATAAAGCGACAAGAATATTTTTGGTGCGCCAAAAAAAAACAAATAACGACTTATATAGTGATGGCCGATTTCAAAATACTGCGTCAGGAAGCTTCAGAGAGTTAAAAATCAGTGTATCGAATCATGATCCGGATCGCATGTCAAACAGCCAAACTGCTGAAATCACGTGACTTTGGTGCTCCGAACCGCTGATTCGATACGCTGATTCATAACGCTCCGAAGCTTCCTGACGCAGTGCTTTGAAATCGGCCATCACTATATAAGTCGTTATTTTGTTTTTTTGGCACACCAAAAATATTCTTGTCGCTTTATAATATTAATATTGAGCCACTGTACTCACATGAACTGATTTAAATATGTTTTTAGTACATTAATGGATGTTGAGAGAGGAAATGTCATTGCTGGCAATGGAGGCCTCACTGAGTCATCGGATTTAATCAAAAATATCTTAATTTGTGTTCCGAAGATTAACGAAGGTCTTACGGGTGTGGAACGGCAAGAGGGTGAGTAATAAATGACATTATTTTCATTTTTGGGTGAACTAACCCTTTAAAATAGGGGGAAACTATTAAATATCTAATATCAGATCATTTTAAAAAAATCATTGATATTACTGGATAACAGTTGTGGTGGAAATATGCATCCCTAGTTAATAACCTTGTCTGTTTGGCCAAGAGCTAATTTAATTTCATTATTTGTGTGGGCATTGCATTTGCTGTCTTTAATTTGTACTGACCACCCTGGGTTGTTAGGCTTATGATGCTTTGGGGAGACCCTAGTCTAGATGTTAGTCAACATGACTGCACAAAACACGTCTTATAAACTGGGATTCTCATATTACACATAGGATCCAGGGAACTGCATAACATAGGGGCACTGGTCTGTCAGTAACAGCTGTTTCTGTACCTTACTAACATGATATATTTGAAAAAAGTTAGCTGGAAAAGAACATTTCATCCCATGTAGTTTACCATCAGTCTTCTCAATCAAAGTGTAGACAGCTCATAAGACAGTACATCCCTTGTCATTTACCACAGTATTATTCTACTGGGGAGGAACAACAAGCAGCCCACATATTAACTATACCCATGAATCTTTACTGTGCAAAAATCCATTTAATTATTCCAATGTTTCATTCTTAATAATGCTGATGTTATGACAAGCAGAACAACTCTCCTGCTGATTGCCAAGCATTAATTTGAGAAAATCGAGTAGACCGTGTGAAACCAGATCTTAGAGGAATTACTTATTTTCAGGCAGGCAACAGCAAACAAATAGTGTTCCGTCATTGGCTCCAACAAACCCTATATATAAAGCGTATTAGTGTGTCGCATGCTCAGAGAAAGGAGATGAATACTCAGAGGACTATGTGTCATGTACAAAAAATTGGTTAAGCTTTATTGTTTTTTCCAGGATGCTGACAGGTCACATACAAATACTGAAACTGGCCTCTTATTAAAGTGTAAAACCTAAAGCTTTGCTTTCAGTGTTGTGTTGGAAGAGCAAATTATATGTTAAGGTTTCTGTCAGACAGTCAAACATGTTTTCTCCAGTTCTGACACGACTTTACAGAAAACCTAAAACATTTTTAATGTCCTTAAAAATTTACATATTTCAACTAACTAAAATGGCATTAACAAACATTTTAGTCAGTAATTTTTTTAGTGAGATTAACACAAGGTATTGGAAGTTGACGCAAGCAAGACTTGAACCCAACGTGGCTTCTAACCACTATGCCACGACTCTTACAGAGATGCAATATCATTCCATGTCTCTCACCAATAATTTCTGTCTCTATCAACTAAATGTAGCACAAACCCTCCCCAAATAACAATTGATTGGTGGAAATAGTTGTGTTTGCTATCCACCTCATTAGAGAAGCATATGTGAGAAATCGATTTAATAGCGCAATTTGTTCCCCAACAAACAAATGAGGGAACCCACTTTCATTTTTAAGAGATTTTTTTTTAAGGTGCCGCTCGAAGCATCGTCCCTCCTACCTTTTCCAGAGCACATGATGCCGTCGGCTGTCTCGCACAGGCTCTTGCTCTGCTCGTCCGTCATGTCACAGCTGCGGGGGAACTGGCAGTGCTTCCCAAACCATCCATCACTGCAGATACAGCGGCCACACGAGCAGAAGCCGTGGCCTGGGGGAGACACACAGCGCACACGTACGTGCACGCGCACACACACACAATCACTTTCTCTCCTTACCAAAGAAAACCACCATTTGTATCTGCCAAAACAAAGCAACAGTCTGATTGATCCAGGCAAATATAATTGGTTCAAACAGACAGGGATTCGCTTCCAGACTGGCTAATGGTGTTGCGGTAGCTATATGGCTCTTCTCACTTATGGACCCCATGGGATAAAACATTCTTTAGCCTCTCGGATCGCTTTGGATGAGGCGGTGTTTTGGCATTTGTAACGCGCTAGCTGTCTAAATTGTGCTCGGTCATATCCTTTGTTTCAGCTGGCTTGAAAAAAAATTATTATCTATATCCTAGATCTTGATTTATGCTTGATACATAGATCTAGATTAGAGCAGGGGTTTTCAACCTTTTAGATGCCATGGACTCCCTATATATGGTAATATTGTTAGAAAACATGGAATTAGTTTCCATTGTTATCCTGATGGTACTCAGTTACATATTTCATCTGGACTAGATGAAACTTCTAAATGATCCAAGTTGACAGGGTGTGTTAAAGATATAAAATACTGGATGACCAGTAATTAAATTCGGATAAGACAGAGATATACTTATTGGACCAAAAACCTGTACACAGAAGCTCCTAGAAGGGTGAATTACTTCATCCTCTCCAGTTAAAGATCTGGGTGTTATATTACACAGCAACTTTCTTTTAATATTACATTTTACATGTTAAAAAAACAGCCTTCTTACACTTTATAGACATTGCTAAGCTATGGAACATGTTATCTGTTTCTGATGTAGAAAAGTTAGTTCATGACCTCTAGACTGGATTATTGTAATGCACTACTAGGTGGTTGTCCTGCTTCCTCAATCAACAAACTCTAGTTAGTCTAAAATGCAGCTGCTAGATTTCTTTCCATGTCAAGAAAATATGATAACCAAAATTTTATCATCTCTAAACTGGTTACCTATTAAAGGGTTAGTTCACCCAAAAATGAAAATGATCCCATGATTTACTCACCCTCAAGCCATCCTAGGTGTATATGACTATCTTCTTTCAGATGAACACAATTGGAGATATATTTAAAAATATCCTGGCTCTCCAAAGATTTATAATGGTAGTGAACGGGGGGCATGTTTTGAAGCCCAAAATAAATGCATCCATCCATCATAAAAAATAATCCATATGGCTCCAGGGGGTTAATAAAGGCCTTCTGAAATGAAGCAATGGGTTTTTGTAAGAAAAATATCCATATTTAAAACTTCATAAAGTAAAATATGTAGCTTCCGGCAGACGGCCAAACACATCGATTTGCAGCAGAAGAGTGAACTCTGACCTGAAGAGAAGAGGAGTTTGAGTTTGTTGCACAGCCCTATTTGTTTGAACCGCGAGAGGCATCTAAGCTTATGCTACTCCTACGTCCTGCGTCATTCATCGCGTCAGAGGTTAATCATTTGGCGCAAGTCGACTTGCGCAGTATGCATGCGGTTGTCCGGCGGAATCTAGTTATTTTAGATTAAAAAGTTTTAAATATGGATATTTTTCTTACAAAAACCCATCGCCTCACTTCAGAATAGGGCTGCACGATTATGACAAAAATCATAATTGTCAATTTTTCCCTTGAAATTGTAATTGCGATTATTAATTACAATTATCACAATTTACATTGAATGATGTATTGAATAGCTTTATACCATTGTTTGAAGCAACTGCATGGCATATTTTTGTATAAAAATAAAAAAACAATCTGAAAACACAATTTTTTTATTGTTTTTCTATAGCATTAAACCTCAAATGTCAACTATATATTGGTTTGTTTTTTTCTTTAAATAATAATAATAAAAAAGTCAACATATACATGGTATAATAATAATAAGTGTGGTTCCCCGAGAACTAATGTTCCCCTAGGCCTGAAGTGACGTAAACTGCGCTTGTTGTTGTTACTTTTATTTTGACGGCGCTGAGAACAGTTCAGACAGATCCTGAGCACATAGTGCTCGCATTCTCCGTCTTCATTAGTTTACAATCTGTTTAACAGTCCTGTCTAATACGTTATTAGATAGAACTGTTATACAAAGAAAGTAGACAGCATATGAAAAAGTATTCGCTTTTGCCGTGTGGTTGATGCCCAATGTCGCTAGCTTAGCATAAATACATAATCATGTTTCGCTTGGTCTGCTCAAAGTCGCCCTGGATTTTCTCCATTGCGTACGGTTGAGAGGTCCATCTATTTGTAGAGTTAGTTCGTGGAGTAAATATATAGGCTGTGGACACGGCTTTTTAAAAATGGCAGGTGCAACGTCACTGGTAGCTCCTTTTATGCTGGGTTAGACATTTTACACTCTGTAGTGGTCGTGATTTGCCTCTCACAACGTGACATTCTCATAACACACCTCTAAAACATGCGGAAAGTGGATTTTTTTCCCTTGTAATCGCGCCTTTGAACGATTACGAAATCGTGGCATCCGTAATTGTAATCGCGATTAGAAATTCGATTAATTGTACAGCCCTACTTCAGAAGACCTTTATTAACCCCCTGGAGCCGTATGCATTATATTTATGATGGATGGATGCATTTAGTTTTGGCTTCAAAACAGGCACCCCATTCACTACCATTATAAATCTTTGGAGAGCAACGATATTTTTGATTATATCTCTAATTGTGTTAGTCTGAAAGAAGATAGTCATATACACCTAGGATGGCTTGAGGGTGAGTAAATCATGGGATAATCTTCATTTTTGGGTGAACTATCCCTTTAAGTTCCGTCAGTAGCGTGTTTACCCACCATGCAAAGCACGCAATTGCGTCATTCAATCATTTATTCAACTGATTTGTTCATAACACCAAATTGTCCAGGAACAAAACAAATGAGTCATTGATTAATTCACTGAAGATTTGTTCAGAACCACTGATTCAGAATTTTCATTTTTAGGTGAACTAACCCTTTAACTAGTAAACTTGCGCATTTACAATAATTCCGATAGCACATGAAGGCAGCATAAATGACAAACATTTAGAGGTAACCAACAGTGCCAGTACCTTGAGTACTGAGGTTTGTTAACACTGAACATTGAAAATCTTTAGTGTTTGCATGCATGCGTTAGCTATAAACAGGTTGACAACTTAATAACATAAAGTGGTTGGAGTAGTAATTTATAAAGTTTATAAAGTTGCCATTTTAAATGTCCTTGTCACTTATGGACCGGGTTATTTGGCATTTACAAGAGCGTCACTTCAGGAGATTTGTGCATGGGCGTTATTTCACGTAGGCTGTAAGGAAACAAAATGTTCACTGAAGCTGAACAGTGTTTTTTCTCTCTCTTAATCTTTAAAGAGCAGTTGGTGACTCACTGTAAGACACTGAGCTATAGAACAGCTCTCTTCCTCCCAACGACTTACTTTCTAGAACAGTGATCTGTAAAGTAAAAAAAAAAAACGAGGGATTCCCCTAGCCTAAACTACATCTGGCAAGGCAGAAATGTGCTCTAGATATTGAAACCAAACAAAAGGATGTGCCTCATAATAAAAAGATAGACAATACTGAACAGTCTATTCAGTGCTCAGTATGTTTTCTGAATGTCTTAAGCATGTTATGCTGCCTTCACATGCTATCGGAATTTTCGTACTGTAAATATGAGTTTCCCAGTTAAAACTCGGACATTAATGCCCTCTCAAGTCGTATTTGCCACTGGGAAGCTCGAGAATAATTTAGATATCCAAGTTCCCGAGTTGGTCATGCAATAAACTTTAAACATGGTGGAGGGGAAAATGAGTGCTGCTATGACTGGTATTCTTTATAGTTTTTTCCAAAACAGCTACATGCCTTGTTTTGTTGTTAAAGTAGTGCATATTTACATATATTAATATTCATTTAAAGCATATTGTATGTTTTAGCCTGTATTTGACCAAAATTAGCACGGAGAAATGTATATATGGTTGTCAATGAATGGGAAGCTAAATATCATTTTGGCTTTAACAAGATTTTTCCAATAAATATAGGCAAGAATAAACCTGGGTCCTCCATGATTCCTGTTTCCTGAGCTATATATATTCATATGTTTTTCATTTTGTGCAAGGTGATGTAACCAAATTGGAATACCAAATCAAAGTAGGAAGAAAAGTACCCAATTCAATAGTTTATACTCTACAGGAGGAAATATATTTGTTGCGGAGGATGTGCAAAGTGGGCCAAATCACAACGGAGATTCATTTGTGAAATATGCTTGTACTTCTTATAAAATACTTATTTAGGTTATGAAATGCCAAATTGATTTAATAATCAACAGGCGCTGTAGTGGCTATTCGAATAAATGGTTGGGGTGGCAATGTATTCCCATTATAGCTTAGAATAACTGCGAGAAAATATTTTTGTGTGTGGCTCTTTGTCTTCCTCTCGCTAACCCGTTTATTTTGTGGGTGTAGGTATACAGGCTTTAAGTTTGATGCACTCTTGGTAGAGCTCCATGCTTGACTGCTTCAATCAGCCAGCCTACGAGAGCATTTAATTGCTTTGGTGAGTGGCACCCCAGTCCTTTCAATTAAAGCGCACCTGCGATTCCCCATTATCCCGCCTGTAAATGCAATTCGAGTGTGAGCATGTTTGAATTCACGGTGTTTCTCACACCTATCTCTGGAAGGATATTTTCCAAAGAATGTAGCCTAGTCTTAAACTCTCAGGCAAGTGCCTCATAATATGATATAAATCCCATCTGAAATATTGATGATCCTGCATTTCAGTAAAACACTTTCATGTTAATACAGCTGGAATGGCTTCTCAAGGGCTAAAGATCCCATGATAGGCAAGGCATATCTGAAGGCTGCCCTTCATTTAAACACCAATTCAGTCCTGCAGGACCAGCTATGCAATTAGCTGAGATGAACATTTCATCAGCGTGTGACGGCTGTCTCTCTGAGCTGAGAGCTGGAGGGACGGCGTGTTTCCACACTTCTCCTCTGTTAGCAGGCTCTCATCTGTCTGACTGTGACTCCGGCAGTCACAGTCCCGAGCCCTATACATATTTAAACATCTCCTAGGGCTGGCCCACACAAGGGCAGCCGGCCAAGCTGAGGCGGCTTGTCGCTTAGTGACACAACAAAATAAGCATTCAGAAAGCAGCAGCATTAAATTTCTATCCCCACTAAAAGAGAAGGAATGTCGTACTTAATATACCGACATGTACCACGGGTGAAATTGTTGTGCTCATCTATCATCACATTTTCACAGGAGGGGTTTCTCAAATGGCACTGCTATTGAATAGATAACAGTTTGACAAATAAACATTTATATTGGTGGCAGATATATATTATTTGCTGATAACTGGGAAAATTATGCTGTTTTTATTAATAGTGAAATTAAAACAGCTAAAAATACATAAATAATTTTAACCAGTCCTTTGTAACAACATATTTTAAAAGTTCAACATTGGCAAAATGTGTCTCTGTGCTTTCTTTCCATAATCGTGACCTCCATCTAGGTGTTTTAGAATGCAAGAAAATGTCCTGTGTGGACGCTCTCTTACATGTGCCTCTGAGGGATGTCTAGCAATGAGTGAAATCATTGTAAGCTTTTGAGGTTTTTGGAGGTTCAGTGGTTCAGAGCTCCAAAATTTCAGTAAACGAGGCTTCGTTATGTCATAAGTGTTTTGAAACTTCAATAGTTCACATGACTTTGGCAGTTTGATACACGCTCTGAACCACTAATTCGAAACAAAAGATTTGTAAAGCTTTGAAGCTTTATGAAGCAGTGTTTTGAAATCGGCCATCACTAGATATTGTTGAATAAAGTCATTATTTTGTTTTTTTTTGGCGCACAAAAAGTGTTCTCGTCGTTTTATAATATTAAGGTTGAACCACTGTAGTCACATGAACTGTTTTAAATATGTCTTTAGTACCTTTCTGGGTATTGAAAAAGGAAATGATCTTGCTGTAAAAGGAGGCCTCACTGAGCCATTGGACTTTATCAAAAATATCTTAATTTGTGTTCCGAAGATGAATGAAGGTCTTATGGATGTGGAATGACATGAGGGTGAGTAATAAATGACATAATTTTAATTTTTGGGTGAACTAACCCTTTAAAGAGTTATCATGATTTTCAGTTTAGAATACTGATCCAAATAATTAGTAATTCCTTCTGAAGGATTTAGAAATAGTTGAGTCATTACTAGTGGGTTACCATGATCTTCACTTTAGAATGAATTATGCATTTTTCATATCAATTATGAACCTGTATAGAAGTTCTTAGTAGTTCTCCAGGAGTTAAGAAAAAATTGTAGTTATTCTAATAGTGAACTACCACATTCAACTGAGCACTATTACTTACTAATTTGTTAATCAGAGTTTCTTGTTACTTAATATTAGTTACTAGAATGTTAATAGTGCATTACTCGTTGCGCCTGTGTAGTTTCATTAATGACGGAACAGTTTTCTAAAGTGTTACCTAATAAATTTATATAGCTCCTTTCCAAAGCTGGAACATTCCCTGTGTGAAGGAATGAAGGAACCTCTCATGTCATTCCAAACCTGTGATATTCTTTCTTCCGAGGAATGGAAGTTGCAATAGTGTTTTCTTCCCTATTGTGACGTACATATATCTGAATGAAACTGCTTCTCAAACAAGAAAAAATGTAGGGCAGGACTTGATTTTGTCCAATGGGAATTGATTGGATCGTTGGATTGTTGTCATTTGCTACTGCTGCTATCTCATGTGAGTCAAGTCAAGTCAAGTCAAGTCAAGTCACCTTTATTTATATAGCGCTTTTTACAATGTAGATTGTGTCAAAGCAGCTTTACATTGATAACTGGTACATTATTTGGCTGCACAGCAGCTCTTAAAAGAATAGTGTCAATGCAGGCAGATCAAAGCACTGTTGAATATCAAATGTCAAGTCAAATGTCAAGTGACAAGTTGTCCCACCCTCAAGCCAGTAAACACGTCATCAGAGAAGAGAAACGTTGAGGAGGAAGAGGAGGAAGTTATTTTGATTAAACATTAAGAGGGCACGTGAATTAAAGTATATATGTGTGTATGGATAAAACATTTATAATAAATACTGCAATACTCCATAAAAAACAAGAATTATCCATTTTTATTTCACAGTGACTTTAAGAAACTTCTTAACTTCTTTTTTCATACAGTGGAAGTCAACAGTAACCAAAACAGTTTGGTTACAGACATTCTTCAAAATATCTTCTTTTATGTTCCAAAGAAGAAACATATACAGGTTTGGACAGAGATGAGCCAGAGTAAATGGTTTTCATTTTTAGGTGAACTACCCCTTTAAGTGTACAAATACATTGTAGTAGTTTTTTGTAAAAAAAAAAAAAAAAAAAAGTATTGTGCGTCAAGTGTTAGCACTGTATATGGCTGAAATCATGATAGTGGTGGAAGTATAGAGAAGAAATGGAAAGGAATAGTCTTTTTACTCTTAAAGTTTAAGTCATGGTAACAGATCTCAGCTATGTGGCCTCAGGGGCAAAGTTATCTGGACAAGCACTCATGAAACAGTCGTATACATGCACAGAAACAGACGTGCTCAGGTATGACCTCACAACCCCAGCAGGAGGGCTTGAAAATCATCTTTTTTAGTATTGCTTTCAAGCCACTAGTGAAATTACTAGAATCTGTAAAGTTCAGCAAATTCTAGGAACACACAAGTCTGTCAATTATTTCCAGTGCCAATTTTCCTGTGGTGTCTTCATCTCAAGTACAGTACACAGTGTGATCTACATGATTCAAACTGCTGTTCCAAAAGCATGTCTCCTTAGAAAATGTCAATTACAAAAAATTACTGAAGTGGTGAGGATTTGGCCTTGGCAAAAACTTTACCAAGTCAACGCTTTGTGCCTAGATGCTTCAAACAAGAGTGCAAACTTCTCAGAGAAGCAGGATTAAATTAAAAATGTTAATTAATCATTTTGGCAGGCTTGTAGAAGAGGTATTTTCTCCAAGGAGTGCATCTTCATTTAAACGAGAAAATAATTAACAGTACAGATATAAAGCAAAACAAATATTCTGAAATATGAGATCATATAGTATATAATACAAAACTATTTCCAAAAGTAACAATGTCCAAGAGAAACACCAATAAATAAAGTTTCAGAGGAAGGCAGCATCTTTTTTTGATTTCATGTAGCTTATTATATTCTCATAGAGGCATCAAAGTGTGGCAAAATACATGTGACAAGTCATGTGAGCACTATAATTACACTGTTCGCCTGTCATGTATGCAGCTGGTTTGAAAATTTGCCTAAACTGGAAGTTTGAGGATGTTAACAACTCACCCTCACATCCAAATTCAAATATCGCCTACTGTAAACTTTTAAGAGTTTAAAGTAAGATTGTTTTGACAAGCACTCAATTCTGTTAAAGAAAGGGTGCACCTCTGTGCCTGTATTGATCCAATCCATAATGTGTATGTTCTGAGAGCGGCCATGAAAGGAGACTAAGGCAGTGGGATAGATGCTGATTCTCTATTAATTACCTACTTGCCCTTGGCAGAACCATATGTATAACATGATTAGTTCCCTGGTGTTTATTATTAATGCCCCTAAAGTCAGATGGTGTAAGTGTATGTTACATTCCATCATAATGCATAAAAAAATAGACCTAATATGTCAATCCCCTTAGGTCGATTGAATGATGTGTTGTTCAGTCAGCTGGAATCTTTATAGGTTAATTTTTAAACCCACAAGCTTATACATGATTATGATTATAGAAAAACTCATATGTTGCGGTGAGAGAAGAAGCAAGAGTTTTGCTAAGGGCCCTAAGATGGTGTAAAAATAAACAGCTTGGATCCACCAAAAGTGATTAAATATAAAGATCTACTAGCAGCAATAAAGAAAGCTAGCATTTCTTGCTATGAACAACTTTATTATGCTTATTTTGTCTCTGCGGTTTGCAAGATTCATTAAGTTATGAGCAATGGCCCTGACTCAAAGTTGACAAAAATTATGTACAGAAATGTATAATAATAAAATGTTATCTTTTACCAGAATTACATTTGATTGGAAAGTTATATATATATATATATATATATATATATAATTACATACATACTACTGTTCAAAAGTTTGGGGTCAGTAAGACTTCTTTTAAGGAAATTAATATTTTTATTCAGCAAGGACACACTAAATTGATCAAAAGTGACAGTAATGACTTTCACATTGTTACAAAAGATTTCTATTTCAATAAATGCTGTTCTTTTGAACTTTCTTTTCATCAAACAATCCTGAAAAAATGTATAACGGTCTACACAAAAATATTAAGCAGCACAAGCGTTTTCAACATTGCTGATAATTGCTGATAATAAGAAATATTCTTGAGCACAAAAACAGAATATTAGAATGATTTCTGAAGGATCTTGTTACACTGAAGACTGTAGTAATGGCTGCTTAAAATTCAGCTTAGCCAACACTTGAATAAATTACATTTTAAAATATACTAAAATTGCAAACAGTTATTTTAATTTGTTGTTACTGTATTTTTAATTAGATATATGCAGTCTTGGTGGGCATTGTATTATCATGGTCAACTGCCATTTAGTTTTTCATAATATTTTCATAGACCAGCACCATAGAGATGTCAAACAATGGAACCATTATGTTTATCTGTCCTGCTGTGTGTGTTTGTGTGTGTTACCTCCACAGATCTCTCCGTTCAGGTCCTCACACTGCCTGTCGTCACACTCACAGTTCTTGCCGTGTACGCGTTTATCTCCGGGTGGGTGGCATGTGCACTGGCCACACAAACACTGCCCTGAAACAAACAAATAATCTGTGACTGGCAAGAAAGCAAAAAAATTAGAATGAAACTCAATGCAATCTAACATGTGGCCATTTTTGCTATTTTATTATCAAGATCTTGTATGAAAGTAGTTAAAATCTACGTTTCACCTTGAATTTGGCTTATCAAGGTCAACTGAAAAGCTCATTGCACTGAAAAGCACAGAGTGGCTCAGTCTATGCTTATCATAGAGCACATTAGTTTGCTAAAGTGGCACTGTCGTTGTTTGACATTGACAGCCGTTACAACTCCAGCTCCGTGCAGGCGAGGAGAACAACAAAGCAACGCCCTGTCTGACAACCTCTCAGCCTGCCAAGCAGATAAAAGCTGCGTGCTGCCGTTGCCACGGTAACTGCTGATGTCAAAACACTTTTCCTTTATCGATTAGCTTGAGTGACGTCATGTAGCCCTTCCCTTAAGCTTGCATGCTAAGCTGCAAGAGAGTGTTTAGAGCATGTAAAAAAACATTTAATGACTAACCACCTGTCTTATTTCTTTCATTTTTACTTCTCTAATAGCGTAATCCATCACTAGTACCAAATTATACAGAACTGTCAGCAACAAGTGGAGCTCAATGAGTTAAAATTTACAAGTTATCGTACTGATGTATCGTAAACTAAACTACTAAGCATAAATTGATTCTGCACATTATTCAATACCTTTATACGGACAGTATGAAACACATGATGCACTAGACAGAGAAAGTGTATCTTTTCCATATGCTTTCACAGTGGCTGGTGGCATTATGAGTGCGTAAATGGAGAAAGCAGCACTGGCAGCTTCAGTGTGATTAATGGCTCCCTCGCTGATCATGTATTGCGCTTTGGTCCGAATCGAAACAATTAATTCCTTCACAATATTTGAGAGACAGCCATCCGGCAAGTTCAATTCTCTAGGGAGCCATGCTTGCGCAGGTGCCAAGACAAAAGCCCCGTTCCTCTAAATTGTTAAACATCATAATGGCTCAGCATCATCAATTTCCAATAATACGACCCCTAATTCATCTCTAAGAGTTACATTATTATAAATTTATGACCATGGTGCTTAAATCCTGAGATGGGCATTTAGAGTAAATGCTGTACAGGGAGCAGCACCAGCTGTTCTGTGTTAGACTGGGATTTCTATCATATTATCATCTCTGTTAAGCAGTTTTCTTTAGATATTGGCTACGTCACAGTTTACAGACTTATACTACACACTAAAACTCATTGCTGTGAAATTCTGCATTGGAACAACTGACAATTGCGTGTTGATACCAAGGGCTAAAGGTTTCATGGGTGATATTAGCCAAAAAATATGCATACACTTAAAAATGAAGGTTCCAAAGGGATTCGATGACATTAAAATATCATGTTGGGTTCCCCAAAGAACCTTTCATGAAACAGTTCTTAAAATAACATTTTTTTTCTTAATGTGAAGAACTCTTTTCCATAAACAACCTTTTGTTCAATGAAAAGGTTCCATGCCAATACATTTTTTGAGTATACTTATGAAATCCACCTTTGGAATGCTTATTTTCAGTGTAGGACACACTAATTCTAATCTTTTATACTATTTAGGACAAATGCAAATTGGCACACATTTTGAAGTTTTTCTTTGGCATATCCGGAAAGACTGTTGATGATGTATGCCAAGACTATATCAATCTTGTGCCACAAACTTGACAAGGACAATCAGGCTTGTAAAGACACCAGTGTTTAGCTGCATAGACCACTGCCAGCTCTGACATTAAATGACAAGCGTGCTGGAGCCGTGCTGAGTGTATCCTGATGTGTCCTGTGAAGCATGAACCTGCCAAATACTGAGGTTCATGCAAATGAGACTTCTGGGGTGCTAAAGGGGGTGAGGAGGTTTCTCACTGTCTGCCTTTTAAAGTGCAATTAAGAAATGTCAAGAGCCACAAAGAACCAGAGGTGGACCCTTTCACAGTAGGTTTTTAGATGCAAATGCATGTAGGTTTGTATACATGAATATAAAATGAAAGTCCTTAACTGTACAATGCAGTAAGAATATAATATAATATAATATAATATAATATGTGCTGTATCGTGAATAAGTCATGGCTAAAGGGCGTTGTTAGGCACGACGCGAAGCGTCACTAGCCTCGAGTACCTTATTGCTTTTACAAAACGGTTACCACACAATACAAATATTAAAGCCAAAAATATGTATCAATGCAACTGTCATGAAGTAAACTGTTACTAAAAGCCTTCCCTCCGCTGGAAAAAATAGTCCCTGACCATAAACAGCAACAGAAGTTACATTATTACGCCATTAGATGGCGGCAAAGACTGTCTTTATAAGTGTGTGAGTCAGTAGCGAAGACTTTTATATTGAAAATGGAACAAGACGCAACTGACAAATGCTTTGACTAGCCCTGTCAGTCACGGGAAAACCCCTTAACTGTTAAAAGGACAAGATAATACATCGGACATTTAAACAGATTTTTTATTATGAACATAGGACTGACCTGAAGGAAAATGCTAAATCTGAATGCAGGTAATAAACTCACTCACTCGATCTCTTTCTCACAATACTCTTCTACATAATACAGTACGTTTCAATGAACAATATCAATTGAGAACATATAGTTTACGTTGCTAAGAGTGGTTGCTAAGGGTGTTGTGTAATGATACACAGAACCGTTGGGTGAAGCGGTCATAGCCGTGTTTTGTTGTGAATATAATATAATATAATATAATATAATAATTTGACTCATTTATTCAACCGATTCATTCAAAAACACTGATTCACTCAGGAAAAAAAAAAAAAAAAAAACACTGCTGTGATATGCATACCAGATCCTTTGTTGGCTTCATTTGGAACTACCAGTATTTTCGTTCATAAAATAAAATACTCTATGATCCAAATTAGTCACTACATACAGCTTTCCACGTTTTAAGAGGCATTAATATTTTATGTGTTCCTAATGCACCACTTCTCATCATTTGCTGGTACTGAATATAGAGCAATCTGGGGAGAAGTACTAGCTTTACCACTTTTTCTTTTGCAATATTTCGCTTCTGTCAGACAATTTTGAAACATAGCATTTGGAAGCATTTCAATCAGTACAGGAAATGAAAGGTCAGGGAGGACAGTATGAGTTGTGTTAAGATGTGACATTTAAAGGCATCTCAAGTCCACTTTTCAGGTGCTGCCCACTAGCAGCCATAAGGACCACCACAATGACATAGCACTGTGCATGCAACACATTCATAAACCATTACTATAATTCACTTATATAGCATATTTGTTTTGAAAATGTCATTTCTATAGCATAAGGTATATTTGTACATTTGCATATATTTATATTCATTTATTTTTTACTTGACTTGAAAGTTCAACCCACAATTCAGCAGCACACATATACTGATAAATATACATATGCATATCCATACTAATTGGACACATTCAGAAAGTACATTCCCTCTCAATGCAGAACACCACTTGGTCCTTGTGCACCAGAGAAGGCCACCATTATTAAACTCAGAGGAAGTGATTGCAATCAGCCCTAATTCTGCTGATTTGCTTTAAAAGATCGCTCATCACGCCAAGCAGTTCCTACAACACATTGGATATCAGTCAACATCTGCGTGGCAAATTAGGCCTCTTTTCCCTCTCCTGTAAGACGGCTGGGAGTGTTGAATGATTGCTGCTGTGCATGTTTAATCAAGATGCATTCTTTGTATACGGGCTTCGCAGGGTAATCTATAGAGTACATTAGTGAGCTAATGAATAGTGTAAAAACCAACACTTAGTAACTTCCGTGCCTCAAAAACCCACCCCCAAAACAGTGCAATCACTCATTTGTTGCTTCCCAAATGACAGGATATTCAACCATCGAGTAAATATCTTTCAGATATCATTTAAATGCTAAATGTTAGACGTAAATATCATATACAATGGAACTGAAAGAATTAACTTATCTACAGTCGAAATTGGTTTTCCAGCCACGGCAGAAACACTCTCAGAACAGGTGTTTCCTGGAGGATATTCCAGGCTTAAGAGAATGTGAAATCTTCCAGATTTTCACTTTCACCACCTCAACTGGCTCTTTTTCCTCTCAAAACCATTTACTAGCTCTTCAACTGAATCCTGCTTTCACCGTCCATTTGCTACAAGTTGCTGGCAGTGATGACCATCATTCTTAACTAGGGAAAATTGGCATATAAGTAAAAAGAATGAGGCAAGCACACAGCCTGATTTAAAACATCAAGATATCCATTTACAGTCGGAGGCTTCATGAATCTCAAGCAAACTGCCATGTGGCATGGGAATCCCTCATATGGGGCTTCTCTGTGGCACTATGTAAATGTTGGATTGATTTAGCTAGGACGACAGTCCTTCTTAATTGTGGGAGTGAAATTCAGAATGAAGGAAACCTAGATAATTACCTGCTGTCAGGATAATAGATGCAGCAAGTAGACTTATAGCTCCAATCATGGGTGAAATTCTATGTAAACAGACGTATAAATCATCATTTTCTGGCCACGTCTCATAGCACAGGCTCACAGTACGGAGGGACAGTGAATCTATAGATTATTGAGGCTAAACTGTAAAGCCACAGGGTTCCATTCAAACTGTATTCAGGAAACTCTTTAAGATCCATTGGATTCACACAAGGAGATCTATAATATGTGGAGAAAGCTATTTGATAGCACTGGCAGTCGCTCGGCTGGTGCAGGACCAGGCCCGGAGTGGCCTCAAGGCATGAAGACACCAAGCTGACGCCGATGAACTAGTGGCGACGAAAGCAGACTGCGGGGTTGGCTCACGTCGGCAGTGTCTGGGTCCAAAGTTGCCCTGACACACCAAACCGACGCTCGACAGCCGACGGCCAAGTAGCACGTCCGTTCTGCGCCTGCGTAAGATGAAATGCCTTTCCGTACCAGCAGGTGGCAGTAGCTGAACAGCCAATCAGAATGATCAGATGGTCCGACGAGCTCCGACGCCAATTCGACATGTCGAATCAGCCGAAAAAAAGCCAACGAGGACGAACTTCAGCTGATAGTGCAGAACACACTAACAACAAAAACTGCTCGACAGCCGACCGTCGGCTTGGTGTGTTCCTGCCTATAGGGAGAATCGAGAGAATTCCCAGTGGGCTGCTCATAAATTGGGCCGGCAGTACCAATTCGACATAAGGTAGTTTCACATGGCACTCGAAAAGTGCAAGTCTCTAGTTTATTTTCAGTGAGAGACAAATGAAAAGCGAAAAATCACAGGCAGTTCTAAGAGCAGTGAAGATGGTGTGCAAGCAGTGCTCGTACACCTGAAATCCTGTCGCTTGTGCATGCACAGCTCTTCGCAGAGGTTATGAATATTATTATATGGCATATATAAATATTACACACGCAGTAAGGAGATCCACATGACTTCTCCCCTGCTTTCTTCATACTCAGAAAGAAAGGGTGTTTTTAAAACAGTGAGTGCACATTTTGGTCTTGGGCATTAAAATCCCGGGATGAAAATAGGCCCCACTCCGGCCCGAAAGTACACAGTTTGAACTTTTTGAGCCAAACACCTGAGCTGTTAATGCCATGTAAATAATAGACCCTGGAGCTGCAGGAAAATTATGTCATGACATTGCTGATTGGCTGGTGGCACAGTCCCAAGCTCTTTATTAGCAAATATCTTGAGCTGTGTGAAAAAAATTTTAAGAGCCCTTTAAGAATAATGCACTGGTCTATAGTATAAGTAAGGAATAATTGACAACGGGCCGTTGAATTCTTAGAAAATAATGCACACCCGAGGTGGTAATGTTACACCTCAGGTTATTTTCTATGAATTCAACGGCCCGGAGTCAATTATTCCATTTATACTATGGTTACCACACCTCAAGACACTGTTCCAATGTTGTATTTCAAGACATTTGTTAGGTTTTTGTCCTTAAAACACTCTTGTGTGTGGGACTAATTTCTTATGCATCCCAAGCCTCCGTTGCTAATTCCAAAACGTCATTTCAGAACTAGTAATGGAGGCTTGAGCCTTGATAGCAGACTAATACAGTTGATACAGTTATTAACGCAGTTCAGAGAGAGAGAGAGAGAGAGAGAGAGGGAGAGAGAGAGAGAGAGAATAAGCAACATATGTGAATTAGCCTACTTGAGTCTGTGCGTCTCTCACAGCAGCAGTGTTTCTACTAATAGTGAAACTATACGTTTATCTACCTCAAGAACTGCACAGTTATTACCTCACTGGTGAGAGATGTCATGTAGCTTTTAAGTTGCTAAACTATTTTACTGATTAATTCGTCAGAGCAGCGCTGACAAAACATTTCTGTGCGAGTTTGTGTCTGTACTATAAAGTACGTGTGTAACATTACGTTTAAAAGAGAGAGAGCGCGCGAGAGAGTATGCGCTTTCAGGACACAATAAAAAGTTTTCATCCTATTGTTTACTATTTTTATTTACTTGGTCAGTGTCGTTGTGGGTTATGTTTCTTTAGCGGTTGTAGGCTGTAAGGACCTTTTGAAATAACTGAAATCATTTGCCGAAGTTATATGGAACTGCAATGCGGTCCAGACATGCCTAGAACTACTTTAGCCGTGCGTTTCCCTGAAAATAATTGCACACCTTAGAACGTTGGTCAACCAATCAGGTTCGAGCATTCAACAGCCCCGTAGTATAATGAAATATTAATTATATATACTTTATTTTTATATAATAAAAAATACTTGATTATTAATCATTAAAATAAGATTAATTATTTAAATAATAAATAAACTATTATTAAATCCTGTAAAGCCTGACATATGAAATAAGTCAGAAAAATCTAATTTTTTGAAGTGGAAGAGTTGATATGATAGCAGACTACTTACATAAAATGCATATAAATATCAGTTGTCACTCTATAACTCCCAATAATACATCTTAATAAGATGATATTTGAATGCTTAGTTTTATGATCAAAGCTCTGTAGTTTTAATTGTGCACGGCAAAACATAATGCAATACAATGATTACCAGGAGATGCACAAATAAATGTTCCTCAAAAGCCAGATGTATCATATTTGAAAAAAAAGTGATGTATGCATAATCAAGTAAATCTAAGTTGCTTCAGTCCGGTAAGTGTTTATTCTAAAATTTTACTAACAATATAAAAAGTTATTCTTATGTTTACTTCTAATAAATCAGTATACTTTACAGTAAAAAAAAAGACATGCGTACCACAACCTGAATGGGGATGTTTTTTGAATTACACTAAAAGGCCTTTTACTTACTACATAAATCAGACAACAGAATGCATGTAGTACATTGTGTACAACCCTTTTTTTTTTAGTTCATATTGATAATTTAGAAGCCTTTTAGAAAATTGGATATTTGTGTATCAAAGATAATACAGCAGGCTTTATGAGGTTAATCAGAATACATAATGGTATACCTTATCATAAAATTGTGCAACCATTTCAGTGCTGCAATAAATTAACTAAGTAAACTGGCTTCCTTCCAGGAAATCTTTCATTTTTATTTTTTTCTTTCCAGCCAATTAATTATTGCGCTTGGGCACAATTTAACCCACCATTTGTTTGAAGCAGATTTTAGATGCTTTAAAGGTACAGCTGAAGGAATTAAAGCTAATTAATGAATTCTAGTGACTTTGTTACAATTTAATAATTACTTTTTTATTAGAGAGACAGAACTCACATCCTACTCTCTATGTTCCTCTAAAGACCAAAACAAATGGTTTTCACAGTGCCAAGATCCAAGCTAGAAATCCCTATGCGGATTTAGCTTTTTATGCACATGGTACTGAGAAAAAGAAAGAAAGAAAGAAAGAAAATTAATACAGTGCCTCTGGTTCACCAAAAGATTTGTTTCTAAGTTTCACCACAAGACTTGCTGCCAGATTCAGTGTTATTTCAGGTGCTACAGAGAGAACATGCCGAGCTAAAGCTTTAAGGGTTGAAACACAAAAGCTACTATATATCTGTTTCTTCCAGCTTACATTTGTATTTCTAAGGTAAGCTGGATGTAATCATCATTGACATTGTCTAAAACAAGACTAGCATTCAGTATTTACTGTTGCACTATAAAACAGCTGGTGGACTGAATTATGTGTAGGCAACATCTTTTTCAACCCAGCCATTCCAGCAAAAGTTATTTAATTTTTGACTTTTTAAAATGAGACGAGTTATATTATCTGCTCTATGTCGCTAGAGTATAAAAGAGCACGGGGGTGGAAGCCCTTTAAAAACAAAAGCACAGAACACAGGCTCTATTAAAGTTAAATTATCACCTCACTCAGTGAAACAGGACTATTATTATCGCTCTTCACTTTCTTATGCAGTGGGGAACTATGGAAATAGCATTGTTTCGGAACAATCACACTAGTTCTGTTTCATCTACTCTTATTTTTTCTTTCTAAAGAGACAGTATTCACAGACCAACACTACTACCTGAAGCAGACTATAAGTTCACAATACTCATTACAAAAAGTACCATTGTAACCACATTTTCATATGAGACTGTAATTCATAATAATAATATATGATAATGATTATATGGCAATTTGTTTTAAAAATATATTAAATGTGTTAGAATTGTAAGGTGCCTGCTAAATGCCACTGTTAGTACAATTCATGTTATTACTATGAAACCATATCAAATTAATATGGTCTCCAACAGTGCTAGAATCTCTCTATTATTTTGTTTTTATTTTTTGTTTAATTTAAGTGGTGGCTATAAGCTACTAGCCACTAGCTAATGCCAAATTACCAGTTTTATTGCAGTGCCAATTACTGTAAATATGGCATTTGGTGGAAAGTATATATATAAAAAAAATGCTTTGTTAGGAACAATATATTTCATGTAACATCTAAATTAGCTGGTCAAAAATGTATATTTAATATGACTGAATTAACCTGACTATAGGACATTAGGCTACACTAACAAAAGTCATTTTAAGAGTCAGATCAAGTACAAATAACTTCTGAGTGTGGTTTACCATAGCAAATGTTTTGAAATGTAATAATAAATCACACAAACAATTCATCCAAAGAAGTAAAAATCAATGACTCACACAGCACTATCAAAATTCATTGTTTGTCTTGTGTATTCAGACAGCATCCTGCATCTGTTTTGAGTATTTCTGGGTTTAGCAGTAAACTGCCACAGAGACATGTTTGGTCTCTTATAATCATTGCTGAAACACTGTTTCGAATTTAACTGCAGGCTTAAAGAATGACGCATACAGCCAAACATTATTTATGTAACAACGTGTTTCATTCAAAACAATCTATTAAGATTGGCATGCTAAATGACAGTATTGCTAATTATAGCATTGATCTTTCCGCTCAAGCTTTGCATCATGCCATGTCGGAGAGACTAATCGGGAGAGTCGAAAATTACACACTTCACCTTTAAGAGTCCTCTGGCCTACCATGTGACCAACAAATGTAACACCTCGGATCTGTGAAATGCTGCTGATGGAACCCACTTTGGCACAGATGAATAGACACTAGACTTAATTACCTCTGCCAAAGCAGGGCAGGCTGGAGGTTCCCCGACACTTCTTCTGACTGGCTTCCATAGACAGCGAACAGGAGAGAGGATGATCGCATTTCTTTCCAGCCCAACCTTCTTTGCAATCGCACCTGCCACAGTTACACTGGCCGTGACCTTCAAACAGACACATAGCAGGATTTAGAGTCCTCTAATGGATGAAAGATCGACTGAAGCTCTGCCTGAAGCTGCCCTAGATACAGGCAAAGATTATACATTGGTGGTGTATGTGTGTCGGTTTATGGATTTGAAGTTAAAGGGCACAGCTCACAGGTCTGGCTGACCATGAATGTAAAAATGAATTGTGAACACGGTCCTCTGAGGCAAACATAAGATTGAAGCGAGCCTCGCATATGGCCGCAGCGTTATTCCTCATTCCTCAGCATTAGAAACAGATGTTGAAATGTTTCTGTTGTTCTTCAGCTCAGGATAATCCACGTGGCCTGTGTTTATGCGAGATCACATATAAGTGGAGTGAACGGATATCGAACAGTTCCACCCTGTCCTCTTTTTCAGCAATGTCAGTATTTTCACTGCTGGATTTTGGAATGTGAACCATTTCCTTTTGAGGGGGTTTGATGAAGCCAAAACTGACCATTTCAACATTTCTTTTCTTGAGAAACACACTGCCAGAGTGACATGTGGGATACAAATTTAATAAATACAACACAAATGTGATAATAAGAATGAGAAGTTTGACAGAAATGTTTCAACTAGTGCTATACCTGAACATAAATCATCCGAGTATCTGTCGTACATGGCATAGCAACTTCTCTCGTCACACTCGCAGTTCTCTCCATGGATGTCACCCCAGTCTCCTGAGGGATCCACATCATAGCAAGTGCACTCTCCACAGACACATGTGCCTACAAAGACAAGGTGAAATTATAGTAAAGTATGCTAAACCTCCTGAAAGTCAAACTAGGCTATATTCAAATAGTCAACCATTGACATTTCATTCACACAGTCAAACAATGACAATCATATTTACTAACAGGTGTGACTCTTAAATTGTCCTGTTCAAAATTACACTACTGAATACACTACTGTTCGAAAGCTCTGTAAGATTTTATTATGTTTTTGAAAGAAGTCTCTTATGCTCACCAAGGCTGCATTTATTTAACATTTATTCCTGTAATGGCAAAGCTGAATTTTCAGCAGCCATTACTTCAGTCTTCAGTGTCACATGATCCTTAAGGAATCATTCTAATATGCTGATTTGGTGCTCAAGAAACATTTATTATTATTATCAATGTTGAAAATGGTTGTGCTCTTTAATATTTTTCAGGATTCCTTGATAAATAGATAGCTCAAAAGAACATCTAGGTTACCAATGTAACCCCTGTTCCCTAAAGGAGGGAACAGAGATGTTATGTCAGAACTGAACTGACGAATTGGGATCTTGCCTGAGAGCCCAATCACCTTTGAGTGTAAACAAAACAAGCCAATGGACAATGGTTAGTGAGATTTGCATCGCAAACCACTCCCTGCGAAGGGGGTACAGGAAGCGTGCAGCACAGTGAGACTATTGGATAACACTGGGAAAGCAAGCCTATTCCAAACAGAAAGGAATGCTATTGAGGCCACATCCTGCCCGTATGGAGGTAACGTGGAGTTTACACATATGGACTGACCATTAGGGCAGTGCTTCATATGGAAGTTCTCTGTGGTAGATCCAGCCTTGCTAGGGTGGAGTCAATACCGGCAGAGACGGCAGAGCGGGCTCTGCCAAGGGAAAGACACAGACTCACCGTCAGGGAAGCCGTGCTGTGGAAGAATACACATGTGGGATCACCCGTAGGGAAATCACAACACATGGGCACCTAGTCTAGCACAGGGGCTACTTGTGGCGAATACAGGGGAGGACACAGGCTCAGAGTCTGTAAAATCTCACAAACGTGTAAGGAGTCACCCAGCCAGCAGTTCTACAAATGTCTGCCAGTGAGGCGCCGTGTGCCAAAGCCCAGGAGGAGGCAACACTGGAGTAAGTTCTCACTCCAAGGGGGCATGGCTGGTCTTAAACCTGATATGCCAAGTCTATGGTATCCACTATCCAGTGGGCCAACCTCTGCTTGGAGACAGCCTTTCCCTTCTGCTGGCCTCCATAACAGACAAAGAGCTGATCTGAGGTTCTGAAGTGCAAAGAGCAAACGGGACAGAGCAGAGCAAGGGCTGGGTCTGCCTCCTCCAGGGGCAGCGCTTGCAGGTTTACCACCTGATCCCTGATGGAGGTAGTGGGAACCTTGGGCACATATCCAGACCAGGGATTACGTGGGAGGTGGCTGGGTGGAATTCCAGGCACAATTCATTGACCAAAAATGCCTACAGGTCCCCTACCCTCTTGAAAGAAGCGAGCGCAGTCAGGAGCACTGTCTTGAGAGACAGGAACTTAAGCTCCACCGACTGCAGCGACTCAAAGGGCACTCTCCGCAAGGCTGACAAGACCAAGGAAAGGTCCCTAGAGGATACAAGGTGAGGGTAGGGAGGATTCAGCCTCCTCGCACCCCTCAGGAACCTGATGATCAAAGCGTGCTTTCCTACAGAATTACCATCTACTGCAATGTGATGTGTGGCAATAGCTGCAACATACACTTTCAGGGTGGAGGGAGACTCTCGGCGAGAACACCACCACTCAATGAACATGTTTCACTTTAAAGCGTAAACGCGCCTTGTGGAGGGAGTTCTTGCTGAAGTGATAGTGTCTACCACTGCTGGGGGTAGCTACCTCAGATGCTAACTTCTGAGGAGGAGATGGTGGGCGAGTTGCGACATGCGATGGGAGTGTAGACCACCCTGACGGTTGATGTACACAATGGCTGCAGTGTTGTCTGTCCTGACCAGCACATGCTAGTACCAGACAGTTCTGCTAGCAATTCGAGGCAATTGATGTGCCACTGACACCAATCTTGGGGTTGAATGCACTAGAAAATGTGTTTCTGCATTAGCAGAACCTTTCTTGGGTATGATGTAGTAAGGGCTGTAAAACCCTGATCTCATGTCAGCTGGAGTGACCATCTCTATCGTGTCCTTTGCCAGTAGGACTGCGATCCCTGCACACAGGACAGGGGCATCTTTGTCCACTACCGAGGAGAAGTGGACACCGCTGAACCTGGAGGGACGCTGGGTGAACTGAATCGCATAGCTGAGTCAGATTGTCCGAGTGATCCAGCAAGCCGGGCTAGGGAGCGCTAGCCAGCCCCCAGACACTATGCAAGCGGCTCTAATGGAACTACAGATGTTGCTGCGGCGGGGCAATGAGGTGGAGAACAGGGACCTGACCCAGAAAGCATAGCGTCCCACTCCACCTGGGGAATCCCCACGAACCCCCTGACCACCCCACCATCAACGGTAGTGAGAGAAGAAAAACTTCTGAAGCAGATTTTGGTATGATTGGCCTTCTATACTGGCACTAATGCTTCCATACTGCCAAAGGTCTTCATGCACTTGCGGGAGGAAAGGCACAGGGGCAGGGCAAGGTGATTTCCACATCGCACTGTGCCCCCAGCAACCAATCATCCAGCCACGATTGCTCAGAGTGAGTCCGAGCACACAGCGGCCCAGGCAAGCATGGCTGTCAACTCTGAATCCAATTCAGCATGAGCAAACACCACTGAAGTGGGAAGCTCAGTGTCATCTTTATCTCCAGAGCATAATAGCCCTCTCTCCGATGCAGCTATAGACATCTGATCCTCATCCAGAGCGGCAAATGACGCGCTGTGTTGCCGTGACAACCCGCACTGTCATCCGGCAGCTCGACGCACACAACTCGCTGAGGAGCAGGAAGTCCATGGGGATTTTGCCCGGCGAAAGAGCTCCCACTATAATCCTCGTCTCCCAGAGTGTCAAGCAGACCCACAGCTGTGCTTTTACACACAAGCGGCAACTTGTCAACAGGAGAGGGGCTCAAGCCTTTACAAGAAAGGCGAGACATGACCAGTGTGCCGACGTGGTAATGTTCTCATGCGAGAACATGAACCACCCACAAACGCCGTCTCAGCATGCTTATGCCCAGGCATGTGAGACAGCGATCGGAGGACAGGAAACAACCGTATCCAGAAATGCATGGACGTAGAGGCATCTTTAAAAAACGCTCGCCACCCACTTACTCTTTTAGGGAAAAAGATCTTTTAGCGCTGAGGTGCACAGTTGACGCGCCATCACACTAACACTCTCTGGAGAGCTTCTTCCTGGTTCGTTGTACACACTCGAACAGTGATTGCAGAGCAGAATCGTGAGAAATGCTCAGCTCCGAAGCAAAAGCTTAAATGAGTGAGTGCTGCACGCTTCCTGATGTACCCGTTTGCGATGCAAATCTCTCTCGCCAGTGTCCATTGGCTTGTTTTGTTTACACTCAAAGGTGATTGGGCTGTCAGGTGAGATCCCAATTCATTAGTTCAATTCTGATGTAACGTCGAACATGACTGACTGATAGGAAAGCATTTATTTAAAATATAAATGTTTTTGCTGTCACTTTTGATTAATTAATTAATGTGATCAATTAATGTGTAATTTTAATAGGTATTCTGAGTTTGTGTTCTGTTTGGGTGGGTTTTGTATTATCTTTCAGTTCTATGTCTTAATTTTCAGTCATTACCCTGTTTCAGTTAGTTTCCTTGGTTACACATTGATTTCTCGTTCCTTTGATTGGTTTGTCTGTCTATTTAAGCCTTGTGTTTCTTGTGTTCATTGTGTGATCTCGTCTTTATGTAATGGTTGTTCTGTTCACATTCTCTGCAATTCCTGTGTTCCTAAGAAGTATTGTTTTGAGTATGCTTTTCATTAAAAGTTTCACTGCATGTGATTAGATCCAGCTATATATTTTGTTTCATCTGCAACCAATGCTGACATTAACTGTATTACTTTCTTTCAAAGAAATAAACTCTTACTGATCCCAAACTTTTGAACATTGTTTCTTTGAATTTTAATTAATTTTACATCATTTCAAATTCAGAAACCAGTAACTCTTAATTCAATTCTGAATATTCTCAAAAGTAACCACTGAAAGGCAACTGAGATACAGTGCAGCTTCTATAAATTAATTAGTATTAAAATAAATGTTTAGATTAATGAATTACATTTAAGATGTACTACATTTTAAAAACCAAAGTGTGCTTTGAGAGGTCTGTGCCAGGTAAGGCTATTTTCTGATCGTTGGAATATGGGTTCAAACTGTTTTGTCTGTGTTAGGAGGATTAGAGCTCAGTGAAACAGTTAGCTGCACAGCACTATAATTGAAGTGATGCTGAAAAGGAAAGCCAAATTTCTCCTGGGGGCCAAATCCTCCAGAGCCCAGCTGACAATAAAGGGGCCATGCATGGCAAGGATTGATGAGGATGCTTACTCCAAGTTCCAGCTAATCTATTGCTGGGGCGACAGTCATGGCAACAGAGCTGCGGGAAACACCTCCACTCTGATGAATCTTAGCCAGACCAGTTGCAGCACAACTGGAAATCCTGTTTTCTCTTATCGGTGCAAAGAAAGCACACTGGGAACCAAGCCAGCTGGCATCCTGCGAGCAGGGGGCTAGACCACTGTTGCTGCCATCATTCGCAGCCCTGTCAAAGACTCGTTCTCTCATGAATATATACCTTACTCACATTGCACTTCATTTGCATTATGCAACCTTCTGTGAATGCTTAAAAGAATGGCATGAGCTATATTATAACAGCCATGCATGTAAAAGTATATTGTTGCTTACTGTATGACCCTTAGTCGCAGAAAAGCAAATACAATGAAAGTAGCCCACTCTTCCATAACCTAATCACTGACTTGCTTAGGCTTGTTTACACTTGGCTAAGACTCAGTGGGAGTCCATAAAGTGAAGTCAGAAACTATTAAGAATCAGGGATGCACAATATATTAGTACAATATCGGTTATCAGCCGATATTAGATTTAAAACCATATCAGTCGATATTGGATATGCACTACCATTCTGGGTCAGTACAATTTTTTTTTTTTTTTTAATGAAAGAAATTAAGCATATAAGAATGATTTCTAAATGATCATGTGACACTGAAGACTAGAGTAATGGCTGCTAAAAATTCAGTTTTGGCATCACAGGAATAAATTACATTTTAAATTATATTAAGATAGAAAACAGTTTTTTAAATTGTAATAATGTTTCATAATATTACTGTTTTTCTAGATTTTTGATAAAATAAATGCAACCTTGATGAGTATAAGAAATTTCTCATTTAAAAAAAAAATTACCAACCCCAAACTTTTGACCAGTAGTGTGTTTCAGGCCTCTGTCCCACCTTTCTCTCTAGAATTTAGTGAATACAATAACTCTTTACATGCTGGTCTGCCTGCATCTCCCATTTGACCCCTTGAACTGATTTAAAATTCTGCTGAACTGTGGTTAACAACAGAAACCTTTTTCAGGCCTCTTTTTGGCATCCCATACTTGCCAGAATTACATTTAAGGGACTCTGCCAATAAGATTTTTGCACATGTTGTCCTAAAAAGGGTAATTCATGAGTCTGGTTTTAAAGGTATAGCTTTCATTAGTTGTTTTTATACCAAAGCATTTTTCTTCACTTATACGTTGTTTTTAACCAAAAAGGTTATTAAATGTAACTTTGCATGGATGTATTTCAAAGTGAAGGGCAAGTTATTTCATGGATTGAGAGGCTGACTGACTAAAAGAGGCTGTCATCTCACACAATAGCAGCGATCCACTGAGACCTGCCATTCACAGGGCAAAACATATAATTGAAGGGTATGAACAGAATATAAAATAAGAAAACTGAGGATGGATAGCTTAAAAGTGCCCAAAATAATGGATATCTTTCACCATGTGCACTGGAACAAACAAGTGCACTTTTTTGGAGAAACGATATCCTGTAAGAGACTTTTCCCTCAAACACAATACTGCTGATAAAAATACATATGTGCTCAAATATATGGATAAGTATGCTTAAGGAATACCATGAGGGATTGTATTTGTTCTACTGGAAAGTGTAACTGCTTCTAAAATGCTGTTGTTTTTAGAAACAAATGCTGTGTGCCCAACATTTGATGCAGAAAACCAGCGTGGTTCCTTCTGATGAGTGGATACGGTTTGTGGGCAGATTACTTAACCACAGACAGTGGTTCAGATGTGAGGTTGAGTTTATACTGTGTACCACTTCACCCTTTTGCTGTAATCAATTTCAGAGAAGCTCCCTGGAGGTTCAACGGCAATATGAGAGCCAAAGCTTTTTGGCAGCCTGATGTATCTTAATGGAGAATACATTGTCCCACTCTCATTTGTGCTTGTCGGGTGAAATTACTTATGCTGTATACAGCTGATATAGGACAATTAAGCATATTTCGTTACAGATTCTGTGTGGAAAACTCTCAAATAAAATTTTAATTTGATTTAGATGCCCCAGCAGTAGCATTAAGGATAACCTTGAATAACTTATTATTAGTTAAAGTTAAAGGGTGATGGGAAATATTGGTTATGTCAGAGTAAGGTAAATGCTTGCACAAAGACAGACCTCTGTTGCTGCAGATCTTGCCATCTGGAGATGTGCATCTCCGCTTACTCTCCCATGGGCTGATGTCACACTGGAATTCACATTTATCTCCATGCCAACCAGCCGAGCAGTAACAGTTTCCACAGTAACACTTTCCATGGCCTGCAACCACGAACAGGGAGAGGGAAGAGAGAAATTCAGTTTCAGAGTTTTTAGATTTTTTTATTTTTTTTTTATCTCGCTATCTTCATATACAACATGCAGGTATAGCAAAGGCATTATGTAAATTAGGTGTAATTTAATTAAAACCATGCTATTAATAATCTAAAATGGAACTACAACATACTTCTATAAGATTCAGGAAAAAGACAAGTCTTGCGTTCAGAGAAATTTAACTAATATTTTAACTTTAGTTAACTTTAATTTTAATATTTTAAATATTTTAACTTTTTTTTCCTTACCCCATTAACAAAATCTGACGACAGTGGTATGATATAACTAAATCTTTTAGTACAGATCACTAAAAATATATCAGATTTTTATAAATACTATATTTTACAGGCTAGCCGTCTAATGTGCATGCATGTTCCTAATGCCTCTATAACGTGTGTAACTTCCATTGTTACAGCCACCATTTTGAGTGTTTCAGCAAAAATGAGTAAAGAATCAAGTAGGTGACACTTGATTTAATACTGTGTTATCTAATACAGTAAAATTAATACAAATGTGTCCAAATACTTTTTTAGGACCACTGTAGATGAATCTATAGAAGCACTGGTCACCCTGTGGTCATACCTCCACAAACTTCTCCAGAGTCTTCATCCAAACACTCGCTGTCATCACACTCGCAATAGTGTCCGCTGATCAGGCCCTTCCCATCGGGATTATGGCACATGCAGCTGCCACAGTGACAGGTGCCTGTAGGCCAGATGCATCAATGTCATAATCCACAGATTTCATGCTGTCACATTTCAACCACACTTCTACATATGAAGACACTCACAGACTCACACAACAACCCCCGACCTAAGACTGTAGAATTGCATGCCATTCAGAATTAAACTGAGAATGAACTGAGTGTATTTTTAATATTTCACTTTTTTTATTTTTCAGTACCATAAACACAACATAGTCACCCCCCCACCCCAGAAATATTAGATGATATAAAAAGAAATATCAAAAATTTCACCCACAGAAATGTATATTAATTTAAACTCCCCCTGTGGTGAAAATCAAGTTTTTAATATTGTTCTTGTCTATGTGGTGTTTTTAACATACTTTAAGACAAACCATGTGCAAATTCATAAGTCAACACCATTGCTGAGTATTTTCTCTTTAAAACTGCAGTAAACCAAAGAGTTTCAAACCCACGGTTTGAAATCGCTGGTGTCTGTGGCGTCACAAACTACCTTGCAACCAATCACGTCAACGTGCCGGCAGGCTTTAGAATATTATTAACTCACCGCACAGAGTCTCAGAAGAAGGTTATCCCGGTATATTTTTCTGTTGATATGAAAAATCATGATGACTTTAGACGTCATCATGACAAACAGGACATTTGGACAGCCTTTCTCATGGAAAATGTGGATAAGTATTCATGCACAGCGCAGATCATAATCAGCGAGCATGTTTTTAAATAAAGTTGTTTTTAAATAATGTTTGAGGAAGCTTGGTGGTGGTGACGTTGATCCGCGACCATGGTGTGCTGTAGTCCGTTTATAGCCTACTGTTAGCTTTTTATATCTGACGACTTTATTTAGGCTTCAAAATGTATAAATGTTGTGTTATACCTTGTAAAGTTTATTTTGCTAGACAAAACGTGTAAGTGTCATAACCCTTTGTTAAACACAGAGCTTATTTTTTGCGATTTTCCAAAAGAAAAAATGCATAGGCTTTCGATCGAGGGAACCCGTGGGCCGTTAACTTCCGGGTTGGCCTACAAAAACATGTCATCCCTGAGGTACTCTATGTCCCTACAATAACAGACCGACGTGCATGTAATAAAATATTCATTCAAGAACATTGTGCAACTTTACTGCAACAATGGAACAGCGAACTTCACATACTTTTGAAAATCCAGCATTTCGTTGATCCTGGTAAGCGCTCATTCTCACAGTTGTAAGCATGATAGCATTTTTCTTCCACGACGGGGTTTGGCATCACGGCATTTGTTTCCAAGCGGACCATTAAAGAACGCGACACACACGTCTCCTGAACATCCTGTAGAATTCAACCAACCAGGTGACGACTTTGAAACTCAAGTGTTTCCAGTTAAGTGTGCCATATGCATCAGAAGTTCAGCCAACTGTCCGTGGGCGTGACGTCTGAGGCTGATGCTGTGTTCCAGGCAGGTTTTTGAGCCCGTAAGTCACGACTTTAAACCACGACTCACGACTTTGTAGCGTTCCAGGCACGCTAAACTCACGCCAAACTGCCTGAGTGTAAACAAACCAACATGGCGGACCATACGGGGCTTATGCTCATTTACAATTATTCCTATCGCCAAAGGTGCTTACTCCTTGCTTATTTGAGGGAAACGGAGGAGGAAAAACGACGCATAAGGCAAGATAAGCTGTTATACCTTTTATTTTACCGTGCACTTGCATAAACACCGCATCCGTAAGGGCTGCCATTGTTGTTTTGCGGGCTATGTGACGTCAGAGCGCGGAACTGGGAGTACATCGATCCAGTACGAGTTCACGGTTTGACTGCCGTTCCAGCGCACTTTCACGGGTAGAAGGTTGGAAAAACACGGGTTGCCTGGAACGCGGCATTACATTCAAGCTATTTTAAGACAAATAACAATTTCCCACAGGAAAAAACGTTTAAATATGTAATTTTGGTGATCAAAGATGAGTTTTAAGGGATAAAATTATTGACTACAGGAGGTCTTTAAAACAAATGAATTTATATTAATTCAAATTTCAATTAATTTATGTACAGATATTATTTAATACATAAATAAATGTATTCAATTTTGAAAATCAATCCTGATGCACAGCACTTTCATGTACACGCACGCCCTAATGACATGGTGACACATACCAGGCATATTTGCAAACCAGCTGGGTCCCTAGCTAACAACATACAGACACATCACCCAAAGTTAATGTTCAGGTCAGTGTAAGGGTTAAGTACAGGGTTTGGGGCAAGGTGTGAAATACAAGCAGGCTGCTATTTTCTAGGCCACCCAGAAAGAATGTTTGGACAACTGCACACCATATATCTTGACCTTCAGTTCTATTATCTTTAGGTCCTCATG
Source organism: Ctenopharyngodon idella (assembly GCF_019924925.1). Taxonomy (NCBI): domain Eukaryota; kingdom Metazoa; phylum Chordata; class Actinopteri; order Cypriniformes; family Xenocyprididae; genus Ctenopharyngodon; species Ctenopharyngodon idella. The sequence continues at coordinate 19,075,295 of NC_067228.1, forward strand.
CAATACAAAAAAATATCAATCATCTTACCTGCATTGGAGCAAACTACACCCTGGGCATTGCGGCAACGGTCTTTACTGGTTTTGCTGGAGAGGGAACATTGCTCCTCATACTGACAGGATTCCCCAAACCAGTTATCATCACAGAAACACTTTCCACATTTGCATGTCCCATGATCTGTAGTGGACACATATACAGATTACAATTATTGATTGTTTTGAGTAACATGCAGTCACGGTACAGAACCACACCGTAAAAGTAAATGGGTTGATAACAAATGATATTATGTCGAAGAAGCCAAAGAGCTCCCTATGAGATCGATTTTGTGATTAGTAACACATTTGTAAGGTGTTTGGAGAGAGGTGAAGGGCAGGGTGATGTGCAAGACATTAACACTCTCCACACATGCATGCTTTGGAAACCCTGAGAGAGAGGAGGATAGGAGTTGTGTGTGTTTCACACATGTGTGCTTTTCACAGCTAAAAGGTGTTGAAGATTTCATATGGTCTACTTCCACACAATAGTTATTATACAATTGCACAATTCTATACACTAGAGGTCTGCCAACTGAACAGTGTAAAAGTATTTCATTTTTACCACTCATTAAAATGAAAAATGCTCAGGTCAGGTTCAGGCTTTAATGCCTGTGAAGACCTCTACTATACACTTTGTTAGACTATTTGCTGCAGTAGCTATATAACTGGTCATTGTTAAAGCAAAATTAATAAGCTTATGAACTTTTAAAAGGGAGGAGAAAACGTTTCCCATATGTTTTGTTTCTGACATCAACTACTGTGTGTTAAACCTCTATTGGAATTTTGGCGCAAATTCATGCATGATATGGTAGAAGCTAGCCAAATGAGACACATGCCAACATGAACAGTTTGCTTGACATACTCTTGAAACTTTGAAAAAAAATCTTAAATGAAAAAACTAAATGAAAAAAATCTTAAAAGAAAGCTTAGGTCAGGGCTTTTCAATTCGATTCCTGGAGGGCCATGACTTGCAGAGTTGAGTTCGCCTAATCGCACCTGCATGCAATAATTAAGTAATGCTAAAGACGATGGCTGCATCCAAAATCGCATACTCTCCTGAGTAATTACTTATTTTGAATAAGTAATTACTTCACAATCACTAAAAAAGTATGTTCTATATAGTTTGAATGTAATCCGGACGTACTACATTCACCATGTTGTCATTATCATGTGACCTACCAGCGTCAGTTGCGTTGATTCACTGCCATGGCCACATGGGATAGTAAAGTGTCCTTCGTATGCAAACTACAGAATCTCGCCGCAAGTATATGTCATCCGGGTACTTTCTGCCTACTCTTTTATGAGTACAGTGAATTCAGACATACTTCTTTTGTCACATACTGTTTTTCATCTACTATAAAGTAGGGAAGTATGCACTTTTGGTTGCAGCCATTGATTAGCTGGTTCTGATGTGTTAAATTTGGTTTAGAACTGACTCTCAGGGTTGTGGTTCTGCAGGTCTGTGCAACCACAACATCAGGGTCAGTATACTTAACTATAATGCTTCTCACACCATGGAACTCTTGTTGGACAGGCAGAAATGGATTTAATACCTAGTAATCAAAGTCTGTCTTGCAGTCTCAAAGCTCCAACCACTTGTTTCTATAGCCGATTGTGCACTTTGTGTGTAGCCTACTGAATAATGATAAAGTTCTCTCTTAAAGAAAATACAAGTCATTCTACTTATTACAAATACTGAAATATTTTTTTTTCATTCATTTTCCACCACTTTCTCTCTTCTGGCACCTCTTCTTTCAATCTTCCTCTTCAATCTGCATGCAAAAGGACCATAGTGAGACAAGAAAAAAAATTCTATATCAGACCATTGTTATGATTGCCTATCATTATTCTTGACTCCATGGATGACAATGCATTGGTGCACAAAAAAGGCAGACAAAATATGCTACAAACACATCCTGTTATTGTAAATTCAGCTCCTTTAGCCACATCCTGAAGTGTCATCCTCAATCACTCCCTGCACTAATCCATCATGTAAATTTGATGTCGTCTTCAAGGGCTATCCATCAGTCCTTAACAATAGCCTTGTTCTGCTCCTGTACTCATTACCAGAGAGTCTTGGCTGCTTGTCACAAACATTCAGTGTTTTATAGCCAATCTGGAGGGAAAGGCAAGATTTATGCTAATACCAAATGGAGGATACATCTATCTTGTGCCCTATCGTTTAAAAGCAAATTGGTATTGGAAATGTTAAGCTATGACTATGAGCCAATCAATGTTTATTTGAAAAAAAAAAAAAATCCTTTGGGTATGATGTGATCTTTTAAAAAAGCATTTCTCATCATTACTGAATCAGGCAGGTTGTTAGCAGTAGGGAAAACATCTTCTTGTTCAGTGTGACTGGCACAGTTTCAGACATTACAGATCAGACATTACATATTTTTACAGAACATTTTCACACTTGAACAGCATCTTTTTCCTCTGAACTTTTTTCAGAGGAACCTTGACCTTTAATTTCCTTTTTCAAACGACTTGTTTTGAAAAATGAGAACACCAATGAATGACATTAAATAAATGGACAAATGTCCTTTTCTGCACACTTGTTAAACCTAGCACTTTTGTTTAACCTGCAAAATTAGTAATACACACACACACACACACATATATCCTTACCTTCTGTTAAAGGTAGGGAAAGCAATGTTTTACATAAACACTGTTTGTTATACTGGTTGATACTCTCTTCACATCTTGATAGCAATCAATAACAGAAGTGGTCTAAATATTTTTTTTTTTTTCTAAATATATCTTCTGTGGAAGTCTCAGGACCAAAAAATGTTCATCCAATCATTGCATTCGGTCTGAATATTCACACTATAATTACCGTAATTAAGAGATGGCAACCCGTGACGTTCTACTCAGAGCGGTTCACATCCTTAGACTCGGGTTTATGCATTTCTGTGTCAACAGTATAACACCGAAATGAATCTGCAGCAGTCAGGTGGTACAAGTCAGCACTCTTTAAGTTGTTTATGTTCATTATTATTGTAATGTTATGTGCTTTGAGACATTTAACGGTGTAATTGAACATTCTCTCATAACACTTTGCAGACATGCTCTGGCTGTGCGCGTTCATGTGTTTTGAAGGAGGCGTGACTTTGGAGAGTGCTCTGAAGTGAGGGTGGAATCTTATGCTTTCAAAGCTAGCTTGCTATTGCTAGCTTCTCCGAAATTGCCAACCCTTCCTTTAATAACCCTCTGTCAATCAGACTGCCTGTGGGCAGGGATACAACAATGCAAAAGCATAATCTGTAGTTTTTACAAAAGCCCTGGAGCTGTCAAATAAATGTGAATTTCTCCAGGTAACGCAGAGAATGAGTAAACATTGTTCATTTACAAAGCGGTTTGAAAATCGGTTAAGTTACACTTTAACATTCCTAGTCATGTTTGTTTTGAAAGACGTTTGATGCCAGAGTTCGATCCTAAACGCAGACACAAATACTTTGACATTAACTACCACCCACCCATATGTGGGAGGATGAGTTTTGTCCTTGCTGTCCACTGTGTCCCTGCTTCTGTGCCACCAGGGGCATAATTTACCCCCTCCTTGCTGATGGGCCAAGACGGCCGTGTAGCCACCCTGTGCTGTATGACTCACTCTAAACAGCTGTGAACAGTATTAATAGATGGTGTGTCCTCATCAGATAAATTGTAGACGGTGAGCAGATTAATGAGTCATCAGATGCTAATGATTGTTACCATTTCAGACAGTGCTGTCCATGTTAAATACTGACAAAGGAATATGGGGTGACCAAGAATACAAACGCATGGCATGAATTCGGATGCAAATAAATGTAACACTTTATTTCCATAGTCCAATTTAGACATTCTGAAAACAATAATTAACATGTCAACTACCAGTCATTAGAGTATTAGTAGACTGTCTGCTTAATATCTGCTAACACTTTATTTTTATAAATGAATGTTATAATGAATAGTCCTGTTAGAGAATGGACATTTTCATAGAATTGCAGGCAATGTTGTATCAAAATCATTTTTAGAATGCAAATTTTTATTCAGTAAATATAATTACATTTAGCATTTTTTATTGTTTAAAAAAAAAAAAAAAAAAAAAAAAGATCTTAAAGTACTTCAATATTGATCATTGCAAAAGTAGTTCATTTTAACTAAATTCAGATAGGATCTTAACTAACTTATGCAAATTAAAATCAAATTGAAATCAGTGCCAGATAGTGCCTTCAAAGACAATCACCCCTATGATTGGACAGTGAGTATAATAGCTTGTTCCAATTAACAGTGTAGAAAAAATAAAGACATTAAATGATCCAAGAAAAAAAAAAAAAAAAAAAAAAAAAAAAACTCTAGACATAAAGGAAACTGTAACAAATGGATGGCTCACAACAGGAAACTTTTGAACCTAAATGCAGCTCTTTAAAACATACTGTAATAAAAACAGCATGAAATTAGTTCATGCATTAACAAACATGAAATAACAATGAACAGTATATTTTTGCAGAATTTATTAGTTTTAGTTAATACAAACATTCATGTGTTAGTTCAACTTTTGATCTTAAAAATGTATTTGTAAATGCTGAGATCAACATTAGCTAAGATTAATAAATGCTGTAGAAGTATTGTTCATTGTTAGTTCGTGTTACTAATGTAGTTGAAGGATTAGTTCACTTTCAAATGAAAATTGCTAGCAAATGAAACCTTAATGTAAAGTGTTACCGAAAATACATTAAGGAACAACCATAAAAACTGACAAGATTTTTAATGCATTACAAAAGACGCAATCCCCAGCAGACACTTTGTTTATCAGCATGCTATGAAGTTTGCATGTTTTTTATCCACACAAACCTTTAGTAAACCAGGGCCTATGAGGTAACTTGATCTTGAAGACATTTTTTTCCACAGCCTGTTAAACAGCGGCTTTGTATAAAACAAGACAGTGAGGTAATTATTTCCCCTAGTTGTTCTCCTGCTTTGCGTTGTAGAGCGTGAAATGATTATGTGCTAGGCAGGGCTGGGTGTGAGGGAGACATCTGTCCTGGCTAATAATGCTGCATACCTACAGCAAACCTGCAGTGATGAAGACAGGCCAAATCATCTAAAGAATGAGGGTCACTGTGTGTAATAAGTTTATAGACAATCTATGATTTATGGCACTTGTCAGAGCTGCGGTCTAGCATTTCGAGCTGTAGTGCTCATATTGGAGATGCGTGTTCATGTCCGGCCCATGTCATGTTCATCTTTTGCCTATTTCCTCTCACCTGACATTTGATTGTGTGTTACTAATTGGATGAAAGACCATAGAGGAAATTAAAGTGTCATTTTGGCATCATCATTCATATTTGCGCTGAAATGACACAGTGGATACAATTTCCTCTACCACTGTATCCCCAAGCGTATTGACCTGAAAGGCATGTGACCTTTTTGTGTAATTTGAAGTATGGATCAGACCTGTTGCCTGAGCTACAACCCACACCATATGCTGACAGAAGCTTGCTAGAATACATACGTTAGTTCAACTAAACCATAAACACTGCTGTCATGCCTATCATTTATGTAGCAAACTATCATCACACTTCACCTAAACATTTGAAAACTACTATTGGTAACTCATAATGTGTATAGTAGTGTGCAAAAGTCTTCATTAGATGCCTAAGAAGGTTATTTGTATCTTTTGCTTTAATGTGCCAGTATGAAATATAAATTTTAGATTTCAAATATTGTAATAATCCAGTGATATTTGCATATGAACAAGCAGTCCAGATCAAGTCAGCATGGGATAGACACTGAGACAGGTTGTTCTAAGTGTTTTGGAGAAGCTGCCACAGTTTTTCTATAGATTTAGACTGTCTCAGTTGCTTCTGTCTCTTCATGTAATCCTCAGATCTCTGTTGTAGGACTCCTTGTTCATCTAACAATCTAACTGGATTGTTACTATATTTGTAAAAAGGACTGTTTGGAAACCTAATCCTGATATTTCATCAGCAATTATAATTTTTAGTTACCTTTCCAAACGCTTCAGACCAGAAGTAGCATCCAGGTTATATGATATTCTTTCCTTAGAACACTAATTTTTCCATCAGAGTGTTCTAAGGAAGAACAGAAGTCAAACAACAAAAAGATTGTGGAAAAAGCTCTTGACTTGGACAGAGTTCCACTGGGACCTGAAAACATGGAATATCACTCTTCTGACACGCTCACTCAAGCACATCAAAAAAAGGAACTCGAGGCTATCATAAATCACAGGCATTTTAACTGATATGTGTGTGTGTGTATATATATATATATATATATATATATATATATATACACACACACACACACAAAATATATATATATATAATATATATATATATAAACTTGGAGAGGAAGGGTTGAAGGGGCCAAAAATGGAGGTCATACCAATTAGCTGGAAAAATCATTTCTACAGATGGAAAAAAGCTACAGAGGGAAAAATTGAGCCAGCGCTGTGCCAAATCTTTCACGTGGCTTCTTGAAAACCTAATTAACTTGTTTTTGGGAGAGGGAAAAATGAGTGAAAAAAGTGGAAAGGAACTGCCACGTTGTGCTCTGTCCCCATAAACTAGAAGAAAAAAGCAAAACCAGGTCACGTAAAAAGAGAAAACTGTAATTGTGCTCCATTTTTCCCAGTCTGTATAAACAATTAAAATCACATGGAAATGCTTGTACATTTGGATTTTTGTAGTATTCGGTGACAACAAATGAAACGGAAATATTTACATATCTTAGACATGTAGCCTGTTGAAACACTGGAGATGCGAGCAAACTAAAGAAAATGAAATCACACACAGATGGTGACCAGCTGTCAGGTAAAACATTTTGTAGTTACATGCAAACTTTTTACTAAGTCCTAGTTTGCAGTCATATCGCTGGGTCAAGCCGTGTTATTTGCTTGTCAGTGTATTTGTTTGTCAGTGAACAAAAACAGGTGTTTCAAAGCAAAGTGATTTATGGAGTCTCCCTAAACAAATAAAAAATCTCCAGAGACCAAGACAGGTTTTTCTTAAGTCACAGAATTTTCTCATTTAATGCTCCACTTATCATGCAGATCTTGTAATGAGAATTATTAAAAAAAGAAAAAAGGATGGCTGACAATAAGAAATTCTGCTTATTGTCAGGGAATACCACGTGTACCACTTACAAAAGAGCTGGTTATGGTTATATAACTGGAGCACGTAAATGCCCTGTATGCTGTTTGAAATGGACAGACAGTGTTTCAGAGCAACATACAAACAATCCTGCTCAGCTTGCACATTTTGCTATCTTTGTGTAATTGTCAAAAAAATAACTGAACAGAAGGCAAAAAGAAAGCACAGCCTTTCTCACTATATTTGTGGTTTAAATTCCACCTGAAGCTGTTCTAAACTTAAATTACAGTTAAGTGAAGGGATGTGAACAATGGCACAACATCAGAATCCTTTTACAGGTCTAGAATATCCCAAAGTGCCATGAACCAGCTCTGAAAACCAGCTTATAGTTAAAGGATGAGATGTGGGGTATTTTAACAGAGATGTGCAGTAAATACTCTTGATGTTAGTAAGAAAAAATGTTGGTTCATATATGGCCTCCATTTTCAGAATACGTAACCTTGAGAGAAACCCTGTTATCAGCTACGGTCCAAAGCTAATGAGCTCTTCACTGGCTCACAACATGCCCCCACAAATAAATTTTCTTTCTTTCCAGCTTCACATATCTCCATTAGTGGTCCTCAACATCTCATGTCTACAGATCAAAACTGAATGTAGAACAGAAATAGATGAATGTTTTTGTTCAAAGTCTGTAAGGTGGATTGCTGTTTTCAAGAGTAAAATCAGTACAGAAAATCAACACACTACGGCTATAGAGAGCAACCACAAAAACGTAAATAAAAAGTCTATTTATTTTCTTCATGGAAAATTAGATTTTTAGTTGTCATGTATAAACCTTTCAAGAGAGACCTATGACTAGCTCTGAGGTTATTAAATAATAATATATGATTCTGTAGAAGTCAAAGTGAGTTCACAATCTGTTTAATATCCAAATTACACTACTCATAATCCTGAACAAAAATCCTGAAAAAAGCAACAAACTGCCACTGCCACTATTTCTATATAAAGTTTATATTAAATTTGAAAAAACTTGTTCTACAGGCTTGCACTTTCAGAGAAGCTCACAATCATTGAATACCGGGCATTTATGCCAAACAATTGCTTATGATCTACGGTTGATTAATCATGACAATGTTTACTATATGGTGTTTATATCATACCTGCAAATAAGAACAGTTATGCAGGGGTTGCCAGGGTAACCGCTGTATTTCTGCTGTTCCATAAGCGCCACCTACTGCCAGAGAGTGAAAATGCATTTTCATTCAGCTGGTGGCTCAAAAAGAAGCTACTGTGCATTCTAAAAATCTAAACAATTGACCCTTCGCCGGGAGTTTGATTGACAGGCGATCTAACCAATAAATAACGCTGAATCCGCCATTTTGTCCGACAAAGCAGTCAGGGAAGTTAGTAGATTAACGTTGGTGGATTTAAACTTGAAAAATGATGTGTACTGACGTCTTTCTGTATTTGAAATGTGGTACATTCATGTTTATTTGATGGTATAAATTAACTAGTAAGAATAGACGATCGGTTCATAAGCTGCTTGATCTGAGGCACTACAGCAATCTGTCACGACACATTAAAGAGCCACAAAATGGTATTTATTGTTTAAATTTCTTTAAAAATTACAAAATTTGAGATTGTTTCGTATCAAAAGTAACCTGCTCTGTCTTGTCTGTCGATACGTTGTCAGTGTCCTCTTTGCTCCGCGATGTATTTTTCACTCCGTGAAAACATGGCTGCATCCGAAAACCTAGGTAGCTGACTTGTTGCCTCGCTGCCATGTCAGGCAATGACTTTTAAGGCAGCATTTGTGCGTGAAGGCACCTCACAAAACTGATTTCAGACAGACTTCTGAGGCAGCGTAACAGTTTATGATCTACAGCAAAATAGCATGAGCTTTGCTGAGAAACAAATATTTAATTACTACAGTAGTAATTTCTTGCTAGAAATTACATCAAAAGTGGAAAATGTTGGTCAAAAACATACATTTACACACAAACTGACCAGCAAATGCAACTTTTGGACGCCATCTTTATTTTCTTTATTTTTCAGAATGGAAAGCACAGGATTGTGGGATACCAAAGGCAGCAAAGGATTCATCTATGCTGCCTTCAAAAATCGATCAGATGAAGGTATCTCAGGAAACAGGAAGTGAAGCTAACATTCGATTTGGACGTGCCTTGATGCCTTCCTACCTTGAAATGTGTCCTCCAAAGGCAGCATTTTCCAGTTTTCGGACACAGCCGATGTGTGGAGTGAGAGAGGCGTGGCTTGTTGGACATAGCAACAGTAGCTAAAGGAGGCAGGTCTTTGTGAACGGTCAATTAGGAAAATCAAATTAATATAATATATAATCATACTTTAAATAAAAATATATAAATGTATATAAATACAATTGTTTATAATTTTGACTCATAAATTTTTTTTAAAAATGTTTTAAAATGTGAAAACAACATTGAAGTCAATGGATTAAATGAATGAGAATAATAGTTCCAGCACCAAGACAATTTGAAAAGTGGACAGTCACTTAGTGGAGAGTAAGTATCCTAAACTATAGCACCACCATTGTGCCTTATAATTATATAAGATGTATTAGATGTTTCAAAGCCATCACCAGGTCATGGAGCTATCAGTCGAGGGTTTGGATGTCAGGTTATTCAAGAGTCTTTGCTAATGGATTTCTGTGGGCTCACAACAAATTTTGCACACACTCACCATCCAGTGGAAACTACTGAAATGACATTTGACACCGTAAAGGAAGTATCTGTGAAAATGTTTCTTTGAAGTAGTGTCTGCACAATCTTTGAAAAAAAAAAAAAAAAAAAAAAAAAGAGGGTTGCTACAGAACAACATGGCACCTAAACAGGCTCCTTTGAAACTGCCTGTGTTTGTCTGAATAGAGGCACTGTGAAATTCAAATGAGACCTTGTAGCTAATGACACAATATTGGATGGAACATCAAAGGCCTTCACAAGCTGGATGTGTGTCTTGCACACATCTACAAAGCCTTTTTTTTTTTTTTTTTTACAAGGCACCAGATATTGAAACCCGTTCACACGTGTGTTGGGAGAGTATGAGACAGCTCTTACCTGCACAGGTCTTCCCATCATATGTCGGACAGACCCAGTCATGGCATTCGCATCGCGGTCCGTAGAATGTTCCAGGTTCCGTGACCTGGCATATGCAAATCCCGCACTCACACTCGCCTCTTCCGCTACAGATCAACCCGTCGGAGGTCCGACAGCGCCTCAGTGATGATTCTGGGGAGATTTTGCACTCTCCACCCACCTGCCTGCAAGACACAAGAGTGTTCAGTCACCTCTGTGACCTTTGCCTTCTACATCAAACCTCCATTCTTCCCATGTAGGTGAACATATGCCAGATGTTGGATGGGTGGGTGGTGGTTTGCAATCCTCCTTTTCACCAGTAATGACAACCAGACTCCCTCTTGCTTTCTGGAGGAAAAATCTTTCTGACGATAGGTCGTGCAATGTATCACATTTTGGCAGATTTCCTGTCTGTATCTTCTTGTAAGCTTGCAAGCTAGTATTTAAAGATAACAAATAGTCCTAGGAGATATATAATACAATAACTAAGGTCATGTGGAAATTTCTACTTTAGTGCTAGTGGAGTCATGAGTCATAAGATATGATTCTGCTAGAGACAGAGAACAACAAACTCAGACTCTTAGCCATGCAATTTTGTTCTATATCAGCACGGCTGTGATTGCTTACGGCCGAATCATAGCCGTGCTGATATAGAATGATATTGCACAGCTACTCATGTGATACTGCTTATATATTATATTACATTGTTTTCTTCAATTGTACTCACCTTTTTATTTATATCATTGAGATTATTATTATCTTTTTTTATTGCTTTCAAATTCAGATCTTCTAGCAGAAACATTTGCATTCACAGTGTATATCTAGATATGAGTATGGAAGCTTGTTTCCACCACTGAATAAAAAATAAAACAGGTATTTGCATCTTTTTATCTTACAATTCTGACTTTTTTCTCACAATTGCAAATTTACATCTCACAATTCAGACTTTTTCTCAGAATTGTGTGATGTAAACTCGCAATTGTGAGTTATATGGTCAGAATTGCGAGATATAGGCTAAACTCACAATTGTGAGTCACTAGCAATTGTGTTTAAATAAACAATATTAGCCATAATAAAAGTATAAGAGGTTTGTACAATAGGAAACAAACACAAGCAATCAGTTCAGTCAAAAGTAGGAAGCAGTGCTAGTTATAGTACAGGATTTCAGTTAAATAAAAATATAAAATTAATGAAAAAATAATAAATAAAATATAAAGTTATGAAACTTTGCCCTTAGCCAAATCAATTTGCTCTGATTAATAAGACCAAAGATTGCTGTTTGATATACCGAAAATAAATGATATCTCGTTTAAAAACTAAGAGTCAGCGGCAAATTCCCAGGACTGGCCGAGATAAAGCTGTTCTTGGCGGGTATATGAACGCTTAACGGCTGCTGACGGCCTGGAGCTCACATCTCCGAAAACGTCTAATCAAATTATCAAGTAGGTGCTATGTTTATATATTCAGTAAGTCACATATTTGAGGTCTAAACTACATTCTCGCCTAAAAAAACTCTTAAAACTACATTCCGTGACACAACAATAGTAGTATTTGTAAAATTATGGTGGTTTGCTCGTCTGCCATGACACTCGCTGTGAGATATTCTGCAAGCAGAATGATATAAATGGTGAAACGGTTCCTGTGGTGATACTGGTAGAATATCACATGGCTGGAAAAGGCTCTCAGCCAATCAGGTTCAGTGGGGGAAATATTTATTTGATCCCCTGCTGATTTTGTAAGTTTGCCCACCTTAAAAAGAAATTAAGGGTCTGTAATTATTTTGGTAGGTTTATTTTAACGGATAGAGACAGAATATCAACCAAAAAATCCAGAAAAAACATTATATAAAGGTTAGAAATTGATTTGCATTTCAGTGAGTGAAATAAGTATTTGATCCCCAACCAACCAGCAAGAATTCTGGCTCCCACAGTTTGGTTATGTGCCCATGTGGAACACAGATTAGTCCTGAAGTTACTCCTAATGTTAGCTCGTTAGGTGTACAAGACATCTGTCCACACAATCTGTATATTCCATTCCAACCTCTCCCACCACCATGGGCAAAACCAAAGAGCTGTCAAAGGATGTCAGAGACAAGACTGTAGATCTGGACAAGGCTTGAATGGGCTACAAGACCATCAGCAAGAAGCTTGGTGAGAAGGAGACAACTGTTGGTGCGATTATTCGGAAATGGAAGAAATACAAAACAATAATCAATCGGCCTTGGTCTGGAGGTCCGTGCAAGATCTTGCCTCATGGGGTAAGGATGATCATGAGAAAGGTGAGGGATCAGCCTGAACTACATGGGAGGAGCTTGTTAATGATCTTAAGGCAGTTGGGACCACAGTCACCAAGAAAACCATTGGTAACACACTATGTCGCAATGGACCGAAACCCTGCAGCGTCCGCAAGGTCCCCCTGCTCAAGAAGGCACATGTACAGGCCCGTTTAAAGTTTGCCAAAGAACATCTAAATGATTCAGAGAAGGCTTGGGAGAAAGTGCTGTGGTCACGAGACCTAAATTGAGCTCTTTGACATCAACTCGACTCGCTGTGTTTGGAGGGAGAGAAATGCTGACTATGACCCCAAGAACACCATCCCTACAGCCAAGCACAGAGGTGGAAACATTATGCTTTGGGGCTGTTTTTCTACTAAGGGTACAGGATGACTTCACCGCATTGAGGGGCCGATGGGCAGGGCCATGTACTGTAAAATTCTGGATGAGAACCTCCTTCCCTCAGCCAGAACACTGAAGATGGGTCATGGATGGGTCTTCCAGCATGACAATGACCTGAAACATACTGCCATGGCAACAAAGGAGTGGCTCAAGAAGAAGCACATTAAAAGGTCATACTCACAGTGGCCTAGCCAGTCTCCAGACCTCAATCCTATAGAAAATCTGTGGAGGGAGCTGAAACTTCGAGTTGCCAAATGACAGCCAAGAAACCTTAAGGATTTAGAGAGGATCTGTAAAGAGGAGTGGATTAAAATCCCTCCAGAGATGTGTGCAAACCTGGTGACCAACTACAAGAAACGTCTTAACTCTGTGCTTGCCAACAAGGGTTTCTCCACCAAGTACTAAGTCGTGTTTTGCTTGGGGATCAAATACTTATTTCACTCACTGAAATGCAAATCAATTTCTAACCTTTATATAATGTGTTTTTTCTGGATTTTTTTGGTTGGTATTCTGTCTCTATTTGTTAATATAAACCTACCATAAAAATTACAGACCCTTCATTTCTTTGTAAGTGGGCAAACTTACAAAATCAGCAGGGGATCAAATAAATATTTCCCCCACTGTATAATATAATATAATATAATATAATATAATATAATATAATATAATATAATATATCAAAGAGTCCATAGCAGTGTATGCTATGGGTCTAAACAGAAACTGTTCTCAAGAATTTCATTACAAACCTACTGAAAACAAACGGCAGACTATTCCAATGTTTATTATTTTTCTACCAAAGTTCCCCTGTGAAAAATGTTTCATTTGGTGCTGTTCTTACTTTCCTGCTTCTCGTCTCTGCAGTTGGCCTTTCTCACATTACAGAGTAATAAAAATACTCTCTCCCTCTCTCTCTCTTTTTAAACTTTTTTAAGCAAACACTATTCAGGGCAGTGGCTTGGTACAATATGGTTGCACTTACATGGAACAAGTCTGTTAGCCACAACAGCATATTCACACTCTGATTCCAGAATCTGTCTCTGATTATGTGTAAAGAGCATACAGTAAACAGGCATTGTGGTACAGAACTGATAGTATTATGGTGAATGTGCACCTGCTATGTTTAAACTACTTAAGTAATTTGTAAAATTACAGTCACACAATTGTGGACTTTTGCCAAAACCAAAGGAAGAGATCAAAAAGGTACATATGTTGCTGATTTTAAGGAAATACTTCATGCTCTATTAGGTAAAAGCTGGAAGGAGCACCAAGTAAAACAAATAAATCATTGCTGGCACCTTCCAATAGCAGTAAAGAATCAAAAAAGAAAGAAAAGTAAATAGCTTAAGATATATAGCTACAAGCCTTGGACTAGTTCTGTAGCTGTGACTACACAACAGAAACTTTCCTGTCTGTAAAAATCCAGTCTGTCAGCAAAACATGGTTGCACAGTGGAAAAGTCAAACTGATTGAAAAACAACACAGCTAAACTCACCTTAGTGACTGCTGTAAACTTCCTTGAACGGCAGAGAGCAAAATTAGAAGCAAAGAAACTAAGACGGAGTTCACCAAAGTCTCTGCATGCATGTTTAGATCCCCACCAGAAACCTGAAGTGAAGTGCCTTCAGGAATTTCCACTTTCCAAAACAGAGGGAGAACGGGCTGGCCAAATCCAGCTTGAACGCTTCAGAGGCCAACAGCGCTCTCCATATGAATGCCTTTGATTAGTTGTGACTACTGGTACAAAGGCAGGAGAAAGAGATAAAGTACCAAAAAAAAAAAAAAAAGAAAGAAAAAAGAAAACTTGGTCACCATAATTCAAAACAGTTGTTCATACAGATGATTTAGAATTTTTCTTTCCATGTCCCTGCACTGCTGTCCTTTTCTCCTATATCTCACAATTAAAATATTGTCTTTATATAACCTAATCATACAGATGCAGGAAATATGAACAGGAAATATGAAATGGAGACTGATAGTTATTAAATAAAGAATCTTTCACGACTATTTTAATGAATTGGGATCTCTTTCACGATAATGATTTCAATTATTCTGTATCTATTTGAGATAGGCTATGTAATGTCTATCTAAATACAAACCTGTTGTGCTTAAAAGACCTACTGTAGTTCCATGTCTGCAATCCACTTTCCTTACATTAATAAACATTAAATAAATGTAAATATGAAACACAATACAAATATACAGTAGCTACAGACCCCAAACAAGCATATGGCCCACTCTGTATAACGTATGTTGTCTTCAAGCATAATTTGAAGAATCAGAGGACAGCAGGGTATTATGATTACTACTTACCTTATGATTAGCTATGCTATTACTTATACATTTTTATATATCAAATTCACAAGGAACCTCAGAGCAAAGATAAGCACCCAGGTTCGTTTCAATTTACAATAGGGTTGAAAAGATACATATGCACTTCCTGTTTGCAATCTTCTAAATGGCCTTATAGCCTACTGTAGCTATAGCCTACAGCTAAATACGGTTTATCACGCCTAGACTGGGCGGTCGATCTCGGTTGAAATACTCACAGTTCGGTAATTCACGGAAGTGATCAACATTATACTTAATTTACTTCCAAAAAATAGAAAATCACAAAGAAGTACGTGTTTTCGCGTGTTCACAAATGTACGTTACACATCGTGTTAATTTAGCCCTGTGATCTTGGGGGAATCCATACATAACACCCGAGAGAGCGAGCAACGTTCTCTTTGCTTGACAGCAACAGTTTAATGAGCATAAACAAAACAAAACAAAACACTCCGCCTCTTCAGACAGCAGTTCAGACGATACATCTACAATCCGATGTTACATCGACCAAAAACAGCTATACTTAAATCGAGGTAAACGGATTAAATAGTTCCAATCCATGTTTATCCATGTTTACAGCTGTGAGAAGTCAAAACGTTGGTTACCACGTTGTCAGTCATCGCCATTTCAGGACTCTCTCGTGCTCAAGTGGAACTAGGATCATTTAGTGATTTATTAACTAACATATTTAAATTAGGTTGCAATTTTTAATGCTGTGTCTGCGGCCATAGTTTCAGTATTGGGTAAATTCAAAGCCTTAGATTTATGTTGAATGCAGAACTAATTCGTGGCTTTTAAATAGCTTTACATTTAAACAATAAAATAATTATTGAGGTGCATTAAATAGCTCATTTGTTAAAATTAGCCTACCATACTTAATAAATAAAAAATGAATTTGAATTCTAAAAGTCTAACATTTAATACACGTGACAACGTGCCAAGATAAAAATGTCACAATCTACCCCAGACATTTATGAAAAATAACCTTCAGTCAAAAAGTACCAGTTTAACCCTTGATTTCTGTCATTTCAGATGATGAGGAATGATAATTAATATTATTTGTAGCCTAATATTAATTGTTGTTTTGCTATTATTATCATCATTATTGTTTGTTTTTATTTTGTTTGTTGTTTTAATTGCAAAAAAGGCATTTGGGTAATTGGTCTTTTAACTCTATTCAAAACCTACTGGTATAGCCCTTGTGACAATTAGCCCCGGTGTTATCTACATTATTATTATTATTATTTATTTATTTCCGATGATCATTTCAGGATAGTTTGTTATATATTTAATTTTAATCAATATTAGTTGTTCCTATTATTTTAGTAGGCTAAAACTGCTGTGTGTTCAAGAACGTTTAACAGTGACTAAAAATGCGATTTTAAATTCTTTTTTTTTTTTTTTTTTTTTTTTTAATTCACGGGCATTTCATCTTCATTCAACATAGTCAAAAAAAAAAAAAAAATGGCAAACTTGTTTATATCGATACTGATATTATACATGTCAAGGCCTGCGGGATCTCATCCTGCGCGCTGTGCTGTAGCAGGTCACGCGCGTCTGGTGCGCATCTGTCGCGCGGCAGCTGTGACTGAAGCTCGAGCTCAGTACGAGTCATGGACTATACACCGCGTTAACGGCGATACTTCAATAACCAGTAAGTCAAAGAGCGATTTTCTGTCGTTTCGACGTGTGTGTTCGATTAGAGTGTCGCATAAGAGATGTATTTTGTTTTATTCGGCTTGTTTGCATGTCTAACGTTACCAGGAAGTGTATGCACCGACTGCGCAGCCAAAAGGCCTTTTTTAAAAAAAAAAACAGCTCTGTCTTAGATTGAAAACCTTTTTGGATACGCTTATGACAAATTTAGACAATAACGCAAGCAATATCCTAATCGACATGCCTTTATATTATGTGTAATTCGTGTGTTTTTGCTTGAGAGGTTATTTAGCTAGAGCTAGAGCTATAGCAGCAGCAGCCCTGCTCTCATCTGTTGCCATGGTAACCCTGTGGCAGCAGGAGGAATCTCCCTGCATAATGGCTGATGTCACTGTGTTCCGGTGTGCCACCTAGCCTCAAGTATAGACCTCATTCAGAGCAGGGCCGTGACAGGTATGAAAGCGAGTCTGTGAGGGATAGACGTACCGTGTTTTTTGGCTTTAAAAAAGACGTACAGTATAAGACGTACAGTATAAAACTCATAGATCTCTTAGGCTATAATTTTCCACAGCTCATGTCTGGATTTTTTTGTATTCTGAAATTTCTTGGAAAGATATTTTTGCAGTGTTTCGTCAGCAGAATCCAAAAACACATTAAATATCAGTACAACCCACTGAAGAGATGTATGTCTATCTGTCAGCTTTGCTTTCATTTCCGTTAAATATCAAAGACGACGCTACCGTGAATAATGTCTATACTGACAGGTTCTCGAGTCAGCCTGTTTTGCATGCTTTGCTTTTACATGTGAGGAATTTTTGAAGACAGGTGGTTTTTGGCACTGGCCTGTAAAAATGGAGGTCATGTGTTAAATATGTCTGTAGGTCAAACAGATGCTGGGTGTTTAATTGCATAATCATACAGTGTTATTTGGTTTAACCTAAGATTAATGATACTGATTCTGCAGATTTTTAAAATGTCTAGGTGGTTGTTTGTCAAAACACAGGGCTGAGAGGCTAAACATGAAGAGAGACAGACAAAGAAAGATAAATATTTTATTGATTTAATTTTAGGGAGTCCCCCCAACGAATTATGTAGCAACTAGTGTCACAAACAACATTTGCCTCCTGGGAAGTTTTTTTTTTTTTTTATTACAAAAGTAGCTGTAAACAATAGATATCTCAACACAACAGATGTTTTGCTAGAATACATTTTTAAAAATTTCACGGTCTCTACATTTGATTATACTCTGAACTGTCACAGTATTATTTGATGTAACTGCGGTTGCAGAGGTTGTGTGGAGTGTTTAATTTAATGATCAGTATTTTCAGAGCTTTTTTAAAGATTTTTATTTCTCTCCATGAAAAAAAAAAAATCACATTAGCTTAACATTCAGCAATAGTCACCTCTGTAGCAAATACAGACAGTAATAATAAAGTAATATTATTTTGGTTATTGGTGCTGTGCTAAAATGCATATACATTTGATGTATTTTGTTGTTTTTGCATAATTTTAATGGTGATAGCTGCTGAGAGAAATGTGATAATATTATTCATATGGAGCTCATTGTTTTTCTGTAGTTCCTACCCTAGTGAAAAAAAATACTAAAATGTATTTGAAATACATTTATTTTGTGCTAAGTATACTACAAATACATTTACATATTTATGTGCTATATAAAAATACCCTGCAGTTGTACTTTTGGTATACTAAACTGGTATACTTAAAGTCTGCTAAATTGAAACAACTGATTTTTGTACTTAATGTACTTTAATTGTGTGAAAGTAGTGCTGAGGTCCAAATAAACATATACTTAAGCAGAGATGGGCATAGATACATCAAAAAGTATTTAGTTACGAATTACAAATACTTACTCATCAAATGTATTTAAATAAAATACAAAATACTGCTGTAAAAAATGTATTTAATTAAAATACAAGTAATTTGTAATTTGAAAATACAAAAATACAAACAAAACTTACACGCAATCATTTGAAGTGCTCTCTGTAACAATGGACTACTTGCACAACTACTTCCGCATTCTACTTATTACGGCTCGAGCGTTTCCGGTCAGCGTTCAGCGCACTTACATACAGAGAGCTTCTAATGAAAATGTGAATTATTACTACGTTTTAGGGCTGCAAAATGTTTTTTAAACAATTAATCATATTCTCTGCATTAACATTAATTATCTTCAACCTGCTGAAATGTTTATTAATATATTTCCCTTCCAAATGTGCATTCTGAATAATAAATAAATATATTTCCCCACTAACCTACCGGCCTTTGAATGCTTGAATGCTTTTTCTTTTGTTGCTTGATTAACAATAATGACAGACAGCAGCAGGTTTATTAGGCTGCTATCACTTTAAGAACGAATGCACGAACGAACTAATATACTTATGGTTACATTAATTTAAGACACGACCGACTGTGTTTTCAATTAATTAATGTTATTTTTTTATTTCTTGACCTACCCGTCCATGGATTATCTGCAGCGCCCGCGGATATAACTGCGAATTTGCGCATCACTAAACAGCGCACATCATGCTTTAGCCAGCAAGTTCTAGCCATTTACGTTAATCTTTGTCCTATAAAGGCATTCAGTGAATAATATCTGATAGTATATTTTACTAGATACTTTACCTTAAAGCAGTTTCACTGAGCACAAAAGCAGCTTCTTTACCTGCTTCTGACCTTGCTATGCAAAATAAGACAGACAACGGTCACGAGCTCAGCAACCGAAACAGTTGCTGCCTTTTATAGTGCATTCACACGGGGCGTTGGCGTTAACGCTTCTCATTTACTTTGAATAGGTGACGTCATGCGTTGCCGAACTGAATTGTGGGTCGCTTCATTTGCGTTGCTCGTGGCAGAAGTTAAAAATTTCTGAACTTTTCAAGTGCCAACGCAAACGTCAGCCAGGCGTTCATCAGATCGCCTTATGCAAATACCCTAGCGCAGACATTAACCAATTCAATGCATTCATGCAACACCGGAAAGTAATGTGATTGGCTGTTTTCCCTATGATGGTCGCGTCAGCACCAAGCTTCAGACACGCCCTCCATCAAGCGTTGACGCCAACTCCCCGTGTGAATGCACCGTTACAGTTCCTCCTGAACCAAAACAATGAGCTTATGCTGCACTCACGCCATAACTACCGTAATTAAGAGATGGCAACCCGTGACGTTATACTAAGAGCGGCAACACTCATGGCAACGCTACCAACTCCGAAATGAATCTGCAGCAGTCAGGTGGTACAGGTCAGAACTCTTTAAGTTGTTTATGTTCGTTATTATTGTAATGTTATGTGCTTTGAGACATGAGGAAATTTAACGCTGTCTCTCGTGATGCTTTTGCTCCCTGCTGTGCGTGTTCATGTGTTTTGAAGGAGGCGTGACTTTGGAGATGCTCTGAAGGGAGGGTGGGATCTTATGCTTTTAAAGCTTGCTCGATATTGCTAGCGTCTCCGAAAATGGTGACCTGTATGTGAGAATAAAATAACATATTTGAATGTATTTTTAGTATTTTAAATACAAAATACTCTTCCTCAAAGTATTTAATTACAAATTATTTGATTTTTTCTTTGTTAAGGAAAATACAAATGACAAAATACTCAAAAGTAATTAAATACGTATTTTAATTAAAATACTGCCCATCTCTGTACTAAAGTATATTTGATTGTGCTGAAGTGGAACTATTGCAAGTATACTTTAGATACACTTTAGATATCTTGCATTTAAAGACTATTATTATACAAACAAAGATCATGCAATCATTATTAATAGTGATATTAAAACACTTTTTAGGCATAATATGTGCAATAAAGAAATAGTCCAAATACAGCTTAATTATCCTTTTATATCAGTAAGTCTTAAGTGATATGTCAATAAATATGTTAATGGATTTGAAGTGTACGTAGTGTGAAATAAATGTATTTTAAATAGATTTTGTTATAGGTTTTTATATATTTTGGTATAGGTTGGTATACATAACTTGGATCAAGCATAATACAATGAAGTGAGAATTAGATAATAAATTCTGTAGCAAATTTTAGAAACAAAAAAGCCTTTGGGAAAATAATTATCCTTCTCATAGCCTATACAATCTAATCTAAAATACAAAACATTTATGTAACAAGCGAGCCTTAAAAAACAACATCAGCCACCATTAAAGTGTTTAGTGATTGCATCCTGGCTTTAGGCAAATAGTCCTTTCTGAAAAAGTGAAAGTAATTGTAGTCTTCTGCAACTTACTCCTACATTACTGCACTTACACCCTGTAATTTAGTTTTCACTTGTCTTCAAACCTCTATCTATCAACATATGCTAACTGTAGCAATTACTTCGCAAATTGCCTGTGACTACATAGAAGCTGTTCTGAGCAGACCACTATGTTCTTGACATAAATGTAAGAACTTTTAAGATTCAACTTTCCTTTGTAGACTTCACATTTTTATCAGATGCACACTTTTTGTGCATCTTGCCATTGTTCTAAATCGACCTTCGAATGACCTTGACTGTGCTTTTTGTGTTACATCTGACTTTGAAATGTTTACCGACTCCAGAAAAGCTCTTCATCATGTTATACGATGTTTGACATACAAAAGCCGCCTGACCTTACTAGGCATGACAGTTCGGTGGAGCTGATTTTTTGCTTTTGTGTTGATATCACATGTAAAGGTCAAGCTTTCAGCTGTTATGTGATGCAACATTCATTGACTGGACTCCTTTATAAATAAGAATAAAAGGCTAATGATGCTCTTGCAGGACAGGCCTCAACTCTACCGATCAGCTGTCTTTTGTACTGAATTCCATTCCTCTCTATGCCGGGGATGAATGCACCAATGAGGAGCCTGACCGTGAGTAACCTGGTCCCACAATCCCATCCGTCCATGGCTCCGCCACTCAGTGTTGCATATATTCCTTGTCTGATGTGGTGGACATTATTTGTCGATATAATTGTACCCGTTTGGTACACCATATGCCATGTTGACTAACTGTTGTGTGTTATTTACAGGGTATGCCTGATCGCATGTTATGTGCAGTGCTGGAGCAATTTCAGCTTTACTTTTCCCGTTGGTATGTGCGCTTTGTTTCAGTGAGTGTGTGATATCCATGTTTTATTATTGTCCTCGGTATGAATGGCTCTAGTGCTGATATTATGCAGTCTCATTATCGGTCGCCTGTCGTTTGTGTTACGCTGAAGATCCAGTGTGATCTTTGCAGAAGGTAAGTCAGTATTTCTGTGTGAAGTCAACAGTCTGTGTTTTATGTACATCATGTGCTTGATTGTGTTTATGGTGACTGCAACACTACATACTGTCTGGTACCATACTGAGCTGTGTCCTCATGTTGTACTGTACAGCCACAATGAACACATGGCTCAAATCTGTTTGCATGCCACTGTAGTTACTAGACGTTTCTTTGCTTAGGACTTTTGACATGACACTTCCTATCTGGTGCTTTTTATACCACATAATTATAGTAATTAGCATTTAGGCTGTTGCTAAATTTTGCTAAACTAAATTGATTTTCATTTTTCTAATATTCTATTTTTGTAATATAATTGCTTAGTGCACATATTCAATTGAGTTAGCATCCAATAAAGAAAATATCTCATGGCTACAAACAGAATTTGAGCTTTGCCTGATGTGTAGTTTAAGTTAGCATTTGTGGTCGATGTGCTTTTGTCTTTCAGATCCACTCTCTCTATAGCACAGCGAGCCCAAGCATGCTGAAGAGGAAGCAGAGCTCGCGGGTCGAGGCCCAGCCCATGACCGACTTTGGACCAGATGAAACACTGACAGACAGTGCTGACATTCTTTGGATCAACAAACCAGTATGTGAACAAATCTCTAAAATCTGATCACTAATTTCTGACCCACATTCACACAGAAATGAAAATTGTGTAATTATTCACTTGCACTCTTGTCATTCCAAAATGGTATGATTTCTTTCTCGCATTGAACACAAAAGAAGATTCAGAATAATGTTCATGCTGCTCTTTTTATAGTGACCAGGGACCTTTAAGATTCAAAAAGGACAAATAAAGATTATACATGTAGCCCATCTCGTGTGCTATAATCCAAGTCTCCTGAAACCATACAATAGCTTTTTGTGAGGAGCAGCTTGAAATATAACTTGCTATTCATTGAAAATCCTCTACTGTATAGCAGAGACCAAGATTTTCAGTGAAAAATTGTTTGGCATAAGAAATCTTGGAGTATAGAGCAAAAAATCATATTGACTTCTTTTAAGGAGCTTTTTTTTAGTCGCTTTTGGATGGTGAATAGTGAATTTTCCTTTTCAGGTGAACTATTTCTTTAAACTAATTCCTTTTGCTTAGTTTATAGTGGACAGACAAAGCCCGCTATCCATTTTTTCGACAGTACCCGATCAGTCAGGACAAGGTGCAAAACTGAAACCCTGAGTATGTGCCACACTCTAAAACAGATTGTGTTTTTTGTCCTCAGTGGGTTCATTCTCTCCTGCGGGCCTGTGCTATAATCAGTGTCATTTCGGTCTGTATGAATACACCTAAGACCTTTGAGCACTACCCGCCCCTGCAGTATGTCACCTTCACCCTGGACACACTGCTGATGTTCCTCTACACTGCAGAGATGATCGCCAAAATGCATATCAGGGGCATTATCAAGGTAACACACTCAATCAGCATTATCACGATTTATAGCAGAAATAAAATGAGGGGGAAAAAGACTGTCCTTTGAAGTGAATAAAATGGGCAGGTGGCTAAATAACGTGTGGGCAGTTTAATTGGTGAATCAGGAATAACAACCCCATAGAGAGATATTGAATAGTGAATAATTTGCCTTCTGAACCAGCCACAAGATGCATACAGGATTTTCCTTATCTTTCCTCTGGCATAGAAAGCAGTAAGGTTTATGTAGAAGATAGAGTAATTAATTTGTTTTTTAGCCCTGAGATCGTATGAGCACAGGGTGATTAACCTTGCAGCAATTAAATGCTAAGTTAACACATGCATTTCAATGTTATTGAAGGAGAGTAACAACATTATTATACAGTAACCTCAACTCAGTTAATTAGGCCAGTATATTTGTTTTGTATTTCTATCTTTAGGGTGCTTATGATCTGTGAAAATCAGACTTGTGTTTTTCTTTATCACTGTTACCAGGCATATTTTTGGTCATTAGGTATATTCTGGACTTGAACACAGCATTATGAACAGTTACTAATGCAGTAGTCTAAGCATTGATTTAATTTAAATAATTCATTATCTGTTGTGAATTAGGCAATTTCTTTTCATTTGATTTAGTAGCTCATTCATCAACATTAACTATTTCAAATTCAGTCTCTCCTAGTTGCCAATTAATAAAGTCAGTCAGACCTTTACACAATTTGAATGCTATCCATTTAAAAAATCATGCTCGTGGCCTACTAATACAGTGTGAGATCTGAGCACTGGAGCTGATCAGAGGCTCTGAAATCCCAGGGGATTTCTGGGCAGATGTCTTGGAACAAGTGCTTCATCCACTGAAGTATCTGTCTCTCTATCAAAGAAAAGCCACTGGAGCGTGAACACAATCTGTACTCAAGCAAACAAACCTGAGCACGTGACATCTCTGATGTCATTTCCTGTGCACCAGCTGCATGTGTGAATAGGTAGTTGACATGACAAACCCTATGGTGTCATGCAGTTTGACATGCTGCACTCTATTTAAAAACAAACCCTTTCTGACCTAATATTTTTTTAAAGACTGTATGGAATATATGTACTTTAAAAAAAACAAAAACAAAAAAACATATACTACTGTTAAAAACTTTGGGGTCGGTAAGATCTTTTATGTTCACCCCTGCTGCATTTATTTGATCAAATATACAGTAAAAACAGTAATATTGTGAAATATTATTACAATTTAAAATATCTCTTTTCTATTTGAATATATTTTAAAACGTAATTTATCCATGTGATGGCAAAGCTAAATTTTCAGCAGTCTTCAGTGTCACATGATCCTTCAGAAATCATTCTAATATGATGACTTACTTCTCAAGAAACATTTCTCATTAATATCAATGTTGAAAACAGTTGTGCCGCTTAATATTTTTTGAATACTTATTGACATTTATGTATGTATGTATGTGTGTATGTCTCTTTACTGTTATTTCTTAAACCAGAAAATTTAAATATAGGACTATTTTAAATAAACTAGTGAAAGCTTAAAAATAAATGCTTAAAAGAAACCAGTTACATGAACAAAAATATATAGTTATCTTTTTATATAGTTATTTTTTTCATGGGCATGTTATGCTTCCACATGAATATTTCCACCTGAATATTTACCAATTAGAGACATAGTTTGATTGTTCTGATTACCTATATTTTTTGTGCCATGTTTACTTTTTCTAGGTAGGGTGCATGCTTGTTAGGCAATGTCTGGCTGGATAAATACTCACATTGCAGAATTTGGCTGGCTGTTGTTAACAGCTGCCACAATCTTTCATTAGACCGGTAGACCAGCTGCCACTCACCTGTGGACTTTCATTTACAGCCTGTGTCTTATCACCTGCCTCTGTTTCCAGGGAGAGAACTCCTATGTTAAAGACCGCTGGTGCATGTTTGATGGCTTCATGGTGGTCTTCCTCTGGGTCTCTCTTGTGCTTCAGGTATTGAAATTGTGTTCAGTGTTATTTCCAAATTGAATTGTTTCTTTCAAATTAAAAAGGAGTGAGCTTCATAGGTAACTCCACTCATCATCTTGTTCGTCTGAATGGTCTCAAGGTGTTTGAAATAGCAGAGATTGTGGACCAAATGTCACCCTGGGGAATGTTACGCATACCGAGGGCCCTCGTTATGATTCGAGCCTTCCGGATCTACTTCCGATTTGAACTGCCACGCACCCGGATAACCAACATTCTCAAGTAAGAGCCCCTCAAGCGCAAATAATGTGAGAATTGTCATCTTGTTTCCATATCAACCACTTAAAATTCACTTCCTTTCAGGCGGTCGGGGGAGCAGATCTGGAGTGTGTCCATATTTTTGCTATTCTTCCTGCTCCTGTATGGAATCCTGGGTGTTCAGATGTTTGGCACCTTCAATCATCACTGTGTCACCAATGATACGCAGAACGGGTAAGCAAATTTCATCATCATTATTCTCTCAACTATTCTCTTTAAATCCAATAAAATCATTTAACCTAATAGTCCAAGAAATCAAGAACTTGTCTTTGTGTGGCCAGTTTTATCACACTCCTTCTGGTTTATTATCCCTGGGATGAATCAGGGGATTTAACATTATGCTGCAGTTTTTCCTGGCATCAGCGCGAGATAAGAAGTATGCGTCTGTTGCTGTACACCTCCCACACACATCTGTTCTTTGGAATACAAATCCCATCAGCAGCTGTAAACGGTATTAATAACAGATCATCATTTTCATCATGTGATGTCACGGCCTCATAAACACTCCAGTAAGAACGGCCACATTATATGATATGTTTGTCTGAATTTCTTATTCATTTCACATGGAAGCGCTTGATAAGCCAGCGGAAATTCATGTCTAAAAATGAACAGTAAATCTTGCTGGAAGCACGCATCCCAACTTGAGGGCGTGACGAAAGCAGGGTTGAGCGCAGTCTTAATGCAGTGTGTGTATGGAGCTGTGGAGGTGGTTCTCTTTTAAAACCCAGGCCTATTTAATATTCCCTTGATGAGTGGTGTGTCAAGCCGGCTCTAAAACAAAGAACCTAAACCATCAGCAACAGAGGAGTGTGCTGAGCACTAATCACAATAATTAACGTTTCCTGTGTTGCCTGGGCATCATGCATATGCTCGCCTCTTTTCAGCAGCTTGGCCTCAATCCGTCTATATGTGCATGAGAGAAAAGAGCTTTTATATTGCGAGATATTTCACTGCACTGACATTCAATATATTATCGTTCAAAAGGTGTTAGGCGCAGGGTAAAAAATATTGTCTGCCATATAATATATGTATTTGGGCAGAATTTTCATGCATCATGTAAGTGTATTTCAGAAAAACTCAGTGTTGATTATCTTGCAGAACTACAATACTTGTCCTTGGCACAGAGTCGCTATCTGAATTACACAGGGATTCAATGGGATAAATGTGCTAGGGAGTTTGCCAGACTTGTGTCTGTTGGGGATACATTTTTAGATTTGATGTCTCAACGTTTTATTTTTTAGGTGCTTACAATATGGATGAGCACAGGCCTTGTGACCTTGCCAATCATAAACTGTCACCTTGTTCAGAAAATGTTCCACACGTTTCTCTCAATTACAGGCAGCATGTTATGACAGGTGATCAATATGATACAATCTCTGTTTCCGTCTCTATTTCTTACCATTTTTATATTATATTATATAGTGGTAAAAGAAGTATCAATCAAAAGGCATGTCCATTTTCAAATAAAATGGATTTTATGATGTTATCGGTATCTTTTGACTAGTGTTTGTTTTCAGTTTCTTCACAGGGATGATGTCTTTGGTGGATTATTTATCACTGTATAATTAAAGCTATTTTGATTCGCTGTTGTGGCTTTGATTGGCCTTTGTGATACTGCAATCAATGATCCCTACTCGTTTCAGAGTCTTTAATAAACAATTTGAAAGTATGTCTGGCGAGCCAATTTGAAAGCATTAATTTTCATTAGAGACATCAAGTGCCTCCTGAAGTAACACCTGTGGCCCAAACTAAAGCTGTCTGTATGTGTATGTGTGTTAGAATATGTGTATCTTTATCATCTTTCAGGGACATTAAGGTCATCAGTTTTGTTCAGAGTGCTAAATACACTTCTGTTTATACATAATTCAGTTATGAAATAGAGCGGATGCAGTTTATAAGCTAAGCAAATCGAAAAATTAAAATCTGAGAAAATAAAATGAGCAAGTGTGTGTGTAAGGAAGAAAAACAGGAAAACACAGGATGTCTGATTTACATAACAAAATTGTGTTTCCCATCTAAACTTGATTTCTTGGCTTTAAATGAATGTAATTCACTAAAATGTGCAATCTAATACTGTAGATTAAATTATGTATGTCGAATGTGAAGTATTAAAAGTATTAAAATTATTTTTTGTTGTTGACATTAGTGAAACTGTATTTCTAGCATGCTTTTCATTGGACTTACTGTAATGTGAAGAGTAAAATTATTTTATATGTTTTTGAGCAAGATGAGAAAAGGGGAAGACTTGATCTTGTTTAATGTTAAATTATGTTGGTATTTAGAACCATTTTAACTGCACTTGGTTACCATTGTGGTGAAGAGCTTTTGCTTAGCCTGAGGATGGATACAAATGAGGATGGGTACATGTATGCATGTATTCTCCTGTATGAATATTCTCCTGTAAAACTCGTGTACAGGCCAGTCACACCTGTTAGTAAATACGGTTGTCAGTCCCAAATGCTGACTGTGTGTGTTGCCAAAGAGGACCAGGATAACACTGCTAATCTGTGAGAAAACACCAGATGGCCTGTTACAAAATAATGGTTAATTTGATCAGATATAACATTTGATGATGATTCTTTGAAATCTCACTCTGGTCTTTTTCCAGTAGTGTGACATGGAACAGCCTTGCGATCCCTGATACACACTGCTCTCCAAATGGGGAGGGTTATCAGTGTCCGGCAGGGTTTAAGTGTGTGGATCTGGAAGACTTTGGACTTAGCAGACAGGAACTTGGATATAGTGGCTTCAATGAGCTTGGTGAGTCATTGCGGCGCTTACGTGATAAAATGGTGTTTGTAATTTTGTTTCTTCTCTGTGTTAATTTTTCAACTGCTCTGTTTTCTGAAGAATAGATGAGTGGTGCTTGCCTGTGCAAAATTACAGCTCACATCTTCCTTCAAATGAAAAATCCCTAACCTAACTTACATATTAGCAATGTTGTAGTAATATATCAGTTAATAACAGTTACCAATCATATAATAATATGACATAGAATATGCATTATTGTAAAATATTTCTGAACACGGCTCATCCAATTAAGATAAAGAAGATAAGAACTATCTGCTTTATAATTCACTTTTTTTTGTATGTCTCCAAATTTGCACTTGGCCAATTTGTCCTGCTGTTATTATGAATATTATTGTTTTACTTCACTAAAACATTATCCCTGGAATATTATTATTATTATATTTACCAGGAAATATGAGCCTGATTGATCTAGTTTTAGTTTTCTGTGGAAAGTTATACCATCTCTGCCCTTTATAATTATTTACAGTGATTAAGAGCAATTATGTCTTTTTTGACAAAGTGTGATTAATTATAGCGTTGTTGGCAGAAGCGTTTTGAGTTGATCTATGCATTATGTGCAAGTAAACATAAACAGATAAATGCCCTCTCACTCTGCATTTAGGAAATGTTTTCAGCAAAGCTTATATTTCAAAGCATTGTGAGGGCAGCTTCACAAATAGACCAGTTTATTTAAGCACCTTGATGTGTACGAAGCAGCATGCCACATTTTTTTATTTTTTTAAACGCTTCCATTTGAGATAAATCCACTAGAAAGGTGCACAGAGCATTGCCACTAATCTCCAAATAGCCATGAAGGGAGGCTTTTCCCTAGAAAAACAGTCGTGGCTTTGAACCGTTGACTTACAGAACATTAAGATCTGCGAAAGGGCCCTTCTTCGTCCTTTTTATAGAGTTCAGTACACAGATAAGTCATGTGTAAGTCAACCAGAACTGCTCCTGCATCAGTGATCTGTTGTCCATTCATCCTTGTTCACAGTGCGATTTGCAGCCTCCACAACAATGGCTTATTTTGGCTTCCAAGATTCAGGGAGGCAGAAACATAAAGTATGATTGGAAAAATCCCATATCAGAGTTAACATCTTTTTTTTTTTTTTTTTTGCAGATCCAGTTGGACTGCCAAAGTTTTCACTGACCCCACCACAATTTTTTTAGAGTTGTAGGAACACAGTCAAGGCTCTTTGAATATTGTCTTTTTTCGTCAAAATTGGAGTCTTGATTCCCTTTCTTAGGCCATCCAGTAAGAAATCGGAATAGAGTTTCCTTTGCTAGGCATCTCTGGACACAATGATTTATCCCTAAGTGATTTTTAGTCCTTAGTTTGCCAAGTGTATTTCCCTCTAATTCATCCAGGGAAAGACTCTGTTACTGTTTATACTAAAGCATGTACTTTATCTAATGTGAATTACATATTGATTTAACACACTTTTGTGAAAAAAAACAAACAATTGAAACAGTGTATTTCATCAATATGGGTCCCTGTAAAGGATATGTGTATTGTTGGTGAAGCTAACCTTTACAGGGCCCTGCCAGTGTCCTTGGCCCATTCTGCCCTCAGACCTGGTGGGAAATGGCAGGAAGCAGAACTGTGTGGCATGCTTCCTGCTGGCCTTTGGCAGCCATATCGCAGCACGGCATCATGGGTCACCGTGAGTGCAGAGATAACATCATTGAGCGCTTGGAACTAAAGAGCACATCATACAATGTATATGAAATAGGTCATTTTATGATGTAATTTCAAAGCTGTTTAAGAAACAGTGTCATTTTGATAATACTTATACTGTTACAGTAATAATTAATGCACCAGACGCATGGTCCAAAAGGGTTGTTTTTAGTCTCTTTATGAATCATGGGTGTGTTTTTGGGTATAACATGCAATTAACCAGCCAGAGTGTCATCTCCCATTCCCTTAAAAAGCCAGGTGCGCTTGCACCATGGTGGATTGCTATTTACATGGCGGAATATAGACACCCACAACCTGACGAGTCAGTTTAAGTACATGTGTGTAATGCCACGATTGGTCAAATAATTAGCCAATTTCATTACTGCAAATATCTAATTCTGATACATGCAATGACTATCCATTATGACATGTAGGCATTTTTATCTTTATGTACACAATAATAATCTTTTATATTGTAATATTTTTATTTGTAATATTTGTGCACCTGCCTTTAGGCGCATATTACTAACGCGTCCTTTAAAAAAATACTGCGCCATTGACTTTAGACCAGGTTTTTGTTGGTCAGTGGCGCAGTCATTTTCAGTTGCCTCAAAATAGCAACACGCCAGCAATGCGCCTGAACATTTTCAAACCAGCACACCCATGGGCGAACAGATGGGTACGGGTGCATTTGCTATTTAAACAACGTGGGCGCTGGACGTGAAAATGATAACTGCGTTGGGCTGAAACTAGCAAAAAAACACTTGCATCGCACCTGACGTCGCATTGCGCCGGGTGTTGATAGGGCCCTTAGAGAGCAACTATTTATAACGCCATCATGTTTTATTTTGAATTTTGAATAGCAAAGGATAGATCTTTGATCAGAAACATTTACTATACAGTACTTAAGGTAAAGGAGGTCTGTAGTTCCTGGAGAGTGCTGTCCACACTGGCATTCCCAGAAAAAAATGCTTTGTGCCATGATGGTGCCATAATGACGTTCATCCCTATTCATTTTTATTGTATAGAAAAGACAATGAAATACTAAATATCTCCCTTTGCGTAAAACAGGATTCGGAACAGTGTGAGGGTGGCTAAATAACAGAACTAATACTGTAAATAACAAGAGACTATTCATATAAGTTCCTTGAGGATTTGTCCTCTTTCCTCTCATCTTTTATGAAATCACACTTGTATGATCAAAAAGACATCATACATAATCATAAGCAAAAAGACATAATACAGCATAGCCATGAATGCAATCCGTCCTTGAGTGTGTAGTTCTTCATAGCCTAGTTCCTTTGATATACAGATACTGTTACACTCTGGCACAACATGGAACCAAAGAGTACTTCAGAAGTGCGGATAACCATCTCATTCGGCTGCTGGAGACAGAAACACATAGCTGGGTAATAGGAAGCACCTGACAAGGTTCACTAATGCCAAGACTGTGTTTATGTCTGAATTTTTGTGTCTCAGTGCCCAGTCAGACCACTCTGGGGGCACAGGACCATCCCAAACATGAGCTTTTCCCCCTCCTCTGTCCTCTCGTGTCCCCGTCATGACCCTTCTTGTCTTCCTCTTGCAGGCACCAGTATATTCACCGTATATGAGGCCGCATCTCAGGAGGGATGGGTCTTCATCATGTATCGAGCCATCGACAGCTTCCCACGCTGGCGCTCATATTTCTACTTCATCACGCTCATCTTCTTCCTCGCCTGGCTGGTCAAGGTGGAAAAAGCCTTTTCTTCTCACACCAGCGATCTGCAAAAACTTAGTCATAATCTGCACATGGGTCCTCCTTCTAGTCATAGAAAAGTCAGGGTTATTCGAGGTCTCTCTTATGCTCTCTCTTATGCATTTATTTGATCAACAAATACAGTAAAAACAGTAATAATATAATAATAAATATTATTAAAAATATGAAAATAATTGTTTTAAACAAATTGTTTAAGTGTAGTGTGGACCTCAGGGGAAAAAATGTATTATGAAACACCCTTTAATTCAGATGGTTGAGGAATATTCAGGGTTCACTGCAAGTTAAGCTCTGCTGAAACAATCTTGTGGTTATCAATTACCAAATAAGGAAATAATTTTGACATAGCTAGCACTTTGAATTCAAACCTCACTACAAATTAAAGGCAACAGTTCTGACATGTTAGATATATAGTGTATGCATATTATCATTAACACAGATATGTGTTCAGACTTTTCACTCACATGCCAGACAACAACCACAAGCATTCAATAAAATCCTAATTTATGGGCATTCATTTATTTATTTTCTTGTATTCCCAGAATGTGTTCATCGCTGTGATTATAGAAACTTTTGCTGAGATCAGAGTGCAGTTCCAGCAAATGTGGGGGTCCCGGAGCAGCACCACGTCAACAGCTACTACACAGGTGAATGCAAATACACTTACGCACATCTGCACAAAAAGCTAGCTTCGGTGTATGATTCATTTTCCACATTTGTTAATCTCTTTGATCATCCCTCTGTTCAAAATATATATAGGCAGATGTAATTAAACCAACCAAAGCAAAAATATCAAAACCTTCAATATTAGCATTTATGATTATTAAGCACAGACCGACACACCAACACAGACATCTGAAGGAATTCTTCCCATAATTCCTTGGAGGCTGTGAGTCTGGCTTCCCTGGCCTTCAGCAGGCAGGATACACCCAAGAGCAAGCTGTTTTTTAAATAAATTTGGCTGCTTGTTAGGTGGGGGCCCCGAACGGCACAGAGAGATTTGATTGGGCGGCTGGCAGACTCAAGGGTGAGTCACAGAGGAAGGTGGCTGAAAACACAGCAGGCTGAAAGAGAGGAAAAGACAGAGAATGTGTCATTCAGCTTGGATTTGATGTGACTGATCAACTGAAAGGATATAGAGAATTAATTAACCCTAAATGCTCTTGCTTTCCTGCCTGCAAAGCTCTCCTGTGGGGAAACCTGTCCTGTTGATTTTATACAACCATCGCCTACCTAATGTTTGGTGCGAAATTCACACTAACCAAGCTAATGGTGCAAATGCACAGAAAATCTGGAGTGGGGGCGTGGTGTGAAAAGTTGTGTGTGTAATTGTGTGAACTGAGGCATAGTGTCTCCCTGACTGCGCCAGTCACAGTGCCAAAGCCAGTCCTGGAGCAGAGCCTTGGAGGTTGGCATGAGTGGAGCTGGCAGCTTTTTTGGCAGCACAGGAGTGACCTGACCACCGTTATTCAAGTCTTATGGTTGTAGAAGTGCACTTTGGAAAAAGAACGGTTATAGGAACATTTATTCCAGCACTGCTTTAGTGGGGTAAATCTCATGAAGAAATGCCTGACACATATGTCACCTCAACCAAAAATAACAAATCATGAAGAAAACCAGAACCCTTAAAATTCTCATTTCTGTAATCCAAAACAAATTTTATTTTTGTTACTGAAATACATGAATGAAAATCATCGTTTTATATTTTTCATAATATAAATAATGCTATGATGTATAAATACTTTTAGAATTTCATTTAAATATACATTTTAATAATAATATATATTTATTGTTATTGTTTTTGGCAAAAAATTCTCTCTAAAGTAAAAACACTAATATTGTGAAACTATTATCATCAATGTTGAAAATGTTTTGCTGTTTATTACTTTTGTGGAAACCATGATAAACTTTTATTTTAGGATTATTTGATGAATATAAAGTTCAAAGGAACAGCTTTTATTTCAAATAGTTTTTTTCTTTACTGTCACTTTCAATCAATTTAATGCATCCATGCTGAATAAAAAACTAAAATAAATCTTACTTACCCTAAACTTTTGAGTGGTAATGAACTGTACATGTTCTTGACAGGTTTCACGATACTCCACTATACCAAAGAATACCATACTACCATAAAATAAATGATTAAGAAATGAGAAAATGATGGCCACAGGTTTTTAAAATGGAATACAATTCTGTTGCAAATCTACAGTAAAGCCTTTCAAAAGCAATAAGACAAATCTTATTTTGAGGACACAAAGTTGAATTGTGTTCAGTAAAATATAGTTTTCCAAGTCCATTTCCATTTACAGAACTTTGAATCGATTCCTTATCTATAATGTCTGCAGTGAAAACGGTATAATGTAGTCTTTTGCTCTTGGTCTAGGTAAGGCCATTTTGGGGGGCTACAACTTCACAGCGAGAAATAGCTTAGGAATGTGTGTGAGAGTC
The DNA here is from genome assembly GCF_019924925.1 of Ctenopharyngodon idella. NCBI lineage: Eukaryota > Metazoa > Chordata > Actinopteri > Cypriniformes > Xenocyprididae > Ctenopharyngodon > Ctenopharyngodon idella. Next base: position 19,109,798 of record NC_067228.1, read on the forward strand.
TTGGTTGGTTATTTCCTGTCATGAAATATTGGGCAAGAAACATCAGCTTAAATTTAAAGGGTCTGTTACTGTTTTGAAAGTTAATTCACAATGTCTTTTTTTAACCATTTGTAATATAAAAGCAGATTTATACAAACAATTTACATTGGTATACTGTCATAGTAATGTTTGAATACAATTTTGGACGCGCATTTATTAAAGCAGGTCACAATGTTATTGTGACCTCATAAATATGCAAATAAGAATGATAACCCAGGGTTTATAAATATAAAGTGTGAAATCGTGAACCCTGACTACCCAGAATTAAAAAGCACCCTGAGTTAACAAATTTAAGTGTTGTGACCTTGAAAACAAATATCCTTTCTGTGTCTTAATTTTAATTATGCTGAAATGTTTTTATTGAAGAAAAATCTCTTAGGGTACACAAAACCTTGGTTTATTGAGTGTTTGACAATGCGACTTAGAATGATTCCCTTAATCTGAAAGAAATAAAAAGAATAAGGTTCTCTTGGGGCCTGATGATACTCTTTGGCAAGATTTGCACCATCCCTTTTGTGACTGTCTTATAAAAAATAATATAATTCAATAAGGCCCCTTAAGAAGATTACCACATGAATGGCAAAGTTATAATTACAAGACTATGAGGAGAAACTTTTTAAATATCTATTTATGTAGGTAACCTTTTTAATCTGTCAGAGCTGAAGGGGCATTGTGAGCTTAATGACTGTCATTTCTCTTGGGTTTAATTGGTTATCTATTCTTCTGAACTGATAAAAGACAGACATAAGTGGAACAGCAGCAGTGCATATTAGGAACAGCCATAGGCACATTTTCACTTTTGTGCTTGGGGGTGGGGATGTGAACAATGGTAGGGGGCACAAAATATCTGAAGCTCAGTATATATTTGGAAAATGTACGACAACATTTAATGTGGCACATAGATGTGCATCTCATTCGAAACCTTTTGTGCTATGGACATGAATAGTATGTCAAATTATGTGGTTTGGTGAAGAGAGGAGGGCTATTAGTTTTCTGAACAATAAGTTTTATTTAGATTTTCATATGGCAGATGATAAAAAGGCTTCAAGTACAGAGCCATTTGATAGTTCTGGGCTGTGTACATATGGATATGAGTAGCCTCTGTTGTTTGCCAGATTCAAGGTGCCTGCTGAAGCATCGCCTACCTCCTCTAGTCCCTGCTGTCTCCGCCACTGTCTCCTCGTATCTGTCATGGTGAAGTCATGGTGCATTTAGATTCTGAAATGTGAATAGATGCTCGCTGGATCATGAAGTCAATTTCTTGTGACCTTGCCTGTGTTTATAAAATGGTTATGAAGTTGGTGAAGAATTATAATTGCCAATTGTTTTTGTTAGTGTCAGTTGTCTTTGAAGCCAACTCTTTTGCTTATTTTTTCCCCACTTTATTTTCTACATTTGTGTTATCAAATATGCATTTTGATGGCATTTAGAATTATTTTATGTTAACTGACAAACTGCCAGTCATTCACACTTGTTAACAATTGGCCTTCCCTTTCTCCTTCATTCTTTCCCTCTCTTCATCTCTGCTTCTGGTGGCAGATGTTTCACGAGGACGCGTCTGGAGGATGGCAGCTCGTGGCGGTGGACGTGAATAAACCACATGGCCGGGCGCCTGCTTGCCTCCAGGTACCAGACATGCGATTTAATGGCACTGACGCCCCCGACCATCAGCACACCCTCAGTATTGCCTGACTGCCACATCTAATGCCATACTGCTGTGTGGGAGTGCAAGAAATGTGCTGCAGGCGGCCCGAACGCAATAGCCACATTTAGATTTCGCTCAAACTAGCTGGTAGGAATTTGACAGAGAATGAATAGACTGTAGAATGAACACAGCAAAGATGGGCCTACAGGCATAACTATGGGCATAACTATAGGCCTACATAACACATATAAAATAAAAGGGAATATTTAGGCCTATAGGCTACGTGATATTTCACTATATAATTAGGTCTACTGATTAACAAAATGAAAGTGGTTTATTGTGGTGCACTCCAAAGATCTAGGAAAGGAAACAGACATTCTGATTGTTTTCGTTATTTAAGTGTCTTTTATAAATGTATGAATTATGTCTTGCTTTTAACTGTATGACCATAAATTACGGAGTACAGTTTACTGTCTTAGGAGGAAAAATGATTCCAGTGGTCACGCCGGCGCCTCACGCGCGCGCACATAAATTCTTGTGTTGCTTACTTGATATCGCAGCCTGTTAAATAATTAAAATAAAATACAATCAGCCAAACATATAAAACGTTACACTGCTCAATTCAATTCTGTAATACAATCTGCCATTTACCACCCGTGACCACCGCCTGACTGTGCCATTATGTGAAGTATGATGTCGATAATGCGAGTAAAGTAGCTACAAAGCTTATACATAATAAATTTTTTTAATTCATTTTGGCATGACGTTTATTTAGCCTGAATACTTAATACTTAATACTTAACTTTAGAGGTTTTGTGATAAAATAAAATAGGGCAGTTTTGTTCATAATTTATGTTTACAAACATTATAATTATATTATATATCATAAATATAGGCTAGGCTATTTGTAAACATTTTATTTTATTTACCGATAACTTACATTATTTCTGAATGTAATAATAAAATGCGACGTATACGCGACATATCTTTTTTCCTCTCAGGAATAGCTTGGGTATTTTTAACCATGCAGCAAACATTTTAAAAATACTTTATAACCCGTTGATCAGTGGCGTGCACAGTGGGGGATCGCGGTGCCCCCGCATTCCCATTTCTCCCCCCGGAACGCGATTTCTACCGAGGGAGAACAATACCCCCCCCGGAACGCGATTGCGCCCCTGCCAGGTCTGTGCATGCCACTGCCATTGATAGTTTTTCCTTTTCTTTATTAGGTTTACATTAGGACAGAATCTTGTTATAAAGATAATTGTAGGCCTATTGGCTAAGACGGCAAATACTCTTTGTTTTTTATTAAATAAAATGCTGTACGTATTATTATTATTATTATTATTATTAAGTAGGCTACATGCAAACAAAAAAAAAAAAAAGTTAAAAAATAACGTTATTAACCGTTATTTTTTCTAAACAAACCGGTTTCGGAACGTTAATAATACAGAAGGAATGCTGGAACAGAAACGTTAAAATACCGATTCTGCTCGGAGTGAAACGACCTGACAGTAAAGCCCTGACAGTAACTCACATTCCCACACACCCATATTAATATACTTAATATCTTTGCATAAGCACAAGAGTTTTTTTTACACTTTCCTCTTATTTTACTTTAAATCAGTGAGTATTAATTTTGAAGTCAACATGAAATCAATACTGACCCCATTTACTTTTAATTTACCATGTTCCTTGTCTTATTCTGCATGACTTATCAGTACATGTTAGTCGAAAGAAAATAAGGATTTCAAATACCATTTTAGGTTGACTTTAATGGACAAAAAGTTAAATGGCTCATTTTAATACTGCAGAGAAATTATAAATTGGGTTTGAATGGTCATAGAATGGAGTGGGCTTTTGAAGGTTGATAATACCATAATAGCAGAAAAGACAGCATCTGGAGAGAGTCTAATGGTACTTACATTTAAAAAAACAGTCCTGCCTTTTAGAGCTGCCTACACAAAGGGAGAGAGATCATCAGTGAAAATAGACCCTCAGCAGTGTCACATAGAATTTAATATACAAAAATACATTTTAATGCATCATCACACTATTTGGGTTAACAGTGTAATCCTGGTGAAAAGCTTGAATTTTGTCCTCATATGGCTTTTCAATTGTGCACATGGTAGAGAGCATTTGTAAATATTCAGTGCAAGTTTAAAAAAAAAAAAGAAAAAAAAAAGACCAAAGACTGGCATTTAATGACATTTCTGGGGCCAGGTTTTCATGAGGTGATCCCATCAGGTAAAGGAAAGCTTTTGTATTTCCTCAGAGAGGGGCAAAGGTTACAGGGGTGGGATGCGGTGAATGAGAGAGAGAACTCAGCAAGTGGGTGGAGATGTAGTTCATCATAGACTTCAATCACAATGGCTTTCAGCACAATAATGTGAACTATTATTGAAGAGTCGTGCCACAAATGGCAGACAAATGAACACTAACCTGGACTGAAATGAAAGGAAACTCATTTTTTCCCTTGTGAAAGGGAATGAAGTTGCAATAAAAAAGGTAGGGCAGTGTTTATACAGCTAATATATATATATATGGAATGGTTACATGGTTTGCCTTAAAGGGCACTTCAGTTTTGTACAGATTCCTGAGTGAATCTCACAATATGACAGAAATTTCTGTCATATTTAGGCATGTGACGATATCAAATTTTCATGTTGCGATAATTGCTGAAGCTTTTATCATGGTATACGGTATTATCACGATATTGAAATCAGTTGCAAAAAAAGTGTCATAGTATAACAGGATTTAAGAACTTTTTCTTATAACAAAAAGAAGTCTGAATGTTTAAATACAATAACACAATACACAAATTATAAAGTAAAATTTTTCAAACAGATTAAAGTGCAAAAGAAAAGAACAACAGGTAACACTTTATAATAAGGTCTCATTATTTAATGTTAGTTAATGCATTAACTAAGATTAAGAATGAGCAATATCTACATTTGTTACAGAAGGCATTATTTTTTGTTAATGTTGGTTAAGAAATACAACGTCTCGGTTACAAAGGTAACCCTCGTTCCCTGAAGGAGGGAACGGAGACGTACGTCGGACAGACCGACGAATAGGAATCTCGCTAGAGAGGCCAATCTACTTCGAGTGTAACTACAACGAGCCAATGCACATTGGCATGCAATCATATGCATCAGCTGCTCGCCTCGCAGCGCGGGTATATAACGAGCAGCAGGTGCGTTGCATCTTCAGGTTTTCGCTGAGGAGCCGAACCGGATAGGCGGCAGCATCAGCGGGGTACAGCGACTGTGGCGACGGGACGTACGTCTCCGTTCCCTCCTTCAGGGAACGAGGGTTACCTTTGTAACCGAGACGTTCCCATTCAGTCGGTCACGTTCGACGTACGTCGGACAGACCGACGAATAGGAATCCCTACCAAAGCGCCACAGGGGCTGCCCTCTTCCAGCGCTCTGTTGTAAGCCACCTGAACCCCCTTGCCTACGGACGGTGGGACAGGGCTAACACAGAGAGTGTCAATCACTGCTGTTCCCCAAAACCCATTCAGTGAGACTATTGGATAACGCTGGGAAAGCGTACCCTTCCGCTGGGAAAGGAACGCTGCGGAAGCCACATCCTTCCCGAAGGAGTTAAGTGGAGAAGTACATATGGACTAACCCGTAGGCTGTACTACATATGGAAGAACTGGGGTGACTCCAACTCGATGAGAGGTGGGTTCTCCCAGAGGGAAAGACACGGGCTTCGTTTAGGAGCAACCGTGGAACTAGACATATGGGATCCCAGTAGGGTCACACATATGGTACCCAGCCTAAACCCGGTTCTCAAGGATACAACGGAGTATAGGCCTAGCGCCAGACGCTCCGCCACGTCGGCTGCCGAAGGGAGATCGGAGGACTCAACAGGGTCTGCCTTGTAGGGACTCTCTGGAGAAAAAAGCACATGTAAGCGCAGCAAGCCGACACTAAGCCGGGGCCTCTCCGTGCCTCTGACCTGAGGTGAGAACACGGGAGGAGACCGGCTCGACACGAAGGCTATAGAATCTAGCGAACGTGTAGGTGTCGCCCAGCCCGCAGCTCTACAGATGTCTGTAGCGAGGCGCCACGAGCCAGCGCCCAGGAAGATGCGACGCCTCTCGTGGAGTGCGCATGCAACCTGAGCGGGCAGGGCACGCCCTGAGCTTGGTAAGCCAGGGCGATGGCATCCACTATCCAGTGGGCCATCCTCTGCTTGGAGACAGCCTTTCCCTTCTGCTGGCCTCCGTAACAGACAAAGAGCTGGTCTGAGGTCCTGAAGCTTTGAGTTCTGTCTATGTACAGTCGCAAAGCGCGAACTGGACAGAGCAAAGCCAGGGCTGGGTCTGCCTCCTCCGAGGGCAGCGCTTGCAGGCTCACTACCTGGTCCCTGAAGGGAGTGGTAGGAACCTTGGGCACAAGCCAGGCCGGGGTCTCAGTACCACATGGCCGTCACCCGGCCCGAACTCCAGGCATGATTCGTCGACCGAAAAAGACTGCAGGTCCCCTACCCTCTTGATGGAGGCCAATGCAACCAGCAGCAAAGTCTTCATAGACAGAATCTTTAAGTCTGCTGATTGCAAGGGCTCAAAGGGAGCAATCTGAAGTGCTCTCAGCACCAGAGCAAGGTCCCAAGAGGGTATGGAGGGAGGACGAGGAGGATTTAACCGCCTCGCCCCCCTAAGGAACCTGACGACCAGGTCGTGCTGACCAACAGATTTGCCATCTATGTGGTCATGATATGCGGAGATAGCAGCAGTATGGACTTTGAGGGTGGAGGGGGACAGCCTACGCTCCAACCCCTGCTGCAAGAAGGAAAGCACGACACCGATCGAGCATCTTCGGGGGTCCTCTCGACGAGAAGAACACCACTCGACGAACAGGTTCCACTTCAAGGCGTAAGCCCGTCTCGTAGACGGAGCACGTGCCGAAGCGATGGTGTTAAGTACCTCGGGGGGTAAGTCACCTAGAACCTCCGCGTCCCGTCCAGGGACCAGACATGGAGTTTCCAGAGGTCTGGACGCGGGTGCCAGAGAGTGCCCCGTCTCTGAGAAAGAAGGTCCTTCCTCAGAGGAATGGGCCAGGGAGGGGCTGTCGCGAGGAGTGAGAGTTCTGGGAACCAGGTCCGGTTGGGCCAATAGGGCGCAACTAGCAGAACCTGCTCCTCGTCCTCCTTGACTTTGCACAGGGTCTGTGCAAGTAGGCTCACTGGGGGAAACGCATATTTGCGAAGGCCCCGGGGCCAGCTGAGCGCCAGTGCGTCTGTTCCGAGTGTTCCCCGGACAGGGAGTAAAACAACCGGCAATGGGAGGTTTCTGGTGAGGCAAACAGGTCTACCTGAGCCTCTCCGAACTCTCTCCAAATCAGCTGGACCACCTGGGGGTGGAGTCGCCACTCTCCTGGCCGCGCAGCTCGTGATAGCTCGTCGGCCACACGGTTGAGCACACCGGGAATATGAATGGCACGAAGCGACCTCAGATGCTTCTGACTCCAGAGGAGGAGATGGCGGGCGAGTTGCGACATGCGACGGGAGCGTAGACCACCTTGACGGTTGATGTACGCAACGGTCGCAGTGTTGTCCGTCCGGACCAGTACATGCTTGCCCCGTAGCGGCCCTTTGAGGCGGCTCAGGGCAAGGCGTACCGCTAGCAACTCGAGGCAGTTGATGTGCCAATGCAGATGGGGGCCCGTCCAACCCCTGACACTGCATGCCCGTTGTACGTGGCACCCCAGCCTGTGGCAGAGGCATCCGTGAATACCACAGCATGCCGGGACACCTGCTCTAGGGGTACTCCAGCCCGAAGAAACAAGGGGTCCGACCACGGGCTGAAGGTTTGGCGGCACTCCTGAGTGATTGCCACCCGGAACGTGCCGCGTTGCCACGCCCATCTCGGGATCCGGCCATGGAGCCAGTGTTGAAGCGGTCTCATATGAAGCAGACCGAGCGGGGTTACTGCCGCTGCGGCTGCCATATGCCCCAGGAGCCTCTGAAAAAATTTCAGTGGAACCGCTGTCCTGCCGTTGAACATATTCAGGCAGTTCAACACCGACTGAGCACGTTCCTCTGTGAGGCGTGCTATCTGTTCGACCGAATCCAACTCCATACCGAGAAAAGAGATCCTCTGCACCGGGGCGAGTTTGCTCTTTTCCCAGTTGACCTGAAGACCCAACTGGCTGAGGTGTCTGAGCACCAAATCCCTGTGTTCGCACCACTGATCCCGGGACTGTGCCAGAATGAGCCAGTCGTCGAGATAGTTAAGGATGCGAACACCCTGTTCTCTCATGGGAACAAGGGCTCCCTCCACGACCTTCGTGAAGACGCGGGGAGACAGGGCCAGCCCGAAGGGTAAGACTCTGTACTGATATGCTTGACCTTCGAACGCAAAAACGCAGGAATGGCCTGTGTCGCGGAAGAATCGAACATGAAAGTACACGTCCTTCAGGTCGATCGCTGCAAACCAATCCTGGGGACGGATGCACTTGAAAATGCATTTCTGCGTGAGCATTTTGAACGGTAGCTTGTGAAGGCTCCGATTCAAAACTCGCAGATCCAGGATCGGTCGTAACCCACCGCTTTTCTTGGGTACAATGAAGTAGGGACTGTAGAACCCTGACCTCATATCGGCTGGAGGGACCGGCTCTATCGCGTCCTTCGCCAGTAGGACCACGATCTCCGCATGCAAGACACGGGCATCGACAGCCTTCACTGCAGTGAGGTGGACACCCCTGAACTTGGGGGGACGCCGGGCGAACTGAATCGCATAGCCGAGCCCGATGGTCCGAATGAGCCAGCGAGACGGACTGGGGAGCGCTAACCAGGCTCACAGAGACCGTACAGGCGGGATCAAAGGGACCGCAGGCGTACCCGCAGTGAGGCAGCGAGGTGGAACACAGGGACGCAGCTCGGGAGGCTCTCTCTGCGAGGCGGCCCGAAGCGGGGTCAGAGTGTGCTGTGCAACACCTACCTGGTTCCACGGTTGGGCAGGGGGCGCAGGAGAGGCTTTGCTGCCTTCTCGACTGCACGCTGCTGCCCTCTGGCGAAGGAAGAGGGGGATGAGAGTGGTGAGGCTTTTCTCCTCCCACTGCTCTCCGAGCCCTCTTCAGACCCAGAGATGGAGGAACTGCTCTCTTTTTGAAAATTTGGGTACCGCTGGCTGTTGGACCAGCGGGAGAACAGAAACAAACCCAACCAACAGGATTTACCACCCGGCCCTCCTCCGGGGGGGGGAGAGCAGCCCCACCCGTCTCTGGGTCACCCGTCTCAGGGGTGATTTTTCACTAACCACTTAAACAGTAGCAGAGACGGGAGGTGTCATCTTCCTGCAGCGGACACAGTAGAGCAGACTGGGCCGGAGTTTTTTTTTTTTTTTATTCTGCAGGGGACGACACCCTTGGCGACGAGCAGACTGAGGGCCCACGAGGAACTCAATGGTTTGTCGGGGGAGGCTCCCCGGTCTGCCACTAACTGAGGAGAACTGCTGGGCTCAGTCCCTGACAGTGTCACCGAAAAGGCCACCTTGTGAGATGGGAGTGTCGAGAAAGCGTTTAGCTTGACGACCTCTTGCACCTCAGCAAGGTAAGCCAGGGGGGCGCTTCTGGACCACTGAGGTGGACATTGTCTGGCCGAAGGCCTGCGCCGTGACTTTGATCACGGTTAGTCAACAAGCGCAGCTCAACCCCGGCTCAGAACTACCCTCATGCATAAAGAGTGCCTTGGCCTCACATGCAGGGTGGGTGTGGTCTGTGAACAGCCACCCCACCCATAAGGGTAGTGAGAGAGTAAAAACTTATGCAGATTTTGGCACTTTTGGCATTCCATATTTATGGCACCAATATAGCTCCATACTGCCAAGTTTTTCATGCACATCCGGAACACCCGGGAAAGCATGGCTGTAAACTCTGAATCTGAGTCAGCATAAGCACACACCATTACAGTGGGCAGCGTCACCCTCATTTCCAGAGCATAACAGCCCTCTCTCCGATGCTGCAATCGACATCTGACCCTCAGCTGGAGCCCTAAATGGAATGCTAGGTTCCCCTATGAAGAGGACCAGCAATCCAATCCAGAAGCTGCACAGCATGTAATGCGCTAGAGGGAGGGGCCCTAGGGGGTTGGTTCCCCGAAGGAACCCCTCAACCTCAAGACACCCAAGCCATTTCACCAAAGTAGACCTCTTCTGGTGCACCAGAGAGGGCGCTACAATGGAGATTAGGCAAGGAGACCGCGCATCTAGAGCGCCGAGCGAGCGCTGGGTTGCCGTGACAACCCGCGCTGCAGCCCGACAGCTCGACGGCACACGACACGCAGAGGAGCGAGAGGTTTGCTCTCGCTGATCTCCGCGGTCTCCCAGAGTGTCGGGCAGACCCGCGGCTGTGCTTTTACACACAAGCGGCAGCTGGCCAACAACAGAGGGGACTCAAGCTTCCCGGAGAAAGAAGAGTCACGACCGGCGTGTCGACGTGATCATGTTCTCATACGAAAACATGAACCACCCACGAACATCGTTTCAGCACGCGCCCAGACATGTGAAACAGTGATCGTGGCCGTCAGTGAGGACAGGAAACGACCGCATCCAGAAACACACAAATAGAATGTCATCTTTAAAAAGACGCAAGCTCTATTTGTGTAAGCTCTTTTAGGGACTTTACTCTTTTAGAGTGCTGAAGCACGCAGGGGAACGGCCGCCGCAACACAGACAGGGACTGTGTGCAGCCTGTCGTGTGCTCTTTCTCTCTTTGAAGGCGCTCACTCTTACCAGCCGTAAAAACGGCTTTCAGCGCTCGAAGCGCACCGTACCGGCCGTGAGAACAGCCTTCTGACGCTGTCAAAACAGCTATTTGCTCTATAACGGCAAACAAAACAAAAAACAGAAAATAAAGAGAGGACTTCGACCCCGCTGCTGTGCTGTTCGCCCGCACTCGAAAAAAAAGAGAAGTTCAACCAAAAAGCTTGACTCGTCTTCTAGCAGACACTTGCTTGCAGAGAACAGGAACAACACCGTTCGGCTCCGAAGCGAAAAGCTGAAGATGCAACGCACCTGCTGCTCGTTATATACCCGCGCTGCGAGGCGAGCAGCTGATGCATATGATTGCATGCATTGCAAATGTGCATTGGCTCGTTGTAGTTACACTCGAAGTAGATTGGCCTCTCTAGCGAGATTCCTATTCGTCGGTCTGTCCGACGTACGTCGAACGTGACCGACTGAATGGGAACTGATCATTGTTAGTTTTAGCTCAAGTCCATTGGAAAAGTTATGACTTTTGATTTTAGTAATGTTATTAAACATTAACTAAGAAATTAACATTAACTAAGATTAATAAATGCTTTTATAAGTATTTTTCATTGTCAGTTTGGTAATAATAAATTAACATGTTAACTAATGAAGCCTAATGTCACTAAGTTTTACTGAACAATAGCAAATAATCAGAACATTTTCAATCATTATAGGGCATGTTGTAGTCCAGATTGAAATATAAAAATGTTTAAGTTTGAAAATAAATAGCCTATTAAGTATTTGGTATTATGATGAACAACATTGTGAATACAAAAAACTGAATGGCTGTTTGAAGCATTTTAAAAACTGTTCAGTAGCGCAGCTGCTTTGTTTACTGGGTTTCCGGGATAACCGCTGCATTTCTGCTGTTCCATCAGCGCCCTTTGCTGTCAGCGAGCGAACTTGCACTTTCATTCAGCGCGTCTCCTTCACTTGTTCCGCCACGTGCTTCTCATGCACTTTGCGCTTGTTTACATCTGAGTGCGTGTCTCTTTGATGCAGCATACAGCGGTGTTGTGCATTTTATATGGTTGACGGGGAAAGTATTCTTAAAATGCATTATAAAAATTAACATATATCAAGATAACAATATCGTGCATATTCATTATCATGATATATCATATTACCGAATATTGGCACGTCTAGTCATATTTCACTCTAAAATCAGACAAAAGATGAGAAAGAAAATTATATTTTTCATAAATAAAATAATTTACATTACATTACTATTTTTTTATTTTCATAAGTAGTATGTCCCCTTCTAATTGTAACATAATTATATAAGAGGGATTATATTGTAACGTTTAGTCCCAAGGAAGAAAGGGAAAGGTTCCAAATTAGGTTCAACTAACAAAAAGTTATTTATTATATAAAACAAACCAAATTAATTCACAAATGAGCAGGTAACGTGACAGTGTGTGAACAAAGCAATGCAAACAAGAACAGACAATGAATGAAAGGAAATGAAGAACTTATAGACATGGGGATGAACTAACTACGGACAGGTGTGCTTGTTAATGAATGTCCATGGTAACTAATGACTGGCGGGAAACTAGAACAAAGGGAAAAGGTAACTGAAGAGAAACAAACTAAAAGTCCATGAAAATGAATCTAAACACAAACCGAACGCCCCCCTTAGGAAGGCACGTCCTTGTGCCGTAAAGGTCCATCAGAGGAGGGAGGAGGAAGGGCAGGGGCTAAGCAGGTGGATAAGTGGTCGGCGAATGGCTGGAGATTAGAGGTGATGGTGGTGGAAGAGATCAAGGTGGTGATGGTGGGAGGAGCCATGGAGGAGAGGATGGTGGAAGGATCCAGGGAGGAACGGATGGCCGACGAGATCCCAGAACGACCCAGGAGATGGCCATGAGAAAGGTAACCAACGGCGGCAGTGACGGGCTCTTGTGGCGGAAGATCTCTCATGCCTCCCAGGACATTACGGGCTGGAATGATGAGTGAAGGTGCCGGGTATCAGAGATGATGTCTTTCTCCTCGATGACTCTCACGGTCAGGGAGAATCTGCACACCCATAATGTGTAGTCCACATATTTGGCGAAAGGACGGTGACCCTCCCCTAACAGCAACATCTGACCGAGGATGTCATCCATCCCGCTCCAGAAGAGATGTTTGAGCGTTTCATCATCCCAGCACACCTGGTTGTACAGATCCAAATAGCCCTCCACATACTACTCCAGTGTCCAGCTGTTTTGGAAGTAGCAGTCCTCTTTATTAATTGTGGTCTGTTAATCTGTCCTGTACTTAGTGGTTTTAATAAGATATATGACGCAAGGAATAACAAATACAGAGAACTTTAATAAATGCTAGAAGAATGGACAAATAGTAATTACCATACTACATCTAGACGCGAACAGACAAAGGGCTGAACAAGACAGGGAGAATATATACAGAACACAGGCTAAAAAAGGCTTAACAAGGAAACACAGGTGAGAGTAATCAGTAACCAAGGAGTCTAAGTAGGGAACAGTGAAGACTGGGTAATGGGTAACATGAAACATGTGAACAAAAACACAACTAAACAGGACAAAACCCTGACATAAATATATCTTAAAACGATTATACCTATACACTGGAAACCTGTAGCCTTTCTGGATCAGAAAAATATGTTTTGTGCTTCCCTGAGGAATAATCATGATTAGAGAGTTGTTTGCATAAAATATCCTGCAAACATTCACACGTTTGCCCTGTGAGACACAGGCTACAATTTATCTCTATAAATAATTCTCAATTCTGTGCATAATTTCACTTACCTACATCAACTTGCTATATCAATATTGTCACCACATACAGAATTTTACATTTATACCCTGTTCTCTTTGCATCAATTATCTTTTTAAATAAAACAAGGGTTGTAAAAAGGCTGTAAATAAATAATTGCAATTAATTTACTTTTTTTTTCATCTGTAGTTAACAGCAACAGTTTTCAATATAGCTAAATAAAAAATAAGAGTTGTGTGTATATTTTACTTATAAACACCGGACAGATAATGATTTATGCAACGGATGCTTACAAAAATAAATGCAGTAATTCATAAAAATACACAGGGGAAATACAAACTCTGAACATTATATGCAAACCTATAATAATTAAATTACATTTTAAATAGTACAAACCGTTAGCAATAATAATGTTACCAAATAAAGTTACTAAACCACATACTGAGTCCACATCATATTATTATGCATATTTATATCTCTGATGAGGATTGATACTTCCTTTGACAGTTATAGCAAACATTAGATCTTGATGAGGGTATAGTGGTGTTCCACACAGAAAGAAAAATGCAGATTTGAGCCTTCTCAAAAGTCTCTTTAGACTAGTCGACTAGTCGGTTTCAACATTTCCGTTTAAATGTTAATGAAATTAGCCGTTGCGCCCTAATTGCCAGCATCTGAAATGAAGTTGATTTCAAAAATAGTTTTTGTAAAAATTTATGGGAATCAGTACAGTAATAAACTTTGAAAAAAACCCAAAAAGCTAATAAAAATAATTATAAAAATCTGCAGCAGATACATTATTAGCTGTCATTATATGCAATCAGGTTTGATGTCATCAGTATAGACTAAGGTTTGTATGTTTCTGTTGTGGGCAGACACTAGCTTCTTCTTTCTGATATATTTAAACTGGAAGCAGTGGCTATTCTGCATTTGGTTGTGTTTCATTATATGGTTAAGGTTAATGGGGTCTGCTTGATCTCTTCTCCAAAGGCCACCTTGATGTTAATTAGGCCTTTGCATTCCCTTATGTTATAATTGCACTACAGCTATTCTAATGGATTCTTTAAGCAAGTTTCTCAAGTAAAAGATTTCTTGTCTAGACTTTTGCACTTGTCTTACTGCAAACGTTTTTATAAGTTTCAATTCAGGCTGTAGATCTCTCAAAAATAATAAATGTTTCACTGAAGTTTAAATCCTGACCTTTACAATAGGGGAAAAGGAAATTTTACTTTAACATAAAAATCAGTTGAGTCTGCATACTACTTTACAGATTTTTTTCCTGACTGTGACTGCTTGGTAGGACCATTTTCTGTTGTACTTTGAGATCTGAACATAGTAAATGTATTGTGACCATGCTTATAAGATGTGTTGTTGCATGTTGCTTGTGACATTCATTTCTGGCTAAGACAATAACACAGATTAACACAGAAAGAATGTATTTTTTTTTTCTCTCTCTCTCTTAAAGAGGACAATGCACATTAATTAACACAAGTAAACAAGTCTCCCATGTAAATGTGCCAGATTTAGCCATTCTGGCTAATTTTCATCTGTAGTCCCTGGCAGGTTGATGGTAAACACAAAAAAAATGTACATACAAAACCAGAAGCAAACAAGAAACCACTATTTCAAATTATGAAAACATATTTGATTATCCAATCTTTTGACGTAGTATCATATCGTGCCTGTTCAAAACAGTGTATATTTGCATTTTTTGGTATTTGTTAATGATTAATGTGTTAGATGTTAGATAAGAGTTAGACTTTAAAAAATTGGACACAGTTGACTTCAGTTATATAGAAAATAAACAACTGAAACAAAATATCTTCTTTAGTGTTCCACAGAAGAAAGAAAGTCAAACAGTTTTGGAATGATATTATGGTGAGTAAATGATAACAGAATTTTGTTACACTTTATTTTAAGGTGTCCTTGTTGCAGTGTAATTAAACATTTAAGTACTGAGTAATATTAATTAACTACATATATTTACTATAGTGTTAGGCTTAGGTTTTGTTTTAGGGTTAGTTGCATCTAATTATCATTGCATAATTTATATTTATTACTATAATAACTACATGTAACCTAACGTGTAACTGTCAGCAAGAGTTGAGGACAGGCACACAAAGATGATGATTTAGGTAAATAGGCTTTAATAAGCTTCAAAGTTATATCCAAATACATGTAACAGAAGAAACACAACCGCAAACAGACGCTAACATAACTGTAGACCGGATAAATGAGAACTGAAACAGAGTAATATATACAGATGGTAATGGGGTGAACACAGCTAAAACAAATCAATTAGTAACTAATCATATAAGTAACCATGACGACAAACAAGGAGCGGGAACTGAACAAAGAAACACAGGAACCAATGAATACTAACTAAAAGTCCATGTAAGTGCAACTAAGAACAAACATAACCAAATATCCCTGACAGTAACAAGGACACTGTAAAATTAAGTGTTACCCAGAATTTTTATTTTTTGGTGAATTGTCCTTATAATGTGAAAGCAAAATATAGTTGTAGTTGGCCACATTAACATCTTGGACTAAACTTTATTAGATTAAGCTCAACACAGTTGGTTAGTCATTTAGAATTACAATACAGTTCAATGAAGAGCAGTTCCCTGATTGCTCAGTATCTTTCCCGCTCTGCCTTTCTGTGTTGTAAACCCTGGACGTCATGATTGATAACCCTGTTAAACTGAAGGTGCCGGCCATAGAGGGAATACCTTGGCCCCACTCCCACACCAGGTTATTTATATAAAGGAAACCCTCCATTACCCCAACTCTGACCTCACAACACTTATTTCTCCCAAGGGACCCATTTCTCCCAGCCATCAGTGTGCCTAATCAACAAATGCAACCGTGACGCTCACGAACCAACCTGTCTGCATCTCTAACCTGGTCTTGAATGGTGGCTGGAGAATTCTAGAGGACAGTCAGCTTTAATTAACCAGCAGGTCCCAGACAGAGCATGAATCACCTCACTGCAGTAATAACTTCGATAAGCAGTGGGATTTGAACACTGCAGGTCTCCCATCAGCTATTTTTGTTCCTGTTTTCTAATTAAACAGTGGAGCGAAAGTGTCGGGGTATGCCTATGGAGTTCACAAAAAGTACTTTTGTAGCACTGGTGTGTTAGATGTATAGTACTATAAGATGCTTCATTGGTCTTTGCTGATGGTTGTTTGCAGACAGAAGAACTCTCAAACAGTCAGTGTCAGTCTTGAAGAAAATGTGCACTTTGTTTAGCTGTTTTTAGATTATTTTTTTTTTTAAAGAATAACCTGCATCTAATTCATCATTCTGTTCTTTGTTCTCCTCCTTCATTTAACTGGAATTAGGGGTATAACGATACATAATTATATCGAGATATTGTGATATAAAAATGCGACGATATGTATCGTTGATGCAAACAATATGACTCGTGATATAGAGTTAGCTTTATCCAAGACTCAGCTTACTGGATTTATAAAGTATAATTCACCAAAAAATGTAAATTCTGTCATCATATACTCACCCTCATGTCATTTCAAACCTATAAGATTTTCATTCATCTTCCAAATGCAAATTATGATATTATTAAATCTGAGAGATTTCTGTCCCTCCATTTTAAAGTCCATTCCTCTAAAACTTAAAAGATCTAAAAAATCCAAATCCAAGTGTTCTGAAGAGACAAGATGGCTTTAAATGATGAACAGATTTACAATGCACATACTGTAGTAAACACGTACTTTCAAATGTATGTGTGTGTGCGGTAGTATGATGATTCAAAGCGTTTTATATTGTTTATTCTTATCATGTAATAATCTGCACGGGGGCTGTGTAAAAGAGATTCAACTAAAGCGCGAGTGTACTGTGTTAGAAAAAAAACTAAAGTTTCAGTAACAGTACTACATTAAACTACTATATTAAATGTTGAATATAATGTATAATAATGCAACGGGGCAATATTTGTAGGTCCTGATAATGCCAAGTCTTATGTTACCAGTAAAAAGGGCTTAAATTATTTATCTGTACAGTATAATTCTGTATTTTCAGGTTCAGAATCATGAATATTTATTCTGGTTTCACCATTGTTTTACTGCTTTAAGAAGTTCTCTTTTAGGTTTCAGCTATCCTAATTATAATTTCATGTTAAATTTCAGTTTTATTGTTCAGTGAAATACTGTAAAGTCTTTAATAAAGACTCTCTTCTCTGTCATTATCCTTACGTAGTTGCCGCAGCAAGCACAGTAAAGGCTT
Source organism: Ctenopharyngodon idella (assembly GCF_019924925.1). Taxonomy (NCBI): domain Eukaryota; kingdom Metazoa; phylum Chordata; class Actinopteri; order Cypriniformes; family Xenocyprididae; genus Ctenopharyngodon; species Ctenopharyngodon idella. The sequence continues at coordinate 19,127,227 of NC_067228.1, forward strand.
CCATGTTTACGTCCAAATGCCAGCTCAGTATTGGCCAAAGCTGATCACGTGAGCAGCACAACGCATGCGTGTGATGCTGACGCAGGAGCTGGCCAATAATGAGTCGGCATTCTGACGTAGAACCTGGAAGCGCTGGACGTAAACAACATATGAGAATGACACAGAAGGGAAGATATTGTTGAATAAAGTTGTTATATTTTTTTGTTTTTGCGCAACCACTGCAGTCACGTCAACTTTTTTAACAATGTCTTTAGTACCTTTCTGGACCTTGAAAGTGTTAAATTGCTGTCTATGGACGAGTCATATACCTCTCGGATTTCATCAAAAATATATTAATTTGTGTTCCGAAGATGAACTTACGGTTCTTACGGGTGTGGAACGACATGAGGGTGAGTAATTAATGACAGAATTTACATTTTTGGGTGAACTAACCTTATAAGTTCTATATATAAAACAAAGTTATTGAAAATTGTTAATGTTTCGGAAATCTGTTATTTGAATTTCAGTTTCATTTTTTAATGAAACTTTTAGTGTATCGTTACACCCCTAATTGGAATACATAAAATCTGGAATTTTTACTTTAAATTAATTTTAGCTTAAAGGAATAGTTCACCCCAAAAATTATATTATGTCATAATTTAGTCAACTTTGCATTATTCAGAACCTATAGAATAACCATTGTCAAATACACTCTGAAGCTCAAAGTTCTTTATTACAACCCATCAAACTAAAAGTTTGGTTTAACTTGAAGAAATTATGACAGAAATATATTACTATTGTACAATAGAATGTACTTCTCAAAATAATAATGAAAATAATAATACAATTTATTTAAACATTACTTAAGGAATATAATTTTTTGTCCATGTTTTAATTTAATAAATCTCTGTTGTGCAGGACTTTGCCAAAAAATAAAAGGATAACATTTTTTAAATTTTCATTTTGATTGCATTTTAAAACATTAATTAAATTTTTAGTTTTATGCATTCATTTGATTATCACTGTTTTTGATAATATATTTGTATAAAACTGTCTCATACCTTTACAGCCCTAATTTGGAATGACGTGGGTGAGAAAAATCACAATTTTGGGGGGAACTATTCCTTTAAGAATCAGTAAATGTTTGGTCAAATGCCGCTGACGTGCGCTGAATGATAAAGAAATGTTCTTCATTTTGAGTTGTGGCTGTCTTTGTTTCTTGCACAGAACTGATGGAGCATGACAGGCACCTTACTGTAAAGAACACTAATTTCGTGTCAGCTGATAGGTGTAAAGCCTGAAGTTTCAAACATACAAGGAGGATCACTAACAAGATGCTCTGAATGTCTGTTTGGAGGAAGATTTGGAGCATACAAATTGGGCTGCATCAAATGCAATGAAATAGAGAGAGAGAGAGAGAGAGAGGTGCATCCCACCCTCACAAAGGTTGCTATTTAATTGATTGCGACAGTTCTGCTAGGTATTCATGTGGCACCAGCAACATCAGAAGAAGTAGGCCACCACACCTTCAGTGCATTGAAAGTGCTGTTTTTATGTTCTCCATACAAGAGAAATAAGCGTCACATCACAGATGAGTCTCGAAGTAGACAATGGATGAATTGCAAAAGCAAGCTCTCAAACCCTGCTATAAAGCATGTCTTTTAGAAAGCCAGGAACATTTTTAGGTGAAGTCAAGGGCCCTGAGGAAATGGAGTCACCTGTTAGTCCCCTTCAGCCGAAACACCCTAGGGAAAACCAACATCGAGAAGCTGAAAATGTCAAACTGCTTTGTCATGTCCCATATTAGTCATAGAGGGTGCACAGTGAATTCTGAGCTGTGATCCCAGAGCAGAGAAGCAGGCAGACCAGACTGCCACTGTCCTTCTTTCACCTTTCTCCCTCGAGATTTACTGTAAGATGTTAGGGACATTTCCTGTATGACTACGGACTTTCCATTTACAGGTTTGACAGAACATTTTCAGTTCATTAGCATCTTGAAGGTGTGTATTTTGAATCTGTAAAAGGAATATTCTGGGTTATTTTTATGTATAAACAGCATCTGCAACATGCTGTTGTTTACCATTTTTACTCAGCAATGGGAAATGCATTAAAAGTAATATACCTACTATACTATTCAAAAGTTTGGGTTCAGTAAGATTTTTTTTTTTAAGAAATTAGTACTTTTATATGGTGGCCGAGAGAGTTCAATGCACTGCAATTGAAGAAAACACATGCAAATAGAAAAAAAAAAACACACCAGCAAATTAAGAAAACATCTTCATCAGTTTGACAACACATGCTGCAAATACTCACAACGCAACCAAATACAGAAACGCACGCAAATTGCTCAGTGTGCTGCAACTGAAGAAAACACATGCAAATAGTAAATCACCAGCAAATTAAGAAAACATCTTCATCAGTTTTACAACACGTGCTGCAAATGCTCACAACGCAACCAAATACAAAAATGCACTGCAAATAGCATGGAATTGTTTCATAATAATATTTTACAATATTAGTGTTTTAACTGTATTTTTGATCAAATAAATGCAGCCTTGGTGAGCATAAGAGATTTTAAAAAATGAATTTCTTCAATGAAGACTGCAAAAACTGAGAATAAAGTAATACAGTAGAGTTTTTTTTTTTTTACGAATAAAGACTTAAATCATACATTTCTTGAAAACAACTTTTACTTTTCATATTACTGTTCTTCCTTTTACATAATTAAAAAAAATGAAAATAAATTCAATTAATGAATTAGAACGGCATTAGTGATTTATTAGCCACTCGGTATTGTCAATGGGTGGTTAACCATTTTTGCTTTCCATCTGTTTTGTGTGTGTGTGTGTGTGTGTGTGTGTGTGTATGTGTACCTAATTCACCGTATTTTGAGGACAAATTTGTACCAAGAAGTTAGCTAAACCTGACAAAATCTCCCAAAACCTCCTTTTGGGGACATACTCATTTGTAAAAATGCTATACAATTAAAGTAAAGAAAGTTTTTTTTTTTGTTGTTTTGTTTTTTGACTTAATAGTGTTTAAGTCATTGGCTTTTTTGGATTACTTTACTGCAATCGAAACAGAGTCCTAGCAGGGTTGGCGATGGTTTAATTGCCAATTACAAAAACCGTTACCTTCTATTTACAACATACACAAGTCTAAGGAACCGCAGTCAATATATCTCTCTAGGCAGATGGACAGCCTCTGGACACACAGAAAAAGAGAAAATCTGTTCTCAGATAATCTCTTCTTGTATGCCCTTTTTGCCATTGTCTTTCCAAAGGCAAGCTTTATTTTGAAGATTGTATGTGGCGCGGGGCCACATTGTTCCACGTGGCCGTCTGGCTGTCAAACCCGGAGGGAGAATGTCTCTTTTTTTATGTCTCTGCCCACGAACCCTGCCACAGAATCTTTCAGTCTTTCACCTCTCTACTTAATAGACATTTCCTATTTACTTTCTTCGTACTCTATTTTGCTTTCAGCGATTTGACTAGTGTGAAAAAGTGGTCTGTAAGGCAAAAAAAAAAAAAAAAAAAAAACTTTTGTAACAAGGGGATTTTCTTGGCTTACCCTACATGCTTTAGCACGAAAATATTACTCCAGTTTACTTTTATTAGATAGATGTATCAGTTTAATGCTGTTGTAGACTGTTAATCGCTTTTACATAATTGTTATTGACTATTTTGGCTGCTCTAAAAGATGTGGGATTCTTTCTGTTGGTCTTCCAAAAGGTCCTTCCTCTGTTCTCATTTTCTCTCTCCTCTTCCTTAGTTTTTTTCCCCCTCTTTTTCATTTCCTCTCTCTCCAGCTCATTTGAGATTTTCCACCCACCCACAAGCTGTGTTCATGTATTTGGATTGTCAAGTGTACATGTTGCATTTTATCTACATCTCTTTGCTGTGTCTCCTTATTGTTTCAAAACACATAAATGCACCCAAGCTGTGAGTGCTTATACAAGTTAGACTGTGCCATCCACTGTGTCATGACACTGCAATGAAAAAGAAATTGGCCCTCTGTCATTAGTCATGTTGGATATTTCCTCTGTGTGTGCATTGCTAATGAATTAGAGTTAAAGGTACAGCATGTACTTTTTGTGAATTGAAAAAATAATTATTGCTTCCAAACAGGTTTCCCTAAACACTCCACCCTGCCCTGTGTCTGCCACTACTCTCATTATTCTTGAAGCATTGCAAATTATGTAAATGGGTCAGAAGTACCATATATTACTATATATTTGATGTTAATTGTAAATGTATTCAAATTTTTATAAATATAGGTTGTTTCAGTGTGTAAGGAGTGTATACTCAGTTACATCATTCGCAATGCCTCATGGGAGTGGGTGGTCACTGTTGAGCACTATTCCTACAATTCATGTTTCTATGGTAACAGTTCTCTGGTTGGTGGATCTCCTTCAGGATTGTGGGTAGCATAGTTTTACCAGGAATTCCACAATAATATGTATTTATTTATTTAGTTCACTAGTTGATATTGTTGATTCATTTAGTTGACTTGACGCGTATGTCATCACACAAACTCAGTACTTGAACTTGCCCTCGTTTTCTGCCTATTGTAATTGATTGGGTTTTCTTTTCATTTTAAATGATAGAAAGAAAAAAAAAAACGTGGATATAAAAAAGGTATGGACCCATTTGATAATACAAATATCACTCGCTAAACAGCATACAACTCAATAGGCAAATACATATTTCACTCACCTTAATACAAAATGTAGGTTATTATATAAATTGAATTTGCTTTTATACTTTCATTTGCTTTTTTGTGATAGGGTAATTTGAGAAAATATCACAGTGTGTTGACAATAATAGAAATTTATTGTAGCAAAGAGGTTTCTAATAAAGTCATGCTAGGCAGGTATAGTGTATATATATATATATTAATAAACACATTCTCATTTTGTCAGTGAGTTATTTATATATTCTCTTTGCTTGCTTATTTGTTACCGCTGTGGCTTTAATATGTTGTATTTTGTATTCAGAGACGAATTATATCAGCTTCACCGACAGCTGTTTATCTAGAATGCTGGCTTCCAGACACATGACCCAAAAGATTATGTCTTATTAGTCAGTGTTCCACTGGAAGAAACTTGGCCATGTCAGATCGAGAGGGAACAGGCTTTTGGAACTTTTCAGTGCTAACCTTCTGTAATATATTAAAATAACAGAAAAAAAATACAATTACAATATTCCAGATATCATGCTTTCTGGTAGGAAAACTTCTTTATAATGCAATTTGGATTTAATAAGGTTGTTCTTCATATCAAATACCTGCATTATACTTCATCCAGTGTTGCAACTTTTATTAGAAAAAAAACACAGTCTTAAGTAGAGACAGATTTCAAGGGCAGCAGACAGGTGTCTCAGTCTGGGTTTAAATTAAGTTGTCTTTACTGCCTTATGTTCCTGCGTCTGTAATGGGCTTGAGATGGGTTCATTTGGCCTGCTGAGGGCTCAGACAGTGAGGGTCCATTTAGTTAGCTCAGTCCTTACTGTGATTAAAAGCTTCCATCATACGAAAGTGGAGAATCAAGTGGAAAATAATATTCTTCTGGCAACTACACTCAGTATGAGGAAGCGGTCAGCCTGCTTGTTCATAATGGAGGATATACATCCAGAGACATTAAAAGGGAGAGGAGATAGACCACAAATATAAAAATGAATGGCAGAAATTTTCATGCTCAGTATGGCGGCTCAAGGAATAAAAGTCGTACACAGTTGAAATATACACACAGTTGACAAAGTTGACTGCAGTAACTTGTCTCATAGGGACTTTGTTAGCTTGTTGCTAAGCTAACAACAACACTGTGTTTGCTTTGTCTCAATACATGCATCTCTGACCTTTTCTCCCATCTCTGCAGAAATTGATGCGATCTTCAGTTTTCCACATGTTCATCCTTAGTATGGTGGCCGTTGATGTGATTGTAGCTGCTAGCAATTACCACAAGGACGAGGACCATAAACTCACCAATGACGAGTTCTACCTGGCTGAGGTAAGACCTGCCAAAATTGATTCTTAGAAATGGCCCACATCTTTTTTAATGTGTACAGCAATGAGATTGCACTGAAAAGTAATGATTGTTAATGATTATTAAATATATAACTGGTTTTATTTGTGATAAGAACATTAGATATTACAATTAACAGAATATAGGGTTGAAAATGATATACAAACAAAATTAAATTAATCTGTAATTTATTATCATTTTTAATATAGAATTTATCTGGGACACAGTATATATCTGAGACCAGATTCACAATAATCTTCTTAAGAAAGAAGTTAAGAAAATTCTTAAGATAAATTTCGTAAGAATGTTCCTAAGTGCAATTCTTGAAAAATTTTTAAGAAGTTCACAAGAACATCTTAATTGTTTTCTTAAAGGGGGGGTATCACACACAGTTTCTGCCAATCTCATGTTAATATTGAGTACCTATAGAGTAGTAGTGCATGCTTCATATCTCCAAAAAGTCTTTAGTTTTATCATATTTATAAAAGATACATACACTGTACCGAGTATTTCCGAAAACAGCCGAGCTCCTGTAGGCGTGACGTGTGAGCTGAGATAGAGTGACGAGCTATCACGAGCACGTGCAGCTTTTGTGTAGAGATCGGCTGCAAGCTATCAATGGTCAGCTGAACAGATGTATTTAAACACACACAATACACCATCGCATTATCCCTGGATAACTTTTGAATCACTATAATGAATATAGCGTATAGTGAATGATGAATAACGAATTCATGAATTCACTACGTTCGTGTTGTTTACATTATATGCACTTAGGCGCCTATTGCCAACAAAACAGACATTTGAAGCAGTTTTACTCACCACCTGCGGTTCTGACTCATGACCGGGATCATTACTGCTGTGACCGCTCCATCTTTCAGTTTCAAACGATCTGTAAATCCAGCGCTGAACTGGGCCTTGTTTATGAAACCATAAGCGCCGATCCTCAGGGCTCGAGCAGCCTCGGAAAAACATGAGATATTCTCCATTCATTTTAACCAATAAAAAAGTGATTGCAACTATCAGTTTCTATGGTTATTTTAATAACAAATGTTGAGAGCGCATCAATGTATTGCGTGAGCACAAAAATCTCAGCTCTACTTAACGCTGGGTTCTTTGAGAAGCAAGGTTATCTTTCCCTCACAACCAAAAACACACTTCTTTGGTGACATTGTTGATTTCGTGAAGTCCTGTGACCTGTGCAGTGCTGCCGACGACTTCTATAAACCCGAACGTGCGTTGATTGGCGTGCACTTGCTCTCTCGCTCTGGTCGACGTGTGCGCGCACGCCCTTCCGGGAGAAGTGCCTGTACAAGGAATTCCACCCCCGTTTATGTCACTCAGACCGATACTCGAAAAAAAAAAACAAATCCTGTAAGGATTTGGAAGAGAATTTTTGGCACAGAAATACTCTGTCATTCGTCCAACTCGTGTTTTGAAACTTTGGCCATGTTTAGCATGAGAATCCAACTCTTTACCAGTGTAAATAAGTCAGAATACATGAAATAGCATTATACCCCCCCTTTAAGAAGAAAATTACAGGCTTTGGTGTTATTTGATTGTAAGGTGGGTATTGCTGAAGACTCACTGAATGAAAATCACTTCAAAGCCGGTCTTTTTGAGCTGCCTGCAAATCACCGTAGTTATAATAAGCACGCAGACTATTTTTTGTTGCAACTGGCTTGACAGGAGTTAATCACTCAGTGTTTTTAATGTGCCGTGTCAAGTTAAAATGTTTTTTTAAAAGAGCCTGTCTTAAGAACATGCAGCGGTTATTCCCATTCATTTGCCTCCCTTCTTTTTGCGCTCTCTCTAGTCTTGAGTGAATGTGTGTACTTTATCTGTGTGTGCTGCCTTGCTAGTTCTACCTAGAGTGAACGCATATTATACAGGTGCTGGTCATATAATTAGAATATCATCAAAAAGTTGATTTATTTCACTAATTCCATTCAAACAGTGAAACTTGTATATTATATTCATTCATTACACACAGACTGATATATTTCAAATGTTTATTTCTTTTAATTTTGATGATTATAACGGACAACTAAGGAAAATCCCAAATTCAGTATCTCAGAAAATTAGAATATTGTGAAAAGGTTCAATATTGAAGACACCTGGTGCCACACTCTAATCAGCTAATTAGCTCAAAACACCTGCAAAGGCCTTTAAATGGTCTCTCAGTCTAGTTCTGTAGGCTACACAATCATGGGGAAGACTGCTGACTTGACAGTTGTCCAAAAGACGACCATTGACACCTTGCACAAGGAGGGCAAGACACAAAAGGTCATTGCAAAAGAGGCTGGCTGTTCACAGAGCTCTGTGTCCAAGCACATTAATAGGGAGGCGAAGGGAAGGAAAAGATGTGGTAGAAAAAAGTGTACAAGCAATAGGGATAACCGCACCCTGGAGAGGATTGTGAAACAAAACCCGTTCAAAAATGTGGGGGAGATTCAGCTGGACTGCAGCTGGAGTCAGTGCTTCAAGAACCACTACGCACAGACGTATGCAAGACATGGGTTTCAGCTGTCGCATTCCTTGTGTCAAGCCACTCTTGAACAACAGACAGCGTCAGAAGCGTCTCGCCTGGGCTAAAGACAAAAAGGACTGGATTGCTGCTGAGTGGTCCAAAGTTATGTTCTCTGATGAAAGTAAATTTTGCATTTCCTTTGGAAATCAGGGTCCCAGAGACTGGAGGAAGAGAGGAGAGGCACACAATCCACGTTGCTTGAGGTCCAGTGTAAAGTTTCCACAGTCAGTGATGGTTTGGGGTGCCATGTCATCTGCTGGTGTTGGTCCACTGTGTTTTCTGAGGTCCAAGGTCAACGCAGCTGTATACCAGGAAGTTTTAGAGCACTTCATGCTTCCTGCTGCTGACCAACTTTATGGAGATGCAGATTTCATTTTCCAACAGGACTTGGCACCTGCACACAGTGCCAAAGCTACCAGTACCTGGTTTAAGGACCATGGTATCCCTGTTCTTAATTGGCCAGCAAACTCGCCTGACCTTAACCCCATAGAAAATCTATGGGGTATTGTGAAGAGGAAGATGCGATATGCCAGACCCAACAATGCAGAAGAGCTGAAGGCCACTATCAGAGCAACCTGGGCTCTTATAACACCTGAGCAGTGCCACAGACTGATCGACTCCATGCCACGCCGCATTGCTGCAGTAATTCAGGCAAAAGGAGCCCCAACTAAGTATTGAGTGCTGTACATGCTCATACTTTTCATGTTCATACTTTTCAGTTGGCCAAGATTTCTAAAAATCCTTTCTTTGTATTGGTCTTAAGTAATATTCTAATTTTCTGATACTGAATTTGGGATTTTCCTTAGTTGTCAGCTATAATCATCAAGATTAAAAGAAATAAACATTTGAAATATATCAGTCTGTGTGTAATGAATGAATATAATATACAAGTTTCACTTTTTGAATGGAATTAGTGAAATAAATCAACTTTTTGATGATATTCTAATTATATGACCAGCACCTGTATGTAGCTAGTGTTATGTTTTAATGCTTAATCTTTAAAACAACTCAATAAATGCATTAAACATCTTACCTTTGGGGATTTAAGACAGGTTAGGGTTATCCATTAATGGTGGTTGGTGGTTATCCTTCTTAAATAACTTTAAGAAGTTACGAACATTCTTTTCAGAAATATGTACACTTCTTAAATGATGCCTTAGAAACAGTCTTAAGAAAAAAGATAAGAACATTCTTAAGAAAAGTTTTTGGGGAAACAAAATATTCTTATCCCTTTTCTTTAGTTAGAAAATAAGAAGAAAGTAGCAGTTAAGGATTTTTCGTGAATCTGACCCCTGGATGCCCCAGATGTTACTAGTCACACCCTGATCACTTTTTATGCTAGGTGCTACAAATGCTGCATAATTTAAATCCCACTGTGAAAGTCTTCACGTCTTTTACAGATATTCATTGGAGTGTTAAGATACTACTTGATAATTAACTCTTGAAAATGATACATTTCTTGTCATATTCTTGCATTCTAGGGTGGGCTTTCTGCTCTTTCTTTGTCTTGGCAATGTTTATTAGCTTTTAAAAAGACATAATTTTACACTGGTATGTTATCTGTTATGAGATGGGAAAACGAACCATATTATTATTGCACTCAAATGCGTCAGCAGATCAGATTTTTGCTGAAAGCTCATATATACATATCCTCATCACTTTCTGTCGCCTTAAAAACCCTGAGATTAAATCAACTGAGTGACAACGTGGGCGCAAACAGCTTGTGGGCAACACTCCATTTTAGCGAGTGCCGGGTGGGTATGTGTGTGTGTATATGTGTCCTGTTTGCCACGCACTGCCTCTGCAATCAGTATGCAGGTGGCACAGTGGGAACAAAGACAGACAGAGGAGTGTGGCCACCCGCCCACTCCAAGCTGAAAGACAGAGATAAGGAGGAAAAGGCACCCCACATATTCACAGGCTGATCCATCTCATCATTAATCCATGCTAGTCTTTATTTGGATCAGACCAAATGGGGGAAAACTGGGGAAACACTAGCTTTATTTTCCATTTTCTGTTGACATTCCTGTGTCTTAAAGAGATAGTTCACCCAGAAATGAAAATTCAGTCATTAATTGATCACCCTCATGTCGTTCCAAGACTTTCATTCATCTTATGAACACAAATGAAGATTTTTTGGATGAAATCTCAAAGACAGCTATGCAACTGAAATTATGATGCTTCAAAAAGTTCATAAAGAGATTGATAAACTAATCCAGATGAATTGAGCAATTTAATCAAATATTTCTGAAGAGACATGATCACTTTATATGATTAACAGATTGAATTTAGGATTTTATTCACATATGAACATTGATCAGCGAATATAAACAGAAGCTCAACCAAACCTGCTTGACACGCGAGAACAAACCTCTTGTGGAAGCTTAAACGTTCTGCGTAACACATGAGAATGAACCTCACTGGTTCTCGCACGTCAAGCAAACATTTACCATAACTGATGTGTGAGTTGATGAATGTTAACTGTGAATTTAAACCTAAATTCAAAATCTGTTCATCATATAATGCATTTGTGTCTCTTCAGAAAATTTGCACTAAACCGCTGAAATCATATGGATTAGTTTTACAATCTCTTGAAGCTTTTTGAAGCAGCAAAGTGTCAGTTTGTGTAGCTGTCTATAGAGGGACAGGAAGCTCTCAGATTTCATCAAAAAGATTTTTATTGTGTTCCAAACATGAACGAAAGTCTTACGGGTTTGTAACGACATGAGGGTGAGTAATTAATGACAGGATTTTCATTTTTGGATGAACTACCTTTAATGCATCTCCCTTCCTATATGTGTCTACGTTTTTGTGAATGGAAATGGTTCTTCAGCCCCCTTTGTTTGAATGTGCATGTATTCACATACGTATTCCCTTTGCAAAAACTAAGGGCTCTAGGGACACTTAAAAAGCAATTACTAAGAAATGGGCACACAAGGAACAGCTCTCCATTATCATACTTCCTGCCTCTTTCTTCTGTTTTCAGGTCGCCTTCACTGTGCTGTTTGATTTGGAGGCTCTGCTGAAAATCTGGTGTTTGGGCTTCACTGGCTATATCAGTTCCTCTCTACACAAGTTTGAATCACTGCTAGTAGTGGGCACCACCCTGCACATCTATCCTGATCTCTACCACTCACAGTTCACCTACTTCCAGGTTAGAGACAGTTACTGATCCAAAGATCATATGGAACTAGTCATTACTGAAATTTATCATGCAGATATTCAAGGAAATCTGCATACATGAATTCAGTATTTCTGAATACTGCCTAAATGAATCTATGGTGTAGCGTTGGAAGCTTATAATGTGAGACCAGTAAAAACATGGTATGTTTTAGTAACTTTTGATAGTAGAGACTCATGTTGACTTGATTTGATTCAATTTGTCAGCAGTACTGTCACCTACCATGTCACCATGCTGAATTAAGACAAAATGGCAATGTTTGCAAATCAATAAGCTCTCTATCCACGTTAAAACTGCTCAGGGCTGCGTTTCTCAAAAGCATTGTGAGCTAAGTTGATCATAGAGACCAGTGGTGGCAGTGGTTCTACTTAGGCTTACAACGCTTTTGGGAAACGCAGCCCAGATTAGTTGTTAGATATTATTGACTCTGATAGCAGCTTTTTGACAAATTATGCACAGAAATATGTTTTATTTTTATTTTAGTGAGGCGTACATTTGTAAAAGGCTCTCTGCATGAGTGCAGCACCTGCTAGATTCTGAGATGCAAATCATGCACTGATGCAAAGCAATAATGCATACTGGTGGCCATGGTGGAGCTGTTTTCATACATCTCCAGGCAGCTGCAGGGAATGGGAATGGATGAAACCCGCTCACGTTGACAAGCCTCATTAAGGACACAACCTGCGCTCTCCCTCCAGTTTTCTCTCAGCAGGAGGGGCGGAGCTCCAACCGTGAATATTCATATCTGGGCTCATTATGAAGCTGCTATGAAAAAAGATACATGATTCACCATGAGCAGTCACCATGTTAAATTTGATTTGTAAATAGCATTCTATATTTTCCCATCATTAGTGAAATGAGTCATTGTCGCAAATAGAAATGTCTGTCTTCAAACTCATATTCTAAAACTTTTTGAACATAATTAATTCTTTGTATTATTGAATATTCTGTAATCAGCTTTTACAGATTATATTTACATTTTCTACGTAGACAGTAATTTCTTGAAGACATTTTTTTGTACAAATATGACTTTTGTACACATTGTATTAGTGGCATGTAGCTGCATTGTGTGTGCAATAAGTTGAGGTCATAAGTTTACATACACCTTGCAGAATATGCAAATGTTAATAATTTAATGCACCGTTTTAAAGACTGTTCAAGCTCCTTAATAGAAAGACCAGTCATGTTCCTTTACTGCACAGGTCAAACAAAGCCTTTGAGTTCTGGTTTGCCATATACAACAAGTCTTACATTTTTTCTGGAGAGCCTAATTAGAACTCGATTTCCATTGGTTCTTATTTTTATTTGTATTTCTGCATTTGGCAGATGCTTTTAACCAAAGCAACTTGTATTTAAAGTATATACATCGTATTTACACATATTTATCAGTTTGTGTATTCCCTGGGAATCAAGCCCATGACTGTGGTCTTACTAGCACCATACTTTAAAAGATGAGCTACATAAATTCTGCGATTGGAAATAATTAAAAAAAAAAGATTACAACTGTCGCTCAACACTAATAGATAAGCAATGTCGTTTGAAGTCTCTCAAGTAACAAAACCCAAAAGAAGCACATTTGTTGATATGCTTGTTGTGCAGAAAGACCTTTTCCTGAGGAATACTGGATTATTTTTCTAGGTTTAAAAGTAACAACAGCAGGAGGACTCTCAGGTCGCATTCTGCAAGAAGCAAATGGATCGATATCCATTCTCTGCTTTTGATCAAAACTCAACCTAGATGCATCATTGCTCGAATTTGTTGTCACCTAAAGTACTTTAGTAACTGCTTGAGCAACAATGCAATTTGTTACCAAGTTACTTCGGGAGGAAGCCAATATCAGCATTTGCTCATTAAAAATCAATAAAACAAACACCACTATGCTCTGTAGCCCTTCTTCTTGTGATAGTTTTCATGATAATATTTGTGCCAAAATTGTGTAATGAGATGCTTCAGTGGAAATATTGGTTGGTTAATGCTTTGATAAATTGATTTATCATTCCATGAGCTGTATCTCAAGCAAATATTAAGTTTGTTCATTTAATAAAATTAAAATGTTCTTCCTTCTTTCCTGCAGGTTTTGCGAGTGGTCCGTCTAATAAAGATCTCGCCAGCTCTGGAGGATTTTGTGTATAAAATCTTCGGTCCAGGGAAGAAACTCGGCAGTCTAGTGGTGTTCACTGCAAGTCTGCTGATAGTGATGTCTGCCATCAGTCTGCAGATGTTCTGCTTTGTGGAGGACTTGGATCGTTTCACCACATTTCCACGGGTAAAGCTCCCTCTTTCTGGAGACACAGAAAGTAGTTGTGGATCAAAAGATGAAATGCTAAAATGATTTGGTCTTGGAAAACCAAAATAAAGTTTTTGAAATCTGTGACTTTTGATTGGAAATTTTTGTATCCTAACAATCTTTTTGTGATTTAAATAGCTGAGATGTTAAAATACTTATAATTATCACTTCAGAAAAACAAAGGTTAGATCTAGAAAAGATTTCAGAAACCAGTGTGGACCAAAATATCTCTAAATCTATTATAATACCTAATTTGTCAGTAGATATAAGACTCTCTTCCAAGTTTTTTGATAAGATGTGCTCATGAGAGGGATTCTCATTAGTGGTGTCTTTTTATCCTCCGTTATTAGTGGGACTCCACTGATCCCAATGCGTACTGGGATTTGGAGGGGCTCACATAAACAGATGCCGCTCATTTCCAAGGCGGGTGGCACGATAACCATTGAAGATAATGATGTTTACCCAGCTCCCTTGTCAATAGACCTGTTGCAAAATTATCTTCATCTGCAGTCACTCAGAGACAGTGTGACTGTAACCAGGCTTGGGACCAGCTGAGTTTAGACCTTCATTTGACTTCCATGGAAAAATGACCATGAAAATGTGGTCTCATATCTCTGCAGGATTCAGATTCCTGGGGTGCACTGTTTTTTTGTTTTGCTTCCATTTCAGTGAATGTTGTTCTCTGCCTTGTCTTATTTTTGTCGCAGCATTGTTAGTCAAAAATCCTTGTATATACATGAGAATATATTTAGAAAAAGCAACAAATGTAAAATTGTTACTGTGCTTTGTTAGTTTTCAAATTTCCAATTTTTGGGGTGACTGGAGGGGTCAAATCGGAGTCAGGACAATTAGCATCATCAGTCAAATTCATTAATGTCATCTGTTATGTCTATTAAAAGACTAGCTCAACCAGACAATGGTTTTTTTTTTTTTTTTTTTCACCCTCTTGTTGTGTCATTTGCATATGACTTTCAGAATATCCAGACTGACTGGGGCTGATTCTGATTAATAATTAAAATTAGTAATTTGACTTAGTATTGTTGCTTTCTAATAAAAGAGAAATAAAAGAATACAGGCTGATCATTTCTCTGTTTCTGTCCTGTAGGCATTTATGTCCATGTTCCAGATTCTTACTCAGGAGGGTTGGGTGGATGTTATGGACCAAACGCTGGTGGCAGTTGGACAGATGTGGGCTCCAGTGGTGGCCATATACTTCATTCTCTACCACCTCTTTGCCACACTGGTAAATATGATTTGCTGTGTTTTTTCTGTAAGATAAAACAAAAGGGATTCTATAGAGTGACGCCTTTTTTTGTAGGCCAACCCGGAAGTTAGCATCACCCTGGTTCCCTCGACAAAAGCCCAATAGGATTTTTCCACTGGCTTTTGGATTACTGACAAAATTTTATGATACTTACACAACTTTTTCATCATAATAATCTTCACAAATGAACACAACTTTTTGTTGTTGTTGTTGCTTTCAATTACCAGAGATAAAAAGATAAACATAAACGACTATACATGAACTGCACTATGGTGACATGACTTAAACATCACCATTAAGCTTCCAACAACTATTTTAGTCTTTATTTGCAAAAACATTTTCCCTGAAAGTTTGAGTTAGAATAGTTTGCAAGACTGCAATTATAAACAATGAGGCTGTGAAATTGAACTGGCGAGTTCGCCGTGATGATTTTTGATGTCCCCAGAACCTCTGTGGTCCAATTTAGCCACTTGTTAGCAACAGCTTTTCAAGACAAGTAAAGAATCACTGATTTATTTTATGTTGTGGAATAAAATGTGAAAACATCTTGAGCTTGTTTGAACCACAGACCTTATTTCAGGCATTTAACCAAAAACCTATTGACACCAGGACAAAAGAACTGGAAATGCAAAAATGCTAACTTGTTTCTGGGTTTTGGCCTACAAAAATATGTAATTTCTGCAGTACTCTGTTGCACTGTTATCAAAATATAATTTTATTTGAATTTTTATCTACTTTGCAGCAACTATACAGACACATACTGTATAATGGTGGTACAGTCTGAGACCACAATGAAAATCTGTTTTAAAATGTAATTCTGGAAACTAATCTAAAATAAAATCAAATAAAATGAGGTATCAGCTCACAATTGTTGCTCTGGCACCTTTGGTGCAAGATAAAGCTATGAGAGCATGTGGTCATAGGATTTACACAGGGTTTACACTTACAAGATAGCTGGCAGTGTGTGATGTCTGAAGCCTGTTCCACCTCATCAGTTTTGCCATTCATTTCCATTATGGCTTCCTATAAAGGCCCCCAGTTCTATGTGTTGCACATGCTCTATGTTTTCAGGGACACAGCAGCAAAGCAAATGCATCTAAAATGAAGACAGCTTGCATTGGTGCCACTGGGAGCCAACCAGACTATTAGAAAATGAATCATCCTTCATCCTCCTTTCCTTTTTCTGATCTTCTGGCTTACCTAGTCATCAAGAGAACATATTCAGAGATCCTGCAGCAGGTTGGATGTTAGTGAGAGCAGTTTTCCAACCTCTAATGGCCAGTTTTGCATGGTTTGAAGAAATGTGGCACTCTAGCTGATGTCTAAGGTACTCAGGTACTTAGTGAGCATGAATAAAGGCGATCAGTCTGTGTGTAGGACTTTTTGTAGAAAAGACATTGAGAACTGCCTGCTATATGTTAGGCAGAAATTATAAGGCCCTCAAATCCTGGTTTGTTTTGTGACTATCAGACTGCTTGTAGCCTGAAAAACTCACTATGATTCAAGTAGTGTAAAGACTGGACATGGATAAATTCCTGTGCTGCCTCCCAGCCATCAACAGAAAGAAGAGGAACAATACTTGCTTAGGAAATATGGCAGTGAAGTGCCTCTGGAAACATCTTACAAAATACAACACATGAATTTTCCAGTTGTCACACCTGACACCACACTCCCTTCACCCATATTTTTTCACCCATGTCTTTGGGGCATTTCACAGCCGCATCAAGGCCCCTGTCACTCCCCATTACAGATATTATAAGCAATGTCATTTAGACATTGGTGTCTTGTTGTTGATTTTGATCTTGTTGTTGTTTTTATTTGAACCAACCATTGGAGCAGTTTATTGACATAAAAAAGCTCCACAATGCAACGCACATGTATGCTGTAAAGATAATTAAATATTTGTACACGAAGTACTATAGATCCGTGTTGACCATTTCTTGGAAATGTCCTCTGTGGAGAACAAAATGTACTCTGGTCTTTTGACAAGTTTGAGTGAGAGTGAGAAGCAGCCGTTTAAATTTGACATTTGAATGAGAGCGCACACTAATGACAGAACAGATCGAGCATGTAATCAAGACACGGCTGAATCATTTATTCATTTCCTGTCATGAAAAAAAAGAAAATATGATGAAGAGAAGAGACGCAATGCCTAATGCATTTGAGGACCACTTTAGTTTGTCATTTAATATCAAAGCACTGATGACATCTAAGACACAGTCAGCTGTGAATCCATTATTAATCTACTACTGTAAATCATTGTTTTGTTGTTGTTCTGAGCATACATCTGCCTCCTGTACCATTTGCTGTGTTTATGATAACACCTTTTTTCTCTCTCTGACATGGCATGGACACTACACATATTCTTTTATTAAACATTGTTATTGTTGGATCAGAACTACATCTTGGACAGAACTCATGTTTGCATGACAGATTATCTGTCAACACCACCCCATCAGCACAATAAACCTACAGACAGTGTATGGCAGAGAATATTGAGGCCACATCGCATGTTTATGTTTTAAAACTGCTGCTGGGACCTTCAGACATTCAATTAAGTGTGTCTGATGAAAGAATTGTCTTAAATGTCTTCAAATTGTTTATTTACTTTGTCCAGACAGCAGTCTAAATGCATTTAAGTGGGTATTGGCAAAGTGTAATGAAAGATAAATTCAAAATGCTCTTATGTTCTAGATTCTTCTGAGCCTTTTTGTGGCTGTTATTTTGGACAATCTGGAGTTGGATGAAGACCTGAAAAAGTTAAAACAGGTAAGATATTGTTCTATTTATTTTGCTTATGTTATACACTATTGCTCATAAGTTTAGGGTCCTTAAGATTTTGATGTTTTTGAAAGAAATTTTTGAAAGAAGGCTGCATTTATTTGATCAAAAATATAGTAAAAACATTATAATATTGTGAAATATTACTCTGGTCTTCAGTGTTGCATAATCCTTCAGAAATTATTCTAATATGCTGATTTGGTACCATTTAGTAATAAGAACGTTTCTTATTATTAATGCTTAATATTTCTTATTATATGCTGCATAATATTTTTCAGGACTCTTTGATGAATAGAAATTTCAAAAGAACAGCATTTATTTAAAATAGAAATATGTAACAATGTTAAATGCTTTACTGTCACTTTTGATCAATTTAATGCATCCATGCTGAATAAAAATATATTTCTTTTTTAAATATTACTGACCCTTTTGAATGGTAGTGCCTGTTTTTGTATTATATTTTGTAGCAGTTGGTAGGTTTTAAACATTTAAACCTGTCCTCCTAGTTTTCTGGGGGAATGAATTAAAACAACTTGTTAAATCCCTCCATTCACTGTCAGACCTACCCTAACTAATAAGACCTAGTTTAAAACTAAATTAGCTTATAATGCTTTGACAATGTGCTCTCTAGAGTTCCATGAAATCACAATACACCCAAAAGCATTTCTCAACAAGCACAATTATAGCCTTAAAAAATGTTTGATGTGTCTTTCCTGCATTTGAGGAAAATCAGCAAACAGGGTGAGCCGTGTTAATTAGTACAGTTCTCCATCTTGTTCTCAGTCTATTTTTACTCTTTTATGGGGCCGTATTGCACAGGTAATGATGACTCATAGGATAATTAGCGCGAGAAAGCGTGACCCGTTTGGCAAGTGCACTTAGAAAAAAATAAGGCACCTTCTTCATAGGATGCAAATGAACTTCTGCTGCGGACAAGTATCATAGGAAATGGCTTTTGAAAGCAATTAGAGGTCGGATGTCTCTGTGGATAACAGCGTGTCACCTCTCTCCTCGAGCACATCAGCAACGTAGTTCAACAATTGTTGAAAATGTTGGGAGAGGGAGAGAGAGAGAGAAGCCAAAAAATAAAGAAAGAAATAAAGAAAGAAAACAACGGCTCATCACAATTTGCATGATTACTTTTGCAATTTGTCATAACAATCTGCAGTGTTACAAGATATGCTAGGACAAATTGTAAAAGTAATAGTGTAAATTGAAAGGGAAGGCTACTGGTTTCTTGTGATTTTTCTTACTCTCAGTGCTTTTCTCATTCCGAGTAAATGACATGAGCTGTATGGTCCTTCAATCCACCAGGCTGTCAAGCTCCAGGCATCTTCACATGCCCAGATCGGTTATCCCTCAGACACAGCTGACTGATCCACGGTTCCACCTGTAAAATTGCCTATTTTATAGGTGTTTCAAGCACAGATGGGGGCAATCCAAAAATAGAACACTAGATTGTGATTGCTCTCCAAGAATACAGGTGGCTTTTATAAAGCACAATTCAACGGCTGACCTTAATTGAAGCAAAATCAGTTCTAGCTGATGTGGAACAAATAACAACCGGACGCTTTTTTGTCCTTTCCCTCACAGTGGCTTTATGACAGCTGTCCTAAGTTGTTTTTTTATTTCCGTAGGATTTTCCGTTGCTGCCTCAGAACCTTTGTCACCTTGTAATAAAGTCATCAGTAACTGTTTCCTGAAAAGTTTGGCCACCTGCTAGATTGAAGGATTTCTGAAAATGAAACATTAATCAAGACACTATATTTAACCTTCAATCTGTTACAGCCTCACAGACATGTTTTTTCATTGTTGTAAAGCTTGGCAGGAAATTGTTTGTCTTATAGGCTTAGCTTTGTGTCATTTTAGCACGTCCATACTGAAAATAGAACCATTCATTCACCACTCATTTTCACTTTACCACGGCCAATAAACAATTCATTCAAACAATTAACCCAGGGTTATGATGTGTCATGATGTGTTATACTGCATTATTCTCTTTAAAGCCTTATCCCTTTTAATAGCTCAAGGCAGGGTCCAAAATTTTTGCAAGCAATTAATTTTATTTATCTTTTTATTATGACATATTGAATGTGTCTGAATCAATTCAACAAGATTCAGTGTTATACTAAAGGAAAATGTGACACTGCGAATGGCTACTGAAAATTCAGCTTTGCCATCACAGGAATTTTTCTGCGATATATATTGCGGTATGAAAACAATTTCACAAAATGATTTGAATAGCTGTTTGTAAAGAATTAATCATTCCAGGAGGATTGGTGTGATTGTGTAGAGGAGTGAATATGCATAGAAAATAATACACAAATTACAAGCATGGATAAATACAATAGAACAAAGATACAAATGAAATAAACAGTGCTTTGTTTTTCAGGTACATCTAACAGTATTCAGGTACAGAAGTTGAATAATCAAATGTAAAATAACACTGCATAGTCTTCACTGAATACATTAAATATAAGTAATTTAATTAATTAACATAATTTATCTTTGTTAAAACTACAAAAGTGATTTTCTCTCTCTCTCTCTCTCTCTCTCTCTCTCTCTCTCTCTCTCTTTTGTTGTTTGATTAACATTGATGACACAAACAGCTGTACACAAACAGGTATATTAGGCTGCTGTCACTTTAAGACAATTGCATGAATCCAATATAATGATCCAATATGTGCATAGTTATAGCTATGGTCAGGATGTTTTTTCTTTGGTCTTGTTTCATCAAGATATTTCATCTTGTTTCATGCTAGAAATGTCAGACATGACATCTCTAGGGACAGTAACAGTATCTCACTTTGATTGATGGTAAAGCCCTGGACAAATCTAGAGAATTCTAATCTAGAGAATGTATCAGCTGGGTGGTTTTAAGGGTGTTATTTTGTTGAATGGTTTATTTAGATTCCACAAATAGACCTGGTGGTTCCATTTCACTCTCACTGCAGGACAGTGTAAGTGTTGAGATGAGTCTGACCCTGATCTATCTTCCTCCCACACTGAAATTTTTGCCAGGTACAAAAATAACTGAACAAACATTTGTCTAGTAATTTTACCTTTCTATTTTTCCAATTTATGTTAGTTTATGATTGTGTTTAGAGGAAGCACTTTTACACTGTGTCTTATCAAAGCATGACAAGTTTCCTGTGAGGACATTTGCTGTGCAACAACACAATCACAGCCAATCATAACATATATAATATATATGTGTGTGTATATATATAGGGTTTTGTTGTTGTTGTTGTTGGAAATTTCACAGCTGGCAGAGCTGCTCAGCACAGAACACCACAGAAAAAGTTTGTATTGATAGTAATAGCCACATCATAGAAAAAGCTTTAAATAGATCATCAGTGTAGTGTGATTGTCCACTTGTGCTTTACAACGCATTCTGAGATCCCATACAACAAGCAATGGTGACATTTTTTTCCGTAAGCAAACTGAACAGCATGTTACTGTATCCCTCTTTCATTTCCTCAGAGAATAGAACTGTTTCACAGTGAAACGGTTCGCATGTCTTCAGTCAGAAGGACCTAGTGTGGCACTCCATGATGTTTTTTTTTTACTGTGGTTTCTAAAGGCTGCGTGAGAATGATTCAAGACTCAAGGATATGCTTGTAGTGTGGCCTGTTGGACTCATTTATTCAGAGCTTTGAATGGGCCATTACTGTATTCATTGATATTGACTACGATAACTGGTATTTTTGGCATACAGTAGCTGGTAGCTAAGAATGCAAATGTTCAAACCTAAAGTTTGAGCATCTATTATTAGAGAAATTGCTCTGAGGAGACGGAAGACCGAGATGATGACTCATAACTTGTTGGAACATCAAATAGATTCATTTTGGTAACACTCCAGATGAGGGTAGTCAGTATTCCTGCTTCTGTGTACCCTTCAAAGGACAAGACTGGCCGGTAAAAGCAGGCATTTAAGGTGAAAATGCAGTTTAGAAATGCATTAGTGTGGAACATTAGGTTAAAATAGCATGCCATATCTTTTTATAAATTATATGACTAATTTAAACCAGCTCCTGCTAATGGAAAATTGTTTGTTGTCCTCTTTGTTTTATTTAATTTCATAATTTTTTTTTTCTTTTCCTGAAGGGAAAGCTCAGAATTTGGCTAAAATTGACCTGCTTTTACCTCACGAAAGTTCTCCAAACAGAAACAAAGCCATTTTCATCCAATTTTTTCTCACATGTGCATTAAGCCTGACTCATACAAGATTATTTTTAGAATTGCTCTGAATAATTTCAACAAGGTTTGCCCTCTGTGCCATCACAGGTGTTGAGAAAGAGCAGTCCAACAGAAATGGTATTTACCAAACAACGAGGTAATCAATCCGATTTTCTCATGGTAACATTCGTCATAATTTGCTGATTGCAATACATGGGATTCATGAAAATGGCTTGCATCTGTCAATACTGGCAGATGATTTGTCTTCATTTGAAGTACATTTCAAAGCCATGGACACAAATGGCTTGGACATTTGTGGATTAGCAGGCATTGATGGATAGACATGGGTTAGAGTTCTCGCTTTATGGCCCCAGAAGGGCCATTTTGACTCTGTCCACAAGCCTTGACTCACTAAAGCACAGCTTCGTCAGACACTGGTTTCCTCAGCAACAACACAGGTCACAGATGCTCTGTGCTTTAGCCATAGGTCCACATCATACCCTCATCTGTGGTTTGGTACAGGAACAAACAGGTACAGGATCAGGAAGGAGATACTAGAAGCAACTTCCACCAGGGTGAAGGAAAGACCTCGGAAATTGTACACAGCCCTGTACAGAAGTCTTCTCTTTGTAAGCGTAGATTCAATTTGTCAGGCATCGCGGCAGGCACCTGCGTACGCACACAGAAAGGATCATTAGCAATTAAACCCGACAGGATAAGAGGAGGGAGAGCTAATGAATATCCAGTGTGTTCCACACGTTACAGATCAGCCAGTGATAAAAGGAAGTGTTTAATGAGCTTCCCTCTTCCCTCTGTCCGGACTTGTACGTACCTGCTCAGGCTGCACTCTGCTCCCTGATTGAAATAATGCATTTATTCCATGAAATTACATTTATAATTTTTAATGAATTGTTCAGACAGCTTTGCTTATGAGGTGACGTGATGACTGAGAAGGAGATGCCCAGAGAGTTGTTTTATATCAAGGGTTTTCAAACATTTTGATGCCAAGGACCACTAAATATGACTTTATACACTAAGATTAAGATTTTTTTTTTTTTAATGTTTTTAGTCTCTTCTGCTCAACGAGGCTGCAATAATTTAATTTAAAAAAATTCAGGAAAAACAATAATATTGTTACATATTATTACAATTTAAAGTAACTATTTTCTATTTTAATAGTTATGTAATTTATTCCTGAGATGACAGCTGAATTTTCAGCATCATTACTCCAGTCTTCAGTGTCACATGATCATTCAGAAATCATTCTAATATGCTGATTTGGTGCTCAAGAAACATTTCTTATTATTATCAATGTTGAAAATCATGATTCTTTGCTGAATAGAAACAGCATTTTTTTAACAATGTAAAACCCTTTACTGTGATTTTTGATCAATTTAATGCAACCTCGCTGAATAATTAAGTCTTTAAAAAAATATTACTGATGCCAATTTACAGTATTAAAGGATAGTGTTTATTTTAACAAATAGCAACTATACATTTTCTTGTATGAAAACCCATTTATACTGTGTGAGAAAAATATTGTGTGATATTATAAACACAAAATTTTGTTTTCTCAATTAAATAATTAACTTTTATATTGTCTAGCAAATTGTTGGTATTTCTACCGAGATTAACACTATTATTTTTATTTTCACAAAATATGATGGAATTCAATTGACCGAAATGTTGAGGATTTATACATTTTTTTCAAATGAATATCTACCGTAAAGTAAATATTTTTTTTCAGCCTAATTTATACTGTGCATATTTGGGTTGAGTTGGCAAGAGTCAAAGGTGCAAAAGTGGTTAGTGGAATTTCAAATGTTGAAAGAACAGTCTAGTAGTACAAATCATGACCTGAATAAGCCAGTCTCCCTCATGACACCTGACTGCCATTCGTTACACATCACCTTTTATGCCACGTCTCCTGATGCAGTCTGTTCATACGGCCGGTCACGAGCCATTTCCCTCTCTGATGGCAGAGATTGATGGTTGTTAGCGGCTCAAGAAATCATTACTTTCCTCCGGTTAAATGGCAGTGAGAAGTGTCTAGAGCTGATAGGGGAAATGTTTATCTTTTTATTGACAGAAATCAAATGGAGGACTTTCCCTAAGGGAAGGAGAAGAGGGAGGGTCTGGTGGTGGGACCATGGTTCGTTGGTTAACTGAGGTCCCTGTACTCTTTTAAGAACTACATACTTCACTCTTCAAATCAAATTTTCTAGCGTGTCAAAGTTTTATTGCCAGTTGTACAATAATATAGTATAGGCTACAGCAGTACTTGTTGACAAAAGCCCACTGTTTTTTTTTACATTGCCTTGAGACAATGTGAATAGTGCTTGCCTCTTCAAAACTACCACAATCTTTCCAAAACCCTTAACCATATAGTATGAGCAATACTATACTTTAACAAGCAACAAGTAAGATACACTCACTGTGAGTCATATTGTGGAGTAGAAGCATCCATTCATGAATACTTTTTCTACAAAGTAATGGTGCTGTTACTTGGAGGCAGTGATCAGGTTGTGTTTAACAGTCTTATTTCCTTTAGATCGAAGCTATTCTGTAGCTAGTTGGATATGTTTTCAATGACATTAAAGAACCATCTAAAGATTCAACTTAAGAAAAGGTCACAGTGTCAACTGCTGTATACGTGCTTGGTGTCAATTGTTCTTTTGGGTCTAACCACACTGCCATCTAGTGCCTACAGCTCCCACTCCATATGGAATAAGTTCTTTGGGTAAATCTCGCAGAAGAATCATATCAATCAGATCACATTTCTTGCCATAATTTAGAAATTATATTTTGCTTAAATGTAAGAATATTAAGATTTATTTACTTTTTTTTTGCTTTGGGAAAGTTTTTTTAATTCCCTTTGAAAAAATCTCATTCTCTTTTTAACGTACTATCAAATTCATCCACATGGACGCAATGATATTTATTATTTCATTGTTTTTTTTTATTTTTATTAAATATAGTTTAGAAAACAAGGGAATAATGTATACTACTTTTTTGTAAATTATTTAAAATATTTAAATATTATATAATTATTTTTATGCACTATAACAATGAGAATTGGATTGTGTGGGTATCTTTAATTGCCATGAAAATAATGTAACAAATCTTAATGGTCCTAAAAATAGATTTAATATGACCCAGGCATATTCTTAACAAGTTTCTTTACTGTTCTAGCAGAAACGTGTGCCCTTGTGACTGATATTTTAACTTGACTGCCTGGCTTCTTGGAGTCAATTTACAGTGTGTAAGAAGAAGCTCTACACAGTTTGGTGGTATACAGCCAGGTCTAGTAACAGACAAAGAAGTAGAGTATGAAATTGTTGCTACGTTTGTGGATGAAACAAAGATAAACTGCAAAAATTTTTTTTCTAAAGGTTTAAAATTGCTTCCAGCAGCTGAAGCACACAATGTGTTCTTTTCACATGAGACAATATCATCTCCGGTATTTTGTTTCTTTTTTTCTTTTTCATTTTTTGTTTTGTTTTCTGTTCATTTCCCATCTCTTGCACTCATCTGCACAAAGCACATCTGGTCCTGCTCAGAAATTCCTAAAAAAAAATTGCAATGGGGCTCAGATGTACGGACACACACACATTTGTATATCATCACACCCTGACTAAAAAGTGTGGCGTCAATAATTTGTCACGCATGCACACAAACATACATGCTGGTCTCCTCTGGCTGTGATAGACAGAAAGGACCCTCAGCAACAGGCCTGTCCATCAAATGTGCCTTCCAGTGCGCCATCCTCTGATCTAACAGTCACGCCCACACACCCACCCTCACTGCTGCACCTGATCCAGATGTCTGCTGCCCCAGACACTGTGTGTGTGTGGGTGTGTGTTCCATCTTTCACCTAGACCCATTTTCATCTTTTCAGCAGCCCACTTTTTTATGATAGGGTTTCAACATGAAATCAAAATTGACCTTATTTACTTCGACACTTTCCTGGTAATGCATGATTCATAATGATAAGTTTGCGTCCAAAAAAGAAAAAATTATCTTTCATCAAAATGTAATTGTTACATTTTGTCAACTAGGTTGCGCAGACCAGTATTTGGTCATATTCCAGCATACTTTCTTGACATTTTGTAAGTATTTTACAATTTACTGAATTGGTGGCAAATTCATATGAATTTAGACAATCTGATTTGTACATTTTTGATCTGTTTACATCACACTAAGTGCTAGATTTAGGTATGGATGTTCATAGTGACGTTTTACCTACAAATTGTGCGTTTTTATATGAAATCGCCAACTCATACTGTACTAAAATATAACAAATAATAGCAGGATTTTTTTTAAAGAATATGCTGAAGAATATGCTTTAGGAACATTTCAGTTGCTAAAAATGATGTGCATGTAAACTTGGTAAGTGTATAGCCATCTAGGCATAATAGTGTTGCAGCCTTTCTAAATTGTTGTGATTTTACTGATAGTTAAAGGTTAAGGCAATAGCAAAAAAGTGATAGATTTGAAAAAAATACATTTCCGGGAAGTAAAATGGGTTGTGAATGCCTTTACATGTTTTCTTTAAAGGACCGTGACTTTGTCACATTTAATTGCAGATGTTTTTGTTAGTCCTTGAATGCAAAGTAGCCACAATTAGTTACGCTGGGGGGAGCAAAGATCAGATTCAACTGTGTTCATGAATGAAACTCTAGTGGGGGATATGGCTGGTCATGAGAACTGCCTCAATGTCACTGTACAATATACACACAGTTTTTTGAGGAACATCAGACGGTTTGCCTTGCCATGCTGCACCATTCTCGCCATGCTAAGTATTCAGCCAGTCAGTCTCTCAGGTGGCAAAGGTGTGCCTCTAAGAGGTCTGAGAGTTTATAGCCTATGCAGAACCATGCCTCATTAGATACTAAATGAGAAGGAGAGAATGACCCCTCTACCCCTGAGCTGCTTATGGAAGTTCACCAAGTCTGGAGCAGAGTAGACCGGCACACGTAGTGTATGTTTATCAGGCATGCTAGAACTAAATCAGCAGAAATCTAACTGAAATGGAGCCTGAAAAGTGACTGATTTGAAATGTTCTACTCAGGGGACATTTACTGTACACAGGATGTGCTCTACTGGTCTGGATCATTTTTAAAGATTTACCTTCTTCTTACCTTGTTTTAACTTTAACACAACATGTTAAAAATGCAGAACTAAATGGCACATAATGTGTCTTGTGCATGTTTACATAGACCCACATTTTTAAAAAGACCATTTACTCATCATCTTCATGTCATTCCAAATACGTATAATTTTCTTTCTTTTGTTAAACACAAAATAAGTTTTTTTTTTTTTTTTTTTTTTTTTTTAAATATGTGTGTTTTTGTTCATATAATGAAAGTCAAGGGGCATCCATATTGTTTTGGGCCCCATTGTCTTTGAATGGACAAAAACAGTTTTGTTCTTCAAAATATCTTCTTTTGTGTTCAATGGAAAGAAACTCATGCGAGTTTGAAATGACATGAGAGTGAGTAAATTATGAATGAATTTTCATTTTTGTGTGAACTATCATTTTTATTGCTGCTATATTCTTGCCAATTTCAGACCGTAGACTTTTGAGCCTGACATGTCAAATATTCTGGTTCTTTTAAAACCAATATGCAATTTTGACTGCCGACACAGTCTCTGAAGGTCGCACGCACACATACACACCATTAGACATTATTACCTTTGTTTACATTAGCTCTCCACTGTTTTATGGTGACCTAACTGGAGCATAAATGTGTCTAATGGCCTGTAGAGTAAATTTGTGGGACAGTGACATACAGATTTGTAGACCGACCAATCGCTCATGAAGCTGGGAGAACAGTGCACAATTACGGGCTCCTTTATGAATGTGCCGCAGACCAAGCAGCAGTTGGTCAATAATCGGGACCCTTGTCTTCTAGAAAGGCAGCGGACTTGGAGAATAGCCTAGTAAGGTTCACCTGAGCCTGAAATTGGAAAGAATGTGTGAATAGGAGTGAATGGATCACCCTAATATATCCCAAGGCCAACACATTTATTTCAGATGCATGGCTCCCACTACTATGATTTATGGAAAATGCTACATATGATTCATCATTATGAAGAGCTGCGGCCATACACCATTCTTACAAAAATATATGCATTACACGCAGACCTTTCACAAGCCATCAGGGGGAAAAAATATAAGAAATGCAGCTTGCTACAGGCAGTCATGTAAAGATGGAAATCAGCATGATTTGTTTCATTGTATATGTACCCTTATCATTTCTCCTATTTCAAACTGATCTGTTTATTGATCAGGGTGGATTTCACTTTCTAGCTGTGCTGATTGGATTTGGCTCTCCCTTCCTCTTCAGCACTCCATCACATGTACTGTACTTACCACATCTTGAAAATGAAAATTCTGTCATCATTTTCTCGGCCTTGTCAATCCAAACTGGAATAGCTTCATTTTTCTGTGGAACACAAATTAGATATTTTGAAGAATGTTCACACTGATCTTTCCTTCTAGGAGCTCACAGTAACCAAGGAAGTGTTATTTTGGTATCATTTATATACTATTATAGTATTTATTAATATTTTTTACATTCATATTTTATTTAAATTTTCAATTTTTTTATTTTATTTTAATTTTAGTAGTGTTATGTACTATAAATATTTCTATTTAGTTTTAATTTACTTTTTATTTCATTTTTAGTAATTTTAGTTCTTAAACTTACTTTAATCCATTTAGTGTCAGGAGTATGCTGAGTTTCTCTGTGTTTTGCTTTTGTTTTCCCTGTTCCTGTTTGCCTGTGTCATCATCCCTTGTTAGTTTCCATGGTTCCCGATTTGAGTTCCGCACCGGTTTCATGCTCAATTTAAGCCCTTAAGTTGCGTCCCAAATGACACACTATACACTATGCACTTATACACTATGTACTTATGCACTATGTACTCATCCATGTAGTGCGTGAATTGTATAAGGTTATTTTGTCAAGCGGCCCCCCCCCCCACCACGTAATTAAAGCTGCGACAGTGGAGTGCATGAAGTGTCCAACATTTCACACTTGTTTTTTTCCGTTAATTTAGTGCATCATCCGGGTATTTAAAGTGCTCTTTTTTTTTCTCTTTTTTTTAAATTTTCTGTGTAAACGCACTAATCGCACTATTTGTACATAACAACATCATAGAATAGTGCATAAGTATGCGAATTGGGACGCACCTTTAGTTTCCTTTGTTCAGTGTTTAGTTGTTGTTTGTTGACATTTAAGTTGATATGGTTGCATCCTAGTGTTTTTCCTGAGATCTCCTGAGTGTTCCGAGTTATATTGTAAATAGTGTTTTCAGTTATTTTCCTTTGTCTTGCAATCGTTGCAGTTTTTTAAGTTTTTCATTCTATGTTTAAATTTTATTTAAGCATTATTTCAATTAATGTTTTAGTTTTAGTTAACAATAACAACACTGGACCAGGTCTGTCAAGCTCCAAAAAATTTTAATCTGTACAACTTGTGAAGCACTACAATATGGGATTTACAGACCGAAATTAAGTTATTACTCACAGAAAATCTTTGAATTGAATTCAACGTATTTTTTTCAAAATGACACCAAGCACCATTGGTGAAAGTTATACAGGTTTGGAATATTTTTTACGTTTGGGTGAAATTTTGCTTTAAAATTTCAGTTAACTAAAATGTGTTCAAACTTTGAATCCATTGTGATAAGTTATACGAACACTCGTTTTAGCTATTAGATTAGAATAAATGGGACTGTGTGTGGTGTTGCAAAGCAGGAAGGATTCTTCACTTTAACTATTTATACTAGAGGGATGTAAATTGTGTTGGTATTACTTAGAAGCGCCTGTTCTCTCCGCAGTGCTCTGTGTTGTGTGTGTCTCTGTGTGAGAGCTAATCAGAGGCTGTTGCCGAGTAAAGCGCAGAGTTGAAGCCACCCTGCAGAGTGCAGAGCTATTGATTGGAGCCTTGGGGACTTGTGAGATTTCAAACGCACACTCTTTTACAATAAAGCTGCCCTGAAACAGATGTAGACTTTGTTTTGGGTAGGAGACAGGGAAATCCAACTTTGCTCCTGTGCAGACTAAACCGGGTTTTATGTTTTTCACCAAGCAGCCAAGAATATGAAAGCACAGCAAGCGGTCGGTTTCTCAATGCATTCTTTCTCTCTTAGTGGTTTTCATACCCAGACTGAATATTTGTTGTGAATGTTTGTTGTGTATAAACAACGGATCCCTTTCACAATGGTCACAAACATTCATCCAGACTGATTTAATGCACTTTTGGTTATATTGCAAAGTCCAGCATGTTGGTGGTGCTAAAGCTATTTTTCCTGATACTGGCATGTCACATTCGGTTTGAGTAGGCAGTTACTCTCACCCCAATGCATTGAAAACATCAAGGTCTGTGTTGAGCACATTTCCTCTTGGCTCAAGCATCGAACAGCATCGTCCTCACTACAGGCTCTCCTCAACATTAGCACAACGTCTCCACAGTAGTAGTGCTTCACTTCCAGCCTGGAACATGACCTTCTATCTGTAACTCTATGAAAGAACAGCATGTGTGGTGCACTACTAATGTCTGAATGAATGGACAATTCAAGTGATGAATAAAAATAAATCATGATTCATAATACAATAATATAATGCAATGACATTTTTAGCATTTCTCTCTTTTTGTTGGTTACTCTTGCCAAATGCTTTTCATTTTCTGAACGGTCCAGGTCAGCTGCTTATTTCTAAAGATAAGCAGTCATCAGAGAACCTAATTTTGGTGTTTCTGACTCCTAATCAGAAATCCATCATATTTATCTGCAGGCGCTCAGATGGATGCTTCCAGCCAAAGAATTTCAAGATGTTTCCTTTCATATGTAATTAAATTAGATTAATTGTTCTGTTATTTGTGACGTTTCTGTTTGTTTGACCAGTTTTAGCCTGTATGTGTGAAGGTGTCCTTATTTTGGTTTTGTTTTGCTTCCCTAATAGGCACTATGTTAGTAGATAATGAACCAAAAAGGGTTTGTGGGTCTATTCTGAGGGTCTTAGTGAGAAAATAAAATAAAACCAACCATATAATCATGCCTAGATAGCAAAATAAATAGGCTTAACTAACTCTATGGTATTTTGGCACAAATTTATGTCACAAGGAAGAAGCTAGACAAATTAAAAAGATGCCAACGTACAGGTTGCATCCTCAATACCATAAACAAAACTACACAATATACTTAAAAAGTATACCACCATACTAAATTAAATATAGGTTCATTTGAAATGAGGATAAGCATGGTTTGTGCCAATCACTGTTTTGTGCCTTATTGGTGAAATAAATGAAAACACTTAAAAATTATGTTACAATGGCATATTTGTTTGATTTTAGTTTTTTTGCTTTTTGTTTTTTTTCCATGGGAAACAATGTTGTGCTGTATTGGGTTTCCATTTGAGGGCAATGTAAAATCTGGGTCCTGAAGAAAAACTAGTTGACAGCCAGTCTTATAATGGATGGATAACTGCGTTGAGGCTGTGCACTGCTGCCATCTTTGGACAGCCTAGCAGAACAGCGCTCTGTTAACATAATGTTTTGCTTTTAAATCCTGGCAAATGAACATCTTGTTCTCTAAAAAAATAATTAATGAACTAATGTTGTTATGGTTAGGGTTTTGTTAGCATTAGAGTTATTGTTTTAGTGAATTAAATTGTAGTTACATGTTTTTTTGTTTTTTGTTTTTTGAATCAATAGGGCATTCAGTAGATGTTTTTTTATGTGCATTTATAGATATGTTTAGAAAATATGAAGCAATCTGTCATCTTAGTTTTATCTTATTCACTTTAATTTATGCATCTCTTCTGACAGGAGAATGAGAAGTGATCCTCTAGCGTGCTCTGGCCTAATCATCTGAGGCCTTTATGTTGCTTGATAGACATGGGGAAAGATAAAAGGTTATGGCACATAAAGTCAGTTAAGCCTCAGAGGGGCACATTAATTCAGAGCAGTGCACCGTACAGGCTAACCCTTTCCTCTCTCGCCACCAGAAGTGAGGAACTGAATATAAAATACACCATCTATGCATTCTACTTGAAGACCAGCTGAGTTTCCAAAAGAAATAGAGATGGATAACTTATGTCAATTTTGGACTGTTTACCAAATGTTTTGCGGGCTGTGTGAAAACACAATGTGGCCCATCAGTGTCCCTCGGTTGAGTCACAGAATCAGACATTTGTTTCAAGTGAGTCTCCTGGCTTCTCTCCACAGCTGAAACAGAGCGAAGCCAATGCTGATACAAAAGAGAAACTTCCTCTGCGATTACGCATCTTTGAGAAGTTCCCCAATAGACCACAGATGGTGAAAATATCCAAGCTGCCTTCAGACTTCACTGTGCCCAGAATCAGGTACTGTGTGCACTGAATGATACTGTACCTCATATCTTGTGAATTGTTGAAGAGAGGTGTGATATTACTTTTCAAAGTGATCAGACTTTTTTGTCAGAAAATGAAAAATCTTGTTTTTTTTCCCTTCTAGAATTAAAGGGTTAGTTCACCCAAAAATGAAAATTCTGTCATTAATTACTCATGTCGTTCCACACCCGTAAGACCTTCGCTCATCTTTGGAACACAAATTAAGATATTTTTGATGAAAATAGTTTGTCTGACTCCTCCATAGACAGCAATTTAACCACCACTTTCAAGGTCCAGAAAGGTACTAAAGACATTGTTAAAATAGAAGAGAAGATATTATTGAATAAAGTCGATATTTTTGTTTTGTTTTTGTGCACAAAAAGTATTCACGTCGCTTCATAAAATTACGACATTGTTAAAATAGTCCATGTGGAATGGTCGCAATTTTATGAAGCAATGAGAATACTTTTTGTGCGCAAAAACAAAACAAAAATATCGACTTTATTCAATAATATCTTCTATATTAACGATGTCTTTAGTACCTTTCTGGACCTTGAAAGTGGTGGTTAAATTGCTGTCTATGGAGGAGTCAGATACCTCTTGGATTTCATCAAAAATATCTTAATTTGTGTTCTGAAGATGAACGAAGGTCTCACGGTTGTGGAACGACATGAGGGTGAACTAACCCTTTAAAACATAGTTTTGAATTGTGGATTCACATTTGAAAGATTCATTCTTCTAAAAGCAACAAGCATACTGGCAAAGATACTTATTCCTTTACTCTGAATGCCTCCTACTTCGTCCTCAAGAATCCTCTGAAAACATGAAGTCCCTTGTGTATTTGTGTGTGACTGTTTCGTTATGCGTGCCCGTGGGCGTGTGCCACAGGGAGAGCTTCATGAAGCAGTTCATCGACCGACAGCAGCAGGACCCCAGCTGTCTGTTCCGTCGCCTTCCCTCAGCGTCGTCCTCATCCTGCGACCATTCCAAGAGGTCTGCCATTGAGGATAATAAATACATAGATCAGAAGGTACCACACTCCATCACTCCCACAGTCTGCCCCCTCAATACACAAAGGGACCAAACAATCAGCTTATGAATGTTCTGAAAGGAACAGATCTATTTCCCACGCAACAAGACCTAAATAACCAGCAGTTATATAACAATATTATGTTGATTATATTGGGATGTTTTGTTTGCTGATATCAAATTCAGCTTTACCCACATAATTATACAGTAGTTGTTTGTAAATGTATATGTTTAAATTATACTGCGTATTGATCTGTGTGCATCTTACTGTGTAAACCTCTTTTTCTTCCTAGCTCCGAAAGTCAGTATTTAGCATCCGAGCCCGTAACCTCATAGAAAAGGAAACCACTGTCAATAAAATTCTGCGGTGAGCTTTATGATTTTCAGCAACTTGTTGTTTATCAGCTTTATTTTATTTATTTATTTCATTTTAATACTTCTATGACTGAGACTGATATTATGATATAATGCTTAGCATTGTCCTGGCAGGGCTACAAAATTATTACCATATATTCATTTAAAAAAGTCCAAACTAATTGATCTGTAATAAGGGCAAATTTATTTACTGTATGAATCATGATTATGTGCATACACACAATTAGTGAATGAGACCCACTGGTTTTTCCACCAAGCAGAAACATTGAAGTGAATTTGGATTAGGATATTTATTCATGTTATAGATATGTAATTCTCTGTGTTTTGAAACGGCATTGCTTTTTTTTTCTCTGGCTGCCACCAACAATTAATTCCTATACAGGGTAAATGTGTTTTCATTTCAAACCTCCATTTCCATGATTTTGACTCCATGTTTGTCATCCAGCCAGCCCAGCAGTCAGAGCAGATAATATAACTGTTAGTAAATCACCTGTGAGCATGAACGATCAAATGAATATTTAAAAATCTGGCAGCAATGCAGCCAGATATTCCCACACTTTGCTTCAACCGCTTCTCTCTGTCGTTAAGTTTCAGGTCACGTCGATGCCGTCCCCCACCTCCCTTGTGTTACACGCACACTCACACACTCATACACCTCACCTTGTCCACCCCTCCTCCTCCTGCTAAGCAGACAGACGGCACATCAGTAGCCATCCCACGTCGTCTGTGCTGTCTGGGGCATTCGGTCTGTCTGCATACACACATGCGCACACACACACTCTTCATCAGCCAGGCACTCATCACTCTGAGTGGCCATAAATAAGGGCGACATGTTCTCTTGAAGCTGAAATTGTCATTAGCTGTGTTCTGGTACATGACTCTGCAATTAATGGACAATAGAGAGGCGGAGGTGAGCAGCAGGCTTTTCAAAGCATGCATAGATCAGCGCTGATTCAGAGCATAAACAGCCAATGGGATCTCAGTGGCGGAACAATCTCCCAATACCAATTATAGCAATAGTCTCACCAGTTACATTTCATCTTGACATAGCTTTGAAAGATTTGCTTTTAATAAGCTGTCAGAAAACACCACAAGGGGCTTCTGGACTATTCATTTTTTACAGATCTCTTGTTCTTATAAATAGTACTGCAGGTTTTTTTCTTTTGTTTTTTTCAAAGACTTAATCTGCATGTTTTGTTACGTGTTTAAGCAGTTGTCACAAACACATAGGCGTAATTTGCAGGTGAGACATGTGGGACATGTCCCCACCACTTTTTGGCAGGGTCGATATTGTCCCCACCACTTTTTGAAACATCTTGCGGCACAGATGTATCTAAATCAAAAGAAACATCTCTAGTTGATTAGCAATTTGTTCGTTTGTGTTAAATAATAGGCGATCTGATGCTGGGATGTGTTGTTTTTGAAATGATGTTGAGTGGTCGTTGCCGCTGTTGTCGGAGGCGTAACAGCGTTCTCTTGGTGCTCGTGCACAATGCGCAGTCTTCACACGGACGAGTGCTTCGACCTATCACTGTTGCGGCCGAAGACTCTATTCGTTCCGGTGAAATCACAAACAAAATGCACATAAATGTGTCGCTGCTCTTGATATACAATCACTGATGAACATCTTTGGTTTTAATGAGAAAAAAATAAAATAAATAACAGGAGAGCGGATTAGAACCCAGAACCTCTGGCACGCTGAGCAAAAATCCTACCCCTCATCTGTCAGGACAATCCAATATTTGCGGTTCAAAGTATTTATTGGCTAATGTAAATACTTTCAAAACTAACAATATATTGTATTGTAGTAAATGTAAGGACGAAACTATAATATTAAACATGAGGTCTATGTCAATAAATTTTGAGCATTTATTACACACACGCATTCCTGTCCCACCCACTTCTTAAAACAAAGTTACGCCACTGCACAAACACAAAATATGGGTCATCTTCACAAAATGGTGCAGTCTGTGTGAGAAAAATGCAGGAAAATTACTATTCCTGTTGGACTTTCCAGAAATGATAATTTCTCACCTCAAATCCAATGCACATAACTTAAAATATATATTTAAATGTACCATATCATAAAATATCACACCACATTAATTGTTAGTATTCTTTTGCAAAAACAGTATTTAAAAAAAATTTTTTTCCAGAAAATGCATAAATAATTTAGAAAAACAACTACATAGTAAAAGCGTAGTATTTTGATTTCAATAAAAACTAAATTTAGATTAGATTTTTTACATTTTGAAATGTAATGTGATGAATGAGGAGAAATTTTATATTTCGGTCACACTTTTTAGGGTCAAATTCTCACTATCAAGTAACTATTAACTAGGACTTATGCCTCAATAAACTCCTGATTACTTAACTATTCCTTATTAATAGTTAGTAAGGTAGTTGTTAAGTTTAGGTATTGGGTAGGATTAAGGGATGTTGAATATGATCGTGCAGAATAAGGCATTAATATGTGCTTTTATAAGTACTAATAAACAGCCAATATCCTAGTAATATGCATGCTAATAAGCAACTAGTTTGGACAATAAACTGATTAAATTTAAAATCCAAGAGCTAATCTACCAAGTAATGTAACTAAATTTAGTATGCTGTTAAATGAATCAGTGTTAACTCATGGGAAAACACAAGTGGTGTTGTTTCCTGAGAATGTCCCATATGCATACTGAATGTTACTTTGTGTTAAATGGAGTTAACTGATCATCATAAAATTTTTGTCCGAACTAGAACTTGAGCCTAGTAGACATGTAACCTTGTATACCTATATTAAGTGTGCCAATTTTTTCCTTGGAGATTAATTCCCTCCTACTGCTTCATCTTCACTTCACTGTTAGCCTGAATTTTTAGTGCACCACAGGTCACATTTGACCACTCTGAAAAAAGGATTAATTAGTTTCCTCTCCATGGGCACCCTGTTCCTTAGAACTGTTTCCACCTGCACAACACAGTGTAAGCTAATAAGAGCCATCTGCTGTGTCGGATGCACAACAGAGTACATGACAGTCAATAGTGGCATAGCTTGCGGGGTGTTCAGTGATGATCATCTCATAATCCTATACATTTACAGTATGTTAAACTCTTTTGCATTTGAGTAATGCTGAACAATCCACCATTGCTGGTCATCAGGGATTGCTGATTTGCTGGTCCCAGCATGGGAAGGTGGAGTGCTGGTGGACAAGCTACCCCAGCTCAGATTTACTTGAGAACAGTATGACTATGCTGGTCCACCACCTAGACAAGCATTATACCAGCACTAATCATCATAAACCAGCCTGGACCAACATTGAATACATACAGGGTGGAAGTACTGTACCCAAACAAATGCATTCGTTTAAAAACAACATTCAAAACACATTTTGAAACACATTAGCTTTTGTAATGTGACCTATTTCTGAGTGAAACAGAATACTCAGTGAAAATAATTTAGGATGAGACTTCTAAATGGAGATAGTTAATAGATTTTGATTATGAAAACTTTTAATGTGTTCTAATGAATCATATGCAGTAAGACTAAACACTTAAATTAGAAGTCAGTTGACATTTAAAGTTATCTTAAAATATGGATGGACAGAAAGACAAGCAAATGATTGCATTTTAAAAAAAAGAATACCACACTGTCATAATTTATTAATTTGCTCTTGACCTAGTTATGGTTTGTCTCTCTGCAGAGCCTGCACCAGACAACGTATGCTAAGTGGTTCCTTTGAGGGTCAGCCAACTAAAGAGAGATCCATACTCAGTGTCCAGCATCACATCCGCCAAGAACGCCGGTTGGGAATGCACATTAACATGCTTTCACATAATCATCTATTTAATTTATTTAAGGAGCACTGGATGGATGCATATTAATGAAGTGCACTACACTATGCTAGTGTGCACTGCATTAACTCGCTCTTTTTGGCACAGGTCCCTCAGACACGGCTCTACCAGCCAGAGAATCAGCAGAGGGAAATCCCTGGAAACACTCACTCAGGACGTGAGTACACACACACACACACACACACACTTGGATACACACAGATATCATTGAGTAATAGCTGACAGTGCTATCTTTGTCTATCTGTGATCTCTGACATGCGTGTGAACTCTGCAGCACTCCAGCACGGTCCGTTACCGTAATGCTCAGCGTGAGGACAGTGAAATCAAGATGATACAAGAGAAAAAGGAGCAGGCTGAGATGAAACGGTATTTCTGTCACTCCGTACACTTGCCTTGGCATGCGGTCAGTTAAACAGATCTTATCGCCCCACCCCCCCATCCCAAACAAAATATGCCATGTGCGAGTTATTACACCTTATCTTTCTCTTGTACTGCTTGCTGATGGTGGCATAGTGCTATCGGTATATGACAACAAGACATATTACACAGAAACAAAGCTTTTGTTTCTGGTTGGCTGTATTTATTTGCCATGTACAGAGAGACTATAAAAGTGAAACCATTTTAGCTGATTTACAGATACAGTTTGTTTTAAAAAAAGTAATATAATGTCCCTTCTATGCATCCAAGATCTTTCTATGTTCATACTCTTTTTTTGTATTCCAAAGCCTCCTTGAGAGTGTAAAAGCAGATGAGATTTCAAAAGGGTTTATTATTATGTCTCTGATACTTTTTTTGGGGGGGGGGGCGGGGTTATTCACAGAAAAGTCCAAGAGGAAGAACTTCGGGAAAACCATCCATACTTTGACAAGCCACTCTTCATTGTTGGTAGAGAGCACCGCTTTCGAAACTTTTGCCGAATGATTGTCCGGGCCCGTTTCAATGTGTAAGACCAAAACTAATACAAATCCATTGCATTATATTATTAGTTACAGTAGCATTTTCATACGCATCAAAGAGATGACTAATCCTTTTGTACCATAATCACAAAAAATGCCATGTTGTTTCACAAACTGTTGTGTGTGTATGTGTTTTCCATTTTTTTGCTGACACTGTGCTAATGGGCTTTTTATGAATAGGTCTAAAACGGATCCCAATACAGGTGCAGTGAACAGCACAAAATACCATCAATTATAGTAAGTCTGTAAATGTTTAGGGCTTTTGCATGATAGCATGGTAATATACACAGATTTATTTTTCATATTTTCAGGAAAGGGTGGTGAAATTCAATATAAAAAATGATAGCAGCATACACTTTTATTTACACTTACTTATGTAATGCAAATGAAATAATAAATTATTTAAATTGTAAAATATGAATACATTCTCGTAGAATTTATTTTGAAATAGTGAAAAATACAAAAAAGTAAAAAAAAAAAACTAAAAATGTAAACAACTTCTAGAAGCATTACAGTAATGAGAATTTGGAGGAGAAATGTGCTTAATTGTCATAAAAATAATGTCAAAATAATATTTGTATTTCTTATTTGTTCCTCATATTTTGGGGGTCAAAACATGTTTTCTTGTGATTCCTTAATTTATATGTCTGTTCTGATTCTACAAATGTAATATGAGAATGGTCTTTGTAAAGTTTTGATCTGTAAAACATGCCAGGGTGAGTTACTGTAGTGTGGGATTAGATTTAAACTTTTGGGCTGCAGTGTCCTAGAAAGATTTCACCAGTTCCAAAGATCTGCAAAATTAAGACAGTTACATAAGCTCAGACTGGAGGAAAAGAGTAGGAAAAATGCAGAGTAGAAAAACCATGTTTTGGCACATTCAACCTGCACTAAACCTTGCATGTGTGTGTGTGTGTCTGTGTGTGTTCTCCAGTGATTTGCTGGGCTTGGTAACCTATCTGGACTGGGTGATGATCGTGGTCACCATCTGCTCTTGTATTTCCATGATGTTTGAGTCCCCTTTTACTAGGGTCATGCATGTCCCTACCCTGCAGGTATTCTAAACCCAACCGGTCACCATTCTATCCCACACAAAACACCTGACTAACTTTTTTACCTTGTAAATATTCCTCATCTCTTTCCTGAAGGCTGGTCATCATGTCTCGTTTTTGTGCAGTCCAACACTTTTGATTGCCACTCCAACTAATTTTGCCCTTTTGAGCACATTTGACAATGATCCCCACTGATTTAGGCTACTTTGGAATTCACTTATGTTGACTTTGAATGTGAATGTTTTTAGGGTGCCTTTGTGCTGTCATTTATGAGACAGAATGATTTAACTGATTGACCTGCTGCTCCTGAATGTCTGTCTCTTTTTCTATACCACTGATTGACACTCCACTTCAGACTGTCAAGGATGACCTGATCTTTACCTGATAAAGATATTTTCAAGGGAAATTTCTGTTCTAAGCATAGAAAAAGATTTTTATCCTGGCCTCAGTTATGTGTCTCGACACTTCCAGTCTTAAAAGCTGCTCTAACTTGCCAACAAACAAGGAAATGTTATGACCTATAGTTACAGTATTTTTGTTGTGATGAAATATTAGTGACATTGCTAGCTACAGATTGAATAGAGCTTGTTTCTGTTTCCCAAAATCATGTCAATAGCACTAGTATGTTACATGTACACTTTCACATATAAGCTCACTTTAATAGTTACTGATTTGCAGTTAAAATTAATTACAAAATGAATTGTTCAGTAAAATACAGATAAAAAATGTGACTGCTAACACAATGTCATTATAAAATACAGATAAACACACATCTGTGACCACATGCTCTTTATTAATGCTTCTACATTGCTTAGCAGCCATAAACAGCTTACTGTTAGACTGATGAACAATATTACTTTGCAGAAGAATTGCTGATAAATTGCCAATAAAATGTAACTATTTAAAAGAAATAAGCCACTCAAAGCTCTATGTTGCCGAACTTTACCACAGGCTTTAGGCACTTCACCTTGCGTTGTGCTTAAGAACACCATATACCTGTGGTAAAATCACTGAAACACATGAAACACTGCTCATTTTCATTGTATGCTATTGTAAACTAAACCACCCCTTTCCCTGCAGATCGGAGAATATGTCTTCGTCATCTTCATGAGCATTGAGCTGAACCTGAAGATCATGGCAGATGGTCTGTTCTTTACTCCCACTGCAGTCATCCGAGACTTCGGCGGCGTCATGGACATCTTCATCTACTTAGTAAAACTCCATTCTCAGCTGCTCTCCAATGAAAAACCCACTTTCCGATGCATGCGAATGGCAGCCTTTCGATCTGATTACTCACTTCCCTAATGAGGCTCTGAAGATTGCATTTTAATGACCCTAAACAGTGCTTCATTTAAATGACCCAGTCATCCTGTTTACTCGTTTCAAAAGAATTCTGCCAGTTTCACACAAACATTCTTTGCATTTTATAGAACAGCCTACACCTCCAGTGCTGACTATCTAATAAGTAATACTTATTGCATTTATATTAATGAAGCAATATAAATGTGACATAGCAAAATCATCTGCAGTTAGTGATTTCACGTTCAAGATCGGGAATCATTGAAGAGCTGTGCCCTTTAAGGTGATCTTTCTGCCCACTCTGTAGGTCAGTCTGATATTTTTATGCTGGCTACCAAACAATGTGCCCCCTGAGTCTGGTGCCCAGCTCCTCATGATGCTACGCTGCCTACGCCCACTGCGTATCTTTAAACTGGTGCCGCAGATGAGGAAAGTGGTTCGAGAAGTCCTTAAGGGTTTTAAAGAGATCTTCCTGGTGAGTAAACAGGTCCACTTCCTGCCTTTAGTCACTCCGTAAAAAGAGAGCAGAGATGACTGGTTATTATGAATCATTATTTGATTGTTAATATTGGTTGTGCTAGCATTTTTGCTTAAAGTGGTCATATTCTTTCAACATTTACGTTTTAGCATTATAGTTTCACATAAGTTTTCAATGTCATTTCATTGTTTCAGTTAATTATACTTTTGGACAAAAAGGTTTGCATATTTTTGCATAGTACATCAAACTCCTTTATTTTACATTTGTCGTGATATGTCCCCTTTATTGCAAGGCAAGAAGCTTTGCAGTAGGGGAATGTAATGCATTAATGCAGCAGTATTTGTCCTGGAGATTTTTTATGGACCTTCTTTATTAAAGCTTTGCTCCCGTTGGGTACTTTTCTGTGAGCTTAGTATAGTGTTACTGTATATGAGAGTAATGTAATGACCAGGTTTTGTGGGGAAGCCATTTTGCTGTAGACTGGATTATTGATTTCCCAAACAGGTCTCTATTCTTCTTCTGACACTAATGCTGGTGTTTGCAACCTTTGGGGTGCAACTCTTCGCTGGAAAGCTTGCCAAATGTAATGATCCCCATATATCCAGCAAGGTATAAGGCAATTCTTGCAACTTTTCAAACTGTGTTCAGAGTGGAGGCTCTTTTGTACTTCACTAAAATATTGTGCTTTGTGAACTTTTTCAGGAAGACTGCCACGGCATCTTTAGAATCAATGTGAGCATTTCAAAAAACCTGAATTTAAAGCTCAGGCCAGGGGAGAAGAAACCAGGATTCTGGGTGCCAAGAGTTTGGTATGAAACGGAACAAGAATGTTCTCTATATATATATATTTTTCAAGGCAAGCATCACTTTAACTGTTTCTTATACTTAAAATTACTCCACCCTGTACAAACATCAATGATAACTCAAACTGTGTGACTTGTTGAGATGTGTTATTACTTTCTATGTAGTATATATTGAATTTTGTCTGTCCACTGATAAAACAGGCGTACAAACCAATAGAAACACATTGAATAAGGGACCCGAGTCATATTTAGGGATCAGAATATCAACAAGACTAGTAAGGATCAGTATACAACCACTTACACTCTAGCACAGGGGTACTAAAGTTCGGAGGCCAAGAGGGCCGCATTTAAACTACATAAAATGCAAAGGACCACATACAACTTGGATCGCAAAACTTTTATTTAGGCCTAGTTAAGACAATATTTGTAGTATTTACAAGTACTTACTTGTCCTTTAATGGTTGTCCTACTTATAGTGTCACTGAACATGAAAAAAATGTCATTAAAAAAGGATTAATAGTTTGTCTTGATGTATTCTTAATGCAACAATGCATTCATACTCTGAGTATGATAAAAAGGCCCAAATGCATAAGGAAAAACATTACTGAGCAAATAAACTTAAGAACTGATGAAAAGAAGTCCTTTTTCCTAGTGAAAAGTCTGCATTGTTATCACAAGTAATTTCTGGTCTGGCTGTTGCTCAATTTTTTGATACTTTTTATACTCTATTGCACCTTTTTAATACTTTTTATAATGCCTATTTATACTCAGGCTCACTTACAAAGGTTTCATTATTGACCCTATTGTAATTGCTCGGCCAATTATTATTCTTCTCCGAAATGAATCACATTTTTGAGGGCCTAAACGTGCTCGAAAACTCATGAAACTTTACACATGCGTCAGAAGTGGTGAAAATTTACGGCAGATACGGGTTTCAGAATTAGGTGTGGCAAAATGGCTCGATAGCGCCACCTACAAAATTTCAATTAAGCACCCTTCATGCTACATTTCACGTACAGGTATGAAATTCGGTAGACAGATGTAACAGCCCAATACCCTTTCATCGCTGCTTGCAGCTTTAATTATTATTATATAAACACTACTGTGTTTGTTGTAGTTCTGTTTTCTCCGTTTCTTTTCAGACTGTGAAACAATGGCCCGTTTCAGTGTTGACACCTTGTGGACAACTAAATTAGTGCACAAACTATTCAAAACACACATGCAAAATGCGTCATGCGCAGTGTATGCGGAACAACCGAAGTAATATTATCGGTCGGTTTGAATGCAAATTATAATAACAATACATTCATATTTAGCATGACGCGGGCCACAAATTTAATGCTGACGGGCCGGATGCGGGCCACCTGTTGAGTACCCCTGCTCTAGCAACTCCTCAGAACAAAATAGCGACCACACAGCAACACTCATGGCAACCACCCTGAATCCTCTATCAACAACTTAGAACACCTTAAAAACTGAATAGGATCACCTTGGCAACCACTCAGGGCATGATTGCAACTTCTAAGAACAAATTAGAAACCACATATAACTTTGTGGCACCCACCCAGAATAAGGTGGCAACACCTTAGAAACTGTATAGCAATGCCCTGGGAACCATCCAGAAGTCCTCAGAACAAAGTAGCAACCACATAGAAATGCCATGGTAACCACTCAGAATACTGTGTGGTAACAACTTAGAATAAAATTACCACATAGGAATGCCCTGGCTACCAATCAGAACACCCTTCTGATACACATCATAGCATAGCAATGTTCTAGCAACTACCCAGAACACTCTAGCAACACCCTAGCAACCACATACAGTAGCAATGCCCTGGAAACCACCAGTGACTTTTGCATGGGTGGCAAATTTCTTTAGAAAATTTTTAAACATTTGAAATTTATAAACATTTTTGATATCAACTTGACTAATGAAATTAGAACATTTGAAAGAAAAATAGTTTGGACATTCATTTTTCACAAACAAACTTTTCTTTTAAAAGCACTGAATAATTCAATACAAACCGAACCTGTCACACCTTCAGTGTTGAGGTCTTTTTGAAAAAATCCCTGTAGTAACATCTCATCTGTGGCAGCACAAACCAGTATTATGAATGTTCTCATCACATAAACAGCACCACATTTTCATCATATTTTATATGTATTTCCCCATAAGCAATAGTCAGAGTTGCAGTACAGTTGTACGGTTTGTCGTGGGCACAAAGCAGGGGGCTGATATATCTTTCCCTCAGGCATAAACACAAACAGCACACAATCATACACCCACACACCAATGAGTC
This sequence comes from Ctenopharyngodon idella, assembly GCF_019924925.1. Taxonomy (NCBI): domain Eukaryota; kingdom Metazoa; phylum Chordata; class Actinopteri; order Cypriniformes; family Xenocyprididae; genus Ctenopharyngodon; species Ctenopharyngodon idella. Next base: position 19,171,957 of record NC_067228.1, read on the forward strand.
TGTTATTGCTTTAGAGATTTGTGGCAACACAATGGCAAATTATTTGTAAGACATTAAATAATGAAGACCATCAAAACACACACATGGGTCCATAGCACTTCTAGAACGGTCAAGGTTTCTGCTAAGGCTGAATAAAATAGAGAGAGAGAGAGAAAGATTGTCACTCTTTTATCTTTGAGCACTGTGCGTGGTAACAGGAAAGGCATTTTTGTGTTTGTGTTCAGCCCGTAGAGCAGCATGTCCCCAGTCCTCACACACACACACACACACACACACACACACACACACACACACAGACAGGCAGACAGAGACCATAACATTTTGATACCGAATAATACCTAAGATTACACGAAGGGACTGAAATTTTTGTTTTGTAATGTGTATGGGGAATATAACAAATAAATGTCTGTTTCATCTTTCACCCAAATATAATTTACTTCTGTTTTTAGGGCAAACCCTCGAAACTTCAATTTCGATAATGTGGGCAATGCCATGCTGGCTCTGTTTGAGGTGCTATCACTGAAGGGTTGGGTGGAGGTGAGAGACGTCATCATACACAGAGTGGGACCGGTAAGTTACTTTTTTTTTAACAGTGACCTCTATACTACTAAGTTGATTGATCTGGACTGTACTGATCAGGACATTCGATTGTCTCAGATTCATGGCATCTACATCCATGTCTTTGTGTTCCTGGGCTGTATGATTGGGCTCACCCTTTTTGTTGGTGTTGTCATAGCCAACTTTAATGAAAATAAGGTAGGGCAGTTTTCTTACTGTTAGTTGATTAGTAGCTATGTTTGTTGGCTGTTCCCTGATCAGATGTGCTAAATGTGTTTGTTTAGGGCACAGCTCTTTTGACTGTGGATCAGAGGAGATGGGAAGATTTGAAAAGTCGTCTGAAGATTGCTCAGCCCCTCCACCTCCCCCCACGTCCAGGTAAGTACTCACTGGAGGTCTCCAGAATTTAAATGTCTATTTGTGCACCACCATAATGTTGCTCTATTGCCGTTTTGACTCCACCATGTGTTTGAGCAACAGAAAATATAGTAGTTGCAAGAGTAACAAGAATAATAATATATCTTAATTACATTAAAGTATAAACTAAATCAGCCTGTTTGATATTTTGTCCATCAAAAACATCTGAAGATAAGTAAAGCGTCTTTCAAAAGGAGTTCTGCAGGTAACTGGATAAACGTCACCAGAGCAGCGAGTGTACTGTATTATTCAGCAGCAGCCTCTCAGTCTCTTATCTCTTTCTTTTTTTTTTTTTTTTCCTCCCTCCATCTTCCCTTCTTCCTCTCCTGGCTAATGAGCCATCCCTGCTTTGCATGTGTTTCCTGAAGCACTTAATCAGCTCTCTTCTGCCATAGTAGAGAACAAACTAAATTTAAGCTTTCAGCGGTGGGTACACCCCCAAGGCAATCACACACTTGATAATAACCACTTCACTTCTGAGTCAGAAGTTATAGCTGCCTATAGTATGAATGACTTTGGGCTCCGTGGGCACCTTAGAGCCAAAGAGAGAAGAGCCTTTCTCCCTGTGTCTCCCATAGATTGACTGACTGATTGATTTGGCAGTCGCAGGCTCTGCGGTGAAGGCAGTAGCTCATTATGTTTTTATGTTTGACTGCCGTTGGCTTGCCTGGAAACAGACACTTCAAAGACATGTTTCATAACAGCAGGAAAGAATAAACACAATTATCATAGTAGGCAATTATCCAGGCATATTTTATGTGGCAATTAGACACAAAAATTCTCCAATCTACTGACATATTTGATTGATATGTTTTGAACCAAATTCCAAGGGCTGCAATGGACAGATTTTCAGTGCTTTTCTTCTCTTTTCTAGTCATTAAGTACGTCTGGCTTGTTCAATTATCATTTTAACCAATAGAAAAACATGCTGCAGTTCTTTGTAAATTACAATAGAATTGTTCATCTATGCCGCCTTTGTAAACAATGGGCTGAACCAAGGGCTTTTCACTATCAGCATGGAGGCAGCGTGCTCTTCCTCCAATACTGATAACTGAAATCTAATTTTGTTCAAACAAAACAAAATACATTTTGCCACATTGCAAGTTATGCAACCTTCTGACTTAAATTAAATTTCCCTCAAACAGTCTCAAAACGCAAACATCCTTACTACTACTACTACTAATAATATTTAGCAGTCCAACCATAGAAGGTTCTTTTTTTCTGCCCTAAAAGTGTTTGGGCGTCAGAGACCGTAAATCGTGATAAATGCTATAATAGTATATAAATAATGCTAAAATAATACTTCTGCAATAATGTTCAGTGCATGCCGTATATGAACTAAAATGAAGGATAGTTATAAAGAGCTGTGAATGGCAGTCAACGGAGCTTCCTTTGTGCTTCCTGCCAGGTAGTCTACACACTGGAATAAGAGAAAAATCAATACCTTAGTCAGCACTCGGCAGAGTAACCACATCAATTCCAACTCTATTGAAACCAGCTTCAAATAATCTGTCTGTGTTCTGTGGCTGTTGAAATGAACTTGTGATTACAGTGTATGATGAATGACACTCAGACCTTGTGACCTTAAGCTAAAAGACAGCAAAACGATGATGCGGCGGATCTGTAAAAGCAAGGCCAAGGGTAAAGCTCTTACCGAGTATATTGAATGAACAGTTGAGACGATTTTCTCTCAGTGAGTCCTTTAATTGATGATAAAAGAGAGCACAGAAATTATTCTGAAGGTCAGGGGATTTTAACCAAGTCTTTGTTTTATAACAACAGTACCGGTTCATTCTGAAAAGCCCTAATTTTCTGTTCTTTCAAAACTGAAATTCCTTCTCTCGCCTTTACAGAAAATGGTGGATTCCGTGCCAAAATGTACGACATCACCCAGCATCCCTTTTTCAAGCGAGGTATCGCAGTGCTGGTGTTAGCACAGTCTGTCCTTCTGTCTGTTAAGGTGAGGAAGTTTACAGCAACAAAACACATTTTTGTTGTATCTTAGCACTAACATTACAAATTATTTTTTGTTTATGTGTTACAGTGGGATGAAGGGGACCTGGTTACTTTTCCTTTAGCCACAATGTCTGTGGTTTTCACTTTCATTTTTGTTCTGGAGGTAATGGTGTTACTGTTTCCTGATCTTTCATGAGTCAACCCAAGCAAGTTTTAAAATTCACCAGAGGCTCTGCAGTTCATGAGGTCTTTCTGAAGTATTGTACGGTCATGACATAATTAAATTTCCTCTGCTTCAGGTGACTATGAAGCTGATAGCTATGTCACCAGCCGGATACTGGCAGAGCAGGAGAAACAGATATGACCTACTCGTCACATCCCTGGGAGTCATATGGATCGTTTTGCACTTTGCTTTACAGGTACACACTAAAATGTCATGCATTTTCAGCAAAGGGGTTTTTTTATTGTACCTTTTACCATAATGATTTGAGCTTCTTTTTAAAGAAATTTCTTGCACAATTACAATAAAAGAGCACTACACAAAAATAAAACAATGTTTTTCAAATGAACAAAACAATGAATGGAAACAACAGCTTATTTATTGGGGTCTTTTGATAAATTAAAGGAAACAATTTTCCTCTACCTTTAATTTTTGTAAAACTCACAGATTTAAACAATTGCTTTGTTTTAAGGCACTTACATTTATGAATATAACATTTGCTAAAATAAAAAATATGATTCAATAAAAACTGATTGTGTACATCTACAATTGTTACACAAAAGGTTAAATAATTTCTAGTAAACTCCGATACCAAAATAATTGAAATTTGAAGCCTATCATACATGTCAGACCGAAAAGGCACTGCTGTTTAAACAGTAGAAAAAACAATGATCTGTTGTTTCAATTTCAGATTCACAGAGGTACAATTATTATGATCTAAATTTAATATACATGATTTTGTTTTGTTTTGTTTTGTTTTGTGATGTACATTACAGCACTTAGATTTTTTTTTTTAATGTCCATTATTTTACAAATGAATTTCTCTTTCTTTAGAATGCTTACACATACATGATGGGCACATGTGTGATAGTATTCAGGTTTTTCACCATATGTGGGAAGCATGTGAGTATGCCTAAATGATTATGCTTGTAAAAATATGCAACATAACATAAAAATTATATTTCCTCTTCCACTTCAAACCTTACAGTGCATTTCCTTCACCACTGAGCTGTCTTGTATTTACAGGTGACGTTAAAGATGCTTTTGCTAACTGTGGTTGTCAGCATGTACAAGAGTTTCTTTATTATCGTGGGCATGTTCTTGCTGTTGCTGTGCTACGCTTTTGCTGGCGTCGTCCTTTTCGGCACTGTCAAATACGGTGAAAACATTAACAGGTGAGCTGTCATATGACACACGGAGGCAATGATTTCACTGTGTCAGCGTACCAGAGGCGAGATTTGTAACACTTACTACTACCCACAGCACTGATATAATTGTCTAAACGTTTTGCTTGAATGCCCTACTTGCATTTGGTAGAATCAATTTTCAGGTGAAGCTGACAGCATGAGAGGAAGTGACTCTGCTTGAGCTGTTACCTTTTCTTCTTTCGCCCACAGGCACGCAAACTTCTCCACCGCGGGGAAAGCCATCACTGTACTGTTTCGAATAGTCACAGGTGAAGACTGGAATAAGATCATGCATGACTGCATGGTAAGAGATTGGATGGCAGCCCCGTTTTGCCCGCAAGCAAGCGTGCTTGCTGTGAAAATCATTAAAAAAAAATCTGGTTTCATTCTACACACTTCTGAATGATTTATTTAAATCAAAGCACATCAGCTGCAAGCCCCATGTGTTGATTATGTTTGTTTGTCTGCCTTGTCCCCCAGGTGCAGGCGCCATTCTGCACCCCGGACAAACATCGCTACTGGGAGACGGACTGCGGAAACTATGCTGGCGCCCTCATTTACTTTTGCTCCTTCTATGTCATCATTGCTTACATCATGCTCAACCTGCTCGTAGGTAAGCACCTCTTTTCCCTGACCGCCGACACAATATCCTGTTTCATCTCCCAGGGTGCCATCTAATTTCCTCCCGCTTTAGACGCTAGCCAAACTAGCTCATAAAATACAATATCACTGCTCATTATTCTTCCTGACGTCCTTCAATGTTTATTATCTCTTTTTTCCCAGAACAGAGAGGTTCCTTCCTCTAAAAGACTTTCTCTCGTAGTTCAGCCCTGGTCACTGCTGAATATGAATGAGGCTTTTGAATCACTTTGGGTCAAAGCCAGCTTTAACACTCTGTCTCTATTGCTTTTGGTTTATGGACTACACAGATGTACACACTTATTAGTCACCAGCATATGTTGTTGTGTGCTGGTGTTCACACCAGGCTGCTTAAATAGCTTGTGCAACAATCACAATTTATTTGAAAATTGGGTAACACTTTACAATAAGGTTCATTAGTTAAACATTAGTTAATGTATTAACTAACATGAACTAACCATGAGCAATACATTTGTTACTGTATTTACTAATCTTCGTTAACATTAGTTGAATGAAAATACAGTTGTTTGTTTATGTTAGTTCAGAGTGCATGAACTAATGTCAACAAGATTTTAATAATGTATTAGTAAATGTTGAAATTAAAATGAACAAAGATTAATAAATGCTGTATAACTGCAGTTCATTATTAATTCATGTTAACTAATGTAGTTAACTAATGTTAACTAATGAACCTTATTGTAAAGTGTTACTGAAAATGGTTTATTCCAGTTTGAAGTGATATAGCAAACAGAATATATAATTGCAATTTGAATGTAAGGAAGTTGGATAATAAATAAATGATCATTTTTTTTTCTTTTTTTGGGGGGGTCTGGTTAATTTACACTATTTATAAGTTTGGGATGAGTATGTTTTTTTTTTTGTTTTTTTAAGATATTAATACTTTTATTTAGCAAGGATTGTTTAAATTGATAAAAAATGACAGGAAATACTTTCATGTTACAAAAGCTTTTTATGTCAAATAAATACTGTTCTTTTGAACTTTATATCCATCAAGGAATCCTGAAAAAAAATGTATCACAGTTTTAAAAATATTAAGCAGCACAACTATTCTGATCATTGATACTAAGAAATGTTTCTTTAACACCAAGTTAGAATGATTAGAATGATTTCTGAAGGATCATGTGACACTGAAGACTGGAGTAATGGCTGCTGAAAATTCAGCTTTGCATCACAGGAACAAATTACATTATAAAATATATTCAAATAGAAAACAGTTAACCAGTTTAAACTGTAATAATATTTTACAATATTACTATTTTTACTCTGCATCCTTGGTAAGAAGAGACTTTTTTCAAAAGTTTGGGATCAATAATATTTTAATGTATTTATTGGGGTCAGTAAGCATTTTTTTTTAAGAATTAAAGAAATTAATACTTTTATTTAGCAAGGATGCATTCAGTTGATCAAATGTGACACTAAAGACACTTAAAATGATACAAAAGATTCTATTTCTGATAAATGCTGTTCTTTTGAGTTTTCTATTCATCAAAGAACCCTGGGGAAAAAAACTGTTTTCAACATTGATAATAATAAATCTTTCTCGAGCAGCAAATCACATGAAGGATCATGTGACACTGAAGACGGCGTAATGATGCTGAAAATTCAGCTTCGCCAACACAAGAATAAATCACATTTTAAAATATATTCAAATAGAAAACAGATATTTTAAATTGTAATAATATTTCACAATATTACTGTTTTTTTGTATGTGCATTTTTAATCACATAAATGCAGCCTTGGTGAGCAGAAGAGACTTTTTTTTTTTTTTAAATCTTTTAAAATCTTCCTGATCCCAAACTTATGAGCAGCAGTGTAATTAAAATTAAATTTTGCCCAATCCTGCTTAGCAAGACTTCCATGGTTACTATGATCCACTAGCTAGACCAACTCAAAAGCTACACTAACTACAGTAGCTTGAACCAGCAAAATCATGTTAGTCTCAGGTGGTCTTTTAAGTAGAGTGAGACCCAAAACACTCTCTGCACAGTGATTGTGTGACTCAAATTTATGACTCACATCTGAAATGTGTCACTCAATGTGTTGCATTCCCAGCTTTCCCACAAGGGGTGCTGTAGTGGGCATTAGCATTAACTGTCAACATGTTATACAGTAGCTTGACAATTTAATAGAGGCATTTGAAGGTAATGTGACTCTTATCACCCCCTTGAGGTTTGTATGAACACAAAGTGTGTACAACAGGACCATGTGCTTTCAATGCATCAACTAAGTATTCATTTATGCATTTGCACACTTATTTAGAGTGTTTAGTGTTTTCAGCCTTATACTTAAAGCCCCACTGAACTGCCTTGAAACGTGCAGCGTTATTCAGTGTGTTGACGTAATTTCTACTGAAAAAGGAAGACAGGGCGGGACATATCGAGCAGCTCCTCCTCTTTTTAAAAATGGCCAATAGCATTTCATTTATATCATAGCTCGGTGAGAGCAGTTGAGCTTGGCAAAGCCACATTTGACAGCTTATGACAGCCACAGTCTAATAGAGTCCCCTTTTTGGATTTAATATGAAACTGTTACTAAAGCAAAACAGTGAGCATAATTATGCTGAGGACATGTAGTTTGAAAAGTGTGTAATTTATGTTGGTGCATGGCACCGGTTTTATCTCTTCTACTCATCAGTGCTGTTTCTAATGTCAAGTCAACAGTTTCTCCTCCAAATCTCCTCCATATCGCTTTAAAATATAGCATTCTGTGTAGAATTCAAATGGGTCCGATACGTTTTGGGGTCTGTGTCGACTCGCATATGATCCGCTCTGTGCTATTGTGTCTCTGAACCGGAGCAGAGCAGACTGTGTGCACGCTGCGGTGGTTTGCGTGACAGTAACGTGAAACCAGATTTCATTCGCCCCAATGGAAAACATATTTACACTGTCTGAATCATTCCATATCCCCTGCATAGTGCACTATGTGCCATTCACCATATAGAACATAGTACTTCTCTGAACAAGTGAACGATTTCAGCCCAGCTTCAGCGTCTATTTATAGTGTAGGGGGCGGGACGCTTTAGATTCTAGAGAGCATTTGATTGGACAGCAAATCTGATGAGAAGCTGAAGTGCAGAGTGATGTCATCATTGTTGATCCATATTGGCGGAAGTGAGAGACTGTACATTTTGTCATTGTTATGGAGCACACTAGCTTACAGATAACCTTAAGGCTAACATATTCATACTAAAAGCCAAAAAACTTCAATTTCATGGGGACTTTAAGCACTGAGAGCCTAGCTGAAAGCTAACCCAACCCTAATTACTTTATCTCCCCCTCAGCTATCATTGTGGAGAATTTCTCTTTGTTCTACTCTACCGAAGAGGACCAGTTGCTAAGCTACAACGACCTGCGTCACTTCCAGATCATTTGGAACATGGTGGATGACAAGCGGGAGGTGAGGAGGAGGAGGAGGGGACGTGCCTGTGATCAGCGGCTGTCAGCGGGGATGATTTTGAGTTAATACCCATGTGTGCTTTCCGCACCGGCTCTGAAGCTGCAAATGAATGAATCACACGCATCGACATTCTCACCTCCAGAGTAATTGGAGGTTATTACTGCCTGTCACAGATAGTGAGAGGTGTTGAGCTGTCATCTTCATTAGGAGGAAACAGCCTTATTGAGAGCAGCAGAGAGAAGTGCGTGCAGATTTGACCTCCCCCGAAGGATCAGTAATATCTGCTCGTGTATATGAGTTAAATGAGGCACACCAGTCATTTTCTGGCCTTAATGAGTCAACCAGCAGTTCTGGGATCAGCTAGAAACACTTGAAACCATAAGACTGTAACAGCTGAGCACAGGAAGGACTAGGTCCATAATTAGAGACATGAGCTTTGGTCCAAAATCTAGTGATCTGCTTCGGTGTCATCCTGACTGTGATGGAACCTCAAAAAGCTGATTTGTAACACTGCATAGGCAGCAACCGGTTTTTACTAGCAGTGCGGTTTTTTACTGAAACCGAAAAACAAAGCCGAAAATAAAGTTTGGTAATTAAGCTTGGGTAATTTAACTTTTTACAAATGTGTCTTGTTCTCAGGTGATAAATTAAACCAGTCATAGTAAAGTTATTCGACAACAAGCTGCCTGCCTCTATTTTTATTTTATTTATAATTTTACATATTGCTACTCTAGCATCCTTTTTGGTCATGGACAAGTGTCTGACGTTTACCTGTTGTAGCACAATGACAGAGTCAAAATGCATAATCATGCTAATTAAATGTCACTGTTTCGGTCAGTGATTTTGGTCCTCCAAAACTATTTTGGACGAAACCAAAAGTTAAAAAAAAAAAAAAAAATATATGCAGTTTTGGCCAGTAGAGTTTGTCATTAGCATGTTGGTAAGCTAATTGCGCAATACTCTAATATGCAAAAAAATACACTGTGTATACAAATAATTTAGAATTTAATTTAATAATTTAGTTTAGATTAAACTATTTATATATATATATATATATATATATATATATATATATAAATATAATATCTCTATTTCTATTCCACCATTCATACTTAATCACAAAGCATTCTGGAATTGCCTGCTCTGCTAAGGATACCTTTGATGCTTCCTTAGAATTTAATAAAAGGAACGTGCCTTTGATCCCTTAAAATGCGGTCTAGATAGGCAGCCTACTAGGAACAGAGCGACAGTCTGAGAATCTTCTTACAATGCTTAGCTTTTTTGTTGTTGTTGTTGTTGCTGTTTGAGAAGGTATTTACTATTATGACAAGTTTTCTGAAACCGACATCAGCAATAGATCTGGATGATTTTGATATAGGGAGTGATTCCAACCTCTCGGGTGAAGTTTCTGCTCCGTCTGCTGAGGGGTCGTCTGGAAGTTGACCTGGACAAAGATAAGCTTCTCTTCAAACACATGTGTTACGAGATGGAGCGTCTGCACAATGGAGGAGATGTCACCTTCCATGATGTACTGAGGTTAGAAAGGACTGTGGTATTCATTTTTGTTAAAACACAACAAGTTTATATCATGACAAATCAAAATGTCCTATTTTGGAATAGAGTTACTATCAAAACTAATCTTCTTCCCCAGCCCAAAAAGAACAAACCCTGAAAGGGTCAATCAGTTGCTATTATGTGGTTCATATTGGTCCCTAAGCTTGTTCTGTAGCCTATATGAAGGTGTTAATTGTGTATGTTTCAGCATGTTGTCGTACCGCTCGGTTGATATCCGGAAGAGTCTTCAGCTGGAGGAGCTGTTGGCACGAGAGCAGCTTGAATACACTATAGAGGAGGAGGTGGCCAAACAAACCATCCGCATGTGGTTAAAAAAGTGCCTGAAACGCATACGAGCCGTGAGTCCACACAAACTCACACACTCCTGAGAGTCATGACATTTACCCCACTAAACTGAAAACAGTTGCTCCATTCACTCTACATCTCAATGTGTCCCAATTCTGATTTGATCTCACATTGAATCTGACATTGTCAATTCAAATCTAGTCCATTTTAAAGGCACAATATGTAATTTTTGCCACTAGAGGTCGCTTATTCAAAGCAAAGGTGTAGCTTGATGACGCCGTGAATGAGCGTGTGAATCATGGGCATTGTCGTCTTCAGCTCCACAGCCGATGGAATGGAATCCGACGGACTCGGGCAGAAATCATGTTCGTGGATGAGCTAATGTATTAAAGTTTTACTAATGTTGCGGTGGTATGAATCAGGACGGGTCGAGAGCCGTGGGAGCGGGACGAGGCCTCTGGAGCGAATGCTAATGATAGATACCTGCGATGCACACCAATCTCGAGTTCAGTGGAGCTTTTATTATGCTTTTGCTACAGTCGGCCGCTTTCGCTCTTTTCATTGTGTATCTGGGGTAACGCAGCACTGTTTTATATGGTTAAAACAATCATACTAAATACATTTGAGTGTGTTGAAAGTTATGTTATAATGTTACTCTGTGCATTCTTCTCAGTGGCTGATATGAGAGACTTGTTGCCCTTTGCAGTAATCTAGATCGATATTGGTAAAACTGGAAATCGAAGGTAGCGCGCATATGACGTCATTGACAGGCGACGCAATGACACACTCTGTGTCCTGGTTAAAATTACTGATTTCTCTAGATGTAAACATTGTTGGAAACGTTTGGGATAATGTAAGTACACAAGTCAACAAAATATATAACATTGTTCTAGTGGTTTTTGGATATTTTAATAAAAAATCTTACATATTGTGCCTTTAATATGTGGAAATAAATCTGATATGTATCAAGCTTTTTTTGCAGTGGGAGCTAAACAGTCAGTTTGAGAATTCATGCAATATCTAACTCCACAGATTGACATTAATGCCACTTTTTTCAGCTTTATTTTCTTGTGCAAGCTATAAATATTACCAAAGACTGAATATATACCAATACTGCTCATTCATATTACTCTGAATGGGAGAAAGTTCCCATTTGCAGAATATGGCAGAATAAGTCCCGTCTTTTAAATAAAAGAGCCAATCGTGTAAATCGTGTGTCACTGTAGATGTCATTAGAAACAATCAGTGTCCTAAGACACATGCTTGGAACTGCACATGCACATTGGCCGGACCAATGTGGTGGATTTTCCCCTACGCACCTGACTTAAGTTTACCTGTTTACCTGGGGCGTCTCCTAATCGACACCCAATAATATTTCGGTCAACGTCTTGACCCTTTTAAACCTAGTGCTCCCTAATTTGCTGCGCAGCAATAACCAGATAGACTCCAGACTATGCCTTAGAATACGCTTTATTCATGGCCGGAGGGCCTCATATCAATCACAGAGAATCCCACCAGCAAGAAGAATACAACAGTTTATATAGGATAAGAGCATGGCAAAGCATCCTACAATATGATTGGTTCTTCATATGTCAAACCCTTCTGTTACTAGGTAAAGCAAGATCTGCCCAAATCATGTGTTTATTAGTTAGTTGGTTACTCAATATCATGGGGTTATTATATTTAGATGGTTGTCTAGCTGTCCCTAAGTTTCATTTCCCCTTTTCTTATATTTGGACATGATTCAGACACACACTGACTTAGGCCCATGCAAGGTTTGAGGACATTTAGGTTTCAAAAGCACACCGAATGAACTGACTTTTCTTGAATGGGACTTGAATATCTCTTCTCACAAAGAAATCTGATTTGAGTAGGAAATGAACATGGCCAAAGTCAAAGCTATAAAACTCACACAGATCCACTGATTGGATCACTGATATAACTGCTTATATTCAGTTCAATTGCCTTTATTCTCATTGTGCAGTGGAATTAGTCCCATATCAGCATACTGGCACTGCGATAGATTCTGATATTAGACATGCAGGATGAACTAAATGAAAACACTGACACCAGCTTCCTTCTTCAGAAACAGCAGCAGTCATGTAGCATCATTCTCAGTCTGAGAGAGAGTCAACAGCAGGATCTCCGACGCCTGCTGAACCCTCCCAGCATTGAGACAACCGTTCCCAGCGACGACACCAACGCACATAACCAGGACAATCCCACTCAGCCAGAGGTAACCGTACTAGTGTCTGTTCTTTAAAGATTTTGTGTCGTTGAGACTTTATTTTCATGAAATGACTTAAAATGGTTTTCCTGGTCCTGACCCAGCAGAACAGTGGCCTGCAAACCTTACTGAGCCCCACCCTGTCAGACCGCAGCGGCTACCGGCAGGACTCCGCCGACCGACCCCAGAGGAAGCTGGGACAGTGGAGACTGCCTGCAGGTCTATACCAAATTTTATATACACTATATTGCCAAAAGTATTGGGACACCCCTCCAAATCATTGAATTCAGGTGTTCCAATCACTTCCATGGCCACAGGTGTATAAAATCAAGCACCTAGTCATGCAGACTGCTTCTACAACCATATGTGAAAGAATGGGTCGCTCTCAGGAGCTCAGTGAATTCAAGCGTGGTACCGTGATAGGTTACCACCTGTGCAATAAGCCCATTCGTGAAATTTCCTCACTACTAAATATTCCACAGTCAACTGTTAGTGGTATCATAACAAAGTGGAAGCAATTGGAAACAACAGCAACTCAGCCACGAAGTGATAGGCCACGTAAAATCACAGAGCGGGGTCAGTCAGCGCATGCTGAGGCGCACAGTGCGCAGAAGTCGCCAACTTTCTGAAGAGTCAATAGCTACAGACCTCCAAACTTCATGTGGCCTTCAAATTAGCTCAAGAACAGTGCATAGAGAGCACCATGGAATGGGTTTCCATGGCCGAGCAGCTGCATCCAAGCCTTACATCACCAAGTGCAATGCAAAGCGTCGGATGCAGTGGTGTAAAGCACGCCACCACTGGACTCTAGAGCAGTGGAGACGTGTTCTCTGGAGTGACGAATCACACTTCTCTGTCTGGCAATCTGATGGATGAGTCTGGGTTTGGCAGTGGCCAGGAGAACAGTACTTGCCTGACTGCATCGTGCCAAGTGTAAAGTTTGGTGGAGGGGGGATTATGGTGTGGGGTTGTTTTTCAGGGGTTGGGCTTGGCCCTTAGTTCCAGTGAAAGGAACTCTTAATGCTTCAGCATACCAAGACATTTTGGACAATTTCATGCTCCCAACTTTGTGGGAACAGCTTGGGGATGGCCTCTTTCTGTTCCAACATGACTGCGCACCAGTGCACAAAGCAAGGTCCATAAAGACATGGATGCGCGAGTTTGGTGTGGAGGAAATTGACTGGCCTGCACAGAGTCCTGACCTCAACCCGATAGAACACCTTTGGGATGAATTAGAGCGGAGACTGTGAGCCAGGCCTTCTCGCCAACATCACTGCCTGACCTCACAAATGCGCTTCTAGAAGAATGGTTAAAAATTCCCATAAACACACTCCTAAACCTTGTGGAAAGCCTTCCCAGAAGAGTTGAGGCTATTATAGTTGCTATAGCTGCAAAGGGTGGGCCAACTCCATATTAAACCCTACGGATTAAGAATGGGATGTCATTAAAGTTCATGTGCACGTAAAGGCAGGCGTCCCAAAACCTTTGGCAATATAGTGTACTTTCACTATTACACATGCTTGTTACATTCACAAAAGGATTTATTTTTTTTACTAAGCAGCCTACAAATGAAGAATAATAATAACATAATAGTAAAAAACACTTGCCGATATTATGGCTAGACAGTTAATGTAACCATATTACAACCATTTCCAGAAAAATTAGGACATTTTGTAAAATGCAACAAAATCAAGAATCTGTGATTTGTTAATTCTCTTCAACCTTTATTTAACTGACAAAAGTACAAAGAAAATATTTCCAATGTTTTAATGTTATTTTCAGTTTTATTTAGCAAAAATGAAAATTGCAGCAAAAATACATTGTACAAAATGTTAAAAAATATATTTTAAATATACATTATAAGTTATTATTATAAATGATTTTTACTGTATATAAGATGATTTATATATAAGATGCATTAATATAAATATTTAAATATGAAAATTGCAGCAAATAAAAAATATTGTTCAAAATGTAAAAATAAAAAATATTTTGTACATTATAAGTTATTATAAATGATATATGTTAGATGCATTAATATAAATATATACAAATAAAAATTGGAGCAAATATAAAATATATTGTTTAAAATGTAAAAAATATATATATTTTAAATATACATTATAATTTTTTATAAATGATTAATAAATGATTATTTACATGTAAGATGCATTAATATATATATATATATATATATATATATATATATATATATAAAATTTGCAGCAAATATAAAATATATTGTTCAAAATGATAAAATAATGTTTTTATATTTTAAATATACATTATAAGTTGTTATTATTAAAAAATGATTTATACACTACCGTTCAAAAGTTTGGGATCAGTAAGATTTTTAATGTTTTTAAAAGAAGTTTCATCTGCTCACCAAGGCTGCATTTATTTAATGAAAAATAAAGTAAAAACAGTAATATTGTGAAATATTATTACAATTTAAAATAACTGTTTTCTATTTGAATATATTTTACAAAGTAATTGAAAGCTGAATTTTCCTTCAGAAATCATTCTAATATGCTGATTTGCTGCTCAAGAAACATTTCTTATTATTATCAATGTTGAAAACAGTTGTGTACTTTTTTTTTCAGGATTCCTTGATGAATAGAAAGTTCAAAAGAACAGCATTTATCTGAAATACAAAGCCTTTGTAATATTATACACTACTGTTCAAAAGTTTGGGGTCAGTAAGAATTTTTTTTTTTTTTTTTTTTTTTTAAATTAAAGAAATTAGTAATATATTCAGCAAGGATGCATTAAATCGATCAAAAGTAACAGTAAATACATTTATAATGTTACAAAAGATTCTATTTCAAATAAACACTGTTCTTTTGAACTTTCTATTCATTAAAGAATCCTGAAAAAAAAATATTGTACACAAATATTTTGTACAATTTTACACTATAAATGTTTCTTGAGCAGCAAATCAGCATATTAGAATGATTGCTGAAGGATCATGTGACACTGAAGACTGGAGTAATGATGCTGAAAATTCAGCTTTGCATCACAGGAATAAATTACATTTTACAATATTTTCAAATAGAAAACAGTTATTTTAAATTGTAATAATATTTCACAATATTACTGTTTTTACTGTATTTTTAATTAAATAAATGCAGCCTTGGTGAGCAGATGAAACTTCTTTTAAAAACATTAAAAATCTTACCGATCCCAAACTTTTGAACGGTAGTGTATATAACATTATTTATATATAAAATGCATTAATATAAATATATAAAAATGAAAATTGCAGCAAATATAAAATATATTGTTCAAAATTTAAAAATAAAAACGGTTATATTTTAAATATACATTATAAGTTATTATAAATGATTTATATAAGATGATTTATATATAAGATGCATTAATATAAATATATACAAATAAAAATTGCAGTAAATATAAAATATATTGTTCAAAATGTAAAAGTAAAAATTTTAATTATATATTTATAGTTTATTTATTAAGTTATTATAAATAATTTGATATAAATATATAACAATGAAAATTGCCGCAAATATAAAAATATATTTCTTTATACCTAATTGTTTTGGTATAAACAATTTATCAAATGTCTTCCCATGTTTCTTTGAATGGGTTTGAAACAGAACAAAGACTTGTTTATTGTTTATTATTCCATGTGTTTAGTATTCTGCACATTGACGTGTGTGTGTGTGTGTGTGTGTGTGTGTGTGTGTGTGTGTGTGTGTGTGTGTGTGTGTGTGTGTGTGTGTGTGTGTGTGTGTGTGTGTGTGTGTGTGTGTGTGTGGCTGGTTAACCGGTGACTCACATCACAGTCTTGTTTCTCCCGCAGGCCGCACAAGCGTGAAGTCCATGGTGTGTAAGATGAACCCTGTGAGTGACGAGGCCTCTTCAGGGTCTGAAGTCAAAAAGTGGTGGACTCGTCAACTGACGGTGGAAAGTGATGAAAGCGGCGATGACCTCATTGATATTTGAAGCAAAACTGCCGCGATCCTTTGTATTAGCTTCATGTAGGTGTTTCTATGCTGCCTAAAGCACCTGCACCCGTTCAAGCCACCTTTTGCTTATTCAAAACATTAATACCGGTTTTAACCATGTTAATGTTCACTCTACTGTGTTGGAAAAATTTTCAGTGAGCATTATTTTGTCAATGAGAAAAATGTATGATGAAAGAGCAGCTGAAAAAAGTGTCCTCAGGAAGTTTATGTAATGTAATATAAGAGGCTAATAATCTGAACTCTAGATGTAATGGTTAGGCAAATGCACATGCTTAATGTGATGCACCTAACCAAAGCCATAGCGTTCTCTATGTTTGTCTTTGTGCCATCATAATTCGTCTTCATTACATGGGACTTGGCAAGGTCCACAATTATCTTGTGTTGTAAAACTGTGGGCTTACAGATTACATGGCAAGACAGTTAATGTAACCATATTATATGTGTCCTATGTGACTGTGGCTTTTCCAGATGTTAAAGTATTATAATAAAGATACATATGTAAGTTATAAGACTAATTTAAATAATATATTGAAATAATGTACTTAATATATTTTGTAAAAATGAAAATTGCAGCAAGTTATTGCGTGCTTTTAAATTTAAAGTCACTGTGATATTACCTGAAGTGGTTGTGTTGTTATTTTAAGCATTTTTGCCTGTATTTTCAGGAACAAATGAAAAGAACTATATATGTAAAGAAATAATTATTGAATGAACAAAGTTAATTATTTACAACAGCTGCAGAGTGTCCATGTATATTTCATTAAGAGAGTTCAGTTATAAACCTGCAGGGACAATGGACATTTATACAGCAGAAGAATAAAGGTTTAGACACACTAAGACTGTCTGAGACTTCACAGCGACACGTAAAGCTAGCGTCTATGGATGATAGCTCAGAGGTAGTTTTTGCTCTACAAAAGTATGCATGCACATATAGCATCATTAGATGACACGCATCAAAAAAAGAGGGCAGCCATTACAGTTTCAAAGAGGCTATGTCCACAGCTCGATGGGCATGATTCCCTCTTTAGAGTTGAAGGAAGGAAAAAGGTTCTCCTCAGACAGGAAGTACAAGGGAAATTGGACCAGAAAGCCTCGTATCTTCTTGAGTTCAGTGCAGGCCTGTGCAGGGTCCTCGGCAGCCATGCACGGACGTGACATGTAGTCCTTCAGTATCTTATAGTTCAGGACTGCATCAGTGGGCAGACATCTGAAGACCTGCACAGAAAGTCAGTGACGGTGACTATGACCTACTGTATATTATAGCTATAAGCTATATATATTTTTTTTTAAAAAAGACCAAAACTGCAGCAAATTTATCTAATATTGGAATGTTGAAGCACTTCAATGACGAGGCAAAAATGCAGAGTCAGACCACAAGTAAACATCTCTATTGATGAGCCGGTTAATCACATTTCTCAGATCAGTGATAAAAGGAAACTCTTTTCTAAAAATAAATCAAGGGCGATTTAAAGTGTGCGGTGAGGAAGGTCAGTGTGACTTATTTACCTTGTCGTAGACACTGGCGTTCTTGGCTGCTGTCACCATCCAGATTTCCTTGTAGAATCGGTCACTGATGGGATCACTGATGTCTATATTGTCTCCCAGCAAGCCAAGAATAAGCCTAAAACGAGAGATTGTTCTCATACTCTAAATATCACCTTTTGTAATGTAATAAAGCAAATAGGTTGCTGTATTTAATCTAGTTCATATTTCACCTCAAAATTAAAAATAAGAACATATATTTAAGTCTTCTCTTTACGTAAAAAAAAAAAAAAAAAAAAATTAAACAAATTTTACGTAAAATATTTACAGATACATTTTATAAGTATATCTGCATTACTTTCATTAGAATTAAAAACATTTCTCCTACAAAATTTCAATTAATATGTTGTGTATAATTAGAGTATTTAGTTTTAAATTTAATCTTAGTGCTAATTTAGTGTGTACATTTGCTCATTTAATGTCACAGTGTCTATATATGTTAATATATCTATATATATATTTCTTTCTTTGTGAGATTCATCCAATGAATAATGTAGGTTATATCGCAGGACTGTAAAACCTCCCACTGCAAATGGAAATCCTGTTGTCATGTTGCTCACGTGTAACAGAAAAGCAGACCTGAAGCATTCCTCCCGTAGAGATAGGGCGAACCTGCCAGCCTGATAACTCTCTCCATCCATGACAGAGGGCTGGAATTCTGTGTCTTCAACAACCACAGCCATTTCACTGTCTCTCTTTCCCAGCATGCTCCTGTCATTGATGTTTGCTGAGCCTAAGCAGATCACAGATACCTATCAGACACTTTTCCTTTTCCTACTATCATGGTTAATGCCTATGGGGAGTGTCGGGCGCGTGTTCTGGATCTGTATTTGGGTGTGACCTCTACTGAGAGCCTCAAGGACACACTCAGTGAAAAACAGTGAGATTTCTTGTTTTTCTTCTTCAAAGCCTATTCATAAGCATGAGAGGATAATTGGAATTGATAAAGACAAACAGGATTTGAGCGACGTTAATGGGATTTTAATAATGCATTTGTGGGGATTGAGGAGACAGGCGTGACTTCTCTTTTCATAAACATCTGTTGGCGTTTGTTATTCTGCTCATGTCAACACGAGATGTGTTTTGTATGAGTGCAGTGCCCCCTAGTGGCGAATAATAGTTTTACAGCTTAAAGATTTTAAACAACATGACAAAGGTGTTTCAAGATTTACACATACTCATATACATATATATATATTTATAATTTTTTCCCAAATATACCTAGTCAGTATCTGCCACTAAATATATATATATATATAATTAGAATAAAATATTTAGATTTTACATTTACATTTAAATATGCGGTTTTCTCCAAATATACCTTAGTAGTCAGTATCAGCCAGTAAAAAAAATAAAAAAAATTGTCAACCACTAATCTGAATATCAAGCATGACACCTCCACCTATGGTTCAGTTATAGCATTGGTTTTTTGGGGCCTAATGTGGGAAAATATTGTCATTATGTTTTCAAATGAAATGAATCCCTGAAATTTTCTGGCACAAATGATACCATTTCCTGAGAACAATTTTATTTTTCAATATGTGTGTGGGGAGATTGGCTGACCAATAATGACAGTGCAATCGTCCACGATCATGAGCTTGCTGTGCACGTAAATGAGTTCAGTGACCAGACGCCCGTCCAGGTCAGCGTGAGTGCGCAGACCGCAGAATGAGATGTACTTGATCCAGCAATCTGCCACTGCATAGACAAATACAAATATATACACATACTTTCTTCATCCTCATCTTGTTATAATAAATTAAAACGATGCAATCCACATTTGATGGCCATCATCTTTGCAAATGTGACAGCTATAGTCTATAGTCTTCTACATACTAGTCTACTTACTCACACATTTGAGCCTCTCAATAATGGAGTGCTCCCCTCTGCACATTGTCCTGTAATGGAGAAAGAGAGGTTTCATTTCATCTACTTCTGTCTTGCACCAATCATGTATCTTAATTCTGCCTCCACCCGACCAATCACATCGCTCGCTGAACCCCAGTTACCACAGCATCCTCTCTGCTCCCCTTATCTAGGCTAGTGTTCAGCCTCCAAGCTGGAGCTGTAATCGTCTCTTTGTAGACCGTGAGTAGTGGGGTTCGTTGTTTCCACATTACACACGTGTAATTTGCTGCAAGCGACCGTTCAGGCTGCATTTTTGCCCTTAATTGTGGCAATTTGGTGATTACAGAAGACGCATGTTTGGAGGGTTATTACCTGTAATTAAAGTACATGATTGCTTTGATGGCTTGGCCCCCCCCTGACGAGATGTCACCTTCAAAGCCGGGCAGCAGGGGCATCACCACATAGACCCGAAAATTTTTCTTCTCCCTGTGGCCGAGTCATAAATGGAAATGAATTGTTATGAGTTAGTTGTGCCTAATGATGTTTTTGTTCAAGTTCATATAAAGTGTATCTATTGTCATGATGCACCTGTACGCCCGCAGGATCCTCTCAGTGAGTGCATCTCCAATGCTGTTGTGAATGGATTTGTCAGCACAACTGATGAAGAACTGGTTCTGAGAGATAAAGAGACAAAGGGGAGAAAAGAAAGATGGTGACTTAAAGAGAGATGCAGTGAAAGTGTTTAAATAAGACTAAACACTGAAAATATGGCACAGGAACTGCATCTGAAGCATTATGCAAGAATCACAATATCATAAAACAGGGTTCCGGATCAATTGTTTATTAAAACTTTTTAATTTTAGTTTTTTTTAAATGCACAATATGCATGATTTACTGTATTTTGTTTAGTAATATTTTGTCAGTAATATTTTTCTTATGCTCACCAAACCTGCATGTATATGATCAAAAATGCAGTAAAAAGAGTAATATTCTGAAATAGCATTACAATTTAAAATATCTGTTTTCTATTTTATATGTTTTATAGAATAGAAAGTTCAAAAGAACAGCACTTATATGAAATATAATTCTTTTGTAAAATCATAAATGTCCTTGCTGTACGGTTTTTAAAAATGATTTTTTTATGGTAACACTTTACGATAAGGTTCATTAGTTAACATTAGTTAACTACATTCAACTAATTTCATTGATCTAACATTATTAACTAATAATGAACTGCACTTCTACAGCATTATTAATCTTTGTTAATGTTAATTTCAACATTTACTAATACATTACTAAAATCTTGTTAACATTAGTTAATGCACTGTGAACTAACATGAATAAACAATGAACAACTGTATTTTCATTAACTAATGTTAACGAAGATTAGTAAATACAGTAACAAATGTATTGCTCATGGTTAGTTCATGTTAGTTAATACATTAACTAATGTTTAACTAATGAACCTTATTGTAAAGTGTTACCAGATTTATTTATTTGGTAACACTTTACAATAAGTTTTCATTAGCATTAGTTAACTACATTAGTTAATGGACTAAGAATGAACAATTTGGTAACACTTTAGTATAGGGAACACATATAAACTATTAACTATGACTTTTCCCTCAATACACTCCTAATTTACTGCTTATTAATAGTTAGTAAGGTAGTTGTTAAGTTTAGGTATTGGATAGGATTAAGAATGTAGAATAAGGTCATGCAGAATAAGACATTAATATGTGCTTAATAAGTACTAATGAATAGCCAATATTCTAGTAATATGCACACTAATAAGCAACTAGTTAAAAGACCCTAAAATAAAGTGTTACCAACAATTCTTCTACAGCATCTTAGTTAATGTTAATTTTAACATTTACAAATACATTATTAAAATCAAAAGTAATAAAAACTAATGTTATTTGTTAACATTAGTTAATGCACTGTGAACTAACATGAACTAACAATGAACAACTGTATTTTTATTAATGTTAACAAAGGTTAATAAATACTGTAACAAATGTATTGCTTATTATTAGTTAATGTTAGTTAATACATTAACTAATGTTAACAAGTGAGACCTTATTGTAAAGTTTTACCATTTGTCTTATTTATTCTGAAAGAAATTAATTCTTTCTTAGGAGCAGGGTCATGTTTATAAAGTGACCTTGAGTATTTAAAGGCACAATATGAAAGATTTTTGGATTATTCAAAAAACACTAGAAAAATGTTATATATTTTGTTGACTTGTGTACTTACATTATCCCAAATGTTTCCAAGAATGTTTAAATCCAGAGAAATAAGCAATTTTAACCAGGACACGGACCATGTCCGTGCGTCGCCTATCAATGACATCATACCCGCGTTATCCTCAATTTCCGGTTTTGTTTTGTAGAAATCATGGAAACACAAAAGACGCTTTAATATATTATGTATTTTATTAGACAGGTGAGCAACTGTTTGGATGGATACATTCATCGACAGAAAACTAATCATGTTATAGGCTATAGCTCAACACAGTAAGTCTTATTGTTTAAATCTCGTTTTCTTGATTTACAGCTAGTACCATGTTTTACCATGCCTAATATCGATCTAGCTTACTGCAGTGTGCAACAAGTGTCTCATAGCAGCCGCCAAGTAGCATTATAACAACTTTCAACACATAAATGTATCTAATATAATAAAACAGCACTGCTTTACCATACTTGGCTGGAAGATGTGGAAGTAGCGACTGCGGCATAATAAAAGTCCCGCTGCTCTCAAGATGTGTGTCGCACTTGTCTCTCATTAGCAATCGCTCCAGCGGCCCCATTTCTGCAGCACTCAGTCCTGCTCTGCTTCATACTACAGTAACGTTAATAATCGTATCCATTAACATCTCTGCCCGAGTCCTATCCCAATTCTTTTCCACCGGCTGTAGACGTGAAGACAACACCTCTCATGATTCCGCAAAAGCAAGGTGTCATCAAGGCATCATCAAGCTACGGCACCGTTTTGAATAAGCGAACTCTAGCGGGGAAATTTACATATTGTGCCTTTAAAAGGAATGGTTACATATATGGTTACATAAGTCCTCTGAATTGTTTAACTTTTTTTTTTCATTCAAATAACAATAATATACTTTAAATGAATAACTGGGTAAATAAAATTTCATAACATTTATGTATGGTTATGTATGGTATGATGTGTATTTGTGGTCAGTGTTGGGGAAAGTCACTTTTAAAAGTAATGTGTTACAATATTGTGTTACTCCCTTAAAAAAGGAACTAATTGCGTCAGTTAATTTTTATGGAAAGTAATGTGCTACGTTACTTTTTCTCACCTGGGCTGGGCTTGCTTGTTTGTTTTTTTCATAACAAAAAAACAAAAGTTCTATTTTTTGCAAATGTACATGTAAAGGCCCTTTCATACCAAAAGTGAAATGAATAAGCCCCAGGCAGAAGGAAATGCAAATCCACACCTGTGTTCAGTAGAGGGCGCAGTTCAAACAAACCTTTGCAGAAGAATAGGACAATAGGGGCTGGCTGCAGCCTGAGGGGGCGAGTGGAGCTCCACTCAAGGGCGGAAATACATCACCTCCACTAGTGGAGCTTATTTTAAACATAAATGTTCATTTGATGTTTAAAGAGATAGCTCATCCAAAAGATATTTTGAAGAATTTGGGTAGCGAAACAGTTGATGAGCCCCATTGACTTCTATAGTGTGGGGGGGGGGGGAAATACTATGGAAGTCAGTGGGGGCCATTCAACTGTTTGGTTACCGACATTCTTCAAAATATCTTCTTTTGTGTTCAGCAGAACAAAGAAATTTATACAGGTTTGGAAAAATTTGAGTGTGAGTAAATGATGACAGAATTTCACTTTTGGGTGAACTATCACTTTAACTAGTCTTTTTTGCTTATTTGTATGGCTGAATTGGATCCTCAAAGGTCAGCAGCAAATAGATAGTCTAGAATTACAATAACCATCATGTTTACACGGCTCACACAACACCTCTGTAATCTGATTACGTAACTCGCATTACTTACATTGCATTACCCCCAACACTGCTTGGGGATATGTATTTTACCTCTATGTAGATGAAATGTTTGCTGTTCTGGATGGCTGATATGTAGGCTAAATGAATCGACTCCTCATGGACCTTTGACCCAATAGACCACTGGCACACAGATCTCAAAACCTTGTTTTAGTTTGTTTGGGGAAAAAGGAATAAAATCACAATGAATGACTTTGATTATCACAAAACACACATTTCTCTAAATACATATCACTGCAAACTTGGATTCTGAAAAATCATGGATAAATTAATGGCACAGACAGGTCTTAGCCTAAGCCAGAATTAGGCCTTAGTTCAATTAGAGCATTTAAGTAGCTCATATGAATGTTCACTAGAAAAAAACATTACTGGTGTACATCTTGAGACAAAATATGATATATGATATATCAGTACAAGTTGCTTTCAGTTAAAACAGCTCAAACATGCATTTTAGTCTAGGACTATCTTAAGCCTTGTCTGTGAAACTGGGGGAATATTGCCAGTACAAAGCAGGAACTCATGTAATTTGGTGTTTAAATATCACCTGAACGTTAGCCTGTGTGGATTTTCCGTCGTACTCAGCTGGCACCATGGGTGCAGAGAGAGACTTGGGCATGAGGCAGGGGTAGCACGTCACCCCCGACCGCTTCTTCACCAGCTAGCAAATAAAAGGAGAGTTGATTGGGATCAGACAGAATGCCCAGTGTTGACTCCAAAATCACACCCCTAAAGAGCGCTAATTACTGTGCCACATCCAGATAGCCTGTTGGGCTGACCATCAACCCCTGCCTGGTACCTCCACTCCCCAGAGATAGAGCACTTGTTTGAGGCTGAATAAAAGTCTCTGTTCTTCTGTTTAGTCTTAGACAGTGCCACTGATTACAGTAAATTGATGGCCGTGTGTGTGAAGGTTTTCCGAAACTAGGATTTTAATGGCTATTGTCCTAACTAGACTACACTCAGACTGTTTTCAACTGGGCCCGGCACATGGTTCAAAGGTCGTTTGAACATGAGACAAGCTTTGTTTTCTGGGAAACAAAGGAAAACTACGTTGCCACCCACCCACCCACATTATCTATATATGGAAGAAACAATTTTTTTTTTCATAATTTTCAATGCTTTCCATGATATTTGGTCACATTAAAAACGAATGTGTTCTTGATTCATCTAGACTTTCTGAACAGTGTTACTAAAACAAAGCAAAAAAAAAAAAAAAAAAGATTTGTTCGCTTAAGTTTGAGTTTCTTTGGAAGTTTTATTTTACTTGACGTTTTCACCCCTCTTGAAGGAAGTGCTCATGGTGCAAATTAGCGAGCTGTACGCCATGTCAGCTTACACTGTGGGCAAGCGGTAATCTGGGCTGTGTGGTTATAAACAGATGGTTCTCAGGCAATTAACAACTGGCATAATGTGTTGATTAAAATCCATTGAGCCCTGATGAGGGAGAACTAACATTAACTCTGCTCACGGGCTGTTGGCAGCTGCCCAAGCGATACTCATAACTCCAGTGACCTTGATAGTGAATCACATGTCTGAATCACCACAGTTCTAAAAAAAAGCTTAACTTAAACTAATTCAATTTTTTTTTTTTTGTATTACAGGTACTGAAAATAAGTGTTCAGTTAAAACACTGATCATACTGTTGGATATGCTAATTCTAGTTCTGTGATATCAGTAGATTAAGTTTAGCACAGGTGTACAAATGCATTATTTGTAAATAAATGGCAAATAAGTCAGATGTTATTTAATAAAAGGTTAAATGATTAGATTCTGCAGGATAATGTATATATATATATATATATATATGAAAAGTCCTCTAATATATCTCATAATGCCTTCCACACAAAAATCACTTCCAGGATTGTTCCCACTTCACAATACTTTCTTTGTTGTGAATATGACAAGTGGTGTTCCCTAATCAACAGCAAAAGATATAAATGAGACTAGTCTGTCTTTGAGCCGTAAATTCTCATTTCCACTAAACACCTCATCAGAGGCATTCATCTGGCTTTTGTTTGTCCTCCTCTGCCGCACACACACACCTGGCTTCCTCTCCTTTAATTATTCACCAGCAGAGTGTCTGATCGGTAGCCAAGCCTGAAATATGACTGGCATAATCCAAAGGAAATCATACAGGCCTCAAACCAATTCAATTACTGAACAATCAAAGTAAAAAGGCCTCTAATTGCTCTAAAAGGGGGCTGAGAGTGCGGGCGACCATTGAATGCTGACGGCATTCAGAACAGGACACAATGAGCAACTGCAGGGGGTGCTAAGCTCAAGCTAATAAAGACTTGAGAGAGGGTGGAAACCTCGGCTTCATGCATGCGCTCTGATCTTTAGTTCTTACAATTAGAGTTCTGAATGGAGGTGGTATTTGTGCACCTTCTAACCATTTAAAATAGTGAATTTATCTGGACATTCAAAAAGACATGCTTTATAGTCATACTGTATAGCAAACAATACAATATGTGGCCAATACACTTTGTAACACTCTATCATAGTACTTTCAAATGAAAAACTCCCCCAGATGAAAATTATGTTGCTCATAGGTTGCTCTTTCAGCTCAGCAGGTTCTCATTTCTGACGTTTTACTCAAAGGTTTCTTCCAAAATTGTTTAAAAAGAGACACAAATTGGAGGTAGAATAAGAGTAGAGCTATAAGATTAACATAGATCTTGCAGCTCAGGACATTTGATCTTGAAAGAATATGATGCAAATATCTTGACATTTGATATCTTGACAATTCTAAGCACAGTTTGGGACATCAGTTTTGGGAGTCTTTTTCTCAGGATTCCCTTTGCCCTTAATATTTTTGTTGCACAAGAGAAACACTAAGATTGCCAAGAACATATCTAATTCCTCTTACCTTTGTAAAGTTCCACCTCTGAATGAAATGTCGTGCAATATCTCTTGCAGCCTTTCCATGAACCATCACCCCTATATCATGCCAGGGCATCCGAGGTGTCTTATACCTGTCAATGAAATCTTAACCAAAGAAAAATAAACAACAAACAGCTGCTATAATGCATAATAACATTAACCAAATCATTATACAGAGATGACAGACGGGCCTTTTGAAGGCATCCCAGTGTGGTCTTTCTCTTTCACCGTCTTTGACAATGCACAACCATCTTAGAGTATTTCCCTACATTCATCTCTCAGACTCCTCCATTCTCCTGCTGTGTCCTACCTAGTTGGCACTATGTGCAAAACCAGGACTTCACATTTACAAAGCAGAGATGCAAAAATGAAGTTATCTCCCTCTGGCAAGAGAATAGAGCTGGGAAAATAACCCCATACTGACTACAGAATGGGATTGTTGGAAAAGACTTCTATGTCTTCTTTCCCTCACTCCTGTGTTGGAGAGATTGCTTCATTTGATGAATTTGACTTAAGATATCAAAGAATGTGTAGTGTAGTTGTCATTTTTGTCTTTTTTGTTTGCTAGTTTGTTTTTTGTCTTAAGGCCTAAAGCTTCACTGTGAAGAACAACACAGAAATATGAATGTGTCCTGATATTTTTGTAATGCAAAATAAATCAGCTGAGGTCTACATTTAAAAAGAAGAGATTTTGGCTGTGGTTGTGGGTTGTGATATTACAGTCGGGTTTAATTCAGCTGTTCCATACCATCAAAAGGCTTGTTGAGTTTGACCCAGTCTTTGAGGATGAAGTTGCAGTAGTCTTTGCCGTGCCAGAAACGAGTCTCTCCACAGAGTTCGGTACTGCCTATGTAACTTCTCAGGGAACTGGTCTCTAAAACAGACCGACAGATCCACAACACATTACACAGATGTAGCAATTCATATATTTATAAACTTATAAAGATTGATTAGTCAGCTTCAGTCAATGAATAATAAGGTTTAGTTGTGTGTATAAATTTACATATACTGGTTTTATGTGTCAGTATATGCATGTCATACAGATGTGTCTAATTTCTTGTGTGTACTAACCGTAAGGCAAAGGGAGAGAGTGATGCAGGCCAAGAGAGTACGAATCACTGGAATGTAGAGACAAGCTCTTGGAGTAACATTCCCGAGTGAGAGGAGTCTTGGAATTAAGACTATTCCCACTGTGATGTTCTACACATAAAACACAAACACAGTCTCTGTTATGTAATTAATTGCACCACTATGTAATTTCTGCACCTCTGTCGGCACCAAACAGAATAGCAAAATTAACTAGAAAAATAAAGTTTTAAAATGCTAGATAGATATCTAGATATACAAAAAATAAACTAAATAAACTAAAATAAAATAAAATAAATAAAGAGTATATAAAATATAATCCTATCTATATAACCTGGAGTCATTTATTTTGTTGAATTCCTCTTACTGGACTCTGTTCCATCAGAGCTGTGGCGACTTTTCTCTGAGGGCTTTCTTAGCAGTCTTGCTCTGTTGTTTTCTCCCTGTTCCTCCTCTATGGGCAGAGAGAAGCTTACACAGATCTCACCTGGATCCTCCACTGAGCCTGAATCTCCTCCTTCTCCAGTCTGAATTTCTTCAACTATCACATTAAACTTCATCTCTTCGCCCTCCTCCACCAGGGCAACTGACTGCTACAGAACAAAAATTACACATGTATAAAGCATAGATAAGACATGTTTTGTTATTTACTAAGCTCATACTTGCATCCCAATAATTCATGAATGTACCAAAAATATGTACTTTGCTGGTGATCAAAAATTCATTAGTAAAAATTATATTATTAGGTTCATACAACTGCTGTGGAAAACTTCAGTCTCAATTTCTTAAAAAAAGTGGACAGGAAATTGACACAAACAAGTGTTGTGGGCAATATTAGCCCCTAAAAATGCATAGATCAGGGTTCCTACACCTTTTGACAAAAGAATTTTGCATGAATAAAAATATAATTAAAATGATAATAATAAAATACATTTACATTTAAATTAAAAAGAGAGAAATTTTAAATTTATAGAAATTGCAGTCACACAAGAAGAGTTTAATGTCCATTAAATTATTTAAAGCTTTAAAGGGATAGTTCACCCCAAAATTAAAATTCTGTTATAAATTACTCACCTTCATGTCGTTCCAAACCTGTATGACATTCTTTCTTCTGTGGAACATAAAAGGAGATATTTTGAGAAATGTCTCATTGTTTTTTGTTCATACAATGGAAGTCTGTGATAACCAAAACTATTAGGATCATTCTTCAAAATAACTTCTTTTATGATTCACAGAGGAAAGAAAGTCATATGGGTTTGAACTGACATGAGGGTGAGAAAATTATGACAGAATTTCCATTTTTGGGTAAACTATCCCTTTAACTTAACTAGAACATTTGGTTTCATTTTGAAAATATGACTTTTTCCCTTGACTTCTCCATTCTTAGGTAGTTTTTCGATTATTGTGGGAACATCGATGCTCCACCACAAATATTAAACCATTTGGGCACCTTTGGTATACTATTTTCAAAATCTCACATGTATTGTATGCATTGTCTGGGCTGTTTGTCTGACTTGATTCTATCTGTTTAGTATTTATTTTATTTTTTTAAATGGACAGAGACATTAGTCTAAACTCTCACTGGTGCACAACAGAGAGCCAAAGAACCAAGATCATCTTTTCCTACACACATTCTAAAAAATTCAACAAGTGAATTTCAACAACTTCCATGTTATCTATATGGCTGATATATCAGGCCAGCTGTCAGCCTGCAGTATGCAGGGAGCGGTAATGGCCACCCGTGCGGCATCAGTCCAGGGAAGCTATGACTTAAACGACAGTGTAAGTGACTCCAGTCTGCTGTGCGGAGTCTGAACGAGGGTAAAATGCCCTCTGATGTGTGAGAGTTAATGGCTCATGGGGGATCATAGTGCCCTCGACTTGACAAATGGCAAATGTCAGAGCACTATTCTCCTGGTGGGCATAATTTTATTAAGTGCAAATATCACTGTGCTCCTTAGGAGACGTTTTGAAAGGTTAGACCAACAGCTGTAACAGTTTCATGTATATTAGCAAAGATTTTACAGTTGAGAAGCCCCGCATTGATAAATACAGTCACTCAAGCATGCTAAGAGAAGCCCCTTAGTAAATGCAATAAGTGCCTTCATCTGAAGGGTTCAAATCATGTTTATTTAAAAGCTCAGACCCATATTTAATGACACAATGGCAGGCAGGTAGGCAGCAGGCCGGGAGAGGTGGCATATAGACGAAATCAAGCTCCCATTTAGTGGCCCCAGTCATTTGTTGACTCACTCATCCATGTAGGGCCTTTATGTTTAATGCAGCTCTCTGGGGGGAAGGAAAGGCCCAGCGAGAAGGACTGGAATTATCAACCGCAGGCCCTTCAAGGGTGCCCCAGATGCTCCGTAATTGCAATTTTACGTTTGTTCGTTGGAAAAAGAAAAGAATAAGAAGGCAGAGGCCCTGAATCACCAGCCGCAAAATCAATCCCAGTAAGCATACAACTGAAATGCAGTCTGGACCAGTCCTTTATGATCACCATTGTTAGAACAGCTACGTATACAAAATATAAATCACTACAATTGTAATTCAGGTTAGCTGTCAATGCTTTTAAGTATAAAGCACAGATTAATATAATTACTTCATTACATAATACACAAATAAATACGTAGTGGTCCAACAGATGAATGTACCTGACATTTTGCTTTAAATGTTTCTTTCAATATACTGATTGAGTATTTTCTGTAAAGCTGCTTTGAATCAATATGTATTGTGAAAAGCGCTCTATAAAATGTAACTGATTTGGTGCATTGGTTCACATGTATAGAAGAGGCTTTAGCAGGCTTCTGTCAGGTGTGTGTCAACTTCCCCCATTGAGTTCTTTGACAGATATCAGAAACACCCAGCTGGCAATAGCATGGCATGTTGAAAAACATTGCGTGGCCACTGTGGGCTATCACTCTCAATGGGTCACATTTACAGGAAGTTTATTCCTGTCCAAATCACTTACGCCTCTGTGAAGAAGCGATATCTATTTCTGATTTGCCCTCTCCATGTATATAAATCCTTTTAGGGAATAACAAGGATTAGGTTTTTATTCATATTTAAATCCAACAAATTAATCTCAAGGGACTCATCAAAACTTTGTAGCTCACATTTTAAGTTTGCTTAATTGCTTTCCAAAAAGACACAATTGTTCTGCATTTCTATATTTACATTATGAAGCTATCTTTGATTTGCGGGGTTAAATCCATTATTGATCCATTACTGAATAATAAAGATTTTTACATTTTCTAAACAAAATGCGAGCTGTTTTGCTGTGTTCAACTTCTGAACTGTAGTGTATTACAGAAGCATAACGGGTTATGAGATGAATAACTGTATGTAGTATTGTAATAGTGATTTTTGCCTCAGCAAGTACCACTAATAATAGTGGTGGTCTTACATGAGTGAGGCTGGGGGATAGAGCAGGACTGTGCTGAGGGCTTCTTCTCACACTCCCCACATCAGTCAGTCGGTGTTGGGAATCATCCCATCTTCCGTAGGCCAGGTCAATCCCTCCCAGGAAGGCCAGTGACTGGTCAATCACCACCGACTTCTCATGGTGAGCCCAGAGCAATGCTGTGGAGGGCATGTGATCAGGGTGTCTGATGACCTGTCAATCAGTAGAGATGGGCAGCTTGTCAGGTTCCTTTTCTCAAACGAACAAGATATTGGGCAGTTCTGTATTAAAGAAGAATAAAGACTGAGGGTATGTTCAGAATACTACATTCTAATTCTTGTATGTTTGTTTTGCACAACACTAAAATACTATTTATACATTCACAAATGTTCAAAAGTTTAGGGTCAGTGAGATTTTTTAATTCAGCAAGGATGCATTTAATTAATCAAAAGTGACAGTAAAACATTTCTAATGTTACAAAATATTTCTATTTCAAATAAATGCTGTTCTTTTGAAGTTTCTATTCATCAAAGAATTATGAAAAAAATGTATTAGGCTTATATTTAACAGCAAAACTGTTTTCAACATTGAAAATAATAAGGAATGTTTCTTGAAATCAGCATATTAGAATGATTTCTGAAGGATCATGTGACACTGGAGACTGGAGTAACGATGCTGAAAATTCAGCTATGCCGTCACAGAAGTAAATTACATTTTAAAATATATTAAACTAGAAAACATTTTAAATTATAGTAATATTTCTCAATGTTACTGTTTTCACTGTATTTTTGATCAAATAAATGCAGCCATGTTAAGCATAAAAGACATCTTCAAAAATATTAAAAAATCTTACCAAATCCCAAACTTTTGAACGGCAGTGTTCAAGGAATACAAGTACTTCTAAATATGTGCCAAAATATACAATATACAGTCAGAACATATATGAATGTGTGGATTATGATCACCTAAATGTTCTTTGAACTATGATGTAATGTTGATTATTACATTAACTTAATATTTTGTGTAATATAAACTCAAATTTTTGTTTTAATTGATTTTTTAAAATTAATTTGTAGTAACTTAATGAAATTGTCTAGATAACTTTGGAAATTAGGTAGTGAATTTCTAAAACACTACATTAAACACTATATTGACTCTATAAGCAATGACTGCACTAATGCCAGTGACAAGTAATAAATTACTTTATATTACATTAATTTTACATGCTAAATAAGTTACATTTAGTATGTGCTATGATAGCTGTGGATATTAACTGAATTTTTTTAAGATTAACTGGTTCCAGGGCTACAACTCAAGTAGTTGGAGTGACTTCAGTTTTTGAGTAATTAATTTAAAAATTTGTGTTTATGTTACAAATTATTAAGTTCTTCTAACTCAGTATAGTTTGTTGGTTAAACATAATTTCATTCAAAGTTGTCATAACTCAAAAAAATTGATGCAAACAGTTAATTGTTTTTGTTGAGCTAACGCATTATTTTTTAGAATGTAACTTTTGTCAATTAACCAAATTTCCCAAATATGAGCTAAATAAATACAGCAGGCCTTCAGCCAAAAATAACACCACAATGTAGATGGTGTTAACCTTTGTGCGAAGCAGCTGCGTCTCCACCAGCTTTGGCGGAGCCTCTGGAGGACGCCGCCCCTGGCAGGTGTTTCTACACCAGCAGGGCCCAGGAATACCTCCATCCAGCTGCTTTGCCGCACACGTCCTTGGGGTGTGGATCCCAAGCCACTTCCCAGTGTCACTCCTCTGCCCAGACTCAACCAGCGCTCCAATAAGATAATGTGACGGCATGTCAATCACGCACCGGCCTGGGGTGCTACGGTGATGAATACCACAGCGCTATGGTGCCATAGAAGCTCTGTGGCACCAGGGGAGGAAGCAGACTTGCAGCCTCAGGCTCTTTTAGAGACAATCGGCAAGGAAGAACCTGACCATCTTCAGACACAATCCGTAGGGTTCCCAACAGAGTGATCCCCCTCATTCTAGTACAGAGGATTTAGGCAACGTCCAAATACGATCTAAGTGTCCGGAGGGGAGGTAGTGGGCACGCTGAGTGCTCTCGTGCTTTCTATAATTTGTTTTGATTGAACCTTAGTTCTTAGAGAGATATGGGTAAACGTAAGAGTGGGAAGCTGATTCGGAGGGACGGGTCTCCTCTGTAATACTGTCATTTCTGGACAGGATTCTGCTTTTGACAATGTTTGACATACTGATCGACTCACCCTGATGTTAGAGTGAAGTCCCATCAGGGTCTTCTTTGTGTACTCGCTGTTAAGACCCATCACTACCTCGACTTCTTTGTAGAGCAGGACAAAGATCTTCACTCCTTGTTGCTGAGTTGACAAAAGACAAAATGTTGTTAAACAACTTTCGGACTGGGAAAACCAAAGAGAACTGGCTGAACTGTGAGGTGCAACATAATGTATGGATGTGTGAGAAGTAAATTAAACTGGCTGAAGTCCAGATTTGAGCAGGTGTTCAGACTCACTGCTTTTCGCTTGAGGACATGGTCTAATCTCCACATGTTCCCATCTACTACCGGTCGTTTGAGGAAGATTTCTGGGCTTAACCTGAGGGCCATATCAAAACCAATCAAAGCTTTGACAGCTTCCACACAACTTTCATTCTTTATTTCTGTCATATTAAAGGCATAGCTTACCCAAAAACTGCATTTTAAATAAAGTAATAGCCTGGTTAACAATTACTTGTTTACATAGGATATATATATATAACCCTATTATATATAACCCTATATATTATTTAAGCATCTAGAACCTTATGCAGTTTGACAGAATTTTCTACTTCAAAGTGCCATGAGAAGTCAAACAAACTTTACTTTGACTTCACATTTTCATATATTAAAATTGTTTATTTCCTACTCCTTAACAGTTCATCAGGCTCTTAATGATTTTATCTATGTCATCTCTTGGAGTATTTGAAGGCCAGGTTTTTCCTAATATCAATCATCATTTGAAAAGAACACATTTTACACAATGGGAAAACTGATTAGTCAACAATTCAAGAAGGTCCAGACTTTAAAGCTCTTGATTCTAACTTGTACTTGCCCTTATGAAAATTTATAGTTTTTGTAATTGTTTAACTGTAGCATTTGTTACAATAAGGCTATAATTACATGTGAGATCATTGATGAATCCTCATTAGGCCAATGTTGACTTTTTTCTCTCCTGTTTTTATTGAGCTATAGCATTTGTTATGAAAAATAATAACCTAAACATTTAGAAACTATAGCAAAATGACACAGTTGTAATGTAAATCAGTGAAAAATATATTTCATTAACAGATTATCCATTATAAATTCTACAAGTTAGTCAAAATTTACCACAATAAATACAATGAAACGTGATAAATTATAGTATGGTTGGTAATAGTTTAAAAAGCGTTCTAATTTATATTGGTGCAAGATGATGTTTTCTCCTATTTTCATCATTCTTTTTTCTGTTTATGTGGCTGTTTTAGATTATGTTTGACCTTCTCTATAGCGTTTTAAAGTTGTAAATTCTCAATATTTCAAATGGCTTCGTGATAGGAACAGCTCACAGCTCGCGCAAATCTTGGAGCGCGCTGCTAAAAGTGCGCACAGGATATGGTGATTCGCGCCACGAAATAAACCGGACTTCAGTAATATTGCGCTGATAATTGTCCATTCAGTTCAGACAGGTACTTAGAGCATATAAAAGCTCCGAACACGCGATGTATAGCTAATTAATTAAGAGCCTTATTCATTTCCATTAACCATAGTATAAATATTGTATAAATAAGTTTATAGTATAAACTTGTCCAACCACTCTTTTTTAAAATTCGCCTCCACATAAAGAAAGCCATATAGTTTAGAACAACAGAGTGAGTAAATAATGACAGAAATTTTACTTTTAAATGAAATATTTCTTTTAAAAAAAATGGACAGCTTTTTCGTTCAGTAGCTACTGAACAAACAACTGTTAAATGATAAGCCAATGAATCTAGAGCAGTACTATAGTACAAAACAACCAGTAATGTATTCTATCTGTACATTCTCCTATTTTAAAACATCTGACATACTTCTGACAAAAAAAAATTGCAATGGTACAAAAAATAATAAAAGTTCCACTTGTAGGCTACATTAAGAGGTGCAACATAAGTGCCCACAGAATTGTAAATGCTAGGTACATGAAAATTAATTGATGCTGATTCTAATCTGTACCACCAGGCTGTGATGAAGATTTCCTCCTTTGCTGCTTCCAGGGCATCAGCTATGGCATCAAAGTATCCAGCTGCGTTGACAAACCTTCAAACGGAGCACAGAGTGCCTCATTTAAGAACTGTGTCAGGGTACTTCACAGAGATTTAAGAGAAAATGTTCCGGTAAGTGTTGCTCACATGTTGACATAAAAAGAACAAAGAATAGGGGACTAGTTGAACTTTTGAGATTACTGTAATATTTTAAATTAAATAGAAAATACTGCACATTCAAATATATATAGTTTATATATAGTTTTAACTGGACTATTATATTTAAGTAATTACTGTGACTGCATAATTCCTCACCATTTTGAGACAGTGTTTTCTCTAACAGGTGTGAAAGACCCATGGCGGTTTTCCCTCAGGAAGTCCTGTCCAAACATTTGAGAAAACTCGTCTATGGAGTGTCCCCACCAACGAGCCTGCCTATATGTGGAGCACTTGATAGTAAGAGCCCTGTCAAAAAAGAAAGAAAAAAAAAGTTAATTGATAATTGTTTTTGTCACTTGTTTTCAAGTAAAAATCCTTTTAAACAAGACTTATCTAACTTACAGTTATCTTACAATTTTATGAAGAGAAGTTTAGTTTTACCCCATTGGAAAACTGTTTTTCATTGTTTTAAGCAAAATCCAATAAAAGTATGATATATATAATAAATATAATATGATGAACATATTTAACAGTATACTACACACACACACACACATATATATATATATATAGAGAGAGAGAGAGAGAGAGAGAAAGAGACAGAGAGAGATTTTTTTGAAAGCATGCTACCTAACAATTACTGCATGATTAAATTTCTGCAGTATAAAACACATTTATCTCAACCTGCCTGCAAAGATTCTCAATAGTGACTCCGTGCCTGACTCCGGTCTCCCGGGTCCCTATTTTGATGTGAAATCCCTTATCGTACAGAATCACGGTGCCTACTTGGCCATCTTCTGGCCTCATGTAGAGAACAAAGGAGTCTTTTACCACCAGCCATCTGAAACATGAAGCAGTCACCACATGAGAGCTGAAACAAGGGGGAGAGCCATTCTATCAGCTGTGGGAAAACATCATAATAACCTAAATAAGTAAACAACCGCAACAGAAGACATGCCACGACCCAAAGGCTCAGCAAGGCCGCAATCCGAGGAGCAAAATTCAGTTGGGGCCGAATCTTCCAGTGTTTGCTTTTAAGAGCCATGCGAATTATGTAAGTGTAATGTTACTGTAGCTGCTTGTCAAAGAAAAAACAATAACAGCCCCGTCTGCACAGATGAAGATAGTTCAACATCAGCATCTGTTATTCACCAATATTCATTTCAGGGCTTGGTGTTCTTACTCATGAAACCAAGAGACGAAGATCACACACTACTGATTGAAGTGTTTTTCTCAGAAAGACAGTATGTTCTGTCCTCACGATGTGAACAAAGGTGAAAAAGAAAAAGGTTGGTTTTCAGCACAGTATTATGATTTCCTGAAAAACAAGATTTCCTGAGTATAACATGAATGTAAAAGAGCTCTCACCTTTTGGACCACCGGTAACAGACGCTGTTGGATCCGCACCAGTAACATACAGGGAATGTGTTTCCTCCAGATTTCTTTAAGATCAGACCTTCACTTTTGTCAAGGCAAATGAACATATGATGAATGAACAAATACTAATCAAGCCAAGGATTGTTTTATTGTATTTTATGTTACTGTGTACATTCTTACATTCCTTTTGGTCCCAGATCCTGAATAAATGAGATTTGACTCACTTCCAAAAATTCAAGCTGAAATATAAAATTCAATTAGCATCAATAAGCCTCAAAGCAACTTTATGGCAAATGCGTATGAGCCACACACCAGTTACTTCCAAATTTGCTTATCATTATTTAGCATGGTTAAGCATGTTCTTTGAATCATTTTAGCTATGGTGACTAAAATGAACCACAAATTGGCATCTGCTTTGTACAGTCCAGTTCTACCTTAATAATTAGCCAGGGAAGTGTGAGGTGAAAACTGAAGCAGGGAGCGAATATTTCTGGGTACAGGTACTCTTTAATTAGCCCTGCAAACGAATGCTAATTATGTGACTGTCAGAGAATTAGCCTGTGAAGCACTAAGCTTAGTGTGGAATCACCTCTCCGAGGCGTTCTCTACAAAAGAGCCTGTTTTAATGAGTGGGGACACAGCAGGTAGAGTTCCTTCCAGAACCTTCACTCTGCCATCATGTGACACAATGGTAACTGAACCACTCTTCTTTCTTTCTTTTTTTTTAATGCCTAGGCTATTGCTAGACAATAGTACTGCACATATAGATGATATTAGTACAATTTTAAAGTCAAATTTGGTAATACACTAGCAAAAAGTACCATAGTTTTATGATATTTTGGGCATGGTAGCATGATAATACTATTCTTTGATCATTCAGTATTATTGTATATCATAATGACATTACATTACCATCAAATGGTACTGCCACAGTAACTTTCCTAGGGGCAAAGACAAGGAAAAATGTTTGAGCTATGACTTACCGTTGTAGGATGTGTCCTGTATAAAGGCCTTTTCAATATATTCCTCAGATAGTCTTCAAGTTGCAACTGTTAGAACAAAACAAAGACCAGAGAAAGAAAAATAAAACATGTTTAAATACAATTATAAATATTCCCAGCAAATTCCCTAATTATGCATATATACTGTGTGTGTGTGTGTGTATATATATATATATATATATATATATATACCCACACACTTTTTTTTTTTTAATATACTGACTGATATACAATGGCATACACTTATGGCATGCCAAGGCAAATTTAAGTTGTTCAAACAATAGTTAAAATAAATAATTTAACTTTTCTGCTGATGAGCTGTTCCTCTTTGACAAGGGCATCAGGTCTTCGTGGTAATGTTGGTATGTGTTCTCCGTGAAACCGTTTGTGGCCTTTGAATGACCTCCTTTTGACTGAGTGTCTGTCAAAAACAGGAAATCTGACTGTCAATATTTGACAAGATTTGGGTTGCATGTCCATGAAAGCACCTCTGATTTGATTAACCGAGAGGTAACAGTGCAGTGAGGCTGAGAAAAAGGTTTTTCGTAGGGTTTAGGGGCGCTAACAAGAATACATCTGGGACAAATTGAGTACACCCAACTGAAAAATGAAAACACTTAGCAGCTCAAAAAGCAATGAGACGAGTTCGTTTTTGTAAGACTTGTGGTGTGTTTGTGAGAGAGCGTATGCATATAAAGATGAAATGAATACAGTGCATCTTACATTCGGCTTGGCAGGGGGATTTTTAAGAGGGCCTTGAATTTGAGCAGCTCCTGATGAAGTGCCTGGAAGTGCTTGAAACGACGCTTGATTTTCCAGCTGAAGTTTCCGTGGCTTAACTCTACAGTATACAGGTTGGGATTCAGCACCTTTGAGTGGAAAATGTCAAGAAACAAGAACTGACTGAATATGTTTTTGTACATATCTAATCATGATACATGGTACTAATGTATCCACCTTATTCCTACGTCCCATGACGCTTTGCACGAATTATGGGTGTAACTTCCGCTAAGCTGTAAAGGGTCAGTGAAAGGCTCACTCTATGAACGCAATAACACGTTTTTTTTTTTAATGGGTACAATGAGATGACATTATTCTACTCACCCTTCAACCAACGAACATTAAAAGGACATTTAAAAGTGTAAAAGCATCAATGAGGTACTTTCAACAGGCCATGAAAAAGCGTGATTCTTTCCACAGCAATAACGGACGGGTTAAACATAACTATAGTGGTATATATCTGTATTATGTAATATGCGTTGCCTTAATAAAAAATGTTCATGAATTTCAGCATTGCATGATACTATTTCAAAGTGATTTCCATCATTTTTACAGATAATAAATTGTATTTACCTGTGAAAACAAACCTGGAAAGAGGCGTGAGGCTTTGAGGAGAAAAACGAGAGATTCTTTGTGCACTCCAGTGAATTATTAATAGGATATATCGTAAATTATATCGGGAGAACAGACCACAAATGTGCAGTATATGTTGTCCTTTTTCACACTATTACAGCGGTATGCAAAGGGACAAATGAAAATAATCACGAGGATAGAAAGCAGCGACTGAAAAGAGCTCTTGCCATAGATATTCTTGTTATAACATGTTACGTTAAAATACCAAGCGTTACATAATTCTCATGATGTCTGAAAATAAAACATGAAAGAAAAATTGACAGCTCATTCAGTCAAACTGACAGATAAACTTTATTTGTAGGGCAACCTTATGATTTGAAACTATTCGTTTCAGTCTTTTTAAATGGAAGTTCCCCAAACCGGAAGTCAGGAATAAGGTGGATAGATAAAAAATTAAAATACTACATAGTATTATTTTAATTTTGTTCTTTAGTAAATAATTCTGTTATTAAAAGTAGCATTATAGTTCAAAAAGTGTTTTAGAATGTTTTTAGAGTTGAAGAAATGTGATTTACTTGTAGTGTTTTCATTTTTATTACCCTTGTAGATGTGAATCGCTCCACCTCTGTCACCTGCACCAGGATTGGCACTTCTTCAAGAAATATAACACCATCCAGGGAATTGAATGGAAGAAAGTTGTATATTGCTTGAAATGATATGCTCCTTGATTCTGAAAACAATCATAATATTGAAATGTTAGGGTCATTGTAACGTATAATCATATGAGCTAATTGAGATCAATAAGAAAATATTGACACACACCTAGATGCTGTGGTAATCATTCAGACTCATGTTGGCCTTGTATTTTAGACTGGCTGATAACATCTTAGCAATCAAAAAGTACAGCTACTTTACAAATAGTTTGTTTGGCTTTTCATCTTTGAAGTTGTGCAGTAATGGCATGGAGAGGCTCCATTTGATTGTCAGCAGGATAGCGATTGAAGGCTCCAGCTGGAGGTGTATAGTATGCTGTGTGCTCTGAAAGTTTTTCAAGGCTAAATCTGCTCTGTATCAGATAATGATTTTAGTAGGTATGTGCTTTTACCTGCTGAAATATTGTTCCTGGAAATATTAATGAACATGCACTGATTTAGAAGTGAGCATAAACGGCACTTTATATAAATATGTTAAAAAGACAGTGCCTAAAATCTTTTTCAACAAATGGTCAGTGAGGTGCTTAACATTCAGGAAAAAAATTGATCGTCAGCCTCAGGAGGTCAAAATAAATATTATATGAGCTGGATTTTCTATTTATTTTATATGAGGTTTGCAATTTTTGCAACACTGTTACCAAAATCTGACACGTCTAAATACAGTATATACAAAACTTGGATTTGCCTAGCAAGAAACATTAAAGAAACATTGAAATTCAATAAACTAAATTTATCAAAAATTAAATAAATAAATAATGTCAGAATGCGTTACGGTGAACGTGATTTCACCAAGTGCAACATGTTCCTGGATCAACATCTTTGTTCTGGAACAACATTCCAATCAACCAATCAGATTTGAGGGACAAGTTTGCAGTTTCTGTCAAGTTTAGGATTACAGC
Source organism: Ctenopharyngodon idella (assembly GCF_019924925.1). Classification (NCBI taxonomy): domain Eukaryota; kingdom Metazoa; phylum Chordata; class Actinopteri; order Cypriniformes; family Xenocyprididae; genus Ctenopharyngodon; species Ctenopharyngodon idella. Next base: position 19,212,981 of record NC_067228.1, read on the forward strand.
CAGGGTTAGGTGCTTCTACAACAGTGTTATTCACCTATCATTTCTCTCTAATTTCAGGGATAAGTTGCGGGTACAAGGGCTAGGGATATGGGAAAAAGTCAACATTTTTGATCATTAAATTCAGATAATAAATAAAAGTAGCATTTAATTGAGTATATGAGAACAAAAATATGTGGACAGTCAATAGCTGCGTCTCATTTCAGAGGCTGCATATGTCATCGAGGCGGTCTTATTTAAGAAAAGTAACCGTTAGATTGCAAAGTAAGAAAGAAATTACAGTATTTTACACCTCACAATGAATATCAGTCAATTTTATTACAGTTACTTTTCTTAAATAAGACATCCTTGATGACGTATGTGGCCTCCCAATGCGACCTAATGAGACGCAGCTATTTTGTCCTGCTGTCGGAGTATGTTTGGTTCATAGTGTTCTGGTTTGGGTTTGTTCTGTTCCTGTTTGCCTGCGTTCCTTTTGCTTGTTTGCTTCCATGGTTTCTGATTAGTTACACACCTGTTTCTGTTCCAGTTAATTAGCTAACTCTATGTATATATAGCCCTCATTTTCTGTTCACCCCTGTCTATTCTCATTTCAATTTTAGGTTGGATGTGTGTATCCTGCGTTTATCCAGTGCTACTTCGTTTATATTGCTAAATAAATGGACTGCTGAATTAGATCCTGCCTCTTAACTATTCTTGCTGCAACCAGTGGGACACCTGCATTTGTACTTGCATTATGTAAATCATAATCCTTACATTAGATTCAGTATCAGCTGTGCAGAGACCATTTCTATTGCACTATATATGCTGCTCCAAAAAATATAGAACCGTCTGACTCACTCTCCATCTGACATAATGAAAGCAGTATGCTGAGAGGTCAGCTGTCCTATGAGGTCACTGATAGAAGCAAAGACACACTGAACCAGCAGTTTACCGCCACAGAGGTCAGTATGGCCACTTAAGTCAAGCTCCTCTGGGTCATCTTGTAGATCATCTTGGTCCAAGCTCCCAGAGAACTGGCTCATGACAGACTCCAGTCGCTCCAGTTTAGGAGGTCTCTGATGGCCCCTCAGAGACATTTTCTCTTAACAGCTTTCGTCTACAAAAACAATGACAAAAAATGTAATAGTAAATAAAAATTTCACCACAGGATATACAAATAAGACCACTGTATTAAGAATTGTATAGTGCTTTTGTGATGATGATACAATACTTTATGCAATATTTTTTAAAGAAAAATTTTAAAGTTGTTGTTTTTTTATTTTATTAGTTAAAGATATTTGCTCATATTCCAGCAGTACCATATTGTAATTGTGTTTCTGTCTGAAAATTCAAACAATTAATATGTGTTCCTATTACCATCTACTTAATGCAGACACCCCTGCAAATCATTTAGCTGCATTTCAGTGTTTTTGTCTGCTAAATATGCATAAATACCTCATGTTCTGATTTTTTTCGGTCACTGATAATTGCCCCCATATGCGAAAGGCATGAAATATGGATTTAATATCAGTTGGCTGGTTGCAGCACTTTGGTATTTATATGAGGGGGAAATCTGTTAATGAGGGGCTCCTCCCCTCTCTCCTGACCGGCTCCAGAGCCAATGGCCCAAATGCAAAGTGACAGACAAGTCATCAAAGAACATGGGGATGTAATGTCTTGTGATCCCAGAAAGGGTGACAGACATTGATTTTTTTGCAATCTGACGGTACATGTAATGATAAAAGAAAGGAAAGGTCAGGGTCAAATGGCATGAAAGTGAGGAAATGGCAGGATATCACGCAATGTCACGGGCCACAAACCTTTTCCGCAACTAAACAATGCAAGAAATGCATTTTATTAACTTCATGACTGTTAGTGAAAACAGCTGCGTTACATGAGGGTATGTCAATTTATGTTAAAAACATAGCTAATAAATAATATTGCCTGTACTAATTAAAAAGATTTGAATTGCAACAAATGTGTTACTTTTGGTGCATGTTTATAGCAATTAAATTATCCATTCCATTTCTCTCTCAAATAAAAAAAAAATAAATCCAGGGTGAGATGTTAAAAAGTATTACAAGCCAGTGATAAAAATAGAATATTTTATGTCTTTTCACTGTACTTATTTTATGCCTGCTTCACGTTTTTATTATGAACATTATACTTTTCATTCCAATTTGTGTCAAAGTGAGAGAGAAAGCAAAAATGAAACACAGAGAGTATTTTGTGCTTCATTTCACCTGTCATTGCTCCAGTAAGACTGAGAATCTTCCTAATGGCCACGGCAAGGGGCCAACGGCTGCAAGGAGAGGGCGGAGTCAAACACACTTGTGATTTCTTCTCTCAATAGGACTGTGGGCAGCGGGCAAAGGTGTTACTCCTTTACCTAGAACAGGCAGTACAAACAAATCACTAAATTTATCTTGACATGAGCTTTATGGGCCTACTATTGTAATATGCTAAACACTAATGTAATATATATATATATATATATATATATGATAATATATTTTTTAATAAAAATGATGTATTAAGAAAAAGAAAAGATTTTAGCTGTATACATAAAATAATCCACAAACATAGTTGATCTTTAGTTATATTTGTTATACACTTCTACTAAACACTGGCATGGTATTGCTCACTGATTAAAAATGATTTAGTCTGATAAATTCCCCAGTAACAACAGCTGAAATTTATTTCAATCAATGCATTTATTAATTCAGTTTGAGAGCAACATAGAAAGATACTTTGTTACTTGGTGCGTTCAAAATGGGATTTATAGCCCTCCGAAGGGCAGTTCGGAGTGAAAACAATCATGGCCGCCATATTGAAGGGTCATTCCAAACCGAAGTGCTCAAAACTGGCCACTTCAAAGGGCCCTTCGGAATGAAGGATTTCGGAGGGTACAACTGATGGACACTTCGGGCCCCCATGATCCTTTGCACAGGGAAGTTTGACGTCACAGAATAGGTACAGGAGGCTCGGAGTTCGATCTTACCTATAAATGTATGTATAGTATTTTTCTATACTACTGTAATCTTTATACGAGTTAGATTTGGTACATTATTATGGTCAAAATGACATTGTACTTCAACAAAAATACTTTACAGCTACCTTTATCAGTCCATTCAAATATTTCAAATACATAGACACAATATATAATATTTTTAACATAAAAGACCGGCTTGAATGCGTATTAATACAAAGAGTAAACTAGGGGAAAAAAGACGAAGGCGCCTCCTTGATTGTCTTGTTAAGATGACGCAGAAGTGCATTCCAAAAAAGAGTTTTTTTTTTTTTTTTGACCCCTACACCCATTAGCCCTTCGAACTCTCCGGAGTGTAAACCCTTTGAAGGGATTAGGGCAGTTGTCGGCAATAGGCGGCCAGCAATAATATCCCGCAGCCAGATTATTTTGATAGCGGCTGGTTCTTAAATAAATCTTCGTCTCGTGGTGCCGTCTAATATTATCACCGTGTCTACACCAGACGCGCCGCAATACCTGTCTACTCTGAACTCGACAAACCGACCGTTGCAAAGCACTTGGACTTCGTCAGAAACAGAACGAGGAATCCGTTTACTGTCGGGAATGTGTTGTGTCGCGTGACTCGCGTCGCACCGCGCCGCATCCAGTGTATAGTCAATATCACTGATTATAATGGGTTCTATTATCTTTTGACACGTCGCATCGCGCCGCTCGCGTCCGGTGTAGACACGGTGTTATATTCTTTGAAAACAGCGACAACTTCATTGCAGATAAGACACACCGGCTTTGCATTCACAAAACTAGGTAGGATGAAGCATTGTTGTCTTTCCATTCTTCTTTGTATGCCCTATTTTCGCTGTCAACTTTCCTCTTTAGACTCTTTGATAGTGCCATTTTCTCTCACCCGCTAGCTAAAATGTTAACATCACTCTGCACACGACGTAATAGCATACCTCCAGCAGGCAAAAAAAAAAATTGCAGTAGGCTACGTGAGGATCATAGACATAATAAATACATTAATTATGTCTATGGTGAGGATGCCAAGGAATAATTGTGTAAAAGTAGACTATGTCAAATAATTATTACAATAAGTTAGGCTCCATTGTGTAACAAGCAAAATAAAATGAGACACATTTATTATTCACAATATGGAAAGAGGAAATAAAACATAGTTCGTTAAGAGCATGACTCAAACATGCCATTAATAGGCTTATTCATGTCCTCTTTTATTTTTTGAGTTATTTTTATCCATTCCGCATCTCTCACATATGCGTGTTTTAGCAAGGCGGTCTGTGTTGCAAGTTGGTGAATGAAGACACTTGCCAGGTTACGTGTCACTACTCTGCTTTATTAATTTATCCAGTGTAAAACCCGGACACCTCCACACAAATGTGGCTTTTTGTTAATGATTGTCCTACAGGATTTAACAGAGTAAAAGCTCAATACCAGTTACAAAAGACACTGTAACTGTCTGTCACAGGCAATTCTAGTTGCATTTTTCATCAATTAATTTAAATTATCCTTTGACTATGTACTGGCCTGCCATCTAGTGGCGAAAAATTTTTTTGGCCTGATGCAAAACTTTAAGGAACACTCCACTTTTTTTGAAAATAGGCTCATTTTCCAACTCCTGTGACCCTCTACTTGCAACCACGGAGACATTTGTGAGAGACGTTGCGCAATATTACTGCGCCTGCTGCACCCATGGTACGGAAGCAAAGTTTATTGATTATTACACAGGAATGAGAGTATAGTTCCTAGCCATATCGGCCTAGAAAATCGCAACTTTTCATTTTCCGTCGGTCTTAGTACATGATGTAACTACAGAAGAGTCAAGTTTTAAATAGGAAAAATATCGAAACTCTTTGGTCATTTTTGAGCGAGATGCTAACGGTCTAATCAGATTCAATGAACTATGCTAAGCTATGCTAAAAGTGGTACCGTCAGACCGGAGATCGGCTGAATGGATTCGAAAACGGTAAAACTCAACTGTTTAACTCTAGGGGAGTTGGAAAATTAGCCTATTTTCAAAAAAAGTGGAGTGTTCCTTTAATTGCCAACCCCTGGATTAGGGCATAGGGATGAGCCCTTCCAAATGGAACGCAGGGACTGTCTGCTCAAATGTTAGGGTTAATTTAAAAGACAGTATTTCCATTACATGAACTCAGGTAATTCAGGTAATATAACAGAGTTACGGTATATACGCAATACTTTTGATATGAGAAACACACAGGACAATACGTTTCCTGGATGAGATTGGATCTGTGGGGATCCAAATTCATACATTTATTTAGGCCGCAAATTGTTCATGATAATAATCACATGTGTGACAACTGCAATGTAAATAAGGTTATTAGTTTGTGGTGTAATTAGATAGGATGTGAGTCTCCATTCTATGACACTACAAACGGGACAGAGGCAATTCATTAAGCAGGTAATAGAGCACATTATTGTGCAAATGTTCTGCTTCAGACTAAATCAATCACCACTATAACTACACATTCTTTCATTAAAGTGAATTACAATGCTGGAAGAGGGGAAAAGACCGGAGCTTGGAACAGCAGGAAGGCAAACTAAGAAAAGATAGAGAGTTCTTACCTCATTTTGAAGCCAGTGGAAGAGGAACACTTCTTCAGATTCTCCTGAGAGATTACAACAGGTTGTCACTACTCTGCTTCTGAACTCAGTCCTAATCTCTGTGGTAACTCAAATAACTGGTTTCTGTTAACTTGAGGAGTTCCAGGGCTGTTACCCTCTTTGAATTATGTCAGCAGTATGACTGGACAGTTCCATTCACGGCTCTTACAATGTATCATTGCACCATAGGGGAACAAGGGAATGGTTTCACTGCATGCTCAAAGCCTCTATTGATAGTGCAAAGCTCTGCCACTGGTGTGAGTGTTTGTGTTTGAAATGTTTGTACCAGGAATCAGAGAGCTACAGCTAATCTCTGTGATGTCATCCCTCATGAGATGGGGACTGGCGTGGCGGAGGACTGGCCGCAGTGGTATTTGTGTTGCTGACTGATTAGTGATGTGTCAGCAGTTCAAAAGGACAGAAGTTGGACAATCGTTATTATGACATGTTGTCACCAATGTAGCTGAAATCTCAAATACTACAGTATCTCACAGCCTGTGTATTCTGGGTGCATTTTAAGGTAAACAGTAGCCTTCAGGATGATCCATAAGAGTAGGGTTTAAAATTGCAAATCTAGATTAAGCCTACATTTTGTGGCCTTTATTAAAATTATAAAGCCAAGCAGAGTAATAAAAATCACACAGAACATGTTTAGATATAGGCCTACAATGCAACACAATTTTAATAGGTTTGAATTCTGATTGTATCACAAGTTGTGGAACAAATAATGCACTATAGCCTACAATGTGCACTACCGTCTAGTCTAGTGTATAAATATTGTTTTAGTTAGGTTATTGTGTCATTCACCATCAATCTGATCCTCATCACTTTTAATGTTGTTGACTCCAGTACATTGTATTTGTTCTCATATTGTTTAGTAGCCTCATTCATTCATTCATTCATACTTATGCTTTGAAAAATATGGCTATGTAAACATAATTAATTATTATCATTCATAACTCGTCTAGTGATAATGGAAAATGGCGGCGCCAGGGGGGGAACACCATATACAATAAAGCATCCTTTTATAGTAGACTGATATGAGATTAATATGAAGTCTAGATATATTGTAATGATGTTTCTCAAAAAATGACAAAAAAAAAAAAAGTCAACTAAAATTAAGTATACCATATCGCACTGCTACCGCTTAACATTTCATGTCATATAGCCATTTACTGTGAAATATTTTTGATTTGTTTGTATGAGTCCTCGCATTATATTCACCCGGCTGGCTCAGGTCACGTGACGTCAGTCTATTCTTCTCCGCGCGCTAGCAGGAAGTAAAAGCGAGAGAGGCTCATTCAGGGATCAGCCATCGTTTAGCCACGTATCAAGCCTTTATTTTCACATTCGTGTGGTTTTAGAGATATGCGCATTGTATTTATGTGACACCGGTGATTTAAAGCCTGTACTGCTCGTCTCCTACAGATTGCAAATCGTCCTCTTCGGCGGGCAGACAGTTATTGACGTCAGTGCACGTTTATACTTTTAATATTTGTGAATCATGTTTTAACGATCGTCATTCGCGCGTGAGTAGAATATATGTGTAGAAAACGTAGAAAGTGTGAATGGTTTAGTATCCTTTGCTCGCCCTGACAGCCGGTAGCTATGCATTGCATGCATCTGTGTGTACAACCATGCAGCATAGCATGCAACTGCGCTGAGATGTCACACTGCCTTTTCTAACAGATCTCTTTAGTGTATACAGTGGGTATGTTTCCAGTCTATGCACCCTTCTCGTGAAATGTTTTGATTTTGGAAGTCTTTTTGGAGTGTTAGTTTGCTATTTTAACCTCCCACCTGCTTTCTTTGTTCTGCAAGACAGTGGTGGGTCAGAATGAACAGAGACCACATGAAAGATGGTGCTTTCTGAGCCTTACTGGGATCATCACATCCCCCTGCCAAAACTGGGACCCTTGCACTCCAGGCTGGTCACTGCCTTTGTTGCCCTGATCTGTTTCATAAACAGCTATGATGGGGACTTTGTCTTTGATGATTCAGAAGCCATCATCAATAACAAGGTATTAACCCCTCCCAAAGCCTTGGTTACTTAATTATTTATTCAGATGTTTATTATGAATGGGATAGTTTGCCTAAAAATCTAAATTCTGATATCATTTACTTACGATCATGTTATTCCAAACCCATATGATTCATTGGAGTTTTCTATACAATTACAATGGATGGGGACCAAGGATTTGGTGTTCATTTTCATCATATAAAAAACAAAACAGCTTTGACATTTTGTTTGAGTAATGATTGAATATTTACATTTTAGGTAAACTCTCCCTTTAAATTTCCATATTGTTTTAATGGCTTATTGTGATTTCAACATACTACACTTGTCGCTATCTTAGTATGTGATATTTGCAGACTTTTGCAGTGTTTATATACATCGTCTCAACCGATTTCTCTTTTATTTTGTTGATTGGCTGTTATCTCAAGCCTATTGGATTGGAATATGTTTGTGTGTATATATGTAACAGAGGCCAGCTAGTAGTCGCTGTGCGAGTAAACCTTACTCCTCTGATCTCAAGAGATGCTCTAGCTGACACTAGGGGTTGCAGCATTTAGCCTCCTCGTTAGAGTGTCTGACTCCCATGCCAGAGACCCAGGTTCGAGGCCCGCGCAGAGCGGGGCGAGTAGGACCTGGGTAGAGGGGTTACATTGGTGCCGTGACCCGGATGGGAGTGAGGTTTAGGGGGGTGAGTGTAACAGAGGCCAGCTAGTAGTCGCTGTGCGAGTAAACCTCACTCCTCTGATCTCAAGAAATGCTCTAGCAACTGATGCTAGGGGTTGCAGCCTTTAGCATCCTTGTTAGAGCGTCCGACTCCCACGCCGGAGACCCAGGTTCGAGGCCGGCACACAGCGTGGCGGGTAGGACGTGGGTAGAGGGGTTACAGTGTTGCCGTGACTCGGATGGGAATGAGGTCCTGGAGACCCAGGTTCGAGGCCCGCGCAGAGGGGTTACATATATCTAATACGTTTATAATACAAAATATTTAAATAAATTATTATATTTTCTAGTATATGATCACAAATAAATGTACAGTATTTTTTAATGGCAAGCCATTGTGATTTCTACACTTTGTAGGATTTGAATCCTGGCACTCCTCTGAGTAACATCTGGAAAAATGACTTTTGGGGAAGTAACTTAAGTAGCAACTCCAGTCACAAATCCTACCGGCCGCTGACTGTCCTGACCTTCAGGTACGTTACCACAAAGACAAAAGTGTCTTTCAATTACTGCTGTGTGACTGATGATTAACACAAGGTAATAGTCCAATTTGCTTATAGTGAATATTGTCAAACCTCTTTGCATGTATTAGATGTGTGGACTTGTAATTTTATTCTCAGTGGGAAATCAAAAGAGGTCCCTCAAGTGATTCCTCACCAAACGCCACAATAATTGACATTAAAATTGGATGCATATATTGCCTTTTTCCAAACTCATTCAGAATTGTCTTTGGCATTTGACTGCTTACTGTGAGGAAACTATATAGGGGGCATAATTCATGTCCTGCATGCTGCTAATGAGAATGACATCGTTTTGCATCAGTAATGGCCTGTTATCCCAACTCGACCATAAAGGTTGTTCTATAATGCTGCTATGTCTGTATGCCCTCGTATCTCTGCGTTTTTGTGTTTCAGAAATACAAAACTTTTGTAATCACCATACAAATTCAAAGTTATTTTTAGTTATTCTGGCTGTGACTTGTTTTCCCAGGATCAACTACCTCTTGGCCGGTGGATTGCATCCGATCGGCTTCCACATGCTCAACGTTGCCCTCCACTGTGTTATTTCTGTGTTAATGATCGATGTGTTTGCAATATTAATTGGAGGCCTGGTTCACGACGGAAGAGGGGCGAAACTCAATCTCTGTCCGAAAGCTTCCTTCCTGGCTGCGCTCTTCTTTGCTGCACATCCAGTTCACACGGAAAGTGTAAGTAGAGTGGGAAGACGTGATTCAGCAGGCTGTCTCTGCCCGGTAAACAATCACTGACTACAATGCTCCATATCACAATGTTCATTGATGTTGCATGAAATATACATTACAAGGCCCGTGGAGAAGAAAGCTTCACGCAGCTGGTGTGCATCACATAGGTGGGCTCTACAGTCAGCCGTGGCTATTAACAGTTACCGAACGCTCGCTCTGACCTGCCACGGATGCGTCCGAGCATGGTAGAGGCTGGCGATGCTCCGGTATCTGCTCTTTAATCAGGTTCAGAAAGACCGACCCTGGACCTGGAGGGGGTGAGGTTCAGAGAGACCACTGACTTGGGCCTACGGGTTGTATCAAAGAAGGTGGCCCCAGGACTCCAGCCAGGGCCGACTGCAGTTCTGTAATGAGTGCTGCCTCCTGCCTCCACCATTAATTTGGCACTGCCAGAAATACAGGCAATTTCACAGACGAAAGGATGGCGAAGGATGTTTTTATGCTGCCCATTTTTGCCTTTAATATACAAGCAGGATTTCATTTGTTTAGGTGTAAAATGCGTAGCTGCTATTAAAACTAATGCCCTCGGGGTGGATTTCACGGCCGTGACCTGCTTGATGATGGATGATGCTTGATGTGACAGTGTCCTTTAGCTCTCTGAAGTAAATAGTTGATCTTGTGAATAATCTTCTTTGTTGGCTCTCTGTCTTGTAGGTGGCTGGCATTGTTGGCAGAGCAGATTTGTTGTGTGCCCTCTTTTTTCAGCTCTCTTTTCTGGTTTACTGCAGAGCGTTTCAAGGTCAGTTGATACTAAAGCACTAGGCCCTTTTACCGTTATTACGGCACTATGTTAAATTTAGTGCAATCAAATTTAAAAAGGAATTTTTCAAAAATTTAAATTCTGTCATTTACTTGGCTGTTCTAAACTTTATTGCATTTGTGGAACATAAAAGGAGAAATTCAGAAAATTGCACTGGTTGTTCTTTTCCATGAAGTTGGCCTCCTATTTTGGCCTTAGGTTTTTAGGATTCAAAAAAGACACACCAGCAGCATAAAAGCATCACAAAAGTAGTCCATTCAACTTGTGTACAGTCTTCTGAAGTCTTACATTTGATTTGTGTGAGAAATTAACTAAAATTAAGTCATTATTCAATGACAGTTTTCCCTTCAGTGGGCTGTTAACCTCTTCAAACGGATCATTGAGATCATATAGCCTGGTTTTGTGAAATTGATCCACTGAGAAAAGATCAGAATGATTCAATCATGAACTCTATGTACCTTATTTAAAGCTTCAGTTCTCATTCATTGTAATTGTATGAAGAAAGCAAGTCATACAAGTTTGTAATGCTTTGGAACAGTGAATAAATAATGACTGAATTTACATTTTTGGGTGAATTAATCCTTTCATTTACAGACAGTGCATGTTGGAATATTGCTGAATATGTATCTTTTATTTTGTACCAAGCATACTGTTTAATTTAGTTGCTCCTGAATTTTTCTCTGTAGGTGGTGATCGAAAGTTCTCTGTGTTGTGGATATTTGGCAGCATTCTTCTTTGTGCTGTAGCCATGCTGTGCAAGGAGCAAGGCATTACAGTTTTGGTGAGTGAAAATATGTATACATTTGAGACAGAGCTGCAGATCAAACACAGTATATGTTATTGGCATATATATATGTTAGATAATCCCTCATCTATTTTTACAGTACAGAGCCTTGATCATCAATAAAATATCCTTGTTTTGTTTTTCCGTGTCCGAAGGGAGTGAATGCTGCTTATGATATTCTCATGGTCTGTAATCTGAACATCTTTGAGCTAGCTCAGCGCTTGCTGTCCAGGAGAAAATCAGCTGATGTAAGTGTCTTATTCACAGTCGCTCTTTAGACCCAAACAAATTTTGGATTGATATATACTTTCTCTTTTACAACCAGATTGGTGGGTTAGTGCGGAGCGGTTTGCTTATGAGGTTGGCTCTTCTCTTTCTTGGTGGTTCCTTTCTTTTGTATGCAAGATGGAGGATCATGGGAACTGGGCCTCCATCTTTCACTGAGGTGGATAACCCAGCATCCTTTGCTGAAAATGTTATTCTGAGGGTAAGTAGTCCTTTCAGTTTGGGTTTTTGAACAGCCCTTTTGATAGGGCTGCACGATATTGAAGTAAAATGCAATAACTCATTGAATAATGCGATAATCGATATGTGATACGATAATGTTATTTAACAGACAGAAATTGAATAATCAAATGTACAAATAAAACTGCTTAGTCTTCACTGTATGAATTAAATATATACTGATTCTTATTAAAGCTACAAAAGTTATTCAGTCAAGAGCAGTGAGTGATTTTCTCTTTGTCTGCTGTTGTTGGATTAACATTAAGCATACAGACAGAAGCAGGTTTATTAGGCTGCTGTCACTTTAAGAGCAATATATTGTTACACGTGTGTTTTCTCAATTTTTCTCCACTTAGAATATAACGGACTGTCTTTACGTGAATACTCACCAGGATGGGCATTTTTACATAATTTTGTGTGTATTTTCTGCGGAAGAGAACTGAAATCGAGATTATGCACTGTCCGAGAGGCAGCTTCCTGTGCGCATGAGTACTTTGGTTATTGCGCCTAATAACATTAAGCATGTCACACGTATGTTACAGTCATGTGTGCAGTCTATTTTCTGCTGTCTGTGTTGACCTAAAACGTAGACTTTTCGTAATCTTTCGAAATATTCAAATCATTCAGTTATCGTAAGCCATTGTGATATGCATATTTGCAATATTTCGATATATAGTGAAGCCCTATCTTTTGAAGTTGTTTTAAATAATATGCTTTATAATGATGATAATAATAATTAGTATTATAATAATTGTTTTAAAATGTTTTTGTATACATTTTATTTATAAAATAATAATATAAATATTTGTTTTTGCTGTGGTATCAAAATTTGTATCTAAAACCATAAATTTAAAACATTGGAATCAGTAATGACAAATAAAATGTTGGTATTGTGACAACCCTTATCAAAACAGAAATAAACTATATATTTTAAATATAATTTTTTAGTCATTTTTACTCTATACAGACTATGCCATGTTTTCACATGTTCCTCTTCTCTGCTCTCCTTTTCTCTTTCTCTCTTCCCAGATTGTGAACTATAATTACTACTACTCCTTGAATGCCTGGCTGCTGCTGTGTCCCTGGTGGTTGTGTTTTGATTGGTCAATGGGCTGTGTGCCTCTGATTAAATCAGCCACTGATTGGAGGATTGTCTGGCCTCTTGTGCTGTGGTGCTGTCTGATGGGCTTGGTAAGCCAAGCTCTGTGCTCACAGGACAGCCATAAAAGAAGGTAAGAGCAGCACTGTTTCCAAACAAGACATGCTTTGTGTAGACATGAAAAAAGTAATGATTTGAAGAAGACAGCCTAGTTGTTGTTGTTACCTAAACATTTATTTCTATACAGTTGCCATACTGTAATACTCTAAAGGGTTATTTCACCCAAAAATGAAAATTGTCATAATTTATTCACCCTTGTGTCGTTCCAAACCCGTAAGACCTTTGTTTATCTTCAGAACACAAATGAAGATATTTTTAATAAAATGTAAGCCAGTTCTGTACTCTCCATTGAAAGCTACGCAACTACCACTTTGACGCTTTAAAAAGTTCATAAAGAGATCGTAAACCTAATCCATATGAATTCAGTGGTTTAGTCCAAATTTTCTGAAGAGACACAGTCATTTTATATGAAGAACAGATTGAATTTAGGATTTTATTCACATATAAACATTGATCAGCGAACATGAACAGTAGCTCAACCGAACCTGCGTGACGTGCGAGAACAAACCTCATTGGTTCTTGCGGAAGCTTAAACGTGCTGCGTAATACACGAGAATGAACCTCATTGGTTCTCACACGTCAGGCAAACATGATTGAGCTTCCGTTTATCATAACTGATGTGTGAGTTGATGAATGTTTATTTGTGAATAAAAGCCTAAATTAAATCTTTTCATCATATAAAGCGATCGTGTCTCTTCAGACAAATTTGGACTAAACCACTCAATTCATATGGATTAGTTTTACAATCTCTTTATGAACTTTTTGAAACAAAAAGTTTCAAAAATATTCTAATATTCTGTGCTATCTTGATCCCTTGGTAGTTGTCTATGGGGGGACAGAAATCTATCAGATTTTATTAAAAATTATCTTCATTTGTGTTCTGAAGATGAATGAAAGTCTTATGGGTCTGGAACGACATGAGGGTGAGTAATAAATGACAGAAATTGCATTTTAATTTTTTTGAGTGAACTTACACTTTAAGACTTTTTTAATGGATAGGTCACATATATTACTTATGTCATTAAATTCCAATCCTGTATGCCTTGGTGTTTTATCCCCTAAAACACAAAATACAAAAATTCTCCTTATGGAAAAGTAATGACAACTAAAATCTATTTCTTTTATGTTTAATACAGTAAGGTTGGTCTGATGATATACTGACATTTTTGTCTTACAATATTGCATCAATATATTTATTTTATATCAATATACACACTACCGTTTAAAAGATTAGGGATGGTTAGGTGTTTTTAATGTTTTTAATGTTTTCTTATACTCACCAAAGCTGAATTTGAGCAAAAATACAGTAAAAACAGTAAGGTTGTAAAATATTAAAATTTAAAATACTATGATTTTAATACATTTTAAAATGTAATTTATTCTTGTGATGTCAAAGCTGAATCATTACTCCAGTTTTTAGTATCATGATCTTTTAGAAATCATTCTAATATTCTAATTTGGTGCTCAAGAAACATTTCTTACTATCAGTATTGAAAACATTGTGCTGCTTAATATGTTTGAAGAAACCGTGACACGTTTTTTTCAGGATTCTTTGATAAATAGAAAGTTCAAAAGAACAGCATTTATTTGAAAAGGTCTTTACCGTTCGATCAATTTCATGTGTTCTTTATAAATGAAAGTATACATTTCTTTTAAAAAAAAAAGTTTGTTATAGTGTATATTATGTTCTCTGTGTTTTAGGACTCTGACGTTTGGCTTGGTCCTGCTGGTGATTCCATTCTTGCCAGCCAGTAATCTGTTTTTCAGGGTAGGATTTGTGATAGCCGAGCGGGTGCTGTACCTCTCCTCAGCGGGCTACTGCCTCATTCTTGCCTACGCTGTGGGCTACTGTAGCTGCCACTGGAGGAAACACAAGGTACGTGACCTGTTCTACACCAATTTCCCACTTATCACCTCCTAATATTCACCATCAGACCATAATTCACTGTAACTAATGTTCCGTTGAGTTTGTGTTCATGTCTCGTGTCTGTGGGATGACCGCAGAGGCTGCTGAGAGTGGCCACGTTGACGCTGCTGTGTGTGAACGTGGCTCGCTCTGCACAGCGCAGTCAGCAGTGGAGGTCTGAACAGAGTCTCTTCACCAGCGCCCTGTCTGTCTGCCCACTCAACGCCAAGGTGAGACTGCACACCTCCCCCGTCATACTGCAATTTAACTCCTCCATTGGTGAAATCCATTACGGTAACTTCAGCTTACCCATCAACACACAAAATGCCTTGAGGAAGAGGAACCTGTAATAAGTGTACTTTGAGTCAGTTTGGATTTGAAGCATCAGCTAAATTACTAAATAAAAAATAACTGAGAAAAGCAAATAAAATATTTTTTCGTAATTGTATTCAGTCCAGTTTTGTACACCAGTGAGTTCATTAGCTTGATGAGCTCTCTAACTTTCTCCTTTCTTGCACAGGTGCATTATAATGTTGGCAAAAGCCTTGCTGACAGAGGCAACCAGAGTGCTGCTGTCAACTACTACAGGGAGGCAGTGAGGTAAAAAAAGAAAAAAGAAAGAAAAAGTCATGATTCCATCATATTCAGTTTGGCAAAACTCTCGAATCTTTCAGCACTTTCAACAGTGCAGTGTAATGTCTATTATGCGACAAATAAGTTAGTGTTCACTTTATTTCCACATATGCGTTTTCTGTTTGTTGTTGGTACAGATTACACCCCAAGTATGTTCATGCTATGAACAATCTTGGCAATATATTAAAGGAAAGAAATGAGTTAAGGGAAGCCGAAGAGCTCCTGTCGGCTGCGGTTCATATCCAGTGAGTGAAGATTTTTAGTTTAAATATATCAGTTGTGTAGTTGTTATGAACCTTTAATTCATCCTTGTAAATCATTCTGCTTTGTTTCTTTGATTGGTTTAGGCCTGATTTTGCTGCAGCTTGGATGAATTTGGGTATTGTGCAGAACAGTCTGAAAAAGTTCGACAAGGCAGAACAGAGCTATTGGAACGCCATTCGATTCAGGAAAAAGTATCCAGACTGTTATTACAATTTGGGACGTCTGGTAAGCGATTTGCTTTCTCTGTAATTTGCATGCAGCCTTCAATGCATTTAAAACATGTTTTCTTACTTATGATAGACATTTACCCATAAACATCAATTTCATAAATCTTACAGCATGGATTTTTAATATGTCTAGTGTGGTTTTGGTCCTGCGCTATTATATTCCCTCTTCCTGTGTGAGTACAAACCAACATGGTGCAATTTATTATTAATTATGGCAAGAAATTGGCTATTCCGCTCTAAATATTGCCAATTTGATGTGTAATGACATGCTATTTTTGTGTTAATGAAGATTTGATTCCTGAACTCCATGAATTATCAACTTCAAAGCAGTTTTATCAAAGATGTGGACTAGTGGCTAATGAACATGCTTCAGATTCACGTTGAGCCTTGTTACTTATGCTGACTATACAAGTTTGAATCTCACCTACATAATTTCTCTGCCCTTTCTCCTTTTCT
This sequence comes from Ctenopharyngodon idella, assembly GCF_019924925.1. NCBI lineage: Eukaryota > Metazoa > Chordata > Actinopteri > Cypriniformes > Xenocyprididae > Ctenopharyngodon > Ctenopharyngodon idella. Next base: position 19,229,337 of record NC_067228.1, read on the forward strand.
ACTAAAAAAAAAATGACTGTGTATAGCCTGAGACTTTTTTTCGGTGCTTGCTTGTTTTTTCTCTAGTATGCAGACCTGAACCGCAGCATCGACGCGCTAAACGCCTGGAGGAACGCCACCATGCTGAAGCCTGACCACAGCCTGGCGTGGAACAACATGGTCATACTGTTGGACAACACTGGTAAGGTGGAGTTGGAAACTGATCATATATTGAGTAAAGGTCAGTTCATCCTGTTACAAACAGGAAAATTTGTATACTTGTTGCTGATGTACTTCTCTGTAGTCTGGAATACTTGATTCTGATTGGTCTGTTGCTGCATTCCATGGTCAATTATTTTATATAACAGCCACTAAACTATTTAATCATCCATTGTCCCAGGCAACTTGTTCCTACATAGCAACATAGTGTCTTATATTACTCTGCAGCCTCTTTCTTCTCACATAAAATAATTTTAACTTAATTCAATATTTCATGTTCATTTGTTTGTTAATTGGTGTATATAAGCATGTTAATGTATAGTAAGCTTCACGTCAAGGAGGGTCCTTATCACCCTGTCGGAGATTAGTTTGTTGACTGTACATTGTCTTTTGCATGTATCACAGTTTAGCAATGCAGTATAGATTCGTATTGTTACGTACAGACAGGGGCAGTCATGTATGTATAAGCTGAGTGAGTGTTCTCATTAAACGTGACCTTGACCCTGCCCTTGGGGGTAAACAGATGATCTTGGCCTCCTCCCAATTCTTCCTGCCTTGTCGTTTTCGTCTGGTGTGTCCCAAGTATAGCCGTGGCTCATAGCTGTGTGTGTGATAGAGGGAGAGAGAGAGGTGTTAACTTCCATTCTGCAGATGCTGAGCGTCAGGTGCACGCTGCCACATGGGGCCATGCTGCATAATTAGTTCACCCTTTACAACAATTAACTCCTGCACCCCATCTTCACCCCCTCATCTCGTCAGAGACCCTACAGGGACGGATAACTTAGCAACTTAGCTTTCTATTAGAATTATCCAATAACCTTTTAATGCTTTTTCTTTGTTTGATATAATGAGTACATTGTGTAATATAGATGGGCAAGTTTAACATACTTGGTGATGTGTTATGATTTACAATCAGAATTCAGAACCAAAACTTCAAACAAAAGTAGAATTCAGAATAATAAATGTTTAACTATAACAGTAAAAAACTAGTTACATATATTTTGCTAAAACATTTTAATATATGAAAAACGTCACAGAAAGACTTCTGTGACGATGCAAATGAATCATAGAATCTGTGTTTTGAATTGGTTCACTGAATCAGAAGAACTGATTCACAGAAACGAACCAAACTTACCAACACTTCTGGCTTTTTGGGAGCTGTCTAATGACAGCCTTTGGAATTTGACTTAATCGTCAATCAAGAAACATATGAAAATTATATTTTAAGTGTTTCTTGAATTTGTATCACCAGCTGATCATATTTATATGCATATATTTCTGTGCTTGTGTTTTTATTATTAGCAGAGAACCATTTTCCCAAAAGTTTCTGTTTTGACAAGATATTACAGGATTAACAGAGGATGTCTTTTCTGGGAAATGCCGGCATAAGAACCCAACATGATTAGACCGGAAGAGCAAGAATCAGCAATGCTTGAAATTTATGTATTAAAAGCCTTGTGTGTTGTTTTAAAGCCACTCTTCCCTGCCGTGTGGAGAATGGCGCGATTCCCTGACAGAAGCCGTTTATTCAAACGCGTCTCCCAGGCAGGTTGGCCCTCCCTGGAGAGTATTGGCATGGTCCATTTTCCTTGCCAAAAAAAAAAAAACCTGGCACCAGCATCTTTGCCCTCTGCATTTTCCAGTCTCACTTGATCCCTAAAAACATCCCAAAAATAATTAAATTATTGAAAACAGGAAATTGGAGTTTTCTCCTGCTATTGTTTCCTTGTAAGATTAAACTGAAAAAGCATTAAGAAAGTGTGCGAACATAAAACATGAGTCATATTTAGGTTTAGGTAACAGTGAGGAAGAATCCTCAGCAGCTCATGAATTTGTTAAGGGCCAGCCAGTGAGAGAAGATCTATCTGAGTCTGTGGTCAGAGGAAGTTTTGACATCCAGATCAATAAGTCACTAGCCCTTGTGTTGCCCTCTAATTAGGAAGCTAAAAGAATCAGCCATGTGTGGAGTGGAAAAACTCTCTTCTAGAGGCTGCTGACACACCAGAGCAATCTGCTCTGCACAGTCAACAGAAATTACAGAAGGACACTATATGATTCTCCTTTTGTGACATTTAGAACTATATTTAAAAATGTAATCAATTTTCTCCTTCACAATTCTTTAAGGTTTTTTTATTGGCCAGTTTTAATACTGGAAATGGGTTGCTACACAACAAACGCTTTTTCATGTGCGAGAGACAAAGCTTTAAAAGTCTGGTACTAAACACTAGTTAAATGTTCTTGATTTTAAGTGGCTAGATTGTTACATTTTTATGAAGAAAATGAGTGGTTTGCCTGTGCAAAATTTCATAATAGGTTGTTCCAAATGATAGCCAGAGCATGCTTTGCAACTGCTATGGTGCTCTATGTGATCTTAGCACGTTACTAGGGTTAACAATCAAAAGAGCTCAAGGCTCTAGTCAAAAGAGCCCACCCCCCCTATTTAAGTCACTTAAATTCTGGTCCCTATATTGCTTGGCTTCCTCCTTAAGTGTAATAGACTCTATGCATGATAGCTTCCGCATTTAACCTTAGTGGCCAAAGTCCCTTTAAGACGAGTCATTTCACTCCGCGGCCATCTTTGAAATGCCTCTCGGGCATGCAAGTGCAGCTCCTATCTCTTTGAATGGGGAAACATCAAATTCTCCAAAGCTGTTTGCCAAGCTTTCAATTAAATTTTTTATTTGAAATCACCAATGAAATCTGACAACAACTGTCTCACAAATTTTGTTTCTAAACGCTCGAATCATGACAAAAAAAACGGTATTTTTTTTAGGCTGGATCAAGCTAATGCGCATGCGCTGTCCTAAAGTGCGCGTCTCTTGCGTCTCATTTTGGAGGCGTGCATCTGACTGTTTCTATAGAAACAGGAGCTTCTAACGGCCGCTGCAGTGACGCGATGACTTTACCAATCGACGATTGGCTCTTATTTAGAAGGCGGGACTTATTCCGCCATATTGCGCGTTGCACTTTTCTCCTATTCAAAACAATATGAGTGACACGTCTTGTGCTATTCTATAGTTTTTGGCACAGTTTATGGAAATTGTGAGAAAATTAAATCTTGAGGAACTGTCCCAAAACAGGAGAAAGCAGTATTTATATTCTTTACCTTCACACTAAAGGTATTTAAAGCTTCTGGAGTTCATTACTAAGAAGTTGTTTTAATATAATATACCAAAATGTTATATATAATATTACAGTATCAGTTGTGATTAGTTGTGATTGTTAGTTATTAGAAATATGTCAGAAAGAGTTTGTTTCTATCACAGCGTGTTATGGGAGAATACAATACCAGAAGCTCATGTAGCACTGAGATTTCAGCAAAAATACGCAAGCAGTAGGTATGCACACTATGTGCAATATGGTTTTTTTTTTTTTTTTTTTTTTTTTTTTTTCATCCATTTTATCACCAACCAAAAATCATTACATCTAATTTGTTGGAAAAGTAAAAGCCCAGTGGTGTAATTGAGGTAACTGTTCATGTTATATTTAAATGTCATGTCTTTTCATTACAGGCAATCTGGCTCAGGCTGAGCTGATTGGAAAGGAAGCATTAAAGATATTGCCAAAAGATCACACCATCATGTTCTCCCTCGCCAATGTCCTTGGGAAACAGGAAAAATACAAGGTTAATATAACTTTTTTTCCATGTAGTGTTGCTTTTTCTGTGAAAATGTTACTCAAACTAATTCTTTGATACAGAAGAAACTTTATAATAACCAATGTTCCTTTTTCTCCCAGGAGTCGGAAGGATTCTTTCTTAACGCTCTGAAGATCAACCCAAACGTTGCCAGTTGCCATGGCAATCTTGGTAAGTCTCCCAGGATCCCGCTGGCACTTCAGTATTGTCACAAAAACAGTTGTGCAAGTTTTGACTCCTGCAATGTTACACGATACAGGCATAAATCGGTGCGATTGAATCAATAAACAAAGCGAAGTGGCTGTGATTCTTCTCCCATTCACTGGGGACCGATGCTGAGTTACTGTACAGTCCCTTGATTTAAGTGACAGGCCTTTTTTTGTGCTCCTGCAGCTGTTCTTTATCACCGTTGGGGAAAACTAGACTTAGCAAAGCGGCACTATGAACTGTCTCTTCGTCTGGATCCCAGCGCTCCAGGGACCAAGGAAAACTACAACATGCTGAAACGCAAACTAGAACAACGGCAAAGGACTGTTGGATAATACTGTTTTTGATAACTGCATGCCATAGAAGTCTTTGTACGGTCTCTACATAACTAAATAAATTAATTAATCTTATTAATGTTCACATTTGTCTTTTATGGGTTGCTTCGATTCTGGCCACATTATAGTCTTTTAAGGTCAAGACTGTGGTTTCTTAACCGGCTCAAATGAGTTTGTCACGTGTAACTGTAGTCTCAAGACATATGGAACATATCCACTATCTTGACTTTCATCTTTGACCTCATGTTATGTCAGCTGGGCCTCTATTTATTAGTCTGTTACACTTTGTAATTGCAAAGTATGTTACTCTTGGCCATCCATCAAGAACGTACCCCACTGTGGACATTGCAACAAATTGCATTTTAAAATGTCGAGTCGCACACCACTATAGGCCAGTGGTTTTTGTTAGCATGTTTGTTTACACGCCTTCCGTGGTATCTGACATACGTGTTTCAAGGACTGGATCATGGCCTTTTGTTCCTCCGAGTCCTGTGTAGTTAATGTCGGAAAGGTGTTTTGCAAGTCTCTGTTCTGATATGCCGAGGCCAGGGCCGTAGGGTCACCCCAAGTAGGAAGCCGGCAGCCATGACAGAAAAGAAAACAGTGAAGCTCAGAATGGGGGCTTCAAAGGAGATGGAACGCAGTCCCTAGGGGCATCTCACACATGCTGGCTGCTCTTGAAATTTAGTGGGCTGAGTGAGGGCTGACCTCGAGACAACTTCAGTCAACAAGTCTCCTTCTTAGTTTAAAGTGCATCATGCTTCTATTTTTTCACCTGCTTCCTCCAGCCAACGGGACACTTTTGAAGACCCGGGATTGCAAAGATGATGCTGCTAAGATGACAGGGTTGTTGGTTCTAACGATTCCGTCCTTAGATCTGAAATATCAGCCTGCAGTTGTAATATATAGCCAAAGGTATTACTAGAATCACTCTTTTGAACAACAAAAAATGCTTTGAATTATAGTGGTAACCATTGTCTGTCTCTATTTTCATGCTATTCTTCACCTTCCCTTCACACTGCTGAAATTGAACCAACAAGGGTGGACGGGTGTCTTTCCATTTTTGCTTGAATTTCACACATGATGTACCCGCAATATTTTCATAGTGTTGTATAGAAGGATTTCTGTGTCCAGTTGTTTACACATTACTGAGTGTGCGGAATCCATTGGACCTCTGCCTAGCCACTGAGAAAGAGAACAGTTGTACTAAAATGCATGGATATAAGGTTCATTGGTTCTTGAAAGCAAGTTAACAACAAAAAACACTGATCTATATGTGAAAACTATGCATTTGAACATTTTTGGATCATGGAGGTTTGATAAAGGATGATCAAAGCACAGGTCACGTTGATATGTTCAATGGTATCAAGTGTAATTACATAATTCACAAGACGGAGAGACAAATTAATGTGGCTGAGAAAATTTACCTGTCAAGTTTTCTAAGAAGGTGAGGGCCACTTTAATTTAATCAAGGCAGCACCCACAGCATTTTTTTTTTTTTTTTTTTTAAGGAAACAAAAATATATACATTTGATTTTTGCTAGCCAATTTGTTTGTGCATTGGTCTGGCACCAATTTCTTACGCTGCACTAGTTTCATGTCTCTTGTAAAACTCATTTTTTGCTTGGACTGCTTTTTAAAATATTTTTGAAAGAAGTCTTTTATGCTCACCAAGGTGCAATTATTTAATCACAAATTCAGTAAAAAGAGTAATACTGTGAAATATTATTACAATTTAAAATAAGTGTTTTCTATTTGAATGTGTTTAAAAATGTAATTTATTACTGTTGGCAAAGCAGCCATTACTTCAGTCTTCAGTGTTGCATGGTCCTTCATAAATCATGTGCAGATTTAGTGCTCAAGAAACATCTCTGTGCTGCCTTTTTTTTTTTTTTTTTTTTTTTGGAAAAGATCATTAATTGTTGATCTGAGGTGCTTTATAAAATATGGCTCTAGTATGATTTAAGAGGACTAAATGAGATAAATTATATATAGATAGGCCTAAATATGTAAAAAGTCAACTATTTTACATATTTTGATGTTATCTAACTGCTATGAACCAATTTTTGATGAGATCTGAACCTCTCCAGTTCAAATCAGTAGGCCTAACAATTAAGCTTCGCCGTTTCCACACCAGCAGTTCTAGGAATCATCTACGATTCTTTGAATCCAAGAGCCGGTAGAATTTAGCTTCAGTGAAAACAAGGGAAATCCTTTTTTACAGTCAGTGACCTGAGGTTTATTTAAGCTTCAGCACTCTGGCTAGTTCGTAGTGTAGCTCTTGACACGTGCCGCTTTGTGAACGTTATTAGCCGCTTGGCCCCACAGTATGTTTAGATGAACAAGCCCTGAATCACATTTTACAGCTCAGAGCTCCTCTGACAGACTGCTAATCAATCTGACAGGATGTTGTCAATGTTGCTCTTCTAAAATGCTCCCTGGCCCACCCTGCAGTCCTTTAAACAAAACTAATGGGTTGTGATGTCGACTCCGACTTCCAGTCTAATTGATGTACATTTTGCAGATCTTCCCAGAACGGTAGTCGCCATCCGGCACGGTACATCCGCTCCTCTGACACCGGGTCAGGATTCACGCATACGTGTGATTATTAGGATGGCACTCATTAGGGAGCATCTTGCATGACACTGTCGTCGCCCCGCTCTGAGGAGCACTCCACGAATTACTGCGATACACTGCCCGGCATTTTAAAAAGGACTGATTGTCACACGCGATGCCGCCACCACCAGTCCCCGCGTCCACCTCTGCCCTACTGTGATTAATTGTTCGCGATGGGCAAGTAGAGGCCATTGATGCCAGCTGCTGGTCTGGGTTTGTTGAATTAATATCATGGACATTTTCTGCCAACCCTGCCCTGTCATTCACAAGTCCTTGAGACATGAAACAAGTTTAGACATATGCTTGGGTGTATTTTTTATATTTTGTGATTCCAGATTATATCATGTATTTATTTGATTCAGTTAAAACCAATTAAATGTTGAAAATATAAAAAAAATAGAAACATCTTAAAAGCATAGAAATGGAACAATCTGTTTAAAATATGTGCCAAGTTTTTAGAAATGTGCTCTTTATATTTATATTCTCGTTGGTTTCATATGCTTATGAAAGAAATTATGTTTTACACATGACATTTACAACCTGAAATTGCCTTGCTTTGTCATAAAAAGGTTAAAATATCTGATATTTTAAGAGACTTGTTGACCTTGACGTAGTCATGGGGGTCTGAATAAGTTCTCTATCTATCATTTCCTGTATTTTTTTTTTTGAATGTTAATACTTACATGACTTGTAGTTTTGCTAAAATATATATATTTTTAAGAAATAATAATAAAAGGTTATGCCAAACCCCTTAATTATTTTAATGAGGCTTTTTTTCTATTATGAAATCATTCTTTTTTATATTTTTTTGGGAGCATAAGCCCCCAAAATATCTAAATCAATTTCAAGTACCTAATTGCATTTTGTTATGTATTTCTGGATAAATACACTGGGAAAAAAAAAAAAAAAAAAAAAATGGTGTAGAAACAATTTTCAATCAGAAATTGCTATTAAATTTCACAAATAATTACAAAGAAATGGCCAATAAAACAGACTGAAATAGTATTTTCTTGATCTAGTAGACAACTTAATAGCGTAAAACAAAAGAATAAACATGAAAATATACACATAAAAAAGCCAGTCTTATTGTTTAAAATAAAAAAAAAGTCTTCCTCAGGGAGGCAAATGGAGAGAATATGGAGAGCCCTAGCTGTTTTGCAAAACAAAATGAGATGCTCTGGATCTTACAGAGAAAGAAAAAGTGCACTGAGATGGAAATTTATTAACTGGCACCAGTTAATGTGTGCATTATTCATTTCTGGTAAGCATGAAAAATGATTTAAAGAGGTTTGAAATTGCAGCTGCAAAGGCTGACTGCACCGAGCCAAACTTGTTCATTTGATCCTTTAGAGGTGCAGAGGGGTGTGAGCTGCTCTCTGGACAAGGTTTACAGTAACAGCTGTGCTCCTCTCACAAGGGGGCGGCCACTCGGCCGGGCGGTGGGCTGCTCTGAACAGATGGAAAAATACATCAGAGCTCTCTCACTGTTATTAAAAACACAATATCCTCTGCTTTTTAGGGTTTAAGGCGGGTGGGGGTGAACAGGGCGGGACGGGATCGAATGGAATGGCTGTTGGGTAATTTCTTATCATATGGTTTTCCAGAAATCAGAGAAAGGGAGACTTGGTATTTGTCTCATGTCAATCGCGAGGGGCTTCTTGCGTTCTTTGTGTCTGTGTGTTTTTCTTGGTCTCTCTCTCAGCACCACCCCTCTTTAGCTCAGCGAGGGCAGCGAGGAGGAAACCGTGCCAGTGGCATATGGCTTGCCACTGCGCTAAACATCCATACTACAGACAGGTCCATCAGTCACAGCTCTGGCCGTGTGAGAGGCGAGTATGGGTGCCTGATAGATGGTGTTTAGAGCTTACCTGCTGTTACGACATCACCACTGAAACACTGGGCTCCCCCCAAAAGCCCACGTCGACACTGGAAACCGCAAAGCGTGAAATACTACGTCTGGAAGTGCCTACCGAGTCGGCCGAGTTACAACAAATAATAGATAAGCTATTTAAACCCTCAGTTAGGGACCCTGGGTCAGAGCCGCGCACATGCCAATTAATACGCAACATCTGCCATAGAGGGAATGTATATGAGGAGCCTAGGTTCGATTCTGGTAATTTAAGACCAAATGTTTCCGTTGCAAGAGTGGGCACCAAATTGGTTAGAAGATTGGGTCAAATTGGACCATTCTTCTCAAAGCCTTTCCCTATTCTATGAGAAAAGGATTGTCTTTGTTCCTACTTGGGCCCGGTGTTTTTCTGCCAAATTTAACAGAAGGCTCTGAGGGTAAAGGGGGTTCACCCCACCATTACCTTCTGCTGCTGAGCAACTACCCAGCAAAGACAATCGCTCAGAACCCTGCTGCCTGCACCACAAAGTGAAAATCCTTTAATTGGACCTTTATTTTTTTCCATCCTACATTCTTGTTGCTGGATTATAAAAAAGCAATTCAATTTTCAAGCTTAAAGTAGAACTCATTTTCTCCATACATAACATTGTGTAAAAAATTAATGACATTTTTTTAAATTCACTAATTCACTTTTAATAGTAAAACAACACTTCTTCCATTTTTATAGAATTTACTTTTTAATCAATTAAATACTATATATATATATATATATATATATATATATATATATATATATATATATATATAAATTAAACTATGCTTGGTTTGTATAAAAAACGAGAAAAGGACAAAAAAATAATAAATAAAATAAAATCAGGCAGAGAATTAATAAAGGCCAACAAAATATCCAATGCATTTCTACTAAACTAGCCTGCAGCTTCAGAATGTCTATTAAACAAGTCTGCAGTTCCAGAACTGAACACCGGGGGCAGTGCTGTCCAAGAAACTACTTGCAAAATCTCTTTTAAAAAAAGGCAAAACCTTTCACAAAAAAATGCCTCTTCTGTAAAGTAAGATGGCTTGCTACTTATTAAAACAAACCAGCAAACAAATATCTACAAAAATAAAATAATTAGACAAATTTCTGAAATGCTTTCTAAAATGTCTTGTATATAGCATTTTTTACTTCACTGTCTAAAAAAAATAAAAAATAAAAATAAAAATAAATCACAGTTTGATCACCCAAACTCCAGCAAAAAATTAGACGATATTATTTTATAACAATCTGAATGACGTGAAATAATAATAATACAAATAATGCTATCACTACCACCACCTCTTCTACTACTACTAATAATAATACAATCACAATCTTGTATTCTGTTCAAAATCCTGAAAAACAACACTGACTGAAAACGTTCATGTGCATATCAAAAAAGGAAGAGTACAAGGGGAGGAAGTGTTATATAATTAACACTATCTAAATAAATAAACAGTCAAACTGGAGCCAAGGAGGCCCTGTTTTCTGTGTTAATGCACTATTGGATTTCCAAACATTTAAATGGGTCTAATTAATGTCTCACTCACTGTGTTCTTATTACTAAAAAGGCTAATTATGCAGATGGATAACATCAGAGCCGGAGCATTTACATGTAAAATCAGAAAGCCATTTACTAAATGAGCATTCTTTCCATCTGTTGGTAGAATATTATAATTCTGTGCCTCTGCCTGTTTGAAGATATAACATGAAATGATGTTTCTGAAATGAGCTCTGAATTATTCCAATTTGATTCAATAATGTTAGATAATAGGGTAAAATTAGAGCTCACATCCAAAACTCATATCATACTTTATACACATATTTTATATATATATATATATATATATATATATATATATATATATATATACTTCCCCATAAATAATTTTCTTCGACAAACTCTCCTTTACAAAAATAAAATAAATAAAAAGCCTACCATTTCAATCCAGTTTTAATTGCTTTGCTTTATTTGCCTAAATGTGTTCAGTCATTTGTTCTTCATAACCCTGTGAAAGAGTTACATGTTTATTTCTCTGTTCACTTCACTGGCTAATCTCTTCATTAATAAGTCATAATTGCAGACATTAGATAACCACAACAGATTCCCCTCCGACTGAATGCTAAGCATTGCTAGCCAAGCGCTTAACTACTTCATATTTGCCCCTGTTCCACCCGGTGGAATCCATAGATTGTAAATTAGGTCTGATGATATACTCCACACGGCCTGGGCCCCTGCGTCAGGGCAGGGAGAGGCCACGGGCCACATTGTCCTCTTGACTTTCCGTGCACCCTTTGTTTTTTTCTTTTCTCTCAACAAAGCAATCAAGTGGCATATCGCACATGACAGGATGTAAAATACATTCATTTGCATGAATTTAGAGACTGCTTTGACTTTGCTTTATGTGTGTGACTGACCGACGACTCCATAAAATTCACTTTAGCAGCAGGGGTTCCGAGACCTCGCTAAATACTACGGCAATACTCCTGTCAACAGCCTGTCAATCATCTGAGGGCAAATGAGGCTGATATGAGCTGCAGTCATATAGAAATGAAAAGGCATTTTAATAACAATGATTAAAAGCTGAGCTAATATAAATAAGAAAATAAGTTAAATGATAAGAGTGTGAATAAACATTCAAAATATATTATAATGTTTACATTACATGAAAGAGTATGAAAGAGTTAATGATGGGTGGTCTCAGGGATAAGTCATGGAGCAGATAAATTACTTAATCTTTCCAAAAAGAAAAGAAAAAAGAAGAAGTGTAACCTGTTTTACAATACAAAAACGGATCAGTGTCACTCCTCCTCACTTGTCTTGGTTTCACAGTCCATTAAATTATTAACAACAGAGGGCAAACACAAAGGTCCACAGAAAAGGAAGGAATAAACATAGCAATCAAATGGAGGCTTTCTGAAAGACTTTGAGGGGCCCGACATACTTCAGTGCGACAGCTGAATTTTCTGCTTAAAAAGCAGATCTGATGAGATGCAGCATTTATAGAACAATAATTCAGCCCACATGCGCATGATACTGTTACCTACCAAATACACAGGATTTTGTCAGACGACTGGGATTCAAATCTGAAGCTTCTTCATATAATGTAATTTAAAAATAATATAAACAGAGTTTTACTCTGCTGAGTACTGAAATGGACAGTAAAATCAAGAGCATGGAGAAATGACAGGAAGATTATAATGGTTTTCTGAACCTATATAAATGATTTAATTATTAATAAACAAAAACACCATGTTCTTTAGGGGGGCTTGAAATTGAAAGCCTAGAATATTGAATTAAAAAAAAATGTAAAATGTAAACAATTTAAAGGTTTATTGAAAATATGATAGAAATTTAGCATATTTTTATTATTTGATTCATAATTTGTCAGTGCTGATTTCATTAAAACAAATTATGTCTTTTTAAAACTGAATTTTAATCAAAGAATCTTATATCACAAAAACTGATATAAAACTGAACATAAATGTTCAATATTTAAAGTAACAAAAATCTTGAATAAATTGGCATTAATATTATTGTATTATTATTTAAATTTACCCTATATAATAGATTTCTTGGTCAAATTTTAAAAATACATTTTATTTGTATTATTTTTATTATAATGGATCACTTTCATAATAGAGGATTATCAGAAGAGTTTCATTGTGGTACTGAATGACATTTGTTTTAGTGGCTCTGGGGAATGAATTTGGGTACTTGCTGAAGACTTCAAAGCTTTTCAGAATACTTTCTTTACATTTTTAACTATTTTTGTACACTATAAAATATCTAAACTAGAAATGTAAAAGCCTTCACAAATAAAAAAAAATCAGTCTGTAAAACACTCATATAAAGATGTAAGCTGGCAGTTCAAATGATGGGTAAAATTATAAAAACAATGACAATGTTCACACCTTGAGAAAAGGAGGCCTCTTTTTCCCCTGTCTTGGATATGAAGATAACATATTTTTGTGGCTCAAAGGTGCTCTGCTCGCCTGGCAGCCCCAGTCAGACACGAGTGAGCAGGGCCAGAGGGGTTGTGTTCTCCCTGTGCCTCCCAGCCCGACGGACACCACCACCACAGTGCTGCACGCAGGACGCCAGCGCTGTCTTCTGGCACTTCCTGGGGCCAGTGCCGACTCAGCGTGGACACAGACTTACTCAGCAGCCACACCTTTACACCAGACTCACTCACACAGAAAACACTCACACACACATCCACAGCAGCACACGCTCCAAGATACTGGCCTGTTCCTCTTGTCACCGACTGACGGCTGCACTCCAGCGCGAGCGATGCTAATTAAAGTCCACCCACAGCATGATTCACCGAGTGGTGAGGTAACAGATAAAGCTACACAGCGAAATACTACTGATGCTCTATCTCCATCCTCTGTTTGGCTCTCTTAATATCAATATTTCAAGACAAATACTCACCTCGCTTGTCAAAACATTAATTACAGCACAGGTCAGGTGAGGAAATGACAGAAACATCATTTGCGGGTCTGGTGAAGTTTTGCAGAAAATCCAGAAGATGGCAACCTATCTCTGATGCACGTCTGAACACTTGTTTGGGTATTTATCAAAGTGTCATTGCTTTATATATTTTATGATGATACTTTAGGGTGATGCTCTGGTAAATGTTGCTAATAATGCATGCTATGGCCTCAGCTAGCCATATAATAATTCTTTTGATCGAATGTTTTTGAGAAACGACTTCGTCTGACAGATACAGTGCACTGAAATCTTCCTCCATTCATGCTTAAATGTTAAATAAGCCTTAGGATTTACTTTATAATATCAAGATAGATTTCTAAATCCTAAAAATGAATACAACTGAATGCTAAAGCGGTTTGTTCCTCTGCCTCTCTGTGTAGCCTCGATGTCACTTAAAGATTTATCATAGTAAACAACCTAATATTTGATATCTGCCTGCTCATTTGTTTAGCTTATTCCATGAGCGGAGTGAACATACAATGATATGGCCATCCAGGGAATTGAGAGTGGCCAGATAAAAGCTGCATGCTGACGTGAACTTGGACCAGATTGAAAGAATCGAATAAAAGACCTCCACCAATCACCTTCACTTCTCCAATGAACCATTTCCAAGTGAGACACTCCAGCTGGAATTGTACAAAGAGATTGAAAATGTGTATAATTACGCTAGATTGGGCCATTTATGGTATACACTTTCAAAATATGCATAATAAGGTATTTACTGTACAGTTTGACAAAAGGAATGATCTCTTCATCCTCAGAGGAAAAGATATGGAGCATAGAGGTAAGAGAAGAACCGTGGTTTTGCTCAACACTGTTGAATAGCCACTACTGAAACGCAACACTATGAGACTTGTCTAAATTAGAATGAAGCTTTACTCCGCTGGACTCTCTCTGCATCAAGACACTCTGGATTAAAAGCATGCTGGAAACGTAGCCCGCCAAGGACGGACTGCTAGCGGGAAAGCAGCGCTCATTAAAATACACTCAAGGAGGACAAGATTGAGTGGAAGACGAAGGAATGAGGCATAGATGGTACTGGTAAAAAAAAAAAAAAAAAAAAAAAATTGTCCTTAGACTACCACAAATTGCTTTTCCAGGCTGGTTTATGCTGTTCACACAAAAGAGCAACAAGACAATGTACTGTGAGGAAAAGTGTGGTGGACACTTATGAACTTATTTCTCTGTATAGTGGAAGAGGAAGCCTATGATTGCGGTTTGACAAAAAAATTGTTCTACGAATGTTCTGTGATCAGAAAGCCATTGAGGTGGGGCATTCTCTGTTTTCAGAGAACGTATATGTCATGATTACTTGCTGCATCCCAATTCGCCTACTTAAACTACATCCTAATATGTACTCTTTTTGTGAATAAAAAGTACATACTTTTGAATATGTAGCAGAAGAGTAGCTTTGAGACTTACTATCACATCATTAAATTGCATTTTTTAATGGACAATGGGTCGTTGGCAATATTAGCCATTAGAGTGTGCACGGATCCACACTTCGAAAATCAACCGGAAATAATAGACCACCGGGGTACTTTTGGCATACTCTTTTCAACCTACTACGCTTTGGGACACACTAATTCTAATCTCACATACTATTTAGGATGGATAGTATGCACATTGGGACGTAGGGACGGTCTTGTGTTTCCCTGTCTCTTATTTTGAAGTGTTCCCATTGTTCCTATGTTCTGTTTAGTTCTTGTTTCCTTTGTCTGCCTTATTAGTCTCTATAGTTACTAATCACTCACACCTGTTCCTTGTTTTGTGTATTTAATCCCCAGAGTTTCTTATGTTCTATGTCTGGTGTTGTCCGCTATGGATGTTGTGTGCGTTTGTTTTAGTTTCTGTTCTCTCCTATGTTTGTAGTATCATGTTCTTTGCCTGGCTTTATGTTATTCTTTGCCCGGATTTACTTTTGTTTAATAAATGTCAAACTGCACCTGGATCCAACGCCATGTCTTTACTGAAACAGCCACGTTACAGTTTCCTTAATACACTGTAAGCATATTGTGTCTTTTTTTCATGCATTTTAAGTAAAAAAAAAAAAAGTTAAGTTGGAAAAAATAGCCAGTGAAGTAAAACAAAATACACATATTCAAGAAAACAAATTTTTATATTTTAACTAGAAAACAAAAATACTAATTAAAAAAGTATTTTTCTTTATTTTTTATTCAGTGGCACATTGCATGATTTATTCTAACAAGAATGCATTTCCCTCAACCCTTTCATAATGCATACACAAGATAACCAAGTATTTAGTGTATAGTATAACGAAACATTGTTTTTATGTTTGTATTTATGGTGATAGTTGATCATGTAAAACCTCACCTAATACTTTGTTCTTTGCTAGTTCATGACTTTAAATCAAGAGTGGCACACCACTGTTTAGAGACAAGAGATGACAACTGATGGTGTCTGGGATCAAAGATCTGATCAAAACATGGCATTGTACTTCAGATCCCCCATTCACCCAAAACGTACAGAACTTCCAATTGATCAGCCATTCTGATGAGATGAAATGTGCTCATCAAAGCTGGAACACCTAATGGGGGAATCACAGTCTCGGTACAAACAGTAACATTATCTCCAGGGCATCTGTACACATTTGTGTCCACAGCTGAAAGCAAGCGTCCCGGTCTGGTCCATAGGTTCATGCAGTTGTTTGACCCGTGCTACCACCCTCCTGAGTGTCATGTTTGATGCTCGTGGTAGGATCCATCATGTGGTTGGCAGGCTGGCTGATAAACAGGCCTGTCCTATGGGATATTGTGTGTATATGTGTGTGTGTGTAGGCTCTCCAACAGCTGGGTGGAGGAGCTGAAGAGTAGTGGAGCTTGCAGATGTGAATCTGGAAGCGACAGAAGGTATCGGCGTACACATGTTTGTTTTTCCACCTCTCCTGGAGGAAAAAGGAGGCCCTTGATCTAGTGCTGAGCAAAACAGTTAGCTTTTGTTTCAAGAGATGAAAACCAGTGTCGCTGTGAGGAGGGGCCAGAAAATGAAAGAAAGAAGAAAAAGGGGGGTCGCTTGATGTCCGGAAACTGAATGAAGAGACTGGGTGGTCACTCACAGGCTGTCGTGACCCTTGACCTGGTGTACACATGATCAAGAGACTCTCTCTAAACACTGTTGCACAGCCAACAGTTATCATGAAAGACACCGGATCACATGTACCAAAAGGTTCTCTCACCTTGCTCATTGATTTCTGTCTTTATCCCTAGTTTCTCTATCCTTCTCTCTCTGTGACCACTGGACTAGGTGAGTTCTGAGCGGGAGACTGATGTAGAAGCCTTCCAGGGTGTACAGGAGGCCCCCGCAGTCCATGCTGTGCAGGGGGCCTGCTAACAGCATTATGAGTCAATTATAATAGGTTACAATTTGCATATCTAGAGCTGTTTCCACACTACATAAAAACCTATATACTGTAAATTTATGCAGACTTTTTAAAATGCTAATCAAAAAGTAGCATAAATGTATTTACACATGGAATATATATACTGTATCTCTCTCTCTCTCTCTCTCTCTATAGAGAGAGAGAGAGAGAGAGAGAGAGAGAGAAATTGTTAAAAATGGTTCATTTTCAATTGATAACATTAACGTAGCAGTCGTGACCTAATGGTTAGAGAGTCAGACTTGTAACCTGAAGGTTGTGGGTTCGATTCTCAATGTAGGTAGGAGAAGTGAATGAATAGCACTCTCTTCCACCCTCAATACCCATGACTGAGGTTGCCCTTGAGCAAGGCACCTAACCCCCAATTGCCACAGTGAAATGGCTGCTCACTGCTCCGGGTGTGTGTGTCCACAGTTTGCAGTGTGTGTGTGTGTGTGTGTGTGTGTTCACTACTCACTGCTCCTAATGTGTGTGCACTAGCTTGGATGGGTTAAATGCAGAGGACAAATTACCATGCTTGGCCTTCACTTGTCACTAAAAAATATTAAATTATTCTAAAATATATACAACATGAAATTTTAAACTGTATTAGTTCAAATGAATATTAGTTAAAACTGTCATTATTAAATATTAACCTGAATTTGAAATAGTATAGAAGTATTGCTCTCCCTTAGTTTATACCCAGTGCATTATTTATTTGCATTGAATTTAACTTCATTGTAAATTGTTACCAAGTCCCTATTACCCTTGTTATATTGAAAGTCCTTGATCACAAACCATCAAAAACCATTGTGCATGACATCACCACTTGGGGGCGGGGCCCTGTCTCACGGTTCACAGGAGGGCCCAGAGAATCGCAGAATGCCATTGTTCTTCTGTATTAAGCTTTGTTGTTCTGCTTTTTATATTCCTGTGAAATAAACTAGGGATGCACTTTAATGAAAATTTTGGGCCGAAACCGAAAATTCTGGATGCACACTTGTTCGAAAACTGAAACCGAAAATGACTTTTTAAAAAAAATAATTATTCATTTCTTATTTTAAATGAGTTTTTTGGCATAATTGTATTATTATTAGACTTTTTATTTAAATTTAATAATTTTACTGAATCTGAACTTAAAAAATACAAGCCAATAAAATAAAATAACCACATATTTATTTAAAGTAACACACATAAATTGGACACAAAATAGGCCTGTATTAAAATAATGTTAAATATCAATATATTATTCTTCATTCAGTTCAGTCGATCGGTGAACGTGAGGGTAGTGTCATTTTACCAGCTTTGCCCAGCACGGCTATACCACACCATGTTACAGTACAGTAGGGCTATTGCAAACAGAAACAAACAAGTCCAGAGAAATTTGGTGCATCCCTAAAATAAACAGTTTCATATGGTTTCAAAATCCTTCATGAAGGTTATTTGACCAGTGGCAGGATTCTCTCAGGGGAACCCAAAGCATCTCTTTGATGCACTTTGGTTGAGACACCAGTAACCTGCATTAAAGGGTTAGTTCACCCAAAAATGAAAATTCTGTCATTAACTACTCACCCTCATGTCGTTCCACACCCGTAAGACTTTCGTTCATCTTCGAAACACATATTAAGATATTTTTGATTAAATCCGAGGGCTCTCTGACTCCTCCATAGACAGCAATATAACCACCACTTTCAAGGTCCAGAAAGATATTAAAGACATCGTTAAAACAGTCGACGTGACTGCAATTTTATGATGTGACGAGAATACATTTTGTGCGCAAAAACAAAGCAAAAATAACGATTTTATTCAACAATATCTTCTCTTCTGTGTCATTCTCATATGTTGTTTACGTCCAGCGCTTCCAGGTTTTACGTCTGAACGCCGACTCATTATTGGTCGGCTGCTGCATCAGCATCACAGGCATGCGTCGCGCTGCTCACGTTAACAGCGTCAGCCAATACTGATGTAGAACCTGGAAGCGCTAAACATAAAAGGCATATCAGAATGACAGAGAAGATATTGTTGAAGAAAGTCGTTATTTTTGTTTCGTTTTTTTGCATATTCTCGTCACTTTATAAAATTAAGGTTGAACCACTGCAGTCACGTGGACTATTTTAATGATGTCTTTAGTATCTTTCTGGACCTTGAAAGTGGTGGTTAAATTGCTAAACCCTTTAACACCAGTAAATCTCTATTATTGCTTTCATTAAATGTCAAATATACATGAAGACATTTAGAAATATCGCTCTCCCGCTGCAAACACCAACAACACACCAGGAAGAAATCTTCCCAAGAATACAGTTGCTTAGATGGGATAGTTCAACCAATATCATTTACACACCCTCATGTCATTCCAGGACCTTTATGACTTTTTTCTTCTGTGGAACATAATGGAAGATACTTTTGCATGGACACAAACAGTTGAAACTTTCTTCAAAATATCTGCTTTTGTGTTTTGGAGAATAAATAAAGTCATATTTGAGTTTGGAACGACATGACGGTTAGAAAAAGCCCTTACAATAGTAAGGGGCTTTTTTTTTAATTTAGCATGGTACTGAAAGAACACCATGCTATTTTTAATTGGGTGCTCTTTGATTACTGGAGCAGTTTTCATTTGTTAACTTTGGCACATACACCCCAATAACCTTCAAATATATATTGTCTGATTATACATGCCCACGAGTGCTTTTGTTCAAAGCGCTGTGTGCTGTGGGTGTGTGTGTGCTAGCAGGCGGAGTGGTGGCAGCCTGTTAGCATTCTGCCTTGACGACTCCATCAGCCCAGTCTCAAGGTAGCTGTCAATCAGAATGCATCATTTAATTCAACAGCACTCCAAGGACTTTTCCTCCTGCAATGCCCATGACAGCACAGCTACGGCTCTATTCACTGATGTGCACAGTTGTATTTGCAATGTTCTAATAATTAGAGCGAGTGAGAGAGAGGATGTGGAGAGGTGAACAAAAAAACAGCAACAAGTCTCAGTACGCACACTGAAGACGGTTCATTTTCGAGAGCGGCGCTGGAAGCACGGTGCTTCTGCGGCACGGTGGCACAGCGCTAAATAACAGTGACAACGCTGCATTCATGCTCTTTGGAGAGACGTGAATTCATTCTCAGCTCACTCTAATTAGATTAATGGTGTTGTGGCATACAAAGTGGGCCCACTTCACATTAGATAGTGTACGAATGAAGACAAACACTTATTTCAATTCCAGGCAGAGAAAAGCAGTGGCCAGGGTAGTTAGCATAGCCCTTTATGGTGCAATGAGATGTTAATTGTCTGCCATTACCTCTAAACTGCTTGCTTGTTGTATTAATCACAGCGCTAATTGATACAGAGATAGAAACATAGCCACGGGCGAGAACATGGAGGAGAGAGAGTTGTAGATGCTAGATAAAGGATTTATCGTGTGAACCATATGGAGATGACATGGCTTTGAATACTCCTCAACATGCCTAGTAGCGCTACTTTCCTTGATAAGTTCTATAGTGCGGGATTTTTATTAATTTTTTACAAACACTTTTTAATTTAAGAGAAAGACACTTCAAAAGGGTGGTGAAGCATGAATACCAGATGCAATATGTGTGTGTGTCCATATGTATTTAACACAGTGATGAACAACAGAGACGTGAAAGAAACAAAGGGTCTTTGGTTATTAGAAATAACCTCCTTTCTTAGGAAAAATGCACATAGCCATTAAATGTTAAGCAGTGACTGTTTTAAACAACATTTGTTTCTGTTTCTTCTTGTATAATTATATGTGATTTTTATGACATCACATTAATTGACTTCACTAACACCACAGGGATATTTAAGTCAAACTCCAAAAGCTGAAAAAAAGTCATTGTGAAAAACTTAAAAGAAAGGGCCACTAACACCCAAAATAACTAAATAAATAACTTTTGACAGATTTTCAAAACAGATTTGATTCATGTGATCCGTGAATTATGTCAACCATGAACGCAGAGGCATGTGTTCAAACCTTAATGTTTTTGGATTTAAAAAAAAAAAGCCTAAAATGTGGCCAAAATCACTGGCGTCCTTAAACTGAAAATTCTGTCACTCAAAATTTCTATGACTTTTCCTTTAGAACATAATATCAAATTATTATCAAAATATAAAACTGCTCTTTTTCATATAATAAAATACATTGTTATTGTTTCAGTTGTCTTTTGCTCACCAAGGCTGCATTTTTCCAGTAAAAACAGTAACATTGTGAAATATTATATTTTCTATTTTATTATATATTTTAAAATGTAATTTATTCCTGTTAGGCAAAGCTGAATTTTGAATTAACCTTCAGAAATCATTTTTAATACGCCAATTTGGTGCTCAAGAAACATTTCTTACCATCAATGTAAAAAACAGCTTGATTTTTTGTGGATCCTGTGATGCACGATTGTGTATTTATAATCTTACATATTCAAAATATTTTTATCAGGTGTATGATGCGCTTTGTGTGTACAGTCAAAGGTAAAAGAGAGTTAGTTTAATGCACACAAGGCTTACAACCCCATTACTGTAGCAATCAGGGTATGTCATGTACCACTTCACAGACAAACAAATGGAACAGAAGAGAGGAGGGACAGAGAGAACAGAAGCAGCAAGGAAAAACAGAGGGAGAAGATGGCTTTGTCATATGGAAGGGAGGAACAGTGAAATCAGATGAAAGGACCTGGATTGAAGAAAGTGTTTAAACAAGGCTGTGCACACCTCAGGGGGCACCAGTGACCACCTGCGTAGGGGACGTGGGGTCCAACACCCCGTGACTCCCTCCCTGCATTCACCAACACCTGGCTGAAGGTACGATTCACAGCCTCAAATTTATTCTTAAATGAGGGCATGCTCACTTACAAAACATAAGCTATTAAGCTATATTTTTTATTCTGGACAAATCTGAACTCCATTAATGTGTTGGCTTTGGACTTCAAAAGATGATCAGAAAAAAAAAAAATCAGCAACGTTGCTCTTGAATTTCTTCCTATGACTCTAACCCCCAGAAAAAAACAGGCTTAAGCCTAGTCCCAGACTAAAATGCATGTTTGAGCTGTTTTAACTGAAAGCAACTTGCACTGACATGTCTTAAAATATGTCAGTGCCATTGTTTTGTCTCAAGGTACACACTAGTAATGTGTTTTTTTTTCTTCTAAGGCATGTTTAAAAAAATTAAATATTCTAATTGAACTAAGGCCTAATCCTGGCTTAATCTAAGCCCTGTCTGTGAAACCAGGCCTAAATATTCTCAAACAAGCCACTTAAACACATTGCTGCCTCATACTTTCATGAAAGAAACCAATTTTAAATGCATGCTGGTGTGTCAAAATCAATTTTAAAGTACCCAAAAGAGTTGCGCCTAATCCTGGACACAAGAATTACAGTGTTCACGAGGTCATGTTTTTAAAGCAACCCGATCCAGCTAAGGTGAAACTACCTACCTCAAACACACACAAAGCTTCACTTATGTCCTTACACATACAACATATATACTGTAACCAGCTCCAGTCAGCTTAGTAAAAACAACTAGCTTATTTTACTTTTATTATTAAAAAAAAAAAAAAAAAAAAGTTTAAATCACTCCAGCAGACAGAATGTGTTTGTCAAACAGTTTGTCCACAGTGTCGCTGTTCAGCCACGCAGGTGTCTGGAGTTTCCTGGACTTGTCTTTAATATGTCTTTTTGTCCCTGTCAAATCACCCTGAATTCACTGCTGTTGATGATAATAATAGTGTTGGGTATCCATTGATTTGCCGCGGCCCCTTATTGTGAGCTAACGCCAGAAGACACTCATCTCCCCCTTTAATTAGGCCCTGGACCAGTTTCTTTTTTGATGTAGTTACTCTGTGGATACAGACAGCCAATGCCTTTGTTAGCGCCCTTGGCTTTGGCCTTTGAAAAGACAGGTTCTGACAACTTATTTGCAAAGGAGACTAAAGGAAATGAAATGTCTTACAAAAAGGATCTGAAAGGAGTTTTACAGCGCTTTTGCTCATTATCCACTTTGTAAAGTCATGGAAAACAACTTCTCTCTTTGGTTAATCGCCAGGTAAGAACATCTGAAGATGCTACTTAACACTGATACTGGAAATCTGTATCAAAACAGGCACAATGATTGGCAAAAGAACACGGCAAAAAGAAATTATACACAAATTACAAAACTAAAATAGCAAACACACACAAAAAAGGAAAGTAAAGCCATCTAGCAAAGAGAAAAAAAGCGTGTGGCCAGTGCACAGTGTCTTCATGAGTTCCCAGTCATTTTTTCGTATCCACGGGAGTCTAATTACCTAAGCACTGCTGCCCGCTTTCAATCAGAGTTAGTGAAAATGACATACTCCTTTGTTCCTTTCTCATATCACACATGATGCACTGTCATTCTTCTCGCCACTGAGCCTAGAGTAGGTATCTTTCCCAGGCTGCCATCTGTCTCTGGCGTGGCCCACTTATGTGGGAGACCATAATTCTCCCCCGTCATGGTGGCTGCACATATTTCATGCTTGCTCCTGGCTTTCTTTATGCCAACTATTAGCAGCTTTGAGGACTTTGGGTCAGCTTAATAATCATTTAAAGGTTTGTTAGGCACTGACCCTGCAAAACGGCCCCCCAAATTGAAAAGTTATTCACCATGTCCTTCATCGAGTGTATCTTCTCAGCGCCTTTGTTCTCAAAATAGAACTTTTCATCAGGGTTTTTCTTTTTCAAAGATACTATCAGTTTTGGGATGCTCTAAATTAATCTTTACATGTTAAAGGATTAGTTCACTTTCAAATGAAAATTACCCCAAGTTTTACTCACCCTCAAGCCATCCTAGGTGTATTTGACTTTCTTCTTTCTGACGAACACAATCTGAGTTATATTAATAAATATCCAGACCGCCTTCCGTATTCAAAGTAAGTGTAATGCCTCTCACAGTTCAAAGCGCTTATGCTACGTCCTACACCTTCCGTATTCAACTTACAAAAAAAGCGTAACTGACGCAACGTCAGTTGTGCTTTTTTATAAGTTGAATATGGAAGGCGGTCTGAAGCTAGATATTTTACTTTATAACTTGTTAAATATGGATATGGATATGGATAAATATGGATCGCTTCGCTTCAGATGGCCTTTATTATCCCCTCGGAGCTGTGTGGAGTACGTTTTTGATGGATGAATGCACTTTCTTGAGCTTCATACTTGATAGTAGAAGAAAGTCAAATACACCTAGGATGGCTTGAGGGTGAGTAAATCTTGGGGTAATTTTCATTTTTAAGTGAACTAATCCTTTAAGCAGTGATCAAGTTGTAATTGCCTTAATATGGGAACCAGAGTCACTAATTCTGATCCTTTTGAATAATTATGCCTTGTAAAAACAACTAGTCTCTCTATGCATCCACGACAGTCATTAGTGTTTGGCAGATGCACTGTAATAAAATTTACCATTACTAAACTTAAGATGCCAAGTTGCTATGACATTATCACAATTTTGTTGGAAGAGATAGCTCACTCAAAAATGAAAACTGTCATTATTTACTCACCCTCATGTTGCTCAAAACCTATTATTTCTTTATTTATTATGAACTGGAACATAAAAGACAAAAAATCTGGTTATCGCAGACTATTGTCAACATCCCATTTATAATGGCAAAACATTACATGACAAAAACACTCCTAAATACATTAAAAGACTTTGTACATGAAACAAAAGGGAAATAAACAGATCATTACAATAGAGGAACACACATCCTGACATCACAAGACAAGTGCTTGTTGGGAAAAGGGGTGAATAGAACTGAACTACTAAAACTTTTTTTTTTTTCAATATAGGCCTATTTGAACTCAAAAACCACAAAACTAACAATTACCTGTTGTGCTTCTTGTCTCGACTTGTGTCGAAAAACATGATCAACGGCAACTGCGTAACAGAAAAACTGTATTGAGTTACAATACTTGTGTTCCTGAAAGTTGTAAGCTGCAAAGACTACAAAGTAAACCACAACACTACAATAATCAAATAACTCTTTGGATATATTTTGGCATTATTGACTTGAACTCACACAATACAGAAAATTTAAAATCAATAGATTCAATGGAAAGCCTACCATGGGGTGGCAGCCTGATGCATGTGAACCATAGATTGCTTTGTTTGTGTCTGCATGACTGGGTGAAAGACATGGTCTTATCATAACTCATATTTAATGCAAAGAAGGGTGAGAGTTCAGACCATGTCCTCATTACATGGCCCTCATGACCTTTAGCATGTTTCCCATCACTCTTGGACATTGCATCATCCTCCCCAGCTGTCCGGCTGTTGTATATATATAGCTGGTGTGGACACCCTTCACACAATTCAGGAGAAGACTAGGAAGTTCCATCATAAAACCAATCAGGGAAACCACACTGGAGACCATAAATCATACATTTTTGGGGAGCACTTGGAGGTCTAGGAAGTGCACATTTCCCCATTATACTTCACAGGAAGCCCCACAATCTCCTCCTGAACCCAGGTCACATGGGGTCATAACCTTGGGAAGGCTATTGTACATATGTAACCATAGCAACCACGACATAAGAAACACAACAGAGTCCCCCATCCACACCATCTAACATAGGTTAAGTAAAAAGAACTGGTTTATATATAAAATGTGGACTAATTCAGCTGTAAAAACAGAAAATGGTAAGATTATGATATATTTTATAGGCTTTACAACTATATCCGAGTAATAAAACTACTGTATGAGAGCTATAAAACACTGAATTAAAGTGTTACCTTCTTAAAGTCAATATTTAATTTTTAACATTTTTTGCATGACAAAAGGCCCTGAAGAGCTAGCTCTAAAATAAAGAGCAAGCAGTTAAAGGGTTACAGAAACATGCATGAAAAAAGCATGTTTTTTCCTTCCACTCAAAAATGGGCATTTACAACATGGTATAATAAATGATCTGTGGGGTATTTTGAGCTGAAAATTCACAGACACATTCTGGGGACACCTGAAACTTACATTACATCTTATAAAAAGGGGCATACATAGAACTAAATTTAGATGAATAATGGCACTATTATCTTCTTCTAGCTGCTTTTCAGTTGAAATTCAATTGGTTTCATAACTGATTAATTTTACAACATTAACAGTTATTTTACTGATTATTAATGTGAAGCTGTTTTGACACAATTGTATAAAGACTATAACTGTTCAGCTTGAAATAGTCTCAAATTCAGGAAAGCAGCAAGGATCCCAAAACCATGACAGGGCCAGACTGACAGGTAAGTTGCTGTAAGGCTGTACAAGTGACAACAAAAGCAACAGTAGGGTTGACAAGACTCACAGTTTCATTCAACATCCAACCTGAAATGCCTCACATCACTGACTCTGGCCAGCTCTTGTATTGCTTCTATATGGCAGCTGGGAATGGTGCCACTGTTATACCAGGTAAACATGTCACAACACTGGTCTCAAAAAACAAGCCTTTTTGGCTTTTCTATTTGAGACTTATGAACATGATGACAGCAGGCTGATTAGAATGAAAGTGGCGGAAAACCAGAGTGCATGTCAGACAGGCATTGCTGTAATTTTATGACCTGCTATTTAGTAGATGCGTACAGTACACTAATGGCAGGCACAGTCTCCCCAGAACAACCTACTGTAGTGTTGTGTTCCTTGCTCAAGGGTGCAATGATGATATGGTTAAGTACATCTCAGCTCGTGGGTCACCCACACCCTGGACTGAACCTAAAATCTTTGATTTAGCAGCACAGAGACTCAGACAGTAGGCTGTAAGACCTGTGTGGTCCAACCTAAAAAAATAAATGAATATTATGAAATATTATAACTGCATGTTTTCAGTTTTAATGTGTTGTAAAAATTATTTTTTGTCACAGCAAAGATGAATTTACAGCAGTCATTCCTCTAGTCTTTAGTTTCACATCATCCTTCAGAAATCATTCTAATATGCTGAATTGTACTCAAGAAACATTTCTTCTTCTTCTTATGTTGAAAACAGTTGTGCTGCTTAATATTTGTGTCAAAACCATGATTTTTTTTCAGGAATTTTTGTGTGTGTGTATGTATACACACATGATTGTGATTCAAACATTAAATGGTTTTATGTTGACTATTTTCTTTTACCTTTTGTCTTTCTTTTTTAATTTATCCATTCCCCTTTAAATATATGTATCCAAAGTCATGGTATCAAAAGTTGCTTTTTTATGACTTCTGTTCCAGTTTGACAGGCTAACACCCATGGAGGCCATGCCAAATGTGCCTAGAAATAACACCGGGCCTCCCTACTGTCTCTGAGATTGCCCGCCTAGGAGCCTGGCACACACCATGGCGCACGCAAAAACCCTGTGGATTATACACATGTAGCATATTTCATAATGCAATGCAGACTCCCAGCTTTACTCCTCTATCTGCCCTCATTGTCCCAGTCAGCTGCTCACGGGCAGGCGCAAATAATTGCTCTGGCTACTTCTGTGCCCCACCTCATCTGATCCAGACGGGTATATCCGAAACACAAGTCATTAATAACAATGACACAAAGCGTTACTACATAAACACTTAGCGAATGGCGGGCGCTGCGCGCCACACACCTCCACCACTCTCCTGTTCCCCTGTAATCAGAGCAGTGAGGTAATGAATGTGGAAGATAACCCTTCCATTGGGCGGAAGGGGAGATAAAGTCGAAAGTGATTAAGAATAGGCGGGTGGTGAAGAGGAGGTGGTTGGAGACGCTACTATGGGGTCCTGACAAAAGGTGCAGGTGTAGCAGTACATTCTGGACAGGAGCTGGTCTGACAGGTGACCACAAAACTACCAAACAAGCAGGTAATTACCCAACCAAGGTAATTTACTGGACTAAGTGCCACTTTTGCCGCCCTGTTGGTGTGACTGTGTGCAATTATGCACAGAGGTCTAACAATGGAACATGTGTGCCATTCATGAGGTGGGCTTAGCCGACTGGCCTGAGACCACCAAAGACACAAATGCACCACGTCAACCATGGACACAAAGAATGACAGAGATAAATAAATCCCCAAAATGAAAGGTAAGTGTTGACTGCGACTTCAATCCTTACTTTAAGCTGGCATAAGCAAGCAGTAGTATGTTATTTCGATATCTATAATGATGCCAATTTCAAAACATCTTAAAGGAAAACTGCGTCTATAATTTTCTAAAGATGATTGACAACTTAGACAGCTACACTGGCTGATGTAAATGCAGTCTACTTTTATTTTTTTTTAAATGTCATATCTTATTGACCTGACATGAGACATAGTGAGCATTTATCCCCTATTTGTGCTTCTTTGTTTCATATACGGATCTCATTATTTATAAAACACTTTTAGGCCTTATATATGACAAATATGCAAACTTAAATTAACATTTACATATTTTTTTCTTTTTAAGTGCCAGTCCCATAATTAACTGAAACAACAGGTGATTGTAGATCCTATATATTTACATGTTTATTTATTTATAAGACCCCTGTCTTTCATCTCAGCCCTGAAAAATCTGTGTCAGCACCCTTTCAAGAAACTGCTAATGTAATGTTTACTAAAAACAGCTATCTGAGGTTAGAATCTGAGTCTGAATTTTCAAGGGGTTACCAGTTAGTCTGAAAATTTATATATACAAACATCTGTTGCTGCATCTGTGCATGTGTTCTTCAAATGTGACTTTTTCCCCCCGTCCATTTTTTAAATAACTATCAGGATACAATCAAGATCTTTTCTTTAAAACCTACATTAATTTCTGTTTGATGTCAATGATTCAAATAATACATTTAAAATCATTTCCAACAGCACAGTGAGTGCAAATGATAAAAGCCTGTGTGAAATAACGCACCTCCCTGCCCATACAATCATTTCATCAATAAATAAATAAAAGGCCCTAATAAATGAGTTTGAGTTGTCCGTTTCCTGACGCAGTCTCTACCCTGTGCGAGAAGACATCATTATGCCGAGAGAAATGAGTGTGCGTATGTGTACACGGGTGCGTTCGTATGTGTGCGCACGAGCATGTTTGTGTGGATGGAAGTCTTAAGAGCTCACTCAGAATTCACATCCATCTAGACAAGCGGCGGGCTGATAATAAACGCCCCTCAGCCTGATGATGGCTTAATTACCAGTGTAAAGAAAGTGTTTAATCTCTGACCCGTTTCATGTTCTCGCCACTCTCTTTCTCCGGGAGTGTGTGTGCGCGTGTAAAAGACACTGCTGCGTCCCACTCGTAGAGAGACCCCTGCCGTCTGCCAGGGGCCTGTAGGGTGCAATTAGAAACCACTAAATGAAGTTGACTATACGGTTTCATTTTTCGTTTTCTCTTTCTCCACCCCCTCCTCCTCTTCAGCCTGCATAATTAACATGGAAAACTATGTGTTATGGCAGAGACAAAAGTCTAGAATCTCAAGACAGCTGCTGTTGATAAGGAAAAAAA
Organism: Ctenopharyngodon idella; assembly: GCF_019924925.1. Taxonomy (NCBI): domain Eukaryota; kingdom Metazoa; phylum Chordata; class Actinopteri; order Cypriniformes; family Xenocyprididae; genus Ctenopharyngodon; species Ctenopharyngodon idella. Next base: position 19,258,498 of record NC_067228.1, read on the forward strand.
TGACTTTATTTTCATGTTCATATATAAGTACATTATCATCATGTGCACTGTGAGAAAAAAATTGTATCTTTAGGGGTACAACTGCTAGTCACTGGGGCAGTGCCCTCAAAAGTTACTAATATTTACCCTTAAAGCAATAGCTCACCCAAATATGTAAAACATTTACTCACCCTCATGTTGATCCAAACCTGTATGTCCTTTTTTTCTGCAGGAACACAAAAGAAGATATTTTAAAGAATGGTGGGGTCCAACCAACTAGAGTTGTCAAAAGTACTGACTTCGGTACCTTTTCGGTACTGAAATTTTAAAAATGTGATGCTTTGAGCGCTGTTGGCTATTGTTTTCACGTCTCATTGGATATGTCTGTGATCAGCTTCAATGATCAACGCTGTAAAAACGTTGTAAATAATCATCAATGAAGCTTTTCACCAAGCACTTACACAGATACACGGGAGCGTTTGAAAGCAGGCGTCTATCAGCTATCTCCCGCTCCCGCTTTCAAAATGCTTTTAAATTCAAACACTTCCGTGTACTTTCAAGCGCTGCCATGCGTTGATCATTGTAGCCAATCACAGACATATCCGATGAGTGCGTCAACACAATGGCCAATCAGCAGTGTTTACGAACAGTGCTCAACAGCGCTCAAAGCGTCACATTTTTAAAATTTCAGTACCGATTGGTACCGAAGTCGGTACTTTTGACAACTCTACAACCAACATTGGAACTCGTTGACTTTCATTGTACAGACAAGAAGAACCAAAAGACATTTTTCAAAATATTTAATATGTAAAGGTTTGGAACAACATGAGGGTGAGAAAAAGATCACAGAACTTGGGTGAATTAGGCCGCTGAAGTACTAATATGCACCTTTCATGGGTAGATAAGGTGTACCTTTTGAGGGTACCGGCCCAGTGACCCCAGCTGTTGTAACCCTAAAGGTGCTATTTTACACACCTACTTGCCTTACTTGCCTAAAACACTCACCCAGACTTTCAAGGGCATGGTATAACATATAAATAACTGGTGTAACATAACTTTGGTCCATCTGGAAAACACCTTCGAACTACCATTGGTGCGTGGCGATTACGTAATGGGTAGGTGTGCTATATTACGCAATACTTAGCATGGGCGGCATCAGGATGTTCGTTAACAGTATACTGCTGTTCAGGTATTTCATACTTCTCTTTAACCCTAAGTAAAGAACGAAAAAGAATTTGGCAGTGAGTATATTGTGGCCTTCAGTTGTCCAGTTCCAGAGTGATATATGACACAGCACTAACAAACTGAACAGCTCCATTAACAGTAGTCTAGAGGCACTAAGGACCGCTAAATCCCTGCGTCTCAGCTACACAAACAAAGTCAATCCACCTGAGACGGCAGGGGACAGGATGCCCGGCTACTTATAGCAACCTGAGAGCCGTAAACAAGAATGGCAGGAAAGCTGCTCGAGACCAGACGCTTTGAAGTGCCCTAGCGCTAAACTAGTCTGATCGGACAGGCCAGCATCTTTGAAGGCAGGTTATCCTCAACAGCCGCGTGTCCTGTTGTGAACGAATTGTTTCCTCTTTCAATTTGTCTTCATTTTTTTGTTGAAACTGACACTTTGCAATTGTTCTACTGGGTGAGGCCGGGTTCTGCTAAATGCGAGGCTCTACCGGTGACTGTACAGTGTTTTCTAGTAGGGAGTCAGGTGCCAGGTCTGAAGTAGTGAATCAGTGCAGGTGACAGTGCTGTGACACTCCAAAGGAATCTCCTGTGGGGTGACCTTCCACTAACTGGCCATTTCCTCTATCCACTGGGTCATGACCTTTTCTACATCGGCCAAGTGAAACCATTAGTCATGGGAGTGAGGTCATTCTGCAGGAACACCATACATCACTCCGTATATTAGAGAGGCTATGAGATTGTCAGCATTAATCTTTCTAATCTCTGTGGTTTTAATGTTGGCCTTTGACTCTGACAAACTCACAGTTCATAAAAGCATATAGGAACTTTCTCCGTAGGATATGATTTGAAAGAGTTTCAGAGTTTTGCTCTCCAAATGCGATTACAAACTTTGAGAGCTCAGGAAACGTGTGATGGGGCTAAAGCGGTTTTCCATTAAATGCAAAAGTGCGGGTGTATAAAATGGCAAAGGAAGACATGCTCTGGTTGTTGAGAGCACAAAGTGCCCCATTGTGTGCGCGATCAAAAGCATGATTTTTTTTATAATTCACATTTACAGTGTACTCTGAGTAGAAGTGGCACATAATAACATACACAAACAACTCTGTCCTTTAACGCTGATAAGATTTGCAAAGCGTCACCTGTGTAATCTGAGAGCAAGGAACAGGAAGTTCCCCGATAATCCTCAAATCCGAACATTCATTGAGCTTAAAACTCTTTTGATACAGTACGCCTACTGCTTACTTTGACTTAACCAAAACACAGAACTAAAATATATTTAGAAAGTACATTGAGTCGGCTGTGGCGCTGATAAATGTTTCGTCACTGATAATACTAGCAGATTGCGTGATAACCAATATGAAATACCCCCCTCGATTTTACATATTATCAGGGTTGGCCCTTTATTCGGTCTGTGGATTTGCTTAGGAAGGATTTGTGCAGCTTCTCTCTGTGCATCCTATTACCCATTTGAATTCTAATATAAATCATATTTGTTTTATTACCACAGCCAATGAAATCAAGGCTCAAACCATCACTGTGATTAATGAAAGCAACGCCCTTTTCCTGTGGGCAAAGAGAGGGCATCCTCATCCAACTGGCCCATCCTTACTTTCCTTTTCCAAATAAACACAGCAATGTCAACCATCGAAGCACATTTAGTTTTGACCCAAAGGCCGCGAGATATTCTTAGCCCACTGATCGTGCTCCAAGCACTCACTGAAAGTGCTCTTTCGCTGGGGCGGGGAACGAGTGCGGAGCTGCACGTTGGCCTACCCCGAACAGGAAATTCCACAGCTCTCCCTAGCCTCTGAACACAATACTACTCAAAACACACAAGATGAAGGCAGAGAGCAGGAGCAGGCCAGAAAGTTGTTCTGTCTCTGTAGATATCCTTCTTTCAACCTCTAATCATCCTTCTCAAATAGGGTACGAATATGCATTATGTAACTGAGACAGGAAAGGAAAGCCAAAACACACAGAAACAAAGTGTAAAGAACAATCAAGCTTTGATACAGGTTGCAGAGATTCGTTTTACGGGCTGAGTCAGCATGAAAGGGCTGCAGAAAGCGTTTCGCCTCTGGGTTGACCGCCGATAAGAGCATTTAATGGGATTTGAGAAAATGATAATCCCGTCCGTGACTATAACCTTTCTCTTTCAACGCGCTCTCGTGAGGGGACAGACTCACCTTTAAAAGTTAACATTTACAAATACAGTACATTTCCTGCTGTAAGTGCCGGCAAATCAGTTCAATCAATTAATTAATCTGAGAACCCTGTGCAGGGGATGACAGTAGTCTCGCAACAGGACATGGGGCTGAATAGGATTAATGGGTCGCTGTTCCTCGTCATTCGGTTCAACTCGTATGCATCCGGTCAAATTAATGTGAATTTGGGTGTCCATTAACCAGCTTCATGATGCTCGCGAACCCTCTTTCCGCGTATTGACCTAAACGCACAGCGTGTTATGGTACTGTGAAAGGAGAATGGGCGGGCAAGCCAAATGAACAGAGAAGCCTCCGTATTCTGCACTTTTATCAAAGAGTTACTGCTGTGCTCAAGTCAATAAAAAAAGCCCCAAGACTTTTTGCACGGGGTCTACCGCACTTTTAGGGAGCGATCGAATGTAATATGTACAATTACTTGTGTCTTCTGAATGGAGTATTTCAGCAGGCCAGAATTCCCCACCTCCCGCCTTTTGATCTTCCTCAATTTTAGCAAATCCTCCATTTTCCTGGAATTAACTGATAACACGTCCATAGACTGCGAGCGGCCAATCAATACTTGTCATTCACAATGTCAGAAAGGGGTATAAATCTGGTGACAACTCGCAAAAAAGATCTATATAAAAATGTAGCTTGCCTGAATGACGGAACTTGTAGAGAGAAGGTCCCCTTCTTTAGATACAAAATTAATGAATTATTATGTGGGAATATGAGTGGTCACAAACATGCAAGTACATACACTTTAATACTAAATGTTCTTTAATGTATGTATGTATATATATACACACACTATATTGCCAAAAGTATTGGGACACGGTTGGGTTTGACAGTTGCCAGGAGAATGGTACTTGCCTGACTGCATTGTGCCAAGTGTAAAGTTTGGTGGAGGGGGGATTATGGTGTGGGGTTGTTTTTCAGGGGTTGGGCTTGGCCCCTTAGTTCCAGTGAAAGGAACTCTTAACGCTTCAGCATACTAAGACATTTTAGACAATTTCATGCTCCCAAATTTGTGGGAACAGTTTGGGGATGGCCCCTTCCTGTTCCAACGTGACTGCACACCAGTGCACAAAACAAGGTTCATAAAGACATGGATGAGCGAGTTTGGTGTGGAGGAACTTGACTGACCTGCACAGAGTCCTGACCTCAACCCGATAGAACACCTTTGGGATGAATTAGAGCGGAGACTGCGAGCCAGGCCTTCTTGCCAACATCACTGCCTGACCTCACAAATGCGCTTCTAAAAGAATGGTCAAAAATTCCCATAAACACACTCCTAAACCTTGTGGAAAGCCTTTCCAGAAGAGTTGAGGCTGTTATAGCTGCAAAGGATGGGCCAACTCCATATTAAACCCTACGGATGTGATGTCATTAAAATTCATATGCATGTAAAGGCAGGCGTCCCAAAACTTTTGGCAATATAGTGTGTATATATATATATATATATATATTATATATATAAATGTTTACATTTTTTATATTTGGGTCAATGATGTGACGGGACATTTTTTTGTCCAAAGGCCTTAATAATAATAAAAAACAAAGATATGACATCCAAAGTATGTAAGGTAGTGCAACTAGATCACTTTTATTGAGGTTTTAATTACATTTTGCTACATATAAAGGTATTTTAAAGATTTTGAAGTGTCAAAAGGTCATTCGGTTTAACCGTCCGAAGGCCAATACAGCCTTTTCATTAGTGATTAAAACATCTTAAAATGTAATAAATGTATATATTTTTTCATTCTGGCATGATTTTATAACTTATATCAACATAGTGCAAAATGGTTTTAAAAATATGAGTAGAAGTCTTTGCTTTGTTATGAGAAAGAATGTCCAGAAAAAAGAATTTCTTTGATGTCATTCAGAATAACCAATATAAAGGGATCATTTTGGATCAAGTCATGCGTTCAATATCATGTGACAGGATGTGACATCATTCAGACACCTACAAAGGACCACATGGTTGTGGAGCAAAGTTACTAACTCTCTCTTAGCTATTTGAAAAATTCATGTTTTCACTGGCTCATACGCATGTCCCGAAACATCAGGTCATTCGGTACAACCACTATAAAACATGGAAAATGTTGTAATATTTTAAAAACTTGTACTAAATATAAAATGTTTGATTGTCCTTTTGCTAACTAGCTAGCTAGCTAGATATCAGCCTTTTAGCATTGTTTGAAAATATCGTCATTTGGTATAACCAAAAGTGTCATTCAGTAAAACCAAAATTTTGGTTAAACCGAATGACTTTTTTGGTGACAAATTTTGTCATTCTTGTAAGAAATGACAAAAACAGTGTTAATTGATTATAAAAAAAAACACAATCTCATTGTTAACACTTAATAAAACTTAAAAATTAATTATATCTCAATTAGTTTTTTTTTTTACACTTTTAAAAACCTTATTCATCAATGATCCATTTATTAGTTACTTGAAGCAAAAAAAAAAAAAAAAAAAAAAGTTTTCCAACACCAACCGAATAATTAGAAATCAGTTTTTCCACATCGCTGTGAAGGAATTTCAGCAGCCCACAAACCCTTCAATGGTGCTAAATTACAGCAATTCTGTAAAGAGTAGGCCAAAATTTCTCCACAGCGATATGACTGACTTACTTGCTTGATTACTGTTGCTACTAAAGAGTGGAAAAAGAGGTTAAGTTCAGGGGGCAATTACGTTTTCACCCAGGTACCATTATTAAAAAGGTTTTCCTTAGACAAAATTATCATTTCAAAATGTAATTTCTCTTTTTATCATTAGAACAATAAAAAGGTTTTACCTTTAACATATTACCTTTTGTATGAAAATCTGATTAGCACCCTTGGGAGAATATCTCAATTGGGAAAATTCTCCTCAGTCCACAATGATACAGTACAAAGACTTTGATGGTTAATGACCACAGAGCGTGTCTGATATATGTAGTAGGTCTTCACCCATACAGACTTAAAAGAACTCAAAAATTGTAAGCCACCTGCTCACCTACAATAGCATTGTTACAGTATACTTGAGGAAGAGGAGATGAAGTTGAAGGGGAGAAGGAAGTGCACATACACACACATATGTGTGTGTGCACATCCTTCTCCCCTTATCTTTCCAGAAGCATGGTATATCTAACAATGATTCATTTGGCAACTTCTGACAGGTTTTGTGGTTTTTCATTTACATATAATCACACTTTAATAGGAGAGTGACAAGTGCAGGGACTGTTAAGTGGCAGACAGCACACAGGCTGTATGGGACCCCCTAAGATACAAGATGACAAGACGCAGCACTGGCTCCATCTCCCACTAATTAAATGAATCAATTAAGAGACTATTGTTGCAACTGTGTAACTGATGTTCTATAGTGGCAATAACAGTCCCACTGGGAGCCCCTTCACTGCATTAAAACACTGTCCTCTACAACTCCATTTGATATCATTAGAAACACTTATTTGCGTCTCGCCGTCATGGCAGGGGAAGCTGTGAATTATGGAAATGTGGGTTGACCACAACAGGGCCCAGTGTGAGACAGGATAGGTTCACTTCCTGGACTCCGAGGAGGGCTTGCACTCCTAAACTCGGAAGTTCCTCAAAGTTCCCTGATGAAAACAGATCCCACCATCAGCGCATCTGCCCGATTAGTCACTAGGTAAGGGTCACTCATTTGCATACCCCCCCCCCGCTATGCGACTCTGCTTTCTGCTGATCAATTATCATATTAAATTTACCCTCCTCAGTTAAACTGATTAAGTTCCAAATTGTTTCCGATGGCCGTCATTAATCCTTAACACGGGCTAAATGGTTTTGCTACAAATTTGATTGGGCTTGTGTATCAAGGGCCAATTTATGGCATAATAATTCTGAACCCTGTTTAATTTCCAGTGTCAGGATGCAGTATGAACATACACAATCCAATTGCCATTAAGTTAATGTACAATTTAAAACTCTCAGGATGATAATTGGGGTCTGAAGCAATGGCAGATGTGTGAGGTGACATCCATTTGCACAAAATGAGGGCCAATTTTCTTCAGAATAGATTGGAACGCTACAAAAAGAGAGAGTAACAAAGTCATTCAACCTAGATGGCATTTTATAGTAATTCACTGCAAAATAAAATCCTTTATGAATGTGATTTTGGTTTCTAACAAAGGTTTATTTTCGCAATTATTTTGTTCTTCCACCACACACGATGGCAGTAAAATTTCATCACTTCATACCCACAATCCCCAAACATCATTTCAGCAAAGGGGGGTCAAGGATATTACTCAACTGACCCTAGCACACAGACCCATACCGAGCCCAGCAAAATGTGCGGATTGGTGTCTGTAGAAAGCCTTTGAAAGCCTAAACTGTTTATCTAAATGGCTGAAGCCTGGCAGGACATGAGTGGACTGCTCTGTCATGGCGTCTGGCCTGGCTGAACTCAGGTAGCCAACGGCAACATAGTAACACTGTCTCAGATCAGTGAATGACTGGAGACTGTTGTCACAGTCTTGAGGAGTGAAACCTGACGACGCGAGTCAGATCGCTACACAAACACCGCAGGACTGCTGACCACAGCAACTGGCCTGAAAATAATAAGTAGCCATTTAGCACACTTATACCCAAAGAGTTTTACAGTACACTGACCATAGGGACAAACCCCAGCTCAGCTCATTGAATAACTGAAGACTTTGTGGATGAAATATGTGGTATATTATATCAAACATACAATATATAGATGTTAGTAATACATTAGAAATTTATATCTGACAGTTCTTATATATCTATATATGTATAGGCCTATATGTGTATTTATATATTGTGAGACTTATAAATCTCAAAATGAATATCCATATTTCATACTGTAATATATATATAATGTTAGAAACATACCTGTAGAATTACATCCTAGAATGTATTCTTGAAATCTGTTCATATGATATGTTCATATACAGTATCTATACATACATGTCATTGATTAGTAATCTAAGATCTATAGATAGTTTCTTCTGCACATGTCTATTGTTCATCTTTTTCATACTGTGCCCACACAAACACAAATCACTTTTCGCACCTTATGAATTCTAATTAAGTTGCTCTGCTGCATCTATGGGATTTGATCCCCAGCTGTGTAGCTTGGCTTTGGATATTACCCGACGTCCTTCATGAAAACGCTCAGTAGAAGCTCTCTCTCTCTCTCTGTGTCTCTCTACCTCTCTTTATCTCTGCTTCCTGTGCATTCTAGTGCCCACTTGTCAGATGGCGAGGCTAACCTCTGTTTCTGCACCCGCCAACTCACGCTATCCAGTGTCAGAGAATCAAATGAACCATTTCCACAGTACTGATGCCCTCGTGACAGACAGGCCGAGGAGGCTAGGCACATCAGCTCAGATGGCTCAACGGCTGACAGCAAGGTCAGGAGAGCTACGGCTCAACTCAGCCCAGGATGGGCAGCATTTGGTCGAGCTAGCAACCTCAAAGATGTCTATGATTTACCAGCACAAAGACCTGCAGTAGACTATATTACAATGAAACCTGATATGTACTTTACAGACACAATGCATGAAGGTCTTTGGAACTCTTGTGAGTTGACAGACTTTAAAATGCCCCTTCAGAGTCCACACACACACACACACAGCCAATGTTTTGTCTTTCAGTCTAAAAAAAAAAAAATTTTTCAAAATTTCCTCCCTTGCAGAAGCAGCAGCCGTACAAATTTGGAACAACATGAGGGTGAGTAAATGATGAAAGAACATTTATTTTTGGGTAAACTATTCTGGGTAAATCATAAATATAAAGCAACGACAAATAAATAAAAAACATGGAAAACCCACAGATCCAGGGACCTGACCTCTAAATTCCGTCTTCCTCTCCATGCCCTAACATTTGAATATTTCGACCAGGAGACAGGGAGGGATGTGAACTGAAAGAGATGGCTTCTGAGTGCGCAGTTGCTTATTCCTGCAGTGATTGTGAAGGTTGCACAAAGCACTCCAAAGCTGCATGGGTGTGGATCAATGCAATGCCTTGTGCAGGAGAACTTTGGCTCACTGCCCAATCAACGTCTTCCCGCTGACCCCTTCTTCCCCAAACACAGTGAGATTCCCATCAGCCCCTGCTACAGACATGTGTATCTGACACCACCCCATCATCTGCTCGGCTGTGTGACTTTCTCAACAAGCTGTTTGTGATTGGGCTGCAATCTGGAAGGCATGATGTGGCGAAGAAAAATAAAATGTGATGTTTCAGTGTTGATGGATTAATTACCATCTCTACCATTATTATGTACATAAGAATAAAGCAGAAATTATAGAAATGAATCCCAGAACATCAGGGTATGTTGTAAAAAAAAACTGCAGAATTTGAAGGATAGTGCAATTAAATTGTTTTTTATGTTTTGGAAACTAAAAAATTATAAGAAGATATTTAAATACTTAATACATTTAAATACTTTAGTACTTCATTTTAATCTCCCAAATATCTGAGAAAAAAAATGTACAATTCCAGTATTACACAGAGAGCAAAATCAAACAACATTTTTGAATTGTGTTCTATTGTGTCCCTTGTTGTGTGTGATGGTCTATTGGAGTATAGAAAAGATTCTTTGAGAATGAATTGCGCCCACTTATAGTGCTGTAAAGTGTGCCATTTATTACTACACTCAGAATTTGAACTGAATTTGAATGGAGGTAGCAAACAGGAGGCCAATTCAAATTTGAATATAAAATACAATGGATGGACGCATGGACATACAGATTGACAGACAGATGGGACATCTTCTCAGTATTCAGGAGCCTGTCATTAGATTGGAAAAGAGGTTAGTGAACCCAGTGGGGGCCAAAAAGTCTTTACTACAGTCCCAGATACACACACCATTTCTATTGACACAGTCAAAAAATAAAGCTGTCGTGGGTTTGTCTTTCTAAGCCAAAGGGAGACAGACGCTCTCTCTCAAGAGAAGCCTCAAAAGTTTTAGATGTATTATAGGTTAATTCTTTTCAAAACAATGCCTTTGGGCCAGAGCCCAGTAAGTCAAGCGAAGACTCTCTCAAGATTTTATTGCTGTGACATAAATCTTTTAATCCCTTCAGAGATCTGCGGCTCTGCTGAGGAGGGGCCGGGGCAGGCCCTGGGACGAGGCCGCACCGCAGAGCACCAGTGCATCAGGTAACTACTGCCACCTCCACCACTTCTGAAGGACTCTGAAGTGAAAAGAGCAAAAGGGTTTGGCCAGCAAAGGGATGTGGCGGCTTACCTGAATGCATATTTATGAGCCAGTCACGGCGGGGAAAAGAGAACTGACAGGGATGAGGTTTGTGCTTGTTCAGTCACCCTTCCCTCTGTTGCCACAGCACTGTCTCACTACCGTGCACAGATCACACGCACATTACCACACCTTTTTAACTCATCTGTGTTTTCCGTGTCTCAGCGAGCCCCGAATCAGATGTGGGCCAAAGCAGCCGGAGCGAAGAGACATGACCACATCCAAAAACTGAAAAAGAATACCCAATGTTTATTTATAATTGTGCACTCAAGTGACCGTTCTGGTCATGGCATGTTATTTATTCTCTCTCCAAAATAAATCTCCTCATGTCCGAGCTGCATTATCTAAGACGGAATCTGGGAGTTGGGTCTTTGAAGAACAGGCAGGGAGAGAGAACAGACTGGGATGGTTTTAATCTGCTGGGTTCTTCTTCTTTTTCAGGACTGTGAAGTTCTGGCACAGAGAGAGGAGGACTGGAAAGGACTTGTGAGTTTCCTAAAAGGATGGCCCAAAGACTTCATTAGCCTAATCCTGCTGGACTTGATTAGGGACGAGGACACATTCTGTCTTCATAATAATCATAATAGACAGACGATAGATGGACAGACAGATAAACAATATATTAAAGAAAAAAGAATGACAGAAAGAATGATAAATAGATCAAATGATATACAGAGCGATAGACCGACTGACTGACAGTGTTTTTTTCTAATGCTATTTGAGAAAATGTTGTATTTGCTGTAGTCTCCTGATCATCGATCATCACGGCTTTAGAAGTTTACCCAACTATAATGACTTCTGCTTCTGAGAACCCAGGTAAAATGTAAAAAGCACCCATTTGCAATTCAATAAATTCCTTTTCCTGTCTTTTTATTTCAACTTCTGTAGGGTGCGAACAATTCCATTTCAATCCATACACATGAACTGAAAGGGAACCAATTCTTCAGTTCTAAATTTGTACAATCCTGAATCTGTTTTCATAATCAAAGGTTATCCGAGAAAGTCCTTGAGAAGATGTTGGCTAATCTGAGGCAGTTGCAGCTTATTTCGTTCAAGGATATTCTAGGTGTACAGTGGGTCAGGTATTGACTGGCCGAAGCGGTGTGGTTACAAGAGGACTATTTTGTCTCCTTCACCCAGTTCTTCAAGGATTTCTTTAATCTCTCTCTGACAGAAGGCAGGTCTTTGATGTGTCAACGCCCCTCCTTAATTCACTCAATATTTGATCTAGGCCTCACGCAGCTAAATCTAGCTGAAGTTCTTTCACATGTTCACTGCTTTACAAACGTCATCACATCTGTATTGATCTGAAGAAGTCAACAGCCATGAGATGCAGCTTTGCATAATACATGACATCACATGGCCATGGGGACCACATTGTTAATAGTCATTAGATAGATAAACAGTTATGTAATATTTCCTTATGGCTGACATATCCTTGAGCGCTCAAAGAGTTTTTTCGGTCTCAGACATGGCTGAAATTTCACAGCTAAGGTGTAAAACACAACCACATACTGTATGTCTAGAGGTCTAAGGGAAGATTTGCTATGTTTTAATCCCTCTTGACTACAGGTGAAATATTAACCAATCATTGCATAAGTCTGGTCCTATGATACCCACCACGACTTCAGACTAAAAATGTAATATTAATATCTTTAAATTAATAATACATTTTTTGACCATCAATAAAGAACATTCATGCTTAGCTATCTAGGGATTATCTTTACCAAAATATGTCAGATAATGTCTCTGAATTCTTAATTACATGGGATTTTTTTATGTAATGTTGTTACATATGTAATAAATGTAAAATATCATGTTCCTATAATTATAAATGCATTTAAAAGAAAGAGGTTTATGCTTCTAGTTGAACTGGCTTAATCAGCATATCATCAAATTAATTTGATGAAAGTTTTATAATTGATTGTCAATTTTATAATTAAATAATTATGCTTATATCCCCTTGATATCTCATGAAAGGATACATCATTGCACATTTGAAGATATTGTTTACATTCTATTGTGCGAGAAACTGCTGGCATTTCTAATATGAAAAGTTAAGGGTGTTTTTTTGGCTTTGTGTTGTAATTCTCATCTCGGTTTTTGTCAGTGCCCTTATGTTTGTGGTGCATACGACAACAACCAGATGGTAGAGCCTTCTGTATTGAAAGGTAGTGCTTAATTAGAGCTTCACAACTGTAATGGTCCCATTCAAAACAGACAGAGGCGGAAATTAATCTGAAGGAAAAAAGCTTAAGTATTCATGACCCATGAATAAACACCCTCAACTTTGAACAGGGTCAGTGCATGAATATTCAGTCTATATTATGCTAAGTGTTGCGGGTAACGTTTATAATGATTCTGGAAAATATTAAAATGTTTAAAATGCCTACAATAAACAGCTTCAATTTTGCCTCATTTGATAAATGAATCTAACATAAACTTTACGTTTATTCTTGAATGACTAATTTGTTATCTAATTAAACTATGTATATGAAATGCACTACATAATAAATAAAAAAATAAAGCAGCCTATTACAAAGATTGTAAAACTTGAACATCACCTTTAACTACATTCCATTGAGCATGATTCCATTCCACGCTTGGCTTAGACCGACATGTTCTCCTGCTTAACACTAATCAAGTATTCCTCATTATATCCCAGTGGCTTCATGTGACACTATGCCCAGTCACTCCACACTTCTGTGCCAAATTAGTTCCACCTAGTTGGCTTCCAATGACCTATTCAATGTAAATGGAATGGGTGGAGAAAACAGACCCTGCTACAGATTGAAAACTGTATGTTTACAAATACAACAAAAGAGCATTATAATGTAACCAATAAGTAGAAAAACTAGATATTCTATACTGGTAGAAAAAGATCAGCATATAAAGCCAGGGTTTTCAATCTGAGGGTCTGTGGAGATACTGCAAAGGGTCTATAGAAAAAAACAAATTTCTTTAAACAAAACTAAATGACATTTCTAATTATTTGAATGAACTATTGACCTGTTAAGCATTACAGTTTTTAGGTTGTCTATTTTATGTTGGCAAACTGTATCACCAGATAAGTTTATCGCTGGTGTTTTACTGGTGACCCACAGCCAAAAGAAGACCAATCTTATTAGAAAAGATGTCAAATATGCAATGTGTTCCTGGTCAGTAGAGGACCAAAAACAAACATCAGGGGGTCAACGGATGGTCAGTAATTCATCAAAACATTGTCATCTGAATGTTTAATGCATGTGACTTGCAATAGGTGTTTTTTGGCACATGATTCGCTGCGTAAAATCTTAATTTCAAATGCTTAAATCTTTGGGGAAAATGATTTAGTTGCTACAAAACTGACAGCCACAGAATGTTCTGGCAACTCCGATCAATCTGTCAGAAACCGAAGAGCTGTGAAGAGCTTTTTTTTCCCCCTTTACATGCGTGCGCATTTGTGTGAATTCGTGGGTGCGTACAGTGTTGACGGGCATTCAAGCAGACGCCAGGTTCCACTGGCTGGACACATCCACGCCTCCCCCGTCAAACGTCCACCTGCAGAGACGTGGAGACAAGACTGTTAGCACGAAGACAGACACAAACCAGCTCTCAAGTTCATCTCCCTGTTACCATGCGGCAGCCATTTTAAACAGATGGTACCCAAACAGCCTGTCATGTTTACTGCTGCCGCCATAAAAGACAAGAGTCCAACAACACGGTCCTGCAGAGTCCCCAAGGGAGCAGCCAGGGCCCCGCAAACAGCTGCCTGGGGGAGCAGAGGGGCCTCAGCCCGGGCTGTACCCCCTCCTTCGTCGGCCCTCAAAACTCTTTTACCTATGCGGACATGCTACATTTACTACAATTAAACAAGCACGCCATTTGAATACGTGGTGACACCTCGCAACCTGCTCAAAGGGGCCTGCATATAATCGTGTCCCTGTGGAGCCCAGAAGAAATTGTCTGTGTCACTATTAATGAAGGAATTTGCATTGTGATCTTAATTAAGGGCGGAATAATGAAGCTGACTTCTGAATTAGTTAATCGGCAAAAACTTGTACTAATACGTTTGCATGGCCTACAGTATAGGCACGCCCATGTGGATGATATATATATTCCACCAGAGGTTGGCGGAGGTTACGTCAACTGAAGGTGGCACGGTGCTAATAAGGCAGGTGCCGCTGGGCTTCTCTTCTCTTCATCGGGTAAGCAAGATGGTGGCCTGACCCCCGCGCAGCCTTCTGGCACTCACCGACTGTCTTTCCCCAACATATCAAATAAGTTCTTGGGCACAGTAGTCCAGGTGTTCCACTTCACTACTTTCTCCAAGCACAGATTCTTTCAATTCAGGCTCTGTAGCCTCCAAGATGTACAGGAGTCACCGTGATCAGCCTCTTACAGTGAGCGCCAGCATGATTTCAAACTGCAAGCAACCCAAAAGGCCGTCAAATTGCTCACGGTGGCTCGAGAGTCTCAAGTGCCCAATGAATTATTTATAGACCCTAAGAAAGACGGAGCACAGAATTATTACACAATGGGTTGCAAAGGAGACAAACACACCATACAGTGACATCCAAATAAGCTTGAGAGTCTTAAAGATATTACTAGGAGGAGGAGGAGAATGATCAAGTTTGAGGAGGCACCCTTGGGATTCCCAGAAACATCTTGAGCAACTGTCAGACAGAGTAGCAGGAAAATAAAACATGCTTTTTGGCATCTCTGTTTCTTCTTGGTAGATTGAGAACATGCTTTTAATTTGTCTAAGGCTTTAGGTAGGTGTTACAAAAAATGGCTGAAAACAGAACATTTTTAAATGTGTCAGTAGTTGTGGCTACCTGCGAGACAACCTAATTGAATCTGAACCGTAATCCCACTCACTGTACCAACAAATCAGGCATAATTAAAGTAGCTTACATGAGATTCAGATTTCTCTTGCACATTTGTCAACGACTAATCTCCTTGCTTTAGGCTGTGTGTTGATTCAGGGCTTTGTGCTGAATTTATAAGGTCAGAAGACAGACATTGTATATTATATAATAGAAATTGTACATGTAAGTGGACCAAATAAAGTGTGAAAAGTGTGTTTTAAGAGTTTTTTTTTTCAAAATGTGGTCAAAGTACACATAATTGAAGAAAAAGCAGCCACTCAATTATTACTTCATTCCAAGGCAAGCCAGAAAGTTATTACTAATTACCTGCATGCTGGCCAGTGACACTGAACTTCCCAGAAGTCCCAAAGGCCAGATATAATGCAGAAGTTAAAACATGAGATAAATGTCTCAAAATCAAGCTTGCAAGAGCTTTCAGCTAAAGAGACCTTAGTCTGACGGCAGCATTATTTACAGATGAGGACTGGAGAACCAAGGGGAGATGAGTTCCATGCCAAGCCAGTTGTGTAAACACAAGCTCCCGCTTGGACAAAGAGGAACTCTGACTTCAAAACAACAGTAAAACTGAGAACCTTACAAAACCTTTGGGGACTGGGCTGTTTGAAGTCTTGGCAACTCTGGGTACGGGTGAGTGGAGAATGAATTCTATTGCTACAAACCATCATCAGGCCCATATGATTCCCTGATTAAGACCATGTGTCGGAAGGCCGTTAGATTATTGTTCCTGCTGAGTGGCTAGTGGAGCAGTGATTGGTCCAAAGCTAGGGGCACACGTGTCAAAACAAGATGTGGATTGGACTCTTTGGTCCAGCATGTGCAAAGATCTTAAAGGGGACCTATTATACCCCCTTTTGCAAGATGTAAAATAAGTCTCTGATGTTCCCAGAGTGTGTATGTGAAGTTTTAGCTCAAAATATCATATAGATAATTTTTTATAGATTGTCGAAATTGCCACGTTTAGGGTATGAGCCAAAACGTTGTTTTTGTGTTTGTGCCTTTAAATGCAAATGAGCTGGTGCTCCCGCCCCCCTTTTCAGGCGAGGGCGGAGCTTCTAGAGCTCGTGCTCCGGCATGACAGCAATAACAAACCATGACAATCTCACGCTATGAAAACGTCGGAAACTGCAAGTAGTGGCGTTCAGCCGTATATGTATGAACCGGAACCGGACAGTGAAAGAGAGACTGTAGAAGAAGTGACAACACATAGAATGCAACAGGAAGTTTCTAAATGGTTAGTTGATGTTTTTATGTAGTTGGATATAACTGTTCTGATGTGCTGGCCTTTGCAAATAAACATTCCAATATTAGTACAAGCCTGATATCTTTACAGAAAACATACTCGATTTAAAAATCAGTCATCTGATTGTACTGTGAATAATAAATGAGCATTTATGAATTACACAGACGGGGAGGACGGCATGATAAAAATAACAACAGCTGGTTTCACGGTGCCATCGCGTGCTATCACAAACTTTATAAGTCCCACATGTGATTATGAGCTTGACAAATTCAAGCGATCGACTTTACATTGCTTTCATATGTAATTTTTTAACTAGCACATTCCTATTAACGATCATTCTGGTAGCACACGAAGGCAGCATCAGTGAAAACAGACAGACAATGGTAGCTTTAGCAACATTAGCCTTACAGCGTGCCAAGAAGCTCTTTCAGAAAGGCAATTTGGAAAACAAACACGTGATACTTACTTCTTCTGGAGATGTAGCTGGATCACGAACAGTTGGCACTGCTCCATCCTTCAGGAGCAACTTTTGTGAAAAACCTGCTTTATACTGACCCTCATTCACAAAGCAGTCCGGTGTAAAATGATTCGCGCAGACATAAACGTTTTTCCTTAAAGTTGAGGGAGCATTTTCTTCGAAAACAAAATTAATCCACCTCGTCTTCAGTGGCTCAGATTTCGAGAGTAAATGGAGAGAGCTATGTGGATTAATACATCCAGCTACAAAACACCTAAAACTCTTGGGAGACATGGTTCTATGTTAAAACGGCAGTGTCTGTCAACATTCGTGGGCGGGGCCTGTGACTAATGTGACGTAACATTAGCACCATGGCTGAAAACAGGTCGTTGGGAGACACTGCTTATGATTTATGGGGATTAAAAAAAAGGAGTGGGTGGATTTTTATTACTATTGGGTGGTTGTGTACACACACTGCCAACACACATTTATGTCCAAACACCATGCAAAAGTGAATTTTGCATAATAGGTCCCCTTTAAACGAAGCATCTGGTGTTAACTGCTTCAGGATCCAAACATATAAAAGAATGCTAATCGACTGACAATTCATCTCCATGTAATGACTTCTTTATACATTTCAGATCCACTTAAATTAAGTTTGAATTATATATACGTTTTTGCAAGAAGTCTCACTTAGCAAAGCTGCATTAATTTGATCATAAATACAGTGAAAACAACAATATTGTGAATTTTTTTTTTTTTTTTTTACAATTTAAAACAACTGCTTATATTTTAATACATTTTAAAATGTAATTTATTCCTGTGATCAAAGCTGAATTTTCAGCATCATTACTCCAGTCTACAGTGTCACATGATCCTTCAAAAATCATTCCAATATGCTGATTTGCTGCTCAAGAAACATTTCTTATTATCAAGACTCTAACAAATAGAAAGTTCAAAAGAACAGCATTTTTTTAAAATACAATTTTTTCGATGTGTGTGTATATATATATATTTTTATATATATATATATAAAAAGTATAATGAAAGTAATGTTTCCATTGAACAGACAGAAAAAAAAGAGGAAAAAAAAAAAACCCACAAAGACATTTTTTATAGACATGCAAGGTTTTTACATTAAAGGTCAGGCCTTATAGACCAGCCATCCAAATACACTACAACAGATCAGTGTTCATTACCAATCCTTCATGAAACTATTCCGGTCTACCATACAAAGGTTACAAAGGTTAGACAATCCAAACAAAAATCTTTAAGTTTAAAAGCCAAAAACCTTTCTGCTTTACAATGAAAAGTATGTACAGCACTGGAAATGGAGAGGTGGGTTATGTCAGGACCTTTGAGAAGAGAGGAGGGTAAGGCCTAGTAGGCAGTGAAAAGGGAAGAGGATTCCACGAATACATATGTGATTTTCTTTTACCATGTTAAAATTGTATTGGCAGTAATCAAGGCAGATTCAGGGAGAGAGGGGTCACGCAGCTGAAGTGATTGGAGGAGGTAGGATGAGGTAGATCAAAGGGCTTGGTGCGGGGGCTTCTCGGGGGGGATTAGACCCCCTCCCCGTTTGCATTTTCCCGCTGTTTTGCTAGCAACCCTGCACACGCCGCCTTGCCGAGATCAACCTTGGCTTGTTATGACAACGGGAACAACAAACAGAATAGCAGAATACAGCTAAATCCACTAGATACCACTCCACCGTGACTTTGTAATGAACTTTTGTTCAGATGGCAGGTGATGGATGTCCTATTGGCCAGGTACCTCGAGCCCCGCTGCACCCCAGACAGGTGCAGCTCAGAATATTGACGAGCCAATAAAACACGAGCAGCACAGGATGTGGCAGCCTTTCTGGTTCCTTTCTCTTCGCTTTGTAAATGCAAACTGGACGTTTGACAGCTGAAGCCTTTGGGAAATCACAGACATTCATTCTCTATCAAACAGAAATCAAAGGGAAGAGTCTACAGTATCCATACCTTGAAGAATCACAAACCGTTGTCACTATAGAAACATTTAGAACTATGGTTATAAACACTTGCAGCTTTTTTTCATACTGAAAAATGTCTTATTTGAAAACCAAAACACCAAAGGCTATTTGCAAAACACACCTGGAGAAACAGTGACAATGAGAGATGTTAAATCTCTTACAATTCTGACTACCTTGAGCTCCCTCCTCCTTGTAATGTGTATCAAGCAAGCAAAAGCATGTAGATCTTTAACTTTTATCAGAAAAAGCGACTTTTAATTGAGCTAAATGACTTCATAAGGCTCGCACAAAGCGCATTTGGTCAAGAGCGCTTGTAATTAAGCAAGTTTTAATGAGTTTTGTAATGAGATGTAAGACATGTAATACTCTTTGTGTACATGTTCTGTATTTCCTCCAACGTGTATCCAACACAGCGCTCTTGTTTGATTAATTCTAATCCACTTAATTAGAAGCCATAAGATTTCCCTGAAGGATTTAATTCACAAGGCTGCATTCGCTGATATTAAGCCGGAGGTTTATCACTGTGCTGCCTAGTACAACACTGAGTGCACCAAGAGCAATATAACGCTAAGGACATAACGTCAAAATTCCTATGTCCCCCAGCCAAATTTCAATAATTTCTCAGAACGTGACACTTTTACACCATTACACAATTTCGCCAAGAAAGAGCATGCTGGGATCACTGGTGCACAGTTGTATAAAAACACAAGACAAGGGGATGAAACACTCACTCAGAATGAAATGTTTCAACACCAAACACCATAAAACCAGTGAGTGTGTGATGTGGGTCCAGAAAGATTTTACTGCTCTGTGGGGTGAGGCATAAAACCTTGTGTATCCCACCCCCACACTGATGTTAGTGTCAAAGCAGAGAAACATGGGCATCTGTGCCAGCACAGAGGTGAATAGACATCTCTTGGACACAGCTTCCATGTTAATTCTAATTTTATGCCTATAAATTGGTGAAAACACCACCAGTGAATTGCATCTTTACAAGTTGTTTAGATTAAATTCTAAGATCTGAAAGTTTCATGACCAACTAGCTAGTAACTAACCATGTATCTGTTTTTGTATTTGCCAGTTAGACCATCTCCAATGTCACAGTTACACAACCCCTACCAAGACGTAATTAACAACATTAATATAGACCCTTTTAACATTAAAATTTCTGGGGTTCTCAAAATCGGAAGTCATAAACTTCTATAGTGATGAACAGATGATGACAGCAAATATTATATTTGTATTTCCATTTGTTCCAACAACAAATATATAAAAATCTGTGATAGTTTAGACGACTTTCCAAAAACAAGAAAAAATAGAACGAGATTGATTACGTTGGTCAGAAGAGAGGAAGATGTCAAATTTGCCGTCAGTCCTTCAGCAATATTAGAAACACCTTTGCAGCAGCGTAAATTAAATTTTTGGAATTTACTGACAAGGTAATATAACACATATATAGCATTATAAATGTCTATTCAAATTTATTTTAAATGAACATATGACAAACTACTAGATTTGCGATGATGATAACTTTGGAAACGCTCATCACAGTCTGTGAAAGGGGTTTATTATATAACTGGCATTTACAGATAAAATGACTGTTTACAGACAGAGTTCCATAAACAACAGGCTTTTTGCCTTCTGCTTGCATATAGATCTGAGTCCATGGCTTACTGATAGAGATGAACAGCTTAAAATTCTGACTGATACACAGGCAAGCCAATATTAAAATGTTAGTTCACCCAAAAATGAAAATAATGTCATTTATTACTCACCCTCATGCCGTTCCACACCCATAAGACCTTCGTTAATCTTCAGAACGCAAATTTTATATTATTTTTGTTGAAATCCAATGGCTCAGTGAGGCCTCCATAACCAGCAATGACATTTCCTCTCTCAAGATCCATTAATGTACTAAAAACATATTTAAATCAGTTCATGTGAGTACAATGGTTCAATATTAATATTATAAAGCGACGAGAATATTTTTGGTGCACCAAAAAAAAACAAAATAACGACTTATATAGTGATGGCCGATTTCAAAATACTGCTTCAGGAAGCTTCGGAGCGTTATGAATCAGCGTATCGAATCAGCAGTTGGGAGCACCAAAGTCACGTGATTTCAGCAGTTTGGCGGTTTGACACGTGATCCGAATCATGATTCGATACGTTGATTCATTACGCTCCGAAGCTTCCTGAAGCAGTGTTTTGAAATCGGCCATCACTATATAAGTCATTTTTTTTGTTTTTGTATTGGCGCACCAAAAATATTCTTGTCGCTTTATAATATTAATATTGAACCACTGAGCCATCGGATTTCAACAAAAATATCTTAATTTGTGTTTCGAAAATTAACGAAGGTCTTACGGGTGTGGAACAGCATGAGGGTGAGTAATAAATGACAGAATTTTCATTTTTGGGTGAACTAACCCTTTAAACTTATATAATTTGTTTATTATTATACAATTATTTATTAAAAAAAAAAAAAACAGGTTTTATTTATGAAAAAAAAAAATAGAAAATCGAATATCAGAAACTTTGACATGGAGAAAAGGCATCATGCATGTGGTATACTAAAAAATGTTGGGTTAAATATGGACAAACCCAGCATTTGGGTTAAATGTTTGACCAACCTGCTGGGCAGTTTTATTTAACTCAACTATTGGTTAAAAATTACTATATGGCTGGCTTAAAATGATCCCAAAATAGGTTGGAAATCAAAAATAAATGACATAATCACTAGAGTTTTAACAGTAATAATCAAGAGGCGAACGTTTATTAATAAGCAATTTAATAAATGTTTTATTAATTATTATTTATTAAACTTATTAATAAATGTTCATTTATTAAACATATTAATAAATGTTCATTTCCAAAATATTTTGGGTTCATTTTAAGCAAGCAATATAGCAATTTTTAAACAATAGTTGAGTTAAATAAAACTACCCAGCAGGTTGGGTCAAACATTTAACCCAATCATTGGGTTTGTCCATATTTAACCCAACTTGGGTTATTTTTAACCCAAAATTTTTCAGAGTGTATGATCCAGGTTTATTCCATATTTACCATAAACACCAGCTGATGATGGTATCTTACTGAAAAGAGACTGCATTTGCAGCCAGTGAGACTGAGTCTGTTGCAACCAGTAGGCCCAGAATTTTCTATTTTAGGGAAGAATTTTAATTTCAGTGCATCACTCAATTGGATCTGGGAAGCATGCAGGGAATAAACAACAATGAATGTGTCTGATATACAGAATGATCCAGAATAGTTCCCGGGCATACTGGAGGCAGGAGGGTAGCGGGGGGTTGTCTGTATAGGATCTGAAGGTTGATGTGAAGTGTAGTCAGAGCCCTGTCCTACAGGACGGCTTGCTATTCCCACAACCTCCCCCTGTCCTCCTGCTGAGACATGGCGACTGGGTGAAACAATACTTCCATTATCCACCGTCCCTCCCCAGCATCCAAAGAGCAACGTGTACTGAGCCTCAGTCAATTACACCCAACACTTTCTAATTTATCACTCACCCTTACATGTAGGCTGTGTGGAGCACACACACAACACAAGAGGTGCTGAGTAGGACATGGGTACATCCTCGGCGCAGTCACATCGGACTCCCGTTTGCCTTAAATATCCTCGAAATTTGCTTATCTTCCGATGCAGATGTACACTTCGCTTGTCCTTAATTCTGAAATATTGCTTGGGTTTATTAAAAAACACAAACATGATCCATTACAGCTCCCTTTGCTACCCTCGCGCACCCACATACGTAAAGCAAACGCATTAGGAACCGACAGCCATTTGTTTGCATCCACTTTACAAGCTTCTGGGAGGTTCCACTTGGTATCAGGTTCCGTCAAAATTTGTAATAACTTAATGTGACCTAAACTAGGTCACGGGCAAATTTGAAGTTAGCTCAAAGATGCAAAGCAAACAAGAAAGAAACATGAAAACAGCAGCAAATGAAAACTATTTTAATTCATATTGGTGTATTTTAAAGTCTACTGGAATTACGAATAACATGACAATTTGAAAGAAAAATCCTCAAACAACTACAACAGAACGTCTGTCATGAGAATGTCTTGTGTCATCAGTCAAAGCAACACAAATACATACTTCATCTAACATATGGTGTCTTTGACGACAATGACAACAAATTATGGCCTCTAAAAGGCCCAAATCTGGTAAAACATGTATTTCTGAAACACAGTCAGTTAAAAGTAATTATTTAAAACCAGCTATTTTTCACCAATGTTCCATTAACGTTCCACCAACATTCATTCAACAATACTGCATTAACTGCACTTCGAGTTCATTGAGCTTCTCGTCCACTGTGAGGGTTTTCTCTAATGCTTAGCTGGCTACTAGCCTACCACGGTGATTGTAGGCTGGCCTGATTCCAGTTCCTGTACCCTGCCCAGGAGAAAGAGACACGCCACAGCATCCTTCTCTTCCTCTGCCCGGCTTCTTCCAGACACAATGCTGGCGCCTTGACAGCACCCATTTGATTGAGACAACTCTGTCACTCAGCAACTACCGCACTACAAATGAATGGCAAGATGTTTTAATATTTTATATATATTTGTGGCAGTAGATGTGTTGTTCTGTTTCTCATCAAATAAGAACACCTGATTTGTATACTGAAAAGCAGAGAAGAGAAACAAAACATTTAAATCATTTATACAACTGCATTACCAGACACAGACATTCCGTTCAGAATACAATACCTTGGCTTCACTCTCACTTGCCATCCGTTCCACTGCTCTGCTTAGTTAATAAAAAGCTGTGAATGTTATTTTTAAACCTTTTGCTTACTGAAAATAGACTAAAACCCTTTCCAGATTGTCTGTGTTGGCAGTTGCCCAGGCTATTGTGAGGGGCAGATTGTGACACCAGCCGCTAAGCGCCGCATACCCAGTCTGCTTACTGTGCAATCAGATAGATGAGCGTTTTAAGACGAGCAGCCATAAGGGTAGCCTGAAACACACCACAGCTCTGTCTTCCCGAGATGGCCTGTGCGGTGCCTCTGTGAAAATACTGTCTTTGGCAGTCAGCCAGAGGATTCAGGCAAAAGCAACCTCGCCGACGACCACGGGTCATTCTCATTTGAGGTGTGCCGTTTAAACAGCGCAAACATGCCACGGGTCGAGGTGACGCAGCTAACGCCCGTGTGGGATGCTGGGAATTCAGAGTGTGGCACAAGCACTGTATCTGGCTGTGATTTCACTGACTGGAACATTCCTGTGTTGCTGTCTGTGGCATCCTGATTCCATAACAGTAGTTCCAGTACACAGCAACAATCTCCTCCCATCTGTAAATGGCAGTCATGTATAACCTTTTGAATGTAATTTGCACAGTACTTCATTTGTAATGCTTGCTAAGGCAAACATCATATATTTGCTGCACTTATATATACACATACATATACACACACTTAGCAAAATAAAGCCTGCAGGAAATAAATGACGATCCACTGTTAAACCATTATGAGACTGGTAGTAGAGACATAAGCCATGAGAACCTCTACTCAGCTATAAGTCTGACCCAGTTACATTAAACACCCCATTTTTTACATTTATTGGCCTATAGAGGGAAAACTAAGAGAGACATATTGACTTAAAACATTGTTAATAGTCAAAGTGTCATTAAGGGATCCTTCTTTATAACTCACACAGCAGGGCGTCTGAAAATGATCTGGAGTGATGTACTGTGCTTTGTGGCCACAGCAGTGATTTTCTGCATACAAATCCAAAACGAAGGACACAACGCAAAGGATAAGAGAGTGAGGGAGGGTGTGAGAGGGTGTAAAAAAAGAAAAAAGCTTCAGAAAGTTGGGCCATTCATGTGAACAGAGTTCAGAGAATTTGCAGGCAGAGTGAAAAAGATATTTTATGCAGGCACATAGCTGTATTCAGTGGGGGTAGGCCGAAACGGCTACATGGAGACTACAAAGCGTGGCTCCCATGGCTCATGAATAAGTCGAGGAAATGATCAGAAAAAAAGGAGGAAAAAATTGAGAGATGTTTAGACAGATGGGCACTTAAAGCAACTAGGAAGTGGCAAAAAAGCCTCTAATGCAACTTCAAATTCACCTAATAATTGATCTTTATTCTCTCTTTCTATCCAGCAAGAAAGGTTAGATCAAATCTGATGTGTTATGAGAGCCTGTCAAAGAAACATCAAAGGACGTAGCTGCTTGGAGCCCCCCAGATTAAATTAAATTGCTATCAAGAGAATCAGTTAAAGAGAGAAAGAGAGGGAGTCGTGGAATCAAATAAAGGACTTTCAAAAAAGACTGGGGCACAAAAAGAAAATAAATAGCAAGGGGAATTTTTGTCTCTTTTGGACCAAAAAAAGTGCAGTAGATATTCGAGTGAAGCATGTTTCGCAGTATTTTTAGAAATATGATTGGATGAGAATCTGGCAAAAAAAAAAAAAAAAAAAAATCCTCTAGGCCTTTAATGTAATATCAAATGTTGCCTTGCTGGGGACAAGATGATATTATGAATTTAGAGAACATGATTTATTAATGCCAAGCTCTGTATCAAATGTCTGGAGTGCATGAGTAATTATTCAAAAAAAAAAAAAAAAAAAGAAACAGGATATTAAATAGTTAGATTAAATCCAATAAGTGATTTCATTTGCCTTTACTAAGCATCTCATACAGCGACCTATTTTTAAATGTTGTGGTAAAAAAATGCATTTCAGATCAAAGCCGAGAAGTCGCTACTGTCTTTAGACTGAGGAGTATGGTGCTGGCTGCTCTACCAAACCTCATTCATCACATTCGCCATATCACGGTCTCTCTGTAGTGATCATAATCCATTTCCACAGCTAGCGTCCCCTACGGCCAGGCTTCTCTCCACAGGACCAACAAACAGAGGTTAGGGGAAGCCAACCTTCTGCTTAACTGTTTTTCACACTATAAACCAATGCTTTGGTTCACGCCCTCGCCCATGTGCCAGTCATATGCTCACATGTGAGCTAGAAAAAGCACTAATAGAATAAAAATCCACCCAATATCTATAGAATGAATTTGATTTAGGTGTAGAATTTACCAGTGTTGCGCCATTAACCCCTTTTTAATCCATTAAAGGCCCCTCCACTGCCGGTCATAACCCAAAGTCGTTCTGCTTGACTAGACGAGGGCGAAGAACTGCGACTCTTGAGAAAATTAGTTTGTTGTGAATCAAATTAGTAAGATCTTGTGTTCCTCACCACAGAGAAATGAAAACAAAATTTGGTAGACGGACCTCGACTTCTAATCAAATTCGTCAGCAGATGCAGCCCACCACAGCTGAATCTACTCTTCCAAAGGAAGCATCACTTAAAATAACCTGAATAAAGAGGACCGAAATGCTTGTTACTAAACCAGCAGCTTGTTATTCTTTATTACAATAATAGAGTACCTGTAGTACTGTATAGAGAGAGTGTAATTTAGCTATGATTGAATTGGGGGTGGCTTTGTGATGACGTTTTAGTGCCTTCAATACTTATTCTATATCTATAATAATCAGGTGTGCGCCTTGCTTAATTAAAACTTGTGAAATACAAAAAAGTCTCTGCAAGAGAAGTTGCAGTGTGCACAGAAAAGCTCAGTAGACTGATTACCTACAGCTATATGTAATTTTCTCTGAACTGTTGTGTTCATGTGACCCCCGAATGCCATTTCTCATTTATAGAATTATCTGTAGCTGTAAGGTACTGCTTGAAATCACAGCACCACACAAAGAACTGCACTGCAAGGTAAACATGCCCCCGTCTGACCTTTAGGGGAGTGTGCAATTGTGCCAGCATCGCCATTAACGTAAACACCTGTGTTACAAGCAGGGGTTGGCAGCACTGGCTCAATAGATCAACATTGATTTCCACTTAAGCTCAATACAGCTACTGTGCACCTCTGCCTCAGTACTGGCAATATTTATTCAGGGGCCAACAGGGGACATCCTATTGTGGTGCAGGGAGACGGACAAAGGCAGCCACAATGGCTAAGAATCATCCCACCTGTTGACACCAAGCTTGTTCCCCAGCTTATTCATCCAGGCTCCTCAGGGGAGCTCTGTCTGGCTCCTTTTTGTCCATCCTTGGTCTCCCCAATCTTTTTTTCTTGATCTGACTTCAAGCACTTCAAAGTAGAGAAATACTCTCAATTGTCATGTCGTATTCATTACGGTGGATTCAGAAGGGATGAACAACCTGGATGAATGGAAATTGATTCATTGGTTGGATTTGATCTAAATTAAAATATTCTATATAAGACTCAATATAAGATGGTGACTTAGACAAATTAATTTAGACAAATTTATCTAGTATGTATGATAAAACTGAATTAAAACTGATCAAACAGTGTTCTAATATATTATTATTATTATTATTTTTTTTTGGTAAAATTATTTTTTTTAATTAATGTATAATCTTTTAAGGTTTAGGGTTAAGGTTAATTTTATAATATAAATAAAATCTATGTCAAATGCTGCTCATTTATCTTTTGTTATGAAGTTCCACTACCAAGAGTAAGTTTTTAAAAGACAGTAATTCTTTTATTCAGCAAGGATGCAATAAATTGATCAAAAGTGGCAGTAAAGACGTTTTTAATTAAACGCTGTTTTTTAAAAAAAACACTTTCTATTCAAAGAATCATGGGAAAAATGTATGTTTCCACAAAGATATTAAGCAGCACAACCATATTCAACATTGATACTGACAAAATCTGTTTCTTGAGCATCAAATCAACATTTCAGAATGATCTAGGCGCTGAAACTTCAGTTTTACCATTGCACAAATAAATGCAACAGTGGTGAGCATAAGGGACATCTTTAAAAAAAAAATTTTACAGACACCAAACGTTTGAACGGTAGTTCAACTTGAATTTCAAGACATTATGAATTCTGCTGTGTAGAGTTAGAACAAGTGTGGCCCAGTATCTGTGAGCAGCAGCCCTTTCTGCAGGGTGATGGATGTATCAGGACTTAGTGGAGACCAGAATCTTTCCAGGTGGGCAATGGTAACCTGGTGACCTTTGTAAAGGAATTTTTAGAGCAAAGGTCAAGCGGCAGGAGCGAGGTAGCATGACATGTGTCTGGGCTTCACACTACAGATTAATGCATGCCTCCTCTGTCCCAAAATGAATTTACCAGCCCAGACACCACAGGGAGCACCATACCACAGGAGGGCACTCTGAAAATGTAATCAATAGCAAAACAAAGACGCCAGAATTGGAGATATTTGCAGCGAGAGTCCTCCCTATTTTTCCGCTCATCCTGAATCCTAAATAAGCAGATTCACAGCCATGACGACTGCTGAGACAGTGGGGGTGGGATGCTGTTATCCGGGTCCAGCCAATGGAAACGCATCTTGGTCACAACCCCAGCCAATTGAAATGGACACGACAATGGAGAGACAACTTAACGGCCTAAAATCTCAAATCACCATGCAGTGCTGATCAATTTTTTCAGTCAGAACCAAAGGGATTTAGTCAAATAACTGCAAAAACAACAGAAAATCAAAAAGCACAAGAACTGGAAAATGGTCACTCCACTGGCATTTGCCTGATAATGGCAAAACTGGGACCAAAACAACCAAACATGGATTCCAAAATCAATTCTTCACTTAAACACGTAACAAAAATGGATTGGAAAATGTGACGAATACAATAAATGTAGAACAACTGATTTGTAAGGACGTCAGATCTGTTAAAGAGATGTTCTATATTCAGATGTCTTGAGATTTTTTCAGATTGTCCAAATTTTCTATAGTGGTGCTTTCCTTCCATGTTGCAAGGATGTGGCTGATTGCTCTGCTAAACCAATAACAGTCATGTATACAATGGCATCTGTGAGCTGTTACAATATAGCCACTAACAGACCTCCTGGTAGGCACTTCAAAGATGTGCCACTTAAATCTATTAACATACAGAAACAAAATCAGACACCACAAAGAACACCCCACCACCCACCCCAACAAACACACGCCCAAACACACGGTATGCTCCATACCACCCCCCGCACAACTGTGTCTGAGCCGCACATCAAAGAAAATATCCGAAGCATTCTGAAAATGTACAGAAACAAACACTGAATAAAACAGCACCTCTTATAGAGTGTGCTAGCCTTTGTCCTTGGCATGATACCAGCCTTAAATCATCTTCTGTCCCTCTGTCCATTTGAACATCATTACAAACATCAGACGTCAGAAAGAAGAAAAACACTCATCATCTGAGAGATTAACATCACAATTAGATCTGAAATTTTGTAATGATTAAGGCAGCAAACCGTTTAGTCAATGTTATGCCTGATTCACTTAGTAAAAGAGACAGAATCAGAGGAAGATAAAGAGGGATGGAGATGAGAAACATAGAAAATCTTATTGTTATCAAGATGGGAATTATGATTTCTCTTAAGGCAAATTCAAATTTTCCATTTGAATTCTGTTTTAATGGTTTAATTACATTTTAATAATAAAAAAAGAATGTCTAATCAATTGAATTCATAAATCTTTAACAATTTCATATTTTCAAAACATTTTAACAATATTGCCCTATGACATTCTGTGTTGTCTGTTTTAATTTTTCTGGACGCTGTGTTTTATGATTTAACACAAATGTATTATCAACTGTGGTAATCAAAAGAATGCATAAAACTTTAACAATTTATTTAATCATTTAAAATCAAATGAAATTTGAACAATTATTTTAATTTTTCTGCAAACAAAGTGCTGCACAAAGGTTTACAAAATTAAATTACATTATGTAATTATGCTATTATATAGAGAAATACATTCTACTGTACAATAGTTATATATTTAATCTATCATAATTTCTTCAACTTAAACTAGACTTTTATTTTGGCTGAATGTATCTGACAATAGTTTCTATGTGTATCTGACAATAGTTTGGAGAGTCCTCATGTAGTTCACTCGTATATTCGTTCACAAATTCACTTGTTCGGTAATCTGCCTACACTGGTTGTGATGTATATTTTTGAGTCACTAAAACGAAGTAGTTCATAAGAGTAATTCGTTCAGGAATCAGACTACATTGGTTGGCAGAAGAATGCATATTTGAGAGGATTTAACGGAACTGAACGTCATTTGGTTCTGGTATTTTTCCTGGTTCCAAAACTCATCAAGATGTTGATCTAATGAAGAAGTGGAACTGAAATACATTTGCCAGGGCAGATAACAGGCCTTCACAAAAAAGGACAGCACACTGCCTCAATGCTTTCAAATGGTATATAAAATGGCAGACAAACAACAGTTCAATCGTTTTGGGGGACAACATGCATAAAGTTGGTCCTAGCATCGGTACCATGCTCTACCTAACGGGCCTAAATGACAGCTAACACTTCCCTAAACATAACATAACAGGCTGCCTCTTCAATTTGATGCTACCTGAACAAAAGCACAGAGGGCAACTGGAGATTAAAAAAAAAGAGGCAAGGAAAAAAAAGGAGAGAAAGGTACATGTCCCATCATCTATTTTTATGCTTCTTTTAATTTACATTTCCCTGCCCAGCTGATAAAAGCGGACAGGGAACACAAGGACGCTGACACCTAGATATCTGGCGGGCGGCAGAGGTCAGTTTTTAACCTGTCAAAAGCGCAGTACTTATTAGAATAAATCTCCAGACTCACCAAAGGGCAGCACTGGCCCCTGGTTCTGGCTGACCCAGGGTGGGTCAGAAAGGGGCAGAGGGCCTGTGCTCTGATGTGCAGATATGAACCGAATGTCCATAATGAAAAGCACGTTCATTGAGATGAGGGAGGAAAAAAGAAGAGAGAGGGCTGGAAAGGTGTAAGGGTTGAGGGACAGCACAAACATGAAGCCAGGATAACAGGGATCATTACCTCTTGTGGACATCTTTCTGTGATTTGCCTTCAAAAAACAACAAACAAAGTTATTAAATTTTAGGGCAAATGTGGGATACAAAATAAAACTGACATTGAGGTCAGGGCACTATTTTCAGTCAGGAAAGTACGTCAGAGAACAAACGCACACAATCCCTATAAAATTTTTGGATACGGATACTGGAAAATATCCTGAACACTCATCCAACTTTGGGTGGTTTTATGTTTGTGTTATGTTTTATTTACACAGTATATATATATATATATATATATATATAAACATATAAAATATCATTGAATATATTTTAAACATCAAGAAAAAATTACTTAAGAACATATTTACATTGTCATTTCCAGTCAACTTTTAATTTTGTCAAACTATGCAAAAAGTGTGAAAATATTTAATTGTCTTAGGATACAACCATATCATTCCAAAAGTATTTAAATGTCATTTCCACCAGAGTCGTTGGGACACAATTTAAGGTATGGTGAAATCTGTGGTGGAGGGGAAAAAAAATGCATGTATGGCCACACTTGGACATGGTTAATGAAAAACTTGAGTTTCTTTTCTGAAAGTAAACAAACACCCAGAATTTTACGTGAGGAACACACACATCCAATGTAAAATGGGAATGGAGAATGGAGAGACAGCTCTCTATCAAATGTAGATCATTGCCCTGAAAAGACTGATGACCTCTGACCCCATCAAAGAGGATAAAAGCAAGAGATCGACATTAACGATAGAGTGGAAAAATAAGCCAGCCCGCAAAGACAAACACCACACAGGAAGAGCTGGAGGCAATCGCTCGTCACTGAATCAACAAAATGTTACTGCCCTCACGAGAAAAAACGTGTCACTGCCACACCTGAGGAACGCTTTCTGAAGCGCCTATATCGCAGCCAGAGGGAAATGACGCCTGTGCGAGACTGAGTGTCTGAGCTGACCCTAAAACAGATCCAAAGCTTTAATTGCACTGCGTCTGCTCTGGGTGCGGGGAAAAATGAGGTCAGATCCGATGGATTAGAGCATAACTAGGGAACAGTTAAACAAAATGGTGGCATAGGTTGAACAATGCAGCCATCATCAATCACTCCGAGCTGTTTCCTGCAGGAAGCACACGTATTCAGCTTCCCTACACGCTGGTGCGGCCGTAGGATCTGGTCACTCAGGTGACCCCCAGCGGCCCTTTGCTATGACATCAGAGGCCCCTGATGCTTTGTTGGCAGGCACTGAGAGGAAGCCACTGGAGGTGGCATTTGCCACAGGGCCCTGGAGTGCAGCCCACCCTACTCAACAGGAAGCAGAAGCATATCAAATAGTAACAGAACGCTTTGCGCAGAACTGCATGAAAATAAAACTCTGAAAATAAAACTCTGACATACCCAATGCAGAGACTGCGAATCATGCCTCTGGTACCTTGAGACCTGCTTGTTCAGATCCATTGGTGCTGAGAAGATTTAAGCTTCATGAGGGTCTGGCCATTGATTTACTAGGAAGTCTCCAGCTTTGATGAGGAGTGACCAGTGGATTAATGAAATTCATAGGTCAGGGTTTTTTGATCATTTTTAAGCTATGAACCCACAAATATAATAACCTTCTTCCTAAAATATAAAGGCAGCCATAAAGTTTCATGTATACTACGGTTCAAAAGTTTTGGGATGGTAAGATTTTTTAATGTTTTTGAAAGAAGTCTCTTATACTCACCAAGGCTGCATTTATTTGATCAAAGATAAAAACAGCAATATTGAGAAAAATTATTACAATTTAAAATAACTGTTTTGGAATATATTTAAAAATATATAATTTATTACTGTACTCCAGTTTTTAATGTCACATGATCCTTCAGAATCATTCTAATATGCTGATCTGGTGCTCAAGAAAAATGAAAATTGTTATTATTATCAATGTTGACAGCAGTTGTGCTGCTTAATATTTTTGTGGAAACTGTGATACATTTTTTTCAGGATTCTGAAATGTATTTATTTAATTTATAAATCTATTGTAACATTATAAATGTCTTTTCTAATCAAAGTAATACCTCCTTGCTGAACAAAATATTAATATGTTTATTTAAAAAAAACATAGACCCTAAACTTTTGAACAGTAGTGTATAAGAATAAACAAAGTTTTTTTTTCGCCATTGGAATACTTTTAGATGAATAAACCCAAAGAGAAACAAAACTATTCCTGTCAGTATAATAAAATAATTATCCCAGGATCCCAGTTTGAAAATCCCTGCCCTCAGTATTTTCTTCCCCATATCGACATACTCTGAGATGATTTAGTAAAGGTTAACACCTTCAATTTTGTGGCCTCTAATTAATTGATCATGTTCAAACAACTTGAAGAGCTGTCACTTTCAGACAATAGCACAATTACATCAGTGTAAGTTATACAAAAATAACATGAACACTTAAAGAAAAGATGCTGCAGGAAAGACAGAAGGTCGCTTCCTTCCACTCAATGAGTGAGCCACAAGCTACAACCACTGAGCCTGAGAGCAAAGCACCTGTTAAAAAAAAAAAAAAAAACGCACTGTAAGCTTCTTCTGATAAAAATGACTACTTGCTCATTAACTGACCAAAAAAACAAAAGCGAATACTTTGACAAATTCATCCTCAGTCAATCAAACACACGTGGCTTCAACACTGAAGCTGACACCAATGGAGAAGATCAGAAAAAAGCCTCTTTGATCTCCTGACCTGTGCTTCCTCTTCAGAAGAACACAGCGTGACCCAAGCTCACCCCTGCTTTGGACAGAGAGAAGATCCCCTGTCTGCAGCTTTCAGGGCTGGTCGTCATTAGTTGCTTAAAGACAGCCCTCAGTGCCTAAAAAAAAGAAGACTACTTCAGAACTTTCTAGTTCAGCCTTCTCTTTTCGATTCTGACACATCTATCTTCTCAAGGCCACAGGTTCACAACGGCTAATTCAATTTCACCCTGCTGCCCTGGCCGCCAGGCTGCAGAGACGTGCATCTACAAGATACGGCCTTGCAGCCACCGCTGGAGATCCGGGAGGATTTTGGAAGCCCTCGGGCGGCCTCGAATGTAATAGACACAGTTAACGAGATTGTAGAAGGGGCAGAGGAGGATGAGGCACAGGTACAGCATGCCATAGGCTTCCTTCGCACCGGTGTGGTGAATGTACAGGCTAGACCACCCACGTGGAGAACGAAGACTCTCGCTCGGCAAACTTTTATCGGGAGGAGGCCGAAGTGTGTGCGACTCTCTCAAGGAGATTTGGAAGACTTAGAGGGGAAGTAGCGGGGGCAACATCTGTGTGGTGCACCATCGGCTTCGGTTCACTTATCGGAGCGCTCGCTCCTCGCACCAGATGTGACTCAGAGGTGGGCGTGTGTCGCGGCGAACGGCGGCGCAGCAGCGGGCAGCCCCCCTCTTCTCCTCTCAATACCTGACAGCTGCTGACCCGGAGGAGCAGAGGAAGAAGAGAAAATTAAAGTCAGACGGAGAAGAAAAGGAAAGAAATCACACTTTCTAAAATGCATTTGGGTTCCTGGAGGGCCACTGATAAGATGTGTCATTCCACAGGTCTAAGTGAGGCCGGTCGCTGGAACACAGTAAGCTGGTTATTGCCAACTCATTTACATCTGGATCTGGAACCTCAAAATGAGGTCACTGTTGCTTATTATAATAAATGCATAAACTTAATAAATAATGAGCACCAATTAGTTGACTTTTGGTCAGTTCATTTAAAGCACACTGGTAGCTTCAAATGAAAATACAAGTAATGAGTACAAAATTCATCTATTTTTAGCTAAATTCTCAGCTATTTTTACCCACGAACACCACCCCTTTCCACTTCAGGCTTTGACGAACAATCACACAATTAGACAAACAATCTGATGTGACGATGAAGAGACAAGATTGGAGGAGAAAAGAGAGAAGAAAGCCTTGCTGTGCTGAAACATACACCTTCAGATGCTAGTGTATAGACCCTCAGCAGGAAACACTGCTGACTCCTGGAGAGAAGTGTGGGTGAACAATGCCCAGCGCAGAGAGGGAGTGTGTCACTGAAGCCACAGGAATCAAAGGGACACTTATAGTTACCCCACGCGTCCACTATAACAAACACTTCCTGCCCTGTTTGCACAAACATGCTGAGAGCTTCCCATGTAAATGTAGCAGTCAATATGTATGTGTGGAGGTGCACAACTCAATCTACATTCAATCTGTATAGGCCTCTGTCTCAATCATTATGCACTGAGAGAGACACAAAACAAAGCAGTGCACTGGAAGAGGTGAAAGAGACCCAGTATTCGGCAGAAATAAACCATGCATGCGTCTCCTCGAGTGGTTATTGCATTTATAAAACTGTTGCAACACAATATGATTCAAGTCCAACATTCAATAAATTTTATAATTTTGAAGAGAATTAAAGTATTTTAGACCAACTTTGCTATATATCAGGCAATTTATAGTTGACAAAATTATAAGTCAACATATCAATACAGATAAATTATAAATGTCACTAAACAACTATGATTATTATATTGCATTATATTATAGGCCCAAAAATGGCTTTTAAAGGATTAGTTCACTTTAAAATGAAAATTACCTCATGATTTGCTCACCCTCAAGCCATCCTAGGTGTATATGACTTTCTTCTTTCAGACAAAAACAATCGGAGTTATATTAATAATCACCCTGATGCTCCCAAGCTTTATAATGACAGTTACGTCTAAAGCATACCTTACATGACGTACCACTGGTATTACGCTACGCCATGACATACTACACTACATCCTACGTTATACGTCGCCTAAGTTACACTTTAGATGCAAGTAGAATCCGTATGGCCATTTGACCGGAAGCTATTTAACTTTATAACATGGTAAATATGGGTATTTTTCTTACACAAATGCATTGCTTTGCTTCAGAAGGCTTTTATTAACCCCCTGGAGCCATGTGGAGTACGTTTATGATGGATGAATGCGCTTTTTTGAGCTTCAAACAGGTGGTTTTGGTGCATGCCTTTATAAGGCTTGGGAGCATCAGGGTGATTATTAATATAATTCCGACTGTATTTGTCCGAAAGAAGAAAGTCATATACACCTAGGATGGCTTGAGGGTGAGTAAATCATGAGGTAATTTTTATTTTAAAGTGAACTAATCCTTTAACAAGGCTCATTTAGACTTTAGTGACTTTTTGTTTTATAAATGTCTCTAAACAACCATGATGGGAACATGAGATGACAGACAGCCAGACAGAAACATCAAATGCACATGCAACTGAAAGGTAGCTGAGTAAGTAAGCGCACAACGCCTGCAGGTACGATAAAATGTGGCCAAGTGATTCACATTCTACCTCAATTCCACTGAGAGAGAGAGGCGCTGTTGTCCACTTTGAATAAATATTTAAAACCTAACCTGCAGCTTAAGTGCATCAGAATTTCATCTGAGCATCAGGGCAACATGACTAAACAATATCAACAGACAAGGTGAAATGTCCCCCAAGTTGTCAAACACTTATACAGTCTCGATTGTGGCCAGGTGGAGCCACCGTCCAACAAAAAGAAATGGATTCTGGATCGGAAATACAGGCGTATGTCAGATATATAATAAGGTAACACATGCTACAAGTATTATAGTTAGATCAGTTCTAACCCCTGCCAATAACTTCACAACTCTGTGGTGCTGGTGACAGCCATGTTGTCTGCTAAATTATGTCTACTGAAGCCAACACATTGAGTTAACAGACAACACAAGTCCTTGATACCTGCAGCCGCAAGCCAAAAGGCAACATAGTGAGATATGGTTGACACACATGGACAGTTTTTGCAGATACTGCCGTGCTGTAAATTATCTAGAGAGCGTTCCATCTACTGTGTGTGAAGCTAAACACTGTTTTGTAGTCAGCTGAGAGACAAATATCATGAAAGCAGATAGGTTTGAGCCTCCAGCTCTGTCCTTACCACCTTCTGTGAGCAGACGCCTGATGAAAGACTGGCGACTTCACTCAAGCAATTGATCACATCAACAGACCTAACATCAAATGAGGTATGAAGTTAGCCTAATGCCCACCCTGAACTAGATACTTGGTCATTACAAAGCGAAAAAGGGACCACCCTGTAGAAAAAAAAAGTAATACGAAAAAGAGGTCAGTGACACGGTGGGCATACAAACTGTTACGAATCATGCACAAATTGAGTTTTACTGCTTAAAATTGTACAATGGTGATGGCAATATGAATGAATGTGTGTCATTAACACAACTCAGTTCAAAAGGATGCTATGAAGTCTACTGCTTTGTGCCTACGGCTCAGACCCGTTTACTATTGCCAAAAAAAAAAAAAAAAAAAAAAAAAATTTAACCTTCCATTGGCCAATTACAAGATATATTTCATCACATGACACAATCAGCACAGTGAGGTTAAACTTGTAGCTTGTCTTTGATGTAAAAGAACACTAACAAGCGCATAGTTTGCCAGAACAGTGGTACTTCCTCAGAGAAAATGAAAAGATCAATAAATATAAATAAACTATATTATATTATATTACAACTAAATTCATAAAATCAATAAACAAATTCTTTTTATATTACATTATGATTATATTATGCCTAAGAGAAAAAAGGAATCAAGTGTATTGACAGTTCTCTTTGTTCATTTCATCTCTCATGTTAAGATGCTTTTATTAATGTAGCTTTTCCACAGACAGTCAGCGGCACCCCGCCAATACTCTAATATAGCATGTAAAAAAGCCATAAAAGGAAGATCAAACCTGTCTAGAACTAGCTGGACTCTTGCCAAAATGTCTACCAGCCCCCCCAAAAAAACAATGCTTTGCAAGCAACAAATGACATTTTGTATAAAAACGACATACAGAAACTTCAAAATGTCCAGTATCAAAAAAGTTTAACATGTGAAAAGTGCTATTTAAGACTAATAAATAATGATCTCACATATAGGAAAACAAATCCTTCACAGACAAAACCCTTACAGGATTGTTTTTCTCTAAAATCTGTCCAAAGATCATTCCCTTCAATACACCCAACCAAAACAGAAATTTATAAAGTAATAATTTCAAAATGACCTCTGTCAAAGTCCAAAGGTCTCCATCTGTGTATGAATTACAGTGACACAAAAGAGTGATGACCCTAGAACGGCTTCCCTGTGACTACCTGCTGCTCGAAAAACACTGGCCAGACATTAAACCTAAGCGTACTGAAAGGATCAAATGGGGCCAGCAAATACTCCTGAACTCAGATAAAATGGAAGCCCAGGGAGGAGGAGACCCTCCTTCAGGACATTTCAGACCAGATGCCGCCATCAGAGGAATCGAAGAAGAGAATACAAGTCAGGCCACAGAGAGGAGAAAAGAGAGAAATGGCAAAAAATGTTGATTTGAACGAAATACAGTGAAGTACCTTACACTGTTAAACTGATAGCTGATAATAACATTTCATAATTAACATTTAAACAGACCCCGTCTTGCTCTGCTCAGACTGTTATGGATCTGTACAAGTAATGAAATCTCCACTTTCACTCATAGAAGATAATGCAAACTCTTAAAAGGATCATTCACCCAAAAATAAAAAAATAAAAAATTAAAATTCTGTAGTCCTTTACTCATGCCGTTCCAAACCTGTATAACTTACTTCTGGGGGACAAATATATTTTGAGAAATGTTAAAACTGTTTGGTTGCCAACGTTCTACAAAATATCTTGTTTGTAACAACACGAGGGTGAATAAATGAAACTTTTCATTTATGGTTGAACTATCTCTTTAAGCTACACATTTAAACTCATTATAAATTACTGATACAAATGCACACTCACTGTGGCATCAGGACACGCTCACATTATCGCTGTTTATATTACACTCTGCTATTGCACACACACACGCAAACACACACGACAGCTGATCATCTGTGGTAAAGAGCTGACGGGGGCGTGAAATGTCCAGAATAGATCCTTCCTCGTTTCATTCATCCATTACCGCATGGACGAGAGCAGAAGGACAAAGAGGTATGGAGAAAGATGAGCTGAGGAGCTCATGATTCAGATGTATGACATAAGAGTGCAGAATGAGGCAGAACGGCCACAGGGGCTGCTCTTGGAACATCAAATTCTCCTAATCTTAACTGTAGAGATAATCTTAACTGTAGATTAGAAATATAGTATTACACAGTAAAATGGCACTGGTTACATAAAGCTTTTAAATTTGGAAGCTTACAAAAAATAAAAAGACTAACCATTACAGCTATTTTTGCCAATCGTGTCATTGAGGTGATCTAACATCTGGAGGATGCACAGAATACTGTTAAGTCTCCTGATATCAAGATGTGTCATTAAGAAGCTTTCCTGACCCGATTCTGTAAATGCATTGACCACATTCACAATTAACACTGCACACACTATCAGCAAGATGTTCTGGCAATCTCACAAAGAGCGATACACAGGCATTAAACCAACAATTAAAATGAAGAAGCGACAGACCTTTTTTTTCGTGAAAAAAGAAAACATGTGAGGACTTAGTTCCATCCATCAATTGTCAATTGGATGGAATATGGAGGCAGATCTAAATGAAAGTTTGCCGTCAACTGCAAGAAAGGGACAGTGTTTAAGTGACTAAATGACTGGAGAAGTCTGGCATACATCACCAAAAAGAAGTCTTCGTCACTTCACTGGAAGGTTGGAGTGATGACATTTTGATTATGATATGAAAATTACGAGCTCAAAAAATGTTATCAAAGAAAATTTAACATATGCATTGATGAAGCAAATGCTTACTATAAGATCAATAAGATGGAATTAGAAAATAGACTGCGAATTTCCACTTCATGCCGACTTTAAAACAACAACAGATAAATGGCAGACATTATAATCTATACTTCTTTGTTAACAAAAATAAAATTAAAATGCATACACAAAAAAATAGGTTGTATGCTACAAGTAAATTTAGCCATTAAAACATTATGGCCCGGTGTCACAGACAGGGCTTAGACTAATCCAGCATTAGGCCTTAGTTCAATTAGGGCATCTTTGTAGCTTTCATGAAAGTGACCTGTAAAAAACATTAATGGTGTGCATCTTCAGACAAATAGCCACAGCGTGCCTTAATGAAATATATTTTAGTAATATTTTTAATCGAGTCTTTTAATGGGTTAGTTCACCCAAAAATGAAAATTCTGTCATTAATTACTCACTCTCATGTTGTTCCACACCCGTAAGACCTTCGTTCGTCTTCGGAACACGAATTAAGATATTTTTGATGAAATCCGAGAGCTGTCTCACCCCTCCATAGACAGCAATTTAACCACCACTTTCAAGGTTTAGAAAGGTACTAAAGACATTGTTAAAACAGTCGACGTGACTACAGTGGTTCAACCTTAATTTTACGAAGCAACCAGAATACTTTTTGTGCGCAAAAACAAAACAAAAATAACAACTTTATTCAACAATATCTTCTCTTCTGTGTCATTCTCATACGTTGTTTACGTCCAACACTTCCAGGTTCTATGTCAGAACGCCGACTCATTATTGGCCAGCTCCTGCGTCAGCATCACACGCATGCGCCGTGCTGCTCACATGTTACAGCGTCTGCCAATACTGAGTGTGCGTTCTGATGTAGAACATGGAAGCGCTGGACGTAAACAGTGAACCACTGCAGTCACGTAAACTATTTTAATGATGTCTTTAGTACCTTTCTGACCTTGAAAGTGGTGGTTAAATTGCTGTCTATGGAGGAGTCAGACAGTTCTCAGATTTCATCAAAAATATCTTAATTTGTTTTCTGAAGATGAAAGAATGTCTTATGGGTGTGGAACGACATGAGGGTGAGTAATTAATGACAGAATTTTCATTTTTGGGTGAACTAAACCTTTAAATAAAGATTAAATTAAAGTCTTTTATTTAATTTTAAATAAAGTCTTTGGGCTTTATATAAAGCCCATACACAGTATTATGTGATATTAACATTATCTTTCTCTAAAAAAGTGTTGAGCACAAATGCCTTTCTTCACTGTCCCAACAACTTCATCAAGCATGAATTCCTAATTTAGAAGCCTGTTAACGGTGTTGTGTTCCTGTGTAAATCTCAGAGCTGGAGGAGACACCTGGCTCGATGCTTTCCTCTCCCCCTGACACTGCAGCTATCTCACTGTAAGCATCATTAATGCAAGCCTGTGTCCCACCTGCTGGAGGTGTGAGATTGACCTCTCCCCTTGGCCGGCAGTACTGCTGACACAGGCACCTGCCATGGTGCCCTGCTCCACGCTGCAGTTCCCTGCGCTGGGCCGAACTTACTCCAACCTGCCCTGGCCAGCCCGGAAGTCGGATCCCACAGTACTTCATTATCTTAGCAGTTGAAGGACAATGTCTCCGCTCATCGGCTCTGTTTACTGAATGCTGTTAGAGGGAAATGAGTCATTCCAGATGACCTGAAACGGATCCCAATGATTAGGGTTGAACGCTGAATGCGATCAGTAAATTATTTAAAAGCATGCGAGAGAACATAATAATGTGCCACAACATAATCATCATCATATTGGAAATGAACGGATACGGAAAATGTCACCATTATCACATAACTGTAAGGGCAACTGATAGCAATTGACAAGAATGATAAAAGCACTTGTGAAAACCCTATAATTTGGTAAGATGTGGATTCTTTTCTCTGTAGCTTTTTACTCTATGTACTTTCATATCAGGCTAAGTGGTGCTAAACTCACCTGTTTTCTTGCTTTTCAAAACCGAACAGTAAAAGAGATCATATTCATTCAGGCTAATGAATGCAAGTCTTTGCAAATTTCAATTTGTTGTTAATCGACTAAATCATATTCAATTTGTTACTTAGAACCTGTTCCAGCCATTTCATCCTAATTTCCACCAGCCCTTCACACCAGGAAGTTGGACCACTAACCGACAGTGATATAATTGTTTTGTGCCAAAGCAGTTTCTGAAACTCCATATATGGTGCCAGGTATCTCATCTATTTGACTCAAATCTATCAGTACTAAGAATTCCTCAGCAGCTCATTTTCATTCAGTTATGCTTCTGTTTTATTCCAACATGACAAAAAAATCAATTTGATTCGAGCTGGTTTCAATCATAATACCATATGTTTAGAGGCCTCACCATGTCTAAATGTCATTGCATGCCTTGTTTAAAACAGAACTATGTTACTTTAGCAGTCAAATCTCAGGTTTACCTTGGTTTAATGAATCCCTGGAGGGTTTTTCACACACCTCATCCAAGTTTATGTTCAGACAACTTATTTTACATGCTATACAGTATGTTCAAACACCACAAGACTTACTCTATAAATTCAAAACGAGCAGCTCTGCCACATTATCTCTTGGTCAATTCTGGATATACTTCATATGCACAACCCTTCTCAGTAAGGAGTAGTTTTAAAGAGCAAGTAAACAAACAATCTAACTTGAAATGATTAAGGCAGGAAAATGATGAAACCATAATTGCTAAGAAAATTCAGATGTGCGTCACATCAAATTACAGCTCTCTTCAGAAAACAATATTGTCAAATGAAAAATGTATAAGCTTAAATTGTCATTGTTGTTTCTTGGCTATAAAACTAAAGATACACACTAGAAGTTCCAAAACACAGTGAGTAGCTACCTTTTAAACATTAAAAACATGAAATGGTTTGACAAACACATTTTCTTTCCTGTGTTGACATTTCCTATTGAAACAGGAAGTTGGGGCAGGGCATATCACAGGACTTTTTTGGTCAATTTTCCTGTATTAAAAAATTGTTTATCTGAAATATATCTATATTTAACTTGTATTTGTCTTTTAGAAGTACTGTATATTAGCATATAGTAAAACGTTTGGACACATTTGACTGTTTTTTCAGTCTTAAATGCTTCAAATTAATTTTGTATCCAAACATTATTTATATATATATATATATATATATATATATATATATATATATATATATATAAACAAAACTTTTTATTATATAAAAAATATTTATATTTTATTATTATTTTTACAATAGTTGAACGATTTTATCCAGTACTGAGAGCTGGAATGGAGCAATAATGTTGGCGTGCACCAAAATGCACAATTAAATCATTATCCAGTAATATATAAAAGGACTTGTAGGAATTATGACAAAAATTATGACAAAAACCCTCATGTCTTCTAAACCTGCATGCTTTTCTTTCTTTTGCGGAGCACAAAAGAAGATATTTTGAGGAATGTTAGCCAAATAGTTTTGGTGCCCAATGACTTCCATCATATGAAAAAAAAAAAAAAAAAAAAAAAAAACACTGAGACATTTCTCAAAATATCTTCTTTTATGTTCCACAAAAGAAAAAAATCATACTCGTTTGGAAAGACATGAGGGTGAGCAAATGATTACAGAATTCTTGGGTGAACTATCCCTTTAACCTAAACAGAGAAGCATCAAGGTTTTTGTGTGTACTGTATAATACAGCATGAACTGTCTCTCACTCACTGCAAGACAAAACATAATCCTCTTGTCCTACTAAATGTCTGCCATGTTTTCCTGAAGCATGTGGAGGGAATGACTATGTCTCTTCTCACAAAATGGGCATGAGCACAACCATTACAGTCAAAATTGTGCTCCTGGTAGAGAGGGCCAGGGTATATGGCAAGAAAAAGTAAAGGATTCACTTTTGATCTGCAAAGACTGGCCTCACCCCCAAGGAGGAATTGTTGTCACTGGGCTGTCCATCAAACATACATCCCTTTGATATTCACCCAAGTGTAAAGGCAACACTGCAATCACGCCCAAAAAATGACATACAGCACTAATCCATATCGCTTGATAGTTCAGTCACTAGTTGGTGTTTGCGTGCATTTAACCCACGCGAACAATAGAACAGGGATCCACATTTATTTAAACAAAACATAAAATAGCCTGATTACTTATATATTCCACAAGACCAGAAAAAGACTGTAGAAAGCAGAACAGCTCACAGTGATGCTCAGAGGCAGGCGGCTGGAGGAAATTATCCCTTTGATTGGCCCTTTGATACAGTATTAAAGAAGCCAGACTTGGCTCACCACAAACCGTAGATCTAGTCTCATTAGCAGTCCATGGACTTGCACCTCAGACTTTCTGCTTCCTGTACGCTGCAACAAAGAGAAAGACAGAGGCAAAGGAGTTCAGATAAATAACCACACAGCAGCAGCAACAATCCAAATGCTAAAGACGCATCTGTGAGATATAGATGACTGGCTGAAAATGTAAAAGCCATCTCTACATATGGCCTTTGTTAGAAGAGGAAGCTCTCAGTTAGAATAAAAATGCTTGCACAGCATTTCGTGATCATCATGCAGAAAAATTATAAGCTGTAAAAATAATAGCATGTGCACAATAGAGTAAAACCAGGCTCACCACTGATAATGAAAAACACCATACAAAAGAAACAGTTGGCGACTGTCTTTTTTGGGATTTCAGGAAGTGCATAAATAAGGGGGCTATAAATGAATCAAATCCAAAATCCTCTTACAACAATGCGTTTATGTTTTCCTTTTTCCCTAAATATGAATTAGCAAGCCATAAAAAGCAAAGAAAAACACCACTGATACACAGGCTTTCATCTTACACATTAAAGGACACGGGGGCGCAATAAAAACAAGCCTACTTCCTGTTGGGGCACAGAGAAGGTTATGAGGGTCTCTCCTCACATCTTTAGCCCACGCCTTGTGATGTGTTGGACGTGTCATGATGTCCGTATCCAAATCAGACCACAGTGCTCCTTTGAGTTATTGCTTTCAGAATATTGGTGGACTGAGTACA
Organism: Ctenopharyngodon idella; assembly: GCF_019924925.1. NCBI lineage: Eukaryota > Metazoa > Chordata > Actinopteri > Cypriniformes > Xenocyprididae > Ctenopharyngodon > Ctenopharyngodon idella. The sequence continues at coordinate 19,303,283 of NC_067228.1, forward strand.
TGGACCTTGGTCATTATCTACCTTGGTCATTAAATTCCAGTGCGTTTATAAGATGGTAGATAATGTCACGATTAAACAGAAATAGCGACAGAAGTTTTCTTCCATATTGTGCTACATCAAAGTCAAACAAATTATCACAGGTTAAAAAATCCATTGGTTGTTGAATAACTGGAGGAGGCGCAGGGGCAGGGTTTAAGTTGACTAAATGTTTGGTGAAATCTGCAATACGTCACCAGAGAAAAATCTGTTGTTTCACCAGAAGATTGACTTATGATAATTTAATTTAAAAAGGCAAGGTCAAAAAAACGCTTTTAAAACATATGGGGAAAAGGATAATTCATTCAATAAAGATTTATAAACACGCCTTTTGAAAATAGATTGAGCGAATTTTTATTTCACGCAGTTCTCCACTTTAACTCACTGACTCAATAATTGTATAACGTAAAAGCTATCATATAACCTCAGAGGGCAGGGACTTCAGCGCAAAAGTCATATGGACCACTTTTATGATACGTTTACAGTGCCTTTGCAGAAAAGGAACCAACCATTGAAGAAAATCATACAGATTTAGAATGACATGAGGGTGAGTAAAGGACATATCCTATATTTTGTGTAGCTAAACCATCCCCTTAATGAAACGCAGAACCACTTAAAGTCTAAGTTCACCCAAAAATGAAATTTCTGTCATTAATTACTCACCCTCATGTCATTCCACACCCATAAGACCTTCGTTCATCTTCGGAACATATATTAAGATATTTTTGATGAAATCCGAGAGGTATATGACTCATCAATAGACAGCAATCTAACCACCACTTTCAAGGTACAGAAAGGTACTAAAGACATTGTTAAAAAAAGTCGACGTGACTGCAGTGGTTCAACCTTAATTTTACGAAGCGACGAGAATGCTTTTTGTGCGCAAAAACAAAACAAAAATAACAACTTTATTCAACAATATCTTCTCTTCTATGTCATTCTCATACGCTGTTTGCGTCCAGTGCCAGAAGAGAAGATACTGTTGAATAAAGTCGTTATTTTTGTTTCGTTTTTGCGCACAAAAAATATTCTCGTCGCTTCATAAAATTAAGGTTGAACCACTGCAGTCATGTCGACTGTTTTAACAATGTCTTTAGTACCTTTCTGGACCTTGAAAGTGGTGGTTAAATTGCTGTCTATGGATGAGTTATATACCTCTCGGTTTTCATCAAAAATATCTCAATTTGTGTTCCGAAGATGAACGAAGGTCTTACGGGTGTGGAATAGGGTAATAAATGACAGAATTTTAATTTTTGGGTGAACTAACCCTTTAATGCTCATGCACAGTATGTGTTCCTTAAACTAATACTTAGGGCCCGAAGAAGAGATCCATGCATTTTTTGTCAGGTGAAAGGAGGTGCCTCTCCTCTGCTTGGCTGTTCTCTTTCAGAGATGACCCTCTGTACGAGCCGCATAAAACAGCTTACAACCAAACCGGCCTGTGGAGGAGACGCAGGATGAAAGAGAACTGACCAGGCCGGGGGGTGTAGACTCAGAGAGAGAGAGAGAGCGAGAGAGAGAGAGAGAGAGAGAGAGAGAAGTGCTCTGCCGCATGTAATTAAACATTCTTCGCCGGTTTTGGGCACGATGGGTGAGACAGACAAGAGACCCCCTCCTTACACCCCACACATACACACATGTATGTTTCCGAACACAAACACACTCCCACAAAACGCACACTACGCCCCAACCAGCCGCCGTCCACCTGACAAGTGACAGCCCAATCTGATTAAATGCCAGAGGAGGAGGAGCCAGCCTGGCCTCCATGACAGGCCAAAAGTGATCACCATGGAGATACATAATTACAGCTGTCAACGCGTCCACCGTCCCGCTGGCATCACACTGATTGCTCACAGCAATAATGATAGACAAAGCTTTGCACGCTCTCGTCCACCTCAAAACACAATATAAGCATCCAGCTAACATGCAACACTCACATGAGCACACAACAGTGGCATTTTAATTAGTTTTTTTTTTACCCTACCTACTTTCTCTCTCTTTCCACAACACCCATACCCTCCCTCTTTCACGTGGACAGGCCACAAGCGCAAGTGTTATTACATGAAGCTCCCGCTGTAGCATTAATTGAAGAAAGATATGGTGGGACAGAGGCAGTAGGGGGTAGAGCACGTCCATTATCACTTGTGCCTTCAACAGGTCTCACGTTTGAAAACTGCAAATTGCAAAAACTTGCAAGGGCAAAATTTTTGACATTACTTGATCTGCAACCATATGGTGAAAACCTCCCTAAGAAGTAGAGAAGAAAATAAATGAATAAATATAGGAGGGGCGGAAGGGTGGGAGAAGATGAGGGACAAACAAATCCAGGAAATAATTATTTAAATGGTGTAATTAAGGTTTTTTTTTTTTTTTTTTTTTTTTTACTTCAGAGGGGGGAATGTCAAGTGCTCTCTTCTTTTGGTCTCTCCTTTGTGGATGTCCTTGCTTCCTATGCTATATGTGACAGTGACAATAAACATACTAAAGACGTTAAAACTACCTCCTGCGGGACGCTTAGGGGCGAGACAAGTTCACGCTGGGTGTACACACTTCTCTTTTTTTCTTGCTGAAGGTTGATTTGAGTTTGTTTCTTTAATTAAGTTGGACTCACATACATATTGGGGAATTAGTTCATCCATTTAATTATTTTCCTGTGCAATTAACAAAGCTCTGTCACCTTATGGTTGCTCTCTTTGGAAGTGAATGTGACCTCAGGTGACAGAACGCATCAAGACGCCTTTGCCTGTGCCCTTTAAAAACACCAACATTTGCAGAAAACAAAAGTGTCACAATTTCTTCTGTCTCTACTTTAAAAATTATTGTTCAGTTATACTTAGTCTTGACATTGAAACTTAAGTATACTGTATCTAAACATTTTCTTTCTCAACATATTCAGTCTCTCCCTGATGTCCTTTAAAAGCAATACACATATCAGAGGTCATGAAAACATTGTTTCTTAAAAGATATTTTTCTTGGCAATCTCATTACATTCTTGAAATCATATACTAAGAAAAAAAAAAAAAAGAACAAACAATTTCATAGAGGTCTTTTTGGATGCTGTAAACATGGCTGTAAAGGGGAGAGCGTATGGAAAATTTTAAAAAAGGATGTTATTGCAGCTGCTCCCATGCTTGATGCTGAAATGTCTGCTATTAATTACAGATTTACTTACAGCTGCTCAAAGGTTTAAAAGACAAGATAAGAAAGGAGCAGGAAGGGACACCGGCCATAGGCTTTATCATCACAAAACTGAGCATTGTATCATGCTGTTTTGTTTATGAAGAAGGGTCTTTGTATTGTTGTGTTAAGGGAAAAACAAGATAGATTTAAGCACAGCTATGAATCCTTGATATTCCTTTTATCTTAAAAATATATTTGTATAGTTACATTTTACAATTATATAGATTTTTTTGAGCCCCTATCTCTGCTCCGTTCTAAAACTAACCACTTCTCAACATAAAATATACAGTTACAAAAATTTTAGTTACAAAACACTATTATATTGATATTTTTATGATGAGACAAAATGTTCACTCATTTTAACATTTTAAAGTTTACAATTGTGTAATCCTTCAAATGTGTTTAATACGGCACCAGAAATCACACGGAACAGAATGAAATTGCTATAAATAGGGATATAAATTGATTGTAATTTTGATGAACCAATATAGATTCTTAAATTCCAAGGATCTATCTAGTCTATGCTGTTTTCAGTTGATGCGTGAACAAAACATAACTAAACATTATTTGTAGCACGCCTGCAATCCAATAAATCGCAGTAACCTATGCTTTGATATGAAAGATATGAATATGAAAGATATGAAAGAGCCTCAGCTTTATGTCAAATTCTGTCAATTTTAGTAGCCTCAGTTCAAGCAAAGCGCACAGCGCACATGAACGGATCATCTCTTCCTCTTTACTACTAGTTATAGCATGAAACAAAACATGAATAAACATCAGAAGGTATGTTGAAATATACAGTACAATTTACGAAATGTATCATGTCTAATGTAATCACTCAGTGTTTCAACTGCAGAAAAATGTCAATAAAAAAGCTTGTCACATAACCCTGCATTTACCTCAGAAAAGCCATTCAGTGACCATAGCTCGATAGTTAGCTACACACACACACACAAAAAAAAAAAACTCTAGATGGAGCATTTTTCTAAATATTATGCACTATATAACATATTTATTACATTTCTACTTGTTCTTCAAATTTTAATGTTTGAATAAATCCACCATAAAAACAAATGGTGACAGCCACCGTTAAAATGTTTATATTTCAAAAACAAATATGACAAGAAACATAATTGTCATTAAAAACCTATTATTATAAACACTATAATAATAACACCCAATTTAAATGTTGGTATACAATCAGTTGTTAATTTTAACTTTTCATGTTATAGTAATATACAGGGTTCCCTAGAGAGATTTTTTCCTTGAGAAAAATTGACATGTAATGTACCATATATATATAATTAATCAAGATCAGAATTGAATCACAAGCTTGTGAATCGAAATCGAACTGAATCATGAAATTTGTGTCAATACCCAGCCCTTATAAAACAAAACTAGGTGAATACGTTAAATAAATGTGATAGCATTTAAATAATTTATTTAACATTTAAATCACACTCACTAATTGAAAAAATTCATATACATTTGTATGCCTCTAAAGTTGTTTTATATGTCAATATGTTAATAATGTACATTTCTGTATTTATGCAAATGTACAAGTATGTACGTGTGCTAGTACATATACCTATACTTATGATTACTAATGATTGGAGGGAAAAATTGACCAGATTAGCTCAAGACTTACGACTTTAAGGGTTAGTTCACCCAAGAATGAAATTTCCATCATTAATTACTCACCCTCATGTCGTTTCAAACCCACAAGACTTTCGTTCATCTTCAGAACACAAATGAAGATATTTTTGATGAAATCCGAGAAGTTTTTTATCTCCCATAGAAAGCAACGAAATTACCACATTCAAGGTCCAGAGAAGCAGTAAAGACATTATTAAAATAGTCAACGTGACTACAGTGGTTCAACCTTAATGTTATGATGCGACAAGAATACTGTTTGTGCGCAAAAACAAAACAAAAATAATGACTTTATTCAACAATTATTCCTCTTCCGTGTCAGTCTACTACCCAGTTGGTGCAGTGAACGCAGTGCAGAGCTTCCGTGTTTACGTCCGAATGCCAGCTCAGTATTGACCGACGCTGTTCACGTGAGCACCATGACACATTCGTGTGATGCTGAAGCACGAGCCGGCCAATACAGAGTCAGTGTTATGACGTAGAACACGGAAGCTCTGCACTGCGTTCACCGCGTCAACTGTGTAAAAGACTGACAGGGAAGAGGAAAAATTGTTAAATAAAGTCATTTTTTTTGTTTTGTTTTCACACACAAAAAGTATTCTTGTTGCTTCATAACATTAAGGTTGAACCACTGTAGTCATGTTGACTATTTTAACAATGTCTTTACTACTTCTCTGGATCTTGAATGTGGTAACTTTATTGCTTTCTATGGGAGATAAAAAAAACTCTCGGATTTCATCTTAATTTGTGTTCCGAAAATGAACAAAGGTCTTACGGGTTTGGAAAGACATGAGGGTGAGTAATTAATAACAGAAATCTCATTTTTGGGTGAACTAACCCTTTAATGCATTATCAGATGAGTTCAGGTAGGGCCCTATGAAGTCACACACAGCAAATACTGCACATACTGATGGATAACAGTCTGTGCATGTTGCAAAGGGAGGTGGCAATGCCATTAACTAGCAGGTAGAACCATGTGGCCCCTTTAGGCAGAGCTCCTGACACTCAGGGAACAGGGCCGGCACATTTGCAGAGATCCTGAGAGGAAGCAGAAAACGGAGGAAACATTAACTGTTAAATAAAACACAGGAAGCAGGGTTAACTGCCACTCCTTAGAGCTAAAGCCATTGGCAGGGTCTATTTTTGCCCAATTATCCTTGGTTAACAGGATTAATTACCACTAACGCTTTTCTTTTCGCTCCCTCTCAGTCAGCGACTAATAAATCTACAAACTAGCTCTCACAGACTGAGAAGGCCATCATAATTAGCATAACAAGTCACAAAATCATTACAGGCCTAAATTGCTTACAGAGACGATCAACATCTTAAGGCCTACAGGATGTAGTATGGACGTTTTTTGGGGTGGTGGGACTGTTTAATTGAATAAAAATGCTGTGGTGGTCCTAACAGCTAAACCACATAAGGAGGCGGGGCAAGGGGACTGACTGACACAGAGACTTCAGTCATCAGCCACACCTACTTCAGACAAGAGGCTTCATTAGCAGCAGATGGAGAGTGTGTATGAGAGAGTGAGAGAAACAGAGTTTGTATGTATGTGTGTGACCATTCGTTCCTCTGCCAAATTATTTGTCATTTTACTCAAATACAAATACTAGATTGCAGTTTTGTCATCTGTGGTCCTTCATTTTCAATAAAGCCTAAAAGTAATTGTGACATGAACAAAAGCCTTCTTAAAAATGAAATTCAATGTTTGAATAAATATTACAGTGTTTGTTGTAAATATGTACCAGTGATTTTGGGTCATTCATCCAGTCTGTTCTGCTACAGATGATGTGCAGTCCCTGAAATGCCACCAACATATGTCACTACAGGTACAGCATTAATTTGTATTAATGAATATGCACTATACGTACCGAAGTAAATTCCCCTGTTCGACATTCGACAAAAATTAGTCCAATTCATCATATTGCTTTAAATAAAAAAGCTGTACCAAAATCATTTCTAAATGCAAATGGATAACATCATACCACCCTCCCATACAGGCCTTCATTAGGACTTAATATGGATGACTAGTTCACATTTTTGTTGCTACTGAATTTTGTTACTACTTCAAAGTGATCATTGGTCTCTTTGAGGCTTCTTCCATATGTCTCTTTGTTTTACACAAAGTTTTAGAGACAACCTTTTCTAGACAGCGCCTGAGTGGTTTTATTCACTTTCACTTAAATCAGCAATGCCCACTGGGACTTTCAAACACTTTAGTGTTGGTTTGTAGTCTTTTACTCATCTGTTTTGGGGTTTCTCCATAATTTTGAAATGAGAGTTTGAAGGACAGTGAAAATGAAGCCTAAAATCTCAACTTTCAGTATTTTAAAAAAAAAAGGCTAATATTTTAATGCCACACAAGTAGACACAACAGTGTTCCTCTTCCTGCTAGTTGTTCAGCATCTGTACAAACCCAAAAGCTCCTACAATCCAATAATAAATAATCTTCTGAATGCCTTATTTATTCGTTTTTTATTATTATTATTATAGCAACAATTTCTACAATATATTAAAAGCATGTTTGTGTGTGTTTAAAATAAATCACTGACAACTGCAGAATTAATTGGATAATTAATTAAAACGAAAGCATTTAAGGAAGCTGCTTCCTCAAAAAAAAAAAGTTTACTTTTTACATTATTTAGAATTAACAGAACATAACTAATGACCTTAAGGGATGATTCCACTAATTATAAATGGCTGCTTGATTACATTTTCCCCTTATGCTTAATTATAAACACTGAAAAATAGTCAAGCTAATTTATTCTAAAAAAAAAATAAAAAATACTAATAATAATTTTGTCCTTTGTAATCAATTTATCTTTATTACCTTTGAAAATATTCATTATTTACAATGTTTATTAAGAAAGAGAATAGATAATGTTAGAAGTGGAAGAGGATAATAAAATGGCAGAAAATGTGATTGATTTTGAGCCTGTTGGGATGGTTGCTTCTAATGGCACAGTAAAAATCACATACCCCGTGGTACGTTACAGCTGTCTGTTTGACGGTTTCCATCATATTGTACAGACCAGCCCATGTTTGCCCATTAAACTTTACAGCTCTATTAAGAGTCCAAGTAAGCAGTCAGATGGCCATTAATTTCCCTCATAATATTTTCATAGTTTATAAAAATATGTTGAAACCTCATGCGGCCAAGGAATTTGGCTGGGTAAGTAGCAAACTATTGAAAAATAAGTAAATAAATAAACCAAATCTGGTAACACTTTACAATAAGGTTCATTAGTTAAACATTAGTTAATGTATTAACTAACATGAACTAACCATGAGCAATACATTCTTTACTGTATTTACTAATCTTCGTTAACATTAGTTAATGAAAATAGTTGTTCATTGTTTGTTCATGTTAGTTCACAGTCCATTAACTAATGTTAACAAAATTTTAATAATGTATTAGTAAATGATGAAATTAACATTAACAAAGATTATTAAATGCTGTGTAAGTGCAGTTCATTATTAGTTCATGTTAACTAATGTTAACTAATGAACCTTACTGTAAAGTGTTACCCAAAATCTTTTTGAAAAGAATGAACATATGTTTGTATTGCATAACTACTGCTTTAAAGGTCTTTAAAGGGATAGTTCACCCAAAACTGAAAATTTGATGTTTATCTGCTTACCCCAAGGGCATCCAAGATGTAGGTGACTTTGTTTCTTCAGTAGAGCACAAATGATGATTTTTAACTCCAACCGTTGCAGTCTGTCAGTCGTATAATGCATGTCAATGGGAACACCATCTATAAGAGTAAAAAAAAAAACATGCACAGACAAATCCAAATTAAACCCTGTGGCTCGTGACGACACACTGATGTCCTAAGACACAAAACGATCGGTTTGTGCAAGAAACCGAACAGTATTTATCATTTTTTACCTTTAATACACCACTATGTCCAACTGCCTTGCGCACGGCATCTGGTGCGTGAGGTGTGTACGCGCTCTGGCGTAGTTTAAAGGATTAGTCAACTTTCAAATAAAATTTTCCTAATAATTTACTCACCCCCATGTCATCCAAGATGTTCATGTCTTTCTTTCTTCGGTCGAAAAGAATTTAAGGTTTTTGATAAAAACATTCCAGGATTATTCTTCTTATAGTGGACTTCAATGGTCTCCAAACAGTTGAAGGTCAAAATTACAGTTGCAGTGCAGCTTCAAAGGGTTTTAAATGATGCCAGACAAGGAATAAGGGTCTTATCTAGTGAAACGATCTGTCATTTTCTAAAATAATACAACTGTATATGCTTTATAAACACAAATGACCGCCTTGCACATGCTTCCGCTTTCCGTATTCTTCAAAAAGCCTACGCTGCATGTCCTACGCCTTCCTTATTCAACTTACGGAACGAACGCGGCGCCAGTTCCGTTTTTTTCCGTAAGGAGAATAGGGAAGGCGTAGGTAAAAAATGATATAAATACTGTTCGGTTTCTCGCACAAACCGATCGTTTCGTGTCTTAGGACATCAATGTGTCGTCACGAGCCACAGGGTTTAATTTGGATTTGTCTGTGCATGTTTTTTTGACTCTTATAGATGGTGTTCCCATTGACATGCATTATACGACTGACAAACTGCAACGGTTGGAGTTAAAAATCATAATTTGTGTTCTGAAGAAACAAAGTCACCTACATCTTGGATGCCCTGGGGGTAAGCAGATAAACATCAAATTTTCATTTTTGGGTGAACCATCCCTTTAAGAAATTTAAATTGGGCAAAGTAATCTATTTTTAAATATTTTAATATTTCCATTTGTCTATAATGTGTGTTTTTCAGAAAGATTTAAACATATATGTAATTGTGGGCTCTGTATACACTTTATAGTTGAAAAACTCCTCAACTCTTCAAATTCTGGAAGTTTTATGGCTTATATTATGATCATGTTTTCTGAAAATAACTACTTGCATCTGTGATAAAACATCTCCTGGGTCTTGCGTATTTACATTTACACATGTAAAAAAATTGAATAAATAAAGAGTTAGTTCTTAAATGAGTCTGTTCATGTTCACAGAAAGCCATAGCAGCCCTCTCCACCAGCACTGGTATTCCTTTGGTGACAGACTGGCTGGTCTGTGGCCGATCTGACTGCAGGCGGCCCGTGCCAAATCTAACACTATCGAGTCTGGGAGACAGGACACGGCGCAGCCAGCAGCTGCCAACCAGTTTAGCTCTAGCCTCCTCCATTCGCCTGCTTTCACTAACCTGTCCTGACAAGTAACCAGATTAGCGTAGTCTTCCATCAGTGCAGGGGAGCAGAAAGAACAGATGGATCTTCCTGTATCGCTCCCCCCTCGGCTCTGAGCTCACCACCGCAGTGCTTAGCTCGCACAATGGCTGGGGCCCGGCCCCGTCGCAATCGATGTGCTATGAGTTAATTGTTGCTAACAGCTTTGCATAATGCTGTTCGGGGAATACCGATCTCCATCTTCATATTCCCCTATCCTCCTGTCTTCTCCCCACAAACCACCAGCGCCTCACAAACCGGGGAAATTGGCAGACACGTTTAGCTGAACGCCCACCTCTGAGGGAAATCGGAGACCTGGATGATTAGGAAAAGCTAGACAGTTTCAGATCATTGAATTAAAGCCATTTATATACATTGCTTGTGTGTACACAATGGCACAACATTGATACACATACTGCAAACGAGACACGGCAATGCCAAGGAAATAATTGAATGAATAATGTCAGAGGTGGAAAAACGGAGGAAAAGAGAGCAGACGGAGAAAACAAACGGCAATTTATAACACTTGTCATCTGCCGGGGAAAAACTGAGCTTGTCTTTTTACAGTTTCTCTGGTATGTATCACTAAGTTTGCTCAAGTGAGCAGATGGGCGCGCTAATTAGCTCAGTTCATGCCGCAAGTTTGTTTATAAAGAGAGAATGGGAATCAGACATTTTGACACATTTTATTAACATATCATACCTTAAAGCTCTGCCTCCTGATACCCAGAAGGTGTTTTCCATTTATGCATACACACATACATACAGATGGCCACACCACCAAACATACATATATGCACACACACATAGGCTATATGCACACAGGTCTTGCAGCTATAAACTTTAGGCTATGGCAGCTTAAAAATTAAACACAAGTGCATGCCACCAGCACTGTGCTTTACCAGCTGTGCATCTGTTCATGGCATGCGAGTGTCCTGAATGGAGTGACACATTCTTGACACCTGACAATCGTCCCTCATCCTCCTGCTCTGTATGCGCACTTGAAAGAGATGATGTCACTAACAGAGCAGCGGAGAGGGAAGCATAGAGTGTGTCTCTCTGCAAGGCTGGGGGATTCCTGCACGCTGTCATATCTGTGTCACCCAGAATCCCCACTGCGTCTCACTTGCACACTCTTGCTCTGACCAGTCTGCTCTGACTAAACAGACGACATGGTTTAGTAGTTTCTCACTCCTAGAGGTTTACGCACTAATTACAGTTATAAAAACCCTTGGAAAAAGCACAGGCTACACTGTATTTTCAGATCAGACCTGATAAAACTAGGGCTGTTAATTTAAAATTAATTTAGTGCAATAAATAATAATAATAATAAAAGTGTTTACACAGACCAACAATGGAAAAAAAATAGGGCGGCAACACATCCTGTGTAAACGGCCCCTAAATTGACATCAGGTTGACAAACTGGATTATAAAATAAACTGCTATGGACTGTAGGCCAATAATGTTCAATGACATGGAAATAAATAAAACAATATATTTACTTCACTTTTGGTGAAGTCTATTCAATGCAAGGCTGTAACCATGTCTTGAACATTGAGGGGGGCCAAAGTTGTTGTTGTTGTTTTTTTGTTTTTTTTGTTTTTTTTTACTATTATTGATCAAGGAATTAAAAAAAACAAAATGATTAAAAGGGATTTAAGGGAATTAAGAAAAAGAAATAAGAACAGTAAAAGATGTTCTAGGTCTAATTGCAGCCTAATTGTGAAGTAATCAATTTAAAGTACTTGCTGATAATGTTTAATGTTAAAAATGTTAAAAAAATATGCCCACATTCACTCTAATTCGTATGTCTAATATGTCAAAAATGCCAAATGTTTCTTGTCTTGTTATACTCAGTTATGAATGACATGAATCACGTAAATGCATATTTTCAATTCAACACGGCGAAATTTCATAAAAAAGTTGGGTAGTTTACATCACTGGATATTACTATCTGTCACTGAACATTTCTATCATTAACAGTTCAATGATCAGCTATATACTTACATCTTACCACACAATCTTTCACTGTTAAAACTAAAGCATCACATTGGAATTCGCACTTATCTTTTGTGAAGAGACCTGGGGCCGTATTCACAAAAAAATTTTATCTTACCATTAAGAGTTCTCCTAATGGCAGTAAAAGTTCTTAGCTAAGACTTTTCTCTTAAAACCTATTCACAAAGCTGCTGTGACCAAATTTTACTAAGGAACAGAGAGAAGTCTTAAGCTAAGAGAAAGGGCGGGGTTGACCTCGTTGCTATGGACTATGTCCACAGTGATTGGCTGATGGGGAGGAGTCTCTGTCAGCGATTTAATCATAGAAATATTGTAGAATGAGGTATGTTGCCATATACAAATTAAGATTTTAAAATAAAAATGTTCACTCTTGACTTAATAGCTTTTGTAACTTCAATAATGTTTCATCTTTATTTAACTATTCGAAGAAGTTTATATGCAGTGTTATTTTATATTTGATTACTTTATTCAATTTCTGTACCTGAAAACTGTTAGATACCTGAAAAACCTGTAAAGCATTGTTTATTTTATTTTTATCTTAGCTTTCATGTATTTATTTGTGCTGTAGTGTATTTGTTTTATCTTTATTTGACAATTGTCCTATTTTTTACTGAGCATAGCACATACCGAACTGTACCGAAACCGTGACACTAAAACCGTGATACAAACCGAACCGTGAGAAATCTGAACCGTCCCACCCCTACTTATTTTATATATATATATAAAGGTGCTGGTCATATAATTAGAATATCATCAAAAAGTTGATTTATTTCACTAATTCCATTCAAAAAATGAAACTTGTATATTATATTCATTTATTACACACAGACTGATATATTTCAAATGTTTATTTCTTTTAATTTTGATGATTGTAACTGACAACTAAGGAAAATCCCAAATTCAGTATCTCAGAAAATTAGAATATTACTTAAGACCAATACAATGAAAGGATTTTTAGAAATCTTGGCCAACTGAAAAGTATGAACATGAAAAGTATGAGCATGTACAGCACTCAATACTTAGTTGGGGCTCCTTTTGCCTGAATTACTGCAGCAATGCAGCGTGGCATGGAGTCGATCAGTCTGTGGCACTGCTCAGGTGTTATAAGAGCATAGGTTGCTCTGATAGTGGCCTTCAGCTCTTCTGCATTGTTGGGTCTGGCATATCGCATCTTCCTCTTCACAATACCCCATAGATTTTCTATGGGGTTAAGGTCAGGCGGGTTTGCTGGCCAATTAAGAACAGGGATACTATGGTTCTTAAACCAGGTACTGGTAGCTTTGGCACTGTGTGCAGGTGCCAAGTCCTGTTGGAAAAGGAAATCTGCATCTCCATAAAGTTGGTCAGCAGCAGGAAGCATGAAGTGCTCTAAAACTTCCTGGTATACGGCTGCATTGACCTTGGACCTCAGAAAACACAGTGGACCAACACCAGCAGATGACATGGCACCCCAAACCATCACTGACTGTGGAAACTTTACACTGGACCTCAAGCAACGTGGATTGTGTGCCTCTCCTCTCTTCCTCCAGACTCTGGGACCCTGATTTCCAAAGGAAATGCAAAATTTACTTTCATCACCAACAATCATTTTAGGACTGTTTTTGTCTTAGTGACTTAGGAGTCCTAAAATTAGGACTGACACGCCCATTATTTTTAAGAGTTTCTTAAGAGCTACTTTTAGTCTTAAGATGTTTTGTGAATATGGCCTCAGACTTCTTTGATTTGATTTTGAAATGTCTTTTTGACATTGATGAGCATTGTTAGACCACTGAGGCAGATCAGCCTAAAAATTTTACTTTTAAAACATTTTTTCATCCTAAAAACAAAGAGCAGATTGTAATGGGGTGCAGCAGATCAGCATTAAGAATATAAAATGGGGGGGGGGTCTTTGGTTATGGACCTGATTCAATGGTTTGCTCATCTGCCACAATAACGTAATAACTTTGAATTAGCTTAATTTTGAGACTTTTCTCAGCAATTTAATTATGATTTGATAAATGGCATGTGTAATTAATTTGATAGAAATGTATTTGATTTAATAGCTATTTCTTTTTAATTGTTGTTCTTTAAAAAGTAATTTAATGTGAATAGACTTTTTCCCTTAATCGTCATTAGAGGGCTTGTTGCTTTTGCTGCATACTGCTGCATTTGCTAGTTCCTACAGCCATGACACTTAAGTGCTGACCAATCACAGAGTGGCGTCATCATAATTGTGCTGAGAGAGGTGAAGTCAGGGTCGTAGGTATATATCAACCTGTTTCATCATCCTTTGTTTTGAATCACGCCCCTGTTCCTTTGTTTGATTACAGGCTAGTAAACAGCAGATGCATTAAAACAATTTCCAACAATAAACAATAGTGGGTAACAGAAAAGTCATATCATGAAAAATCTATTGTTGATCTAGATCTTCAGAAATAAGTTTCCTGTTCTGTAAAAATACTGTAACTTTCTAAAATCAAAGTTACTCCCCTGTCCAAAAAGATCATTTCAACTAAGCTCACAAATCAGAAATAACCACCACCATTTACACTCCAACTGTTTAACAACTTGTAAGTAATAAGTAGTAAGTAGTATAGTAACATTTTAAGTGTTGTTACTTGTGTCTCATGTGCATAGTGCATTTACATATGGGTTTAAAAGCACAACAGAAAAAAAGCCTGTTTAATTCTAAGGGTCAGAGAGAGCAAAATGACCTCAGGAAAAATAAAAACTGATAAAACAAGTGAATGTCTTGGCCCCTCTTGGAGCATGAGTACTGATTATCTCCCAAAAAACTAAAGGAAAAAAAATGATAAATGTGACATGCTACTCCTCTGTTAAACAAGATGCCACATGTTACGCCTCTTCCAAACATGATGTAACTACATGTAATGTCAATGTTACTAAGGAGGAAAGCCAAGGTTTTCTATTCACAGTTAAAAATTGTACTGCCACAAAATGTTAATATTTAATAATATATCTCTCTGATTTTTGTAAAAGCCATCTAAATGCCTGTAAAAATGGGAAATGCCTTGTGTGATAAAAACTCAACATGTTTTGCAGTAACACAATGTATTTTACTATAATTATGAATAATCATGTTAATCTCAGTATTCTGCTTACATGAATTAAAATATAATCACAGTAATACATTAATCACATTCTAAGAGTGAATGCAAATGTAATTTAGTGTTAATAGTGGAAAAATACAAGGTTTCTGCAAGGTTTCAATTTACATGGGCTTAAATCATGTATCTGCATTGAATCACATTCACAGCACATCAAATATATGACTGAATATTACGGAAAGCCATCTTGTATATTAACAAACACAACATGCTTACATATCAAGCAAATATCCGCTTTAGTGTGATAAAATTGAGTTATTACACAGGGTTTGACAAATGTTCAAATGAAACCTACATGACTACTACTGCCCTCACATTTCTTGCCTTTCATTTCTCTTTCATTCAGCCTGTCAGAGCTATTCAGGAGAAGAAATGTTTAAAATGGCCATCTGAAAATTACAAGTAAGATTTATTGACTACATCTTTGCTGCTCTTGTACAGTTTGGAAAAAAAATAATCACAGGGTTTAAAAAATTCCCATGAAAATGTCAAGGAACAATGACACAGACATGAATAAGGCAAACTGTGATCATTGCCATGGTTACAGGGGGTGGGTGTAAGAGATATGCTTTGCGCACTATTGTAGTTTTTGGTTTTGAGAGCAACAACTGTGAAGGTTTTAAAATGGTAATTGAAATGAGCATTAAAAAGAAAAAAAATGAAATTTGAAAATGAAACATCTGACTTTTATTCTTAATGCTGTTGAATGTGTAGCACGAGTTTGTGTTTTGATCTTGCTAAGCTGTTTATCTTTTCTTCGATACATTTTATTTTGAATTTTATTCCATGCATTCAATTTCACATAAACTTTTATGGAGCCTGTTATCGATTTCAAACTCATCTGTTAAGGATTGTAAATGCAGTCGTACACAAACATCATGTCTTCCTTTCAGCTGCTCATTTGCTTTGAGTGCAACAAGTTTAGCTAGTTTTCATCTTACAGCAGAGAAAGCTTTACATGATGTGATCACAGCTTCAATGATGGTGAAGATTAAAGATTTAGAAAGACGCATCCGAACATTACTGAAGTTTAATGAGATATGAGAAAAGGGCTGTGTGGGGTAAACTTTAACACTCGTGAGAAATTCCCAATCGCTACGATTCCTATTGAAATTACTGGATTTCATCCGTGAAAATTCGCCAAACAACAGCAAATACAGGCAGCAAAATATAGACAGTTAAAGGGTTAGTTCACACAAAAATGAAAATTATCCCATAATTTACTCACCCTCAAGCCATCCTATGACTTACTTATTTCAGCCAAACACAATCAGAGTTATATTAAAAAATATCCTGGCTCTTCCAAGCTTTATAATGGGAGTGAATAGTAACTGAGATTTTGAAGCCCAAAAAAGCGCATCCACCCATTGTAAAAGTAACCCATACGGCTCCAGAGTGTTAATAAAGGCCTTCTGAAGTGAAGCAATGCGTTTTTGTAAGAAAAATATCCATATTTATACCTTAATATACTAGAACGTTTCATTTTGCACTGAGCTGATAACAGAGCTCTTTGGAATGTAATACAAATGCGTCAGTCGTTGCCTTGGTAATGTGGTTTACTGTTGATATGAGATGTAAATAGCTAACGCGTTATGGAGTATGATCAGATATTTCTTTTTATATTTGTGTTTATGTCGGTAAAATAGCATGCTTAGCCAGCTACAGAAAAAACGATAGCGAGACAACAGACAAGTGACATAGCCAACCGTGCTGAGAATTACGGGCTGAAAAAACGGTTTGTAATCGTGCCGTGCCGTACCAGGCTTCCATTACTGGAACTGCTTACCGTTTTTAGAGCCATTCGGCCCAACGGTGGCAAAGCAGCTAAAGTAAAACTATTTACACCACAAACCTGTGTATGACAGTAAATTAAAAAAATAATAACAAATACCAGTTTGCAATATTAAGCAGCATAACGGACTGTTTTTGTACAGCTAAAAATAACTAGAAGTGGCTGACATGGTAAGCCTCGCACATCCAAGGTAAAGGCCCCTTCCCCTCTTATGTAAAAATAGCATTGATAGGACATGATGAGTGTGCAAAATACATAACAGCAATTAAAAAAAACACACGAATGCTAGACCCTATACTAAAGCTGCACGATTCTGGATAAGTTGAGAATTATAATTTTTTTCTTTCAAATAGAGATCAAGATTCTGAACAGACAAGAGACAACTAAACAAAATAACTTTCTGACAAAATGTTAATTGTTGCAGTCTGTTTAAAATGAATGAATTATTTAAAAAAATCTGGTTTGAATGACTGATTCAATGACTTACTCATAAATACTTCACTTGTTTTATTACTGAATGAATCAGCATTTTTTGAACAAATCTCTTGAATGAATGATTCAATGACATACATTTTTAAGTCACTTGTCACCACCTAGTGGCGTAATGATGTAATTGATACAATCGTAGTGCCAAGTTACTTTCCAAAGGATTTGCTCTATTTTTAATTGATTCCGTAGACATCAGGGTTTATATCCAAGCTATAAACTTTTATCCCAGTGCTTCTGTGATAATTTGAATATTTGTAACACAGAAATAAAGTTTACTGTGTGGTTGAAAAGACCACCTATACATACCTATACATGACAACAGCTTTCTCTGGGTCAGCAGCAGGGCCATCACAGATTTGAATGTTCTGCTGTGATTTTGGCAAAGGTTTAATATTATAGACATAGCTGAATCGTTGTCGCGATTAAAAAAATGTGATCTTTTAACGATTAATTGTGCAGCTCTATACCAGCTAGACTTAAATTATCCTAAACAATCATGTTTTCAGAATATAGCAACCTCCATAAACAAGGTTCAGTTGGTTCAAAACCCCAGCTAGAGTTACCAGAGTCCAAAAATCAAGACCAAATCAACCCTATTTTATCCGACACTGACTGAATTTTTTTATTGATTATAAAATACTGCTACAACTTTTATATAAAACTAAAAGTGACTCAAAGTACTCTAAAAATCTCAGGATTCTCAAATTCTAGACTATAAAAAGAAAGTGTTAAAGCAGAGTCATTACAGAAAGCTTTGAATGGAAATCACTGTTGCTCTGCACTGTTAGACTGTTACTGTAGGACACCCATTGTGAGGTTCTCTAGCTCCTGTGCTAGATCCAGCTTCATATCCCACCTCATCTGCGCTGCTGAGCCATGCCTATGCAAGATATAGTCTTTACCAGACACTGAGGAACACTTCACTGACTGCTGACTTGAATTTATTTTTGCTATCAAAAGTTTGTTTTCATTTTGTTTTCATTTTCAAAATCTATGCTCCTGTTTCCTTAAGAGAAAATAAATCCAGAAATGTATAAACTTGTCAAAATGGTTAAACACTTTACAAGTTTCAGACCGAATATTTTCGAAACAATTAATAAAACTTTGAAAAAGAGAAAATCATGTGTTATAATTTTTGCATTCTTAGTCTATTGGTAAAAAAGCAGCAGTCTATACTATTTCAGTGTTAGGGAGTAACCAAATAACAGTAGTGACTAAGTAGCATAACACTTAGCATAGCTGTGTTCAAAATAGTGTAGCATACAGTAACAAAGCTACTTTTTTCCATTCAGTGTCATTGCAATGTGACAAAATTACAGCTTTTTTTCAAATATTCTATAGCAACAATCAATTAATTAATTAATGTCCTCTTTATCCCTCTGTCATATTTAGCATTGGAATACCGGAGTCATTTGACTGATTTGGTTCATTCAGGCAGTTTAAGCAAAAGAACTGGTCCAAACAAGAAATACAATTGTTTTCCCTGCACAAAAAAAAAAAAAAAAAAAAAAAACTTCGCAGAATTTTGGAAACTAGTTAATAGTGCTGTTTGTCAATATATTTTTGACTAATGTATAAAAATTTAAATGTTTTTATACTTGTATTAGTCATATATCATTATTAGTTTTTCTATTTCACTAATTATTAATGCATCTTCAGTACCGATCAAAAGTTTGGAGTCGGTAAGATTCATGTTTTTGAAAAGGAGTCTCTTATGCTCACTAAGGCTGAGCATAAGGATTTATTTGATCAAAAATACAGTTAAAACGATATTTTAAATTATTATTACAAATTAAAACAATTTTCTGTTTTAATATATTTTAAATTGTAATTTATTCCAGTAATGGCAAAGCAACATTTTCAGCATCATTACTCCAGTCTTCAGTGTCACATGATCTTTCAAAAATCATTCTAATATGCTGATTTGGTGCTCACGAAACATTTATTATCATCACAGTTGTAAATGGCTGTGCCGCTTAATATTTTTGCTGCGTAAACAGCGATTCAGTATCTTTGATTAATAGAAAGTTCAAAAGAACAGTATTTATTTAAAAATTTTTTGCAACAATGCAAAAGTCTCTACTGTCACTTTTGATAAAGTATTAATTTCTTTAAAAAAAAAATCATACTGACTCCAAACTTTTGAATGACAGTGTACATTTGAAATATAATTCAAAAAGTTATAAAACAGATAAATACTTCTCTGATTGTAAAAATAATAGGCAGACTGCCCACACTTAAATAGCACCAATGTAATTCAAAAAGCATCAGAAATGTCTTGACTGTAGCATAACTACTTTCAATTAGGAATGTAGCTTGGAAGTAGCCTCCTCAACACTGTAGTATTTATTCCATGATGTGTGAATGAAGAAGTTAACCAGATCTCTCTGCATTGTCTCTTTCTGCACTCCTTCCTACAGTGAGTTGGACATTCCTCTGACTGAGAAAAAGAAAGGAAGAGGGGGCTGGGGAGAGGCCAGCCGTACCAACCCTGCAGGCATGGCACTGGTCCAAACCCTACACTGCTTAAGTGTGAACCCGGGGGAGGCTGCTGGGGGTGCAGAAACCCACAATTCCAGCCTACCCTTCACGTGCCAAAGCTATCTCACAAATATGATTACATATTGCCTCTTCCAACCACCATTATGGATTACATTAGATCTTAAATGGTCCAAATGCACACCACACTTGAAACGTACTGAAACACACATACATGTGAACACACAAATTCAGGGCTCTTTAGCGTCCCCCTGCTGTGCCCCTCCCCTTCAAAGGTAGAGGGGATTCACATGAACCAAAAATGCTGATCCTTCACAAAAGCACTGGGCAGAGGGAAAGGTCATCCACAACAGGCCGGGAAAATGCATGCCATCCTGGCTTTCCCTCTAATACCTTAAAACCCCTTCACATTCCAGCCTAACCTACCTTTCCTCTAATGTACAGATTCTTCTGTGTGAGATTGCCGGCTCTCTGGACATCAGCCAATAGGAGCACGGGATGCGTGTTATCAGTGCCCTTCAGGCGATGCCACTTTGAGGAGTGTGTGACCGAGCGCTTGGGATGACGGGCTAAGCCGTTAACCACACCTTTGACCACGGGCGCTCCCCACAAGTCAACGGTACAGGCGAGATGGCTGATAATGTTTTCACAGGGAAAATCTAAACACAAAACACAACAAAAGACCATGTTTAGAGAGTATTCAAACATGTCACAGCTTTTGGCCTATCACTGCCCTCAAGGATATCTGGTACTAACAATATACATACATACAAAAAATACACACATATATACATATATGTATGTATGTGTGTGTGTGTGTGTGTGTGTGTGTGTGTGTGTGTGTGTGTGTGTGCTGAGCAGTTGGTTTGGCTTAAAGTTTATTCCAGATGTCTCACAATTTGTCAAGTTCTTGAAGCCAAACCAATTGCTCAGCAAACCAAACTCACATTTAAAACATTAAGACATAAGACATAAACATAACAACATTACACAAATCAACACTCATGAGGGCCATGCTAAAATGAGATGTGATATCTATAATCAAATCTACAACAAAAATGCTGTAAGGATATGCAAAGTCCATGCTATGGATGTATAAAAAGGCATACAAATAAACTAAGAAAATTACAAATTAGCATATGCAAAGTGCATGCAAATCCAAAAGCCAAAGCCTACTGTGGTAAAGTGGTGCTGTCAAGTGTTAATACTATTGATGCATATTGAATGATTACCGAATATAGCCTACTATAATATTAACATGCTACTCTACGTTATGTCCAAAAACACGCTAACGCTACGGTCGTTTTGATACTTTAAATGCTTTCGTGTACTGTTAGTGATAGCATTTGTTCTGCTTACCTGTAGCACAGAGTCGCTCATGCTGCACATGCACCTGTGTTGAACTTGATAAAGATCTCCATATGGCAAAAAAAATAATCCATTATTTTTGTTCTTTGGGCCTTAAAATGTCTCATTTCTGTTTTATGTAATGAAAAGCCACTCGACAATGCTGCACATGAGTGTGCTGTCTGAATGATTTATAAAATGAATTGCGAACCGTTTCAGACTACTTATGCTACTCATTTTGAACGATTCCTTAAAAAACAAACTCAAAAGAGCGATTCATTAGCGAAACTTCATTGCTAGTTCGAGTTCTACAATTCCAACGGAATATATAAGATACACGACATATAAGATACACGATATAAAACCTTATGCTCCAAAGAAACAAGCGCGTAGCCATCTTTAGAATTTTCTGTTTGAACTTCCGTTTTTGTGGTAGCTCTGTATATTACTATGGCATCACTGTAGAGGAGTAATTAGCTGCTTAAGTGGATTTACTTATTGTAGAGTTAATGAAAGTTATCATGGGCATCGTAATGTTTGAAGTGGATGTCATATCAAATGTCAGTAGACCGGGAAATTTTTAAAACGTAATTTCATAAACGTTGATTTATAAATCCGTAAGATCTTACCTTCTTGCTGTGGAAATATAAACCGGGAGACAGAACGAGTGCAGCGCTGAAAAGGGGTGGAGCTACATAAGGTCTGCTGCCATGCTTTCACGCCATGTTGTAAACACATGACGTTCTATTCGGAGCGGTTCACGTCCTCGGAACAGTGTATTTCTAAACAACCAGCAGGAAATATGGGACACAATGCGTGATTGGTGCAATATAGTCAGAAAAAAAATGTTTCTAGGGTTGTATGCACTTATATCACGAGTCATGCGAAAACATGTACCTAAGTTGGAATGATAAACCGCTTCCCTCCAAAATGTGGCGCGCTATAGGCGGTGCCTAGGCCAGGCCTACATGTGCTTGGTCAGTTCTTATTGTGAATAATATGTAAATGTTTTATTTTAAGGACATTTCTGTTCACCTTTAGATAACAACTTTGATGGTAGCCACTTGGTGTGCTCATGTCGAAATCTTTTATTTTTGGTTTTAGCCCTGTAAAAATATACAGATGTAAAATAGAGGAATGCAAGTTTATCCCGCCCTCCAGCTCAGATCCCACCCAGAGAAAAGACTTTACAAACGTGTGTTAATAATCTCTGCAGAAACAACATTTCACATCATGTGTGAAAGCCGCATCGTCTCAGGCTGGGGCTTTGGAAAAATAAATCAATAAAAAAACAAAATAAAGTAGGAAGAGAGGGTAGAGAATGAGAAAGTGGGAAAGAGAGAGGTGTAGAAGAAAGAGAGAAAATGGACGGACTGCTGTTCTACAAATATTTGGAGATGTGGTGCTGTTTTCATTGCTGACATCAACATAAATTTGTGCAACGGGGCCCAAGATGCTCAGCAGGTGTCAATTTCTGTGAAAGGAGTAGAAAGAGAAGTAGAAGATGGTAAGAGAGGTTATGAGGGTGGGAATGGAATGAGAGAGGTGGAAGACAATGACCTTTGCCCCTTTGAACTGTGGTTTTGCTCCCTCAGAGAAGTATAGGTCATCTGCTCTCAACCCTCGGCCTTACCACCTCACACCGCAGTGCCTTCCTTCTGTAGCCATCTCATCTGCCAAACCTACAAACTCCACTTCAAACCACAGTTCTGACCACAGCGCACACACACACAGGCAGAAAGAAAAAGGAAAACACATACACACACACACAAACTCCACAGGAGGCAGAGGTTCTCTTTCTAAGAGGCTTTAGCAACACATTCACATTGCAAAAAAAAAAAAAAAAAAAACATTATTAATGGCATCAAGTGCAGTGTTTATTTCTTTACCTGGTGAATAGACATGGCACTTATTAATTTTCTCAGAAACAATTAAATATTCAAATTTATTTAACTGTATTCTTTTTATTGATGTCTTTTATTAATTTCTTTTATTAATTGTTCATCTTTATGAATCTTATCCTATCTTTTCTTTATGAAGTCTAGATCCCTTTATGCCTTATGCTACATGATTATTCTTTTACGTTATTAATTTCTTGAATCATTGATATGTTTGATTATTTCCAAATGTAAGATTATTTGTGTCTCTTCTGTGCTGTAAAATCAGGTGTATTTTGCATCAGAATTGATTACGTGCATGTACCTTGGTATCAAAATATGTCTGTTTCCATCTTTAAAGAAATGAGATAATGCAAGATCTGCAATATTCTCTTAAAGGGATAGTTCACCAAAATGAAAATTATCCCATGATTTACTCACCCTCAAGCCATGCTAGGTCGAAGAGTAATTAGCTGCTGAAGTGGATTTACTTATTGTAGAGTTAACGAAAGTTATCATGAGCATTGTAATGTTTGAAGTGGATGTCATAACAAATGTCAATAGACTGGGAAGATTTTAAAAGGAGCAGTTCATTCATAAATCCGTAAGATATTACCTTCATGCTGTGGAAATATAAACCAGAAGAAAGAACACAATGAGCGCAGCGCTGAAAAATGTGCCCAGCCCTGTTTGTTTGAACCGCGAGAGGCGTCTACTCTCACTGACTCCTACGTCATATGCCGGGTCAGAGGTTACGCTTCCGCCGTAAGTCGACTTGTGTACAGATGTTTGCCGGAAGATGGTTATTAGTAGTTTATAGTAGTTTATAAAGATTTAAATATGGATATTTTTCTTACAAAAACCCATTGCTTCGCTTCAGAAGACCTTTATTAACGCCCTGGAGCCGTGTGGAATACTTTTATGATGGATGCACTTTTTTGGGCTTAAAAATCATGAGTGCCATTCATTATAAAGCTTGGAAGAGCCAGGATATTTTTTAATATAACTCCAATTGTGTTCGTCTTAAAAAAGATAGGCTTGCTTGAGGGTGAGTAAATCATGGGATAATTTTCATTTTTGGGTGAACTATCCCTTTAAAGGTCTTAAAGGTGTTAAAACCACAATTGTTTATTAAAGGGATAGTTTACCCAAAAAAGAAAATTCTGGGGCACCACTGACTTCCATAGTATGGAAAAAAAAAAATACAATGGAAGTCAATGGTGTCCCACAACTGTTTGGTTAAAATCATTCTTCAAAATATCTTCCTTTGTGTTCAGCAGAACAAAGAAATTTATACAGGTTTGAAACAAGTTGAGGGTGAGTAAATGATGACAGAATTTTCATTTTTTGGTGAACTATCCCTTTAAGTTATTCTGTGTGCTATACAAGTACCATGGTGACCTAAAAGACCTGCTAGGATACATTTTGTCTTGAATGCATCATTAAATGGTTGCAAGAGAAGTACCAAGAGCTTCAATAGGTACTTTCCCTAGTCTCTTCCTATAGGCACAGCATATAAAATGTTTAGTAGAAGGCTTGGGGCTTCTTCTTCTGCTTCTTCTCTTCTACAAATATCTTCTGACTTCTTTCTAGCCTTTCTTTCTCTGATCTTCACAAAATTCATCTTTTAGATACAATACTATTAATAGATATTAATAGAAGTTTCAAAAGAACAGCATTTATTTGAAAGAAATTTTTGTAACAATGAAAAATTCTTTACTGTCACTTTTGATCAATGTAATGCATCCTAGCTGAATAAAAAATATTAAAGGGATAGTTCACCCAAAAATGAAAATTATTCCATGATTTACTCACCCTCAAGCCATCCTAGGTGTATATGACTATCTTCTTTCGGACAAACTCAATCCAAGATATTTTTTAAAAATATCCTTAGTCCTCCAAGGTTTATAATGGTTGTGAATGGTAGGCCAAATTCTGAAGACAGAAAAAATGCATCCATCCATAAAAAAATGAATCCATACGACTCCAGAGGGTTAATAAAGGCCATTTGAAGCGAAGAGATGTGTTTTTGTAAGAAAAATATCCATATTTAAAGCTTTATATATTCAAACAACTAGCTTCCGGCGAACGACCGCACACAGAATGCACAATATATAACGATATATACTATACTTTATACAGAAAAATGATGGCATAGGTGTCATGAAATAAACTTGTTTTGACATTCCATAACGTTCTCTTAATGTAACATCACAGAGCTGACAGCAGTTTCCTGCTGCCATAAACTAAGATTAGATTTAATAATAGAATATCACCCACAAGTTTGAGTATCGACCAGTATCGATCAACTCAGGCTTACGATGCTTTTGGGAAACACAGCCATGACCTGTTGATTCATTGCTTCTAACATTGCTTCCACACACATTATTTATTCAGCCATCTTGTCCAAGTCCCTGGACACTTCCTGGGTCAGGACTTCCTGGGCAGCAGCGCTGAGTCAGCAGCCAATCAGACAGCCCCACTGGGGCTTGCCGTGTCCAGAGGTATGCTTCCTGTTTTTGTCAGAGCTTGTCAGGAGCCACCTGGCCAGTGCCGACCAAAGAGGGTCAGTTTGCTCAGGGGTCCGTCCCTGAAGGGAGTTCAGGGGGTCAGGGAGCGGGTAAAAGTGACCCAGAATGACACACAGCGTAGCTGTAATGCCACACATGAAGCGTGACCTGTTTGCTACAGCATAGCGAAGGCAGCGAGGCTTAATCCAGTTAGTTCCAACAATTTGTGGGTCACTTATACAATGACAATTGATATACACAATTGAGGCTGACTGGATCTTTAGTATACCATGTACATGCACAAAAAAATCAGGCCTCCATTCACAGCTGCATCAGTTAATTACTCACAAAGCCACAATTTCACCACATAAAAGATCATTGTGCAAAAGTGCAGGAGCAACAGTGCAGTAAATAACACAGCAATTAGCACAGGTTGCGGCAGCGATTAATAACTGTCCTGGCTCTGGGTCACGCCTGCTCCTCTGTGCAAGCGCAGAATGGAGGTTCAGGTTCCTGCTGCCCACAGCAGTCTGGACCTTTCCACTTCACCTCCTCCTAAAAGATGCCCCACAATGGCCTCCGGCTCTAATGAGTTGGCTTTTTGCGTGGACACTAGCACGGCGAACAGGTGCGACTGGGACTGGAGCCGTGGGGAGAATGGGAAGAGGTCTCTGTTTGTCTCTCCAGTGTCTGCCAGATAAACAGACTGACCAGCAGAGCAACCTTAAATTCTTTCAGGGAATAGGTGAAAGACTCTACAGCTGGAGGGCTTGAATGGACCCTGCCACACTTCACCAAACTCTCTAATGAGCAAAAGCTTGGCACAGGCTATTCGAAAGGACAAAACAAAAAGCCACTGTGGAGCTAAAATGAGAAAGAAAGAAAGACATACCACACGGGTCATTATAGGGACATTCTGAAGGATGAAGTGAAGACATTGGGATGGGTAGTTCAGGATGTATGGATGCCAACAAGGCTTGTCGTAATTAAAAAGCTTTTTGAGAGATTTTCTGGGAGAAAAGACCGTTCCTGCTCACTCAACCACCTTGTGTGTCTGAACCGAAGTCAAGAGACAATGGACATCAGTGAATAGATATGGTGCTTATTTTCAGTGAACTCTAATGCAATTTAGATGAGTGTGTGTTTGGAGTAGCAGACATGGCAGGGTGGTCATTGTGTCTCTTTAGTAATAGTGGGTGGCAGAAGCTTTAAAATAATGCAATTAAACAGTGACCTCTTGGATGCGCTAACACACCAATCTGGGTAGGCCTTGTCAATCAAGTATGACAAGAGGGTCTTCATTGTTGTATTCTGAGTTTTAAATGTAATGCTTGAGCCAAAAAATGAAACTTTTGCTGTGATTTATTCCCCTTAACGTCGTTCAAACCCATCTGACTTCCTTCTTCCATGGAATACAAACTCCTACTACTCATGCACTATATTCCATGTCTTCTTCCACGTGGCTAAATAAATAAATAAATAAACAATATATTTACACTATCGTTCAAAGTTTTGGGGTCAGTAAAATTTTGTAATTTTTTGAAAGAAGTCTCTTCTGCTCACCAATGCAGCATTTATGTAATCAAAAATACAGTAAAAAAGTAATATTGTGAAATATTTTTACAATTTAAAATAACTGTTTTCTATTTTAAAATGTAATTTATTCTTGTGATCACAGAACTGTATTTTCAGCATTATTACTCCAGTCTTAAGTGTCACATTATCCTTTAGAAATCATTCTAATATGCTGATTTGGTGCTCAAGTAACCTTTCTTCTCCTTATGTAAAAAAAACAAAAAACAAAAAAACAATTGTGCTGCTTAATATTTTTGTGGAAACCGTGATACATTTTGTCCACATTTATTTAAAATGGACTTTTTTAAAAAAAAATCTTACTGACCCCAAACATTGTAATGTTATTATGTAATCAAACATATATATATAACCATGCAAAAAATATTTTGCTAATATAAATATATTGAGAATTTTAATATATATATATATATATATATATATATATATATATATATAGATATATATAGATATATATATATATATTTGAGAATTTTAATTACATATCCTTTTATATCATATTAAAAATACATTGTAATTTTTTTCCAAGACTGAACATATATTTTCTTGCACCTTGAAATACATTTTGTAATATATTTTGACATTTTACATTTTAAACAAAATATATTTTCACTTTGAAAGCTGCACTGTTTCAGTTGTACAATATGCCAAAATAACAGTCAGTCAGTAAAACACATTCTTTTTTAATGCTTTATTTTGCTAAACTACCATGACCGCTGTCATATTAAACAAGTATATATTTTTTGTCCGATGTTGCAGATGGAACTATTTCTCTCCACTTCACAAAGACCTCCAAAGCGGCTATGAAGACAGTGCATTAGCATTATGCTAACATAGCCCAGGATTAAGGAACATGAAAGGCAGTAAAGCCTTGGTAAGATGGTCTTCAGCAGTTGGCAGCTAGAGAAATCGATGTCATTAAGACAAGCAAGGCAAGTTGAGTCACTCTGGGCCACACAGAAAGAGAACCTCCTTTTCTTAAAACACATTGCACTGGCATAGAAGAAATTCCATAAAAATACATCCAAAAACTGTCTAGTTCAGCTTCTGATGAATCAAAGTCATATATGCACAATTACAGTTTAGGAGGAAAAATGAGTAAACTTTTCACAGCGATTGGCTGCCATTCAGTGCTTTTCGCTTGTCAAATTGGCATTTCTTAATTTTTTGACATTCTCAGTGCTTACTCCACTCCCGTCAATCCCACAATCCTGTGTGGGATATTTCTGCTCAGCTTCTATATAGGAAAAGAATTGAAAATACTTTTTTTTTTTAAATTGCATTTTATTTAACTGAATGCTATTTTCGAAAGCGATGTCAAAGTGTCTTGAGCTCACACTTATCTTTGCAAAAAAAAACAAAAAAAAAAAACAGATGAGTGTGTTTTCTGACACAGCTGCATGGCCTGGCTGCAATATTGAGACAAGTGCACGGCATATGAATGTGGATCACCCACTGACACGCCTACAGCACCAAACATTCCTGCACCTTCCTGCCCGTCTAAACAAAATAAATCAATCATGTTAAAAACCCACACAGAAACAAGCCATGTCAACACTAGGCCTGATATAAGATGGATCGTAATTTTTAAGTAGATTTTCATGTTACATCCTTGGCCATTACAACAGAACACAAATACAGTGGTGAGCTTTGATCACAGCATGGTGAAAAATTTATGAAGAACAAGATGGCTGAGGGAGACCAGATCGAGGTATCAGTAGGCAGGACAGAAGGTTCTTTGGATGTGTGCAAAAATGTGCCGTCACACTTGTCTGCTGCCAAGGGAGAGACGAAGGGCTCCCAAAAAACCTTCAAATCACAAGCTGTAGGAACAAGACACATTTAAAAAAAATTAAATACCTTAATACAATCTGGATGTTAGAAACCTGGCTCACTTTATATCTAAAACAACTCCATGTGGAGATCATCTGAGAATGTTTAGTGTTTATAGGTTTTTGCAATTCAGTAAATTCATGTTCGTTCCATTTGTTGTTAAAGGGTTAGTTCACCCAAAAATGAATTTCTGTAATTAATTACTCACCCTCATGTCATTCCAAGACCTTCGTTCATCTTCAGAACATAAATTAGGATATTTTTGATGAAATCCAAGAGGTTTTTCTATCCCCCATAAAAAGCAATATAACAACCTTATTCAAGGTCTAGAAAAGTAGTAAAGACATAACAACTTGACTGCAGTGGTTCAACCTTAATGTTATGAAGCGACAAGAATACTTTTTGTGTGCAAAATCAAAACAAAAATAATAATTTTATTCAAAAATTTATTCTCTCCCCTATCATTCTCCTATGCTGTTGATATTGTATAGACAGTCAAGGGCACAAAAAGTATTCTCGTCACTTCATAACATTAAAGGAGTAGTTCACTTTAAAATGAAAATTACCCCAAGCTTTACTCACCCTCTAGCCATCCTAGGTGTATATGACTTTCTTCTTTCTGATGAACACAAGGGGTTAGTTCACCCAAAAATGAAAATTCTGTCATTAATTACTCACCCTAATGTTGTTCCACACCTGTAAGACCTTTGTTCATCTTCAGAACACAAATTAAGATATTTTTGATGAAATCTGATGGCTCAGTGAGGCCTCCATTGCCAGCAATATAATTAACATTTTCAGATGCCCAGAAATCCACTAAAGACATATTTAAAACAGTTTATGTGACTACAGTGGTTCAACCTTAATGTTATGAATCGACAATAATACTTTTTGTGTGCCAAAAAAACAAACAAACGGAGTGTGTATCAAACTGCCACAGTCACATGATTTCAGTAAACAAGGCTTCATTAAGTCATAAATGTTTCGAAATTTCAATGGTTCACCACTGGGGGTTGTGACTTTTGCAGTTTAAAACGCTCTCCGAACCACTGATTCGAAATATAACTCCAATTGTGTTCATCAGAAAGAAGAAAGTCATATACACCGAGGATGGTTTGAGAGTGAGTAAAGTTTGGGGTAATTTTCATTTTAAAGTGAACTAATCCTTTAAGGTTAACTAATCCTTTAACTGTAGTCACGTTGACTGTTTTAACAATGTTTTTACTACTTTCTGGACCTTGAATGTATATATATATATATATATATATGTATTGTATATTGTATATTTGTATTCCATTATATATGTATATGTATGTATGTATGTATGTATGTATTGTCAAAAAAGTGCAATCTCACTGATGTGTCCTTAAAAATTATAGTTATTTCATTGCCACAAAAACATTTTTTTTACATCACCTATTTTTCGCTTCCTTTTTTTCTATAATATGGGTGGCAGTAGGCACAAATTGTGTGTTTAAAATGAGTATTAGCAATGGAAGTGTTGCATATACTACTTGCATACATTAAAGTTTGGGTTTTAGGTCAGACAAAAAACAAAAAAAAAGGTTATTGGAGATTCTGAGTTGATGAGCAGCCCTCTTGCATTCAGTTCCACTTGGTTCCACACAGATAAGACAGGAATTTTAACACACTCAAGCGTGGGCTAATTAAAACCCCACACTCTGTGTTGCCAGAACAGGAATCAATATGCTTATTTAATTAATCTATACATCACACAAGCACACACAAGATCAGCCCCAAAACAGCTCACTTGGCTAAAGAAAAAACAGAAACAGAAAAAAGACAAATATACTTGGTTCTCCATTTGTGCTTGACGATAAACATTGAATGTTTGAAAGTGCTAAAAGTTTGTTCCTTGAGGGCTTACAAAGTCAACTGCATATAGAAACACATGTATACTGTGCACACTATATCACAAACATGGGCCCTTTTCAGTAATTGAATCGAGTTCAATGGCATTAACAAAAGAATCTCATTATCTAGACTTCTCCAAATGCTCTGCCCTCTGGAACTCTTTCACACTTTCAGGCTGCTCAGAAAACTCGGCTCCGTAAAGCAGGTCCCAGGCCCGTGAGAAGTGCTAATTTGTAAACGTGCCTGTGAAAGAGAACAGAAGGTTATTAATAATTCCCTTGACCTTGTTTGAATCAGATATCACAATGAAGGGTTATGTTCAATAATTGATTTACTCAGGCTCAGTTGTCTCTTTAAGAATGATGATTTCTAAACATGCTGACACTTTTGCTCTAGTCGAATGAAACCGTCTTATTAAGGGGAGCTGGCAAAAACTGGTTGAGATTTAAAACCGAATGTGGGCTTACTTTTCTTGAGGCCTGGATTTTATATTCAAATGCGCAGTTTCTGGCAAATTGCACTGAAAGCCCTGAAGGAGTCTTGAGGGGGTGTTCTAAATTTCGTGTCATTTAAAATGCAAACGGTTTCAGTTATATATAAAACATAGAAAACATCCCAAGCTGATGTGCTAATGAACTTTAGACAAAACTGCAGCAATGATTTAGAGTGTATCTCTTTATCTGTCTCAAAGAGTGCATTTGCAAATGATGAGATCATTTTTTTTTTATTATTATTATTATTTAAAAAGCAATTTGTAGATACAATCACACCTCTTCTATGATGAGCATGTTTTTTTTATTTATTTTTTTTATTACTGAATAAAATACATTTTGATACTTGAGAGGGGAATGGTAAAAGGCAAAAAGTGTCAAGATAATATACCAGAAGTCCTGAAGTCCTTATAATTAAAAAAAAAAAAATCCCATTAAAAGAAGGAAATTCTTGAAAAGAAAACCATTCAAATAGTTCACCCAAAAATGGAAGATATTTGGAAATCAAGGAAGATATTTGGAAGAATGTCAGTAACCAAACAGATCTCACCCCCCATTGCTACCATAGTATTTATTTTTCCTACTATGTTAGTAAATGGGGGGCGAGATCTGTTTGGTTACTGACATTCTTCCAAATATCTTCCTTGATTTCCAAATATCTTCCTTTGTGTTCAGCAGAAGAAAGAAAAACATACAGGTTTGGAACAACAGGTTTGGAACAACTTGAGGGTGAGTAAATGGGGGTGAGTAAATGATGACAGAATTATCATGACAGAATTTTCATTTTTGGGTGAACTATGCCTTTAAGCAGTTTGGGGGGAAATTAAAATGGTAAATATTATTATACATATTCAAATATGGTGAGTTTAGGTGTACAATGTCATGCAGACTCGCCAAAAAAACATTAATATTTATGAATTTTAATAAAAAATACTTTATCTTGAAAATTATAACTTACTAAGCTCAGTCACATATATTTGAAAATATTTTTTAAAATGTATACTTGGTTACATCACATTAAATTAAAACTTTACTTGAAAAAGTTTTCTCAGAAGTACAAAACAAATACGAAAAAAGCACATTTGTAAACGTTTTAAATAATATTTTTTTCATTCCTTTAAAAACGTTTTTCTTGCACAAAAATACATTATATAACACTTAATTGTAGCATTTACTCTCCCTTTCGAGTGCCATGTGCAAAGCATGCTGGGAAATAGAAATCCCAGCCCAGATTCAGTTAAACTTAAGTTCATCTAAATTAAAAGAAATAAGGTCATAAAGCTCAAAACAATGAAACAGTTCAGTTTACTTAAAATATATCAGGTCTGTGAACATGAAGAAAAAGTGCTAAATACTCATAATAGTTAATTTGACTGAATTAATTTGTTTGTTTTAAGTCTGTCCAACTCAAACCAGTTAATTATTTTGAGCGTTAGGGTTTAAAGTGTATATATCATTGACCATCCTACACCGGTTTTGACCTCAAACGAAGATCTCGACCACATCTTTTCTCTCTCCTCAGCTGTGACTACAGTTCACTCCCCTTTCACTTTATCAATTCAGTCTTACCCTCTGTTATCTAACCCTCGTTTCTTTTATTTCTCCTTTTGTTTTTGGCCTCAAAATCCAATTAGGCCCCATCTGAAACACCAGCAGTGTGGGAACTTTATCCATTCATGAGGGTAGATAACCAAACTAATTAAGCCTAGGTTCCTCTCTGAAGCTCGCTTGAATGTGCAAATTAAAAATGCAGACACAGCCTAGATTGGATTAGATAGATAGGGCATGTAAATAGGGGGAGGACTTTATCTTTAAATGCCACTAAATTGTTTTCTGCTCCCTCTCTCGGCACCCGGTTTTTACACCTCCCGCTCACAGACACTTTTAATGACGCCACGGTGCAGGGAGGGAGGGGAGAGAGGGCAGAAACAGTGAGAGATCTAGAAAGCGGGGCCATCTGGGCACACTGGCTGGGTGTTAGTAGTGCCAAACAGGAGTGAATGAAGGTTGGGGTGATTTTCAGCAACATGTGAAGAAACGCTGGCTGTTTGCTCTAATGGCCTCCTCTCCAGCAGAGTAAACACAAACACTAAGCCTGCTGAGTCCTGTTTACTCCAGTTAGCTGCCCTCTCTAGCCCACAGGACCACCCTGTGCTCCCTAACACACCCACACGCTGCAGCCAGGCCCAAATAAGCTTCCTCTTGGGGCTTATGGTGCGTACAATCAATGGACGGGGGACTGGACGGAATGCTTCTGTTTGAGAGAATGAAAGGGTGATTAGGAGAAGATCCAACATTGTCGGGCACAATGTGTTCATCAGTCAGTATGTTAACATGCCCTGAACAACATGACACAATGCATCATTTAATATTTGAAGGATTAAATACGTGTCAGGCATTACCTCCAATCCACCAATTTTAGTATGATTAACAGTGTATACATTACCATTCAAAAGTTTGAGGTTGGTAAGATTTTGTTTTTAAAAGATGTCTCTTATGCTTACCAAGGCTGTATTTATTTGAGCAAACATACAGCAAAAACAGTAATTAATATTATAAATTTAAAATAACAGTTTTCTATTTTAATATACTTTCAAATGTAATTTATTCAACCCGATTATTACGATAATTCATACATATTTTTTAAGAGGTGGCTTATTCGTATGACCTTTTTTTGCTAAATCGTACGTTTTTTTACGAGTTGCCCAATTCGTATGAATTCGTACGAATGACCTACACCTGACCCCACCCCTAAACCTACCTGTCACTGGGGTCTAGACAAATCATACAAAATCGTATGACTGAGGTCGTAAGAATTAGCCACCCCATAAAATACGTACGAATTGGTCATTAGATAGCACTGAAATACGTATGAATTGGTTGTGAGATGGCATTGAATTTATTCATGTGATGGAAAAGCTGAATTTTCAGTAGCTATTAGTCCAGTCTTCAGTGTCACATGATCCTTCAGAAATCATTCTAATATGCTGATTTGGTGTTCAAGAAACATTTCTCATTATTGTCAATGATAAAAATAGTTGTGCTGCTTAATATTTTTGTGGAAACCATGATAATTTTCAGGATTCTTTGATTAATAGGAAGTTCAAAAGAACATTTATTTGAATAGAAATCTTTTTTAAGATTACAAATGTCTTTACTGTTACTTTTGATCAATTTAATGCATCCTTCCTAAAAAAAAAAAAAAAAATCACCCTGAACCTAGACAATCACAATAAAGGGTTAATTCACCCAAAAATGAAATTTCTGTCATTAAGTACTCACCCTCATGTCATCCCAAACTCGTAAAACCTTTGTTTGTCTTTGGAACACAAATTAAGATATTTTTGAAATCCGAGGTTATCTGATCCATACATAGGCAGCAACGACACTGCACATTTTGAGGTCCAGAAATGTAATAAAGACATCATTAAAACCAGCAACGTGACTGCAGTGGTTCAACCTTAATATTATGAAGCGATAAGAATACTTTTTGTGTGCAAAAACAAAACAAAAATAACTTTATTTAACAAATTCGTCTGTCCCCTGTCATACTGCTACTCTATTTTCATTGCAGAGTTGTTATTTTTGTTTTGTTTTTGCGCACAAAAAGTATTCTCGTCGCTTCATAATATTAAGGTTGAACCACTGTAGTCACGTTGCCAGTTTTAATGATGTCTTTAGTACCTTTCTGGACCTCAAAAGGTGCAATGTCGTTGCTGCCTATGTGTGGATCAGATACCATCAGATTTCATCAAAAATATCTTAATGTGTGTTCCGAAGACAAACAAAGGTCTTACAGGTTTGGGATGACATGAGGGTGAGTACTTAATGATAGAAATTTCATTTTTGGGTGAACTAACCCTTTAACTAAGTC
This sequence comes from Ctenopharyngodon idella, assembly GCF_019924925.1. Classification (NCBI taxonomy): domain Eukaryota; kingdom Metazoa; phylum Chordata; class Actinopteri; order Cypriniformes; family Xenocyprididae; genus Ctenopharyngodon; species Ctenopharyngodon idella. Next base: position 19,338,696 of record NC_067228.1, read on the forward strand.
TATTAGTCCAGCTTCACAAAAATTAGACTAGCACAACTTGCAAAAAACAAATTTAAAAAGACAAATTATTAATTTAGCCTGACTGAAACCTTTTAAAGTGCATGTAAAAATTCTGAATGTGAACAGACACACAGAACAAAGTGTGAAGTCAAACTGTGAAAATGATAATGTGAGCTTTATAACTTTTTAAAATCTTTAGAACTACATTATGTTCTTGTTTTTCAGCCCTGTTTGCAACGGAAGTCTGGGAAAATTCTAATTAATGGCTTTAGAAATTTCCCTTTCACACAATCACAACACATACTGAAAGCAAGCCTACCAGCAGAGAGCAACTTAATTTGAAGGTTCGATCAAGGAAAATTAAGAGTATTACAACTGACCACATTTAATATTACATGTGATATGTGCTACCACAGTGAAGAGGCCTAAAAAAGCATTCATTTAAAGCTCTCAAGCCTGATCAGTAACATGAAGACTCCGTAGGATGTCAAACATGGGAATCATGCGTTTGAGAGGCGGATGATTGAGTTCAACGGGACTTGATGACAAGGTGATTACAGTTATTATGTTGGCACGCTGAAACATTTCTAACAGGAGATTGAATTAAGCAAGCATCAGTACGAGTAAATTTAACCCACAAACACAGCACTACAGAGCCGGAAAACAGCAGCTGTATCCGTAGGAATGGGCCTCCCAGGTGGCTTTTCTGTCTCGCCACTAGCCTTACAGGCCTCTGCTCATGTCAGCCACTGTCAAACGAGTATCATCAGGACCATCCTGAGTGTTTCACTGCAGAGAGGGGAGAGGGGGGAGGGGGGAGGGGGGGATAGGGATAGGGATAAAAGTAGAGTAAATGTGAAAGTTGATGTGTGCCAATGTAAGGAGTGAGGGAAGAGGAAGTTGTAGCATGAGACAGGCAGCAGGGGGAGCAGCTCTTCTATTGATTGGAGGCAGTGATAGAGGAGGCTTCAAACCTGCTGTGGGGCGGCCGGGCGAGACCAGCCAACACACCCAACTATGGCTTCACTTCAGCGGGCTCTGGAGGGGCCGTCTACCCGATCCTCCTCTCCATACTCTGTCTCCCCACTGCTCTTATGTGGAAATCATTGGCTTTGTTGCTAAGCAGGGAACAGATGACACTGGTGTAAATAAACTACACCCTGTATTGCTGTCTTCTAAAATGACTAATCAAACATATCACAGTTTTACTCGAAAATGGATGCTAGAATTGTGAAAAGTAATTCAAAGACAGCTATTCAATATTTTGACAATTCAAAAGCTGTAATGACAAAAATGAATGTGCATGTGAGTGAAATTATAAAGATTAAACAGGCACCTCAGACACTTTAAAGTCTGCAATTGAGTATCGGACAGCATGGCAATGGAGATCTAAATATCATCTAACCGCAGTTAATACCTGACTCATACATTTCCTGGAAATAGTGAAACGTCGGAAAGATTTATTGGTTTATTTAGTATAAAATAAAAGTATCTGTCATTTTAAATTGTGAAGTAAAAAGCACCTGAATGGAAGGGGGAAATTGGCAGAAAAGGTAATTTCCTTTCATTAACTCGTCTGCTCTGGTAAGTGCTTGTTAAATTTAGGGTTCACCAGATCACACTGAGGTGTGTGTGTTGTGGCCAAAAACATCTGCTAATGAGAGATTCCTGATGGAAAATTGGCTGGCGGACAGAACTAGGCGCAGATAAAATCTCAAAATTTCTTGGTGGGAAATCTCCTCTTGTCATGTTTAATTCGGTCACTATGGATTTTGAATATATCTGCATGCATGTGTGTGTGTTTGTTCTGCCTCTAGACCTTTCCTTTTCCCCCATTCATTTTTAGTTATGCAAGGACATTCAAGTGAGGCCACTCAAGTCAGGAAGTGTTAAACTTGCCAAATGCAGACAATTAAGAGCTTTCGAAACAAAACTGAGAAGTGAGAATCCGCAGAGCTACTATTGAAGGAGGTTTAATACTCTTTCATACTTTCAAAAACACACACACATACCCCTACCACAGGGTTGTTCACCTCCTCATCTTTGTGTTAGCCTCTAACCCCAATATTTTAACAACAGGAACGCAAGACTTAAATTGGGTGAAACAATTTTTCCACAGCCTCTAACCATCTTAAATCATGGCCCCCGGAAGAGGCTTTTCTTTTGCAGCAGCATCATTAGGGCTTTAAATGTTTTCAAAACATCCCTCATTAGCAACGGCCCTTCCACCACACACACACACACACACACACACACACACACACACACACACACACACACAAACACACACACACACACTTACATCCACAAACAGTGAGTTTCTGGATCTCATTTCACGGGAGGTAAGAATTTGCAACAGCAGCAAAGTATCAAAAAAAGGCCTAATCTGTTATTCCCAGAGCTGACAGCTAACTGACAACACCTAGTCTTTATAAACACACACATCAGTAACGATGCTCCCATGACGGAATGACAGATGTGAGATGAGTCATTTGAGGTGGCCAAAAGAATAGACGTGTGTCTGTGTGCTTATGAAACTCTCCTCACCTTGACCAGCCCACGCGCATGGGGGCACGACACTGACCTTGGCATCTTGGCGATTAATTTGCCCCTGATCTTGTCTCCCACGGTTTGAGTAGCATGTGTGTCAGGTCCGATGAAGGTGACACCTTCTGCTGCCTGCCGAGATAATAAAGGCTTTACCTTTACAGCTCAAGCATATCAGGTAGAAGCCGAGCATGCTCACTCTTGTGTAAATACGCGTATGTGTGAGAGAAAGACAGTGTAGGTGGGCAAAAGAAATTCTGCTATATATGCTCATTCCCACCCATTTTCTCCAGAGCGGCTCATCGTCATGTGAACAAAGCTGGAGATATTTGCTTGAAACAGAGCGGTGGGTACCGTGGCAGACCTCCAGGCCCGTCTAGCTCAGAGAACAGCGGCAGTGAAGGGAATGGTTAATTACAGCCTGATGCCTCGAAGAGACTCTGAATTTTTCCTGACCTGAGCAGGAAGGCAGGGCGGTACAAGACACAGGCCGGTGGAAATGAACGTTAAAGATGAAGCTGTGGAAAACACAATGTCTAATTTCTTCTTGGATGATCCTGCACTCGGACATCCCCACTGCATTCTGGGAGTAAAAATTGACATTAAAAGATTACCAGATTACAAAATTAAATACAAGGAATACCAGATTTTTTGTTTTGTTTTGTTGACTACTGAAGTGATTTCAAAACTTATTATGTTATATATTATATCCAGAGGCTATTACTCACAGTAAGACATTAATTCATTCACTATAGAATTGTTTATATTTATGGCACAGTCTCTAGTAGTTACTTTATTATTTATTTTATATTAATTATAAATTAATAAATAACATAATTAATATATATACTAATTATGTTATTTATATATTACTTATATATAATATATATATTAATTATGTCATATACAGTATTTCACAAAAGTGAGTACACCCCTCACATTTCAGCAACCATTTTAGTATATCTTCTCAAGAGACAATACTATAGAAATGAAACTTGGATATATTTTAGAGTCGTCAATGAGCTGCTTGTATAGCAGTATAGATTTACTGTCCTCTGAAAATAACTTAACATACAGCCATTATTGTCAAAATAGCTGGCAACAAAAGTGAGTACACCCTAAGTGATAACAGTTATATGTTGTTTAACCATGCAAAGCCACATGTCCTATTCATCATGTTCATGTTTTTGTCTGCTTGACAGGACCATACAAATGTTTGGATCTTGTATTAGAGCAGTTAAAATTTGGTGCTTTGAGTACAATCCTCTCATACTGATCACTGGATGTTCAACATGGCACCTCATGGCAAAGAACTCTCTGAGGATTTGAGAATTAGAATTGTTGCTCTCCACAAAGTTGGCCTAGGCTATAAGAAGATCGATAACACCATGAAACTGAGTTACAGTACAGTGACCAGGGTCATAGAGAGAGGTTTTCCAAGACAGGTTCCACTCGGACCAGGCCAAAGAAGTTGAATCAAAGAAGTTGAGTCCTCGTGCTGTGCATCAGGTGCAGAAGCTGGCTTCAAAAAACAGATGCATGAGTGCTGCCAGCATTGCTTTAGAGCAGTGGTCGGCAATAGGCGGCCCACAGGCCAAAACTGGCCTGCCAGCAATAATATCTGGCCCGCGCCCGCAGCCAGATTATTTTGATAGCGGCTAGTTCTGAAATAAATCTTCGTCTCTAATATTATCACCGAGTCTACACCAGACGCGACATTTTTTGCTACAAGCTGTCTACTCTAAACTCGACAAACCGACTGTTGCAAAGCACTTGGACTACGTCAGAAACAGAACGGGGAATCTGTTTACTGTCGGGAATGTGTTGTGTCGCGTGACTCGCGTCGCACTGTGTATAGTCAATATCGCTGATTATAATGGGTTCTATTATCTTTTGACGTGTCGCATCGCGCCGCTCTCGTCCGGTGTAGAATAGGTGTTATATTCTTTGAAAACAGTGACAACTTCGTTGCAGATAAGACACACCGGCTTTGCAGGTTCTGCATTCACAAAACTAGGTAGGATGAAGCATAGTTGTCTTTCCATTCTTCTTTGTATACCCTATTTTCGCTGTCAACTTTCCTCTTTAGACTCTTTGATAGTGCCATTTTCTCTCACCCGCTAGGTAAAATGTTAACATCACTCTGCACACGACATAATAGCGTATCTCCAGTAGGCAAACAACTTAAAAAAAAATGCAGTTTAGTACGTGAGGATCATAGACATAATAAATACATTAATTATGTCTATGGTGAGGATGCCAAGGAATAATTCTGAGTAGGCTATGTCATATAATTATTACAATAAGTTAGGCTCCATTGTGTAACAAGCAAATTAAAATGAGACATATTCATTATTCACAATAAGAGGAAAGAGGAAATAAAACATAGTTCATTAAGAGCATGACTCAAACATGCCATTAATGGGCTTATTCAAGTCCTCTTTTATTTTTTGAGTTATTTTTATCCATTCCGCATCTCTCACATATGTGTTTTAACAAGGTGGTCTGTGTTGCAAGTTGGTGAATGAAGATACTTGCCAGGTTATGTGTCACTACTCTGCTTTATTAATTTAACCCGGACACTGCCACACAAATGTGGCTTTTTGTTAATGACTGTCCTACTACAGGATTTAACACAGAGTAACAGCTCAATACCAGTTACAAAAGACACTATAACAGTCTGTCACAGGCAATTCTAGCTGCATTTTTCATCAATTAATTTAAATTATCCTTCGACTATGTTCTGGCCCGCCATCTGGTGGCGAAAATTGTTTTTGGGCCGATGACAAACTTAATTGCCGACCCCTGCTTTAGAGCTTGCAGAAGCGGAAGGTCAGCTTGTCGGTGCTCGGACCATACACCACACACTGCAACAAGTCGGTTTGCATGGCCGTCATCCCAGAAGGAAGCCTTTTCTGAAGCTGGCTCACAAGAAAGCCCGCAAACAGTTTGCTGAAGACAACCTGTCCAAGAGCATGAATTACTGGAACCATGTCCTGTGGTCTGATGAGACTAAGATAAACTTGTCTGACTCAGATGGTGTCCAGCATGTGTGGCGACGCCCTGGTAAGGAGTACCAAGAAAATTGTGTCTTGCTTATACAGTCAAGCATGGTGGTGGTAGCATCATGGTCTGGGGCTGCATGATTGCTGCTGGTACTGGGGAGCTCTGCTTCATTGAGGGAAAAATGGATTCCAACATGTACTGTGACATTCTGAAGCAGAACATGATGCCCTCCCTTCAGAAACTGGGCCGAACGGCATGATAATAACCCCAAACACACCGCCAAGATGACAACTGCCTTGCTGAGGAAGCTGAAGTTGAAGGTGATGGAGTGGCCAAGTATGTCTCCAGACCTGAACCCTATTGAGCACCTGTGGGGCATCCTCAAGCAGAAGGTGGAGAAGCGCCATGTGTCTAACATCCAGCAGCTCTGTGATGTCATTATGGAGAAGTGGAAGAGAATCCCAGCAACAACCTGTGCAGCTCTGGTGAATTCCATGCCCAGAAGGATTAAGACAGTGCTAAATAACAATGGTGCTCACACAAAATATTGACAATTTGGACACAGTTTTGACATGTTCACTTAGGGTGTACTCACTTTTGTTGCCAGTTATTTAGACAATAATGGCTGTATGTTGAGTTATTTTCAGAGGACAGTAAATCTGTACTACTATACAAGCTGCACATTGTCTACTCTAAAGTATATCCAATTTTCATTTCTATAGTATTGTCCCTTGAGAACATATAACAAAATGGTTGCTAAAATGTGAGGGATGAACTCAGTGAGATACTAATATATATGTGTATATATATATATATATATATATATATATATATATATATATATATTAGTGTATATATATATATATATATATTTGCCTATTAAAATCCAAATAGCGACTTTTTTTTTTGGCCGGGCAGTGTATATATATATATATATATATATATATATATATATCACTGCCCGGCCAAAAAAAAAAGTCGCTATTTGGATTTTAATAGGCAAATACTTAAGAATCTATGAATGGATCATTATTGCAGTGATTATTATTTTTCTAGCATGTTATATGTTTGGCAACGGTTCTTTTAACCCTAAAAGATGGAGTGTGTAGCTTTTGATTTCTTAAAGAACCATGTATTAAGATGTATAATGGCCATATTCCAGGATGACAATGTCAAGATTCACCAGGGTTAAAATTGTGAAAGAATGGTTCAGAGAGCATGAAGAATAATTTTTACACATGAATTGGCACCTCTGAGTCCAGACCCTAAATTCATTGAAAGTCTTTGGAAAGTGCTGGAGAAGACTTTACAGAGTGCTCACCTCTTGCATTGTCAATACAAGATTTTGAACAAAAATGTATGCACCTCTTGATGGAAATAACATCACAGCATTTATTGCCATTGAGAGGTGCATCATTTTTTGGTCAAGATCTTGTATTGACAATGCAAGAGGTGAGCACTCTGTAAAGTCTACTCCAGCACATCCCAAAAACTTACACTGAGGTTAAGGTCAGTGCCAATTCATGTGTGAAAATGATTCTTCATGCTTCTCCCAACAATTCTTTCACAATTTGAGCCTGATGAATCTTGACATTGTCATCCTGGAATATGGCCATGATACATCTTAATACATGGTTGTTTAAGAAATGAAAAGCTACACACTCCATCTTTTAGGGTTAAAAGAACCGTTGCCAAACATATAACATGCTAGAAAAATAATAATCACTGTAATAATGATCCATCCATAGATTCTTAAGTATTTGCCTATTAAAATCCAAACAGCGACTTTTTTTGTGGCTGGGAAGTGTAAACATACAGACACTTTAAAAATATATATATATTTATATATTTTATATAATAAATTAACATTCCCAGAGAAATAATTTCTTTTGCTTCCCATAACAACGCAGACTTTAGCCAACTGTGATCTCTGATGTGACACCTTACAAATTAAGCACAATTAAAAGTTCAAGCTCTCCCAAATGTCACTCACTTTCCCTTCACAGGTCTCTATTTACCAAAAACAAACCAGAGTGGGGCTGGAGGGGTTGACAGGAGCTGTTCTTCCACTGAAAACATGTGTTTCACTGCCAATGCTGTGAACAACCTCATTGCAGCACACTCTAGCATTTGTGTGTCAGTGTGTGTGTAAACTGTGTCTAATATCACTGTTATCGTGCCATTGAGGCCCTGCAGAGGAGGATACGTGCCCCCTCCCCAACACACAACCTTTACTTTACCTCACTTTTCCCTCATCACCATTTACTACAGACTCTTAACATAATAAAGGGAACCTGGAGAACTAATCCTCAGAAATCTGCTTTCCTCTCTCGCCTGCTCCTTCAGGCAATACAGCACGAGAAAACACTTCATTTGAATTCTTAAACTGTACAAACTGTGAATGAGCTCCTTTTAGCTGCAAATGTCATTACATCTCCATTTCCAGGGGAGAGCAGTAGGGGAAAAGAGGCTCTCTCACATTCATGACAAACCCTTTTAAATAGGGCACAATGGGGCAAGGGGGCTGATGACCCCCCCACCCCCCACCCCCAAAGGCAGGGGCCATAATATCAAATGTATTTACCTGGCACTTATGCTGCAAATGGGGGTCTTTACTCTTATTCCACAAAACAAATACACACTTGAGTGGCGTTGACCCTTTCGAGTGCAATTGAATCACAGTCTCTTAATAATTTAAAGGGATAGTATACCCAAAAATGAAAATTTTGTTATAATTTACTGACCTTCATGTTGTTCCAAAAATGTATACATTTCTTTCTTATATGGAACATAAAAGATATTTTTGAGAAAGTGTTTTTTGTCCATATTAAGAAAGTCAATGGTTGCCAAAATGGTTGGGTTACCAACATTCTTCAAAATATCTTTTTTTGAGAAGAAAGAAAGTCAAAGTCAAAGGTTTGAAACAACATGAGGACGATTAAATGATGACAAAATTTTAAATTGGAGTGAACTAAACCTTTAAACTATGAATTGTGTCATGTTTAAAATTAATAACAATAGTGGAAACTCTCTCTAATGTACATCGTGTTTTGTTTTGTTTCACGGCTGAATGTCTTTATTCTTAAGAAACGGTCGAAAAATCCATTCAAGATTGGTGTATGGTTGTCAAAATGACACGTGAGGTGTCCGTCCACATTTACAAACAGCAGTGAGAAACATTAAACATGACATGAGAGAAATCTTGACAATCCTAAAAGCCGCAAAACACAAGCACAACATCTTGCGGGAAACCAGCCAAACCAAACATGGCATATGGCAGCCATTAAAGTGATCCGGCATCAGAGCCGACTTCAGCCATTAAAAAAGCCACACACAGTATTTCTGCTTGATCATGTCACTTTAGCAGATCTAATTGGCTGCGTTCTGTCCATGTTTCACAGCAACAGTAAACCACACTTCCCAGCCGGTCCCTTTCATCTCAGCAGAATTACATTAGCGCAGCTGTGTTCGACAGAGGCCGCAACACATCACGACAGCTAACAACACTCGGAATGATTAGAAAAGCAATAAATCCAAGCTTTCACGAGCTGCGCATTACGTTATGATATTTAAAATCACAGCCTCATCACTGTCAGCGGTCAGATTGCATTTGAACGTAAGTGTGGGTATTTTGAAAAGGATGAAATGTGAAATCAGGTTTTCAGATAGCCCATTTTCTGAGCTACGTTGTGAATTAGCACATGCTAGCAGGCAGACAGGGGCTGAGACGACTAGCGCTGAATTGATATTCCCTCAGAGTACATCCATTTACGACTTCACTCTGTTCACCCTGGTAGCGTACGGATCAAAGGAAACTTTCATTGAAGCACATCTGATCAAACTCCGCCGTTCTTCACTCATACACAGCCACATTTGTATTCCCACAGTCATTCCACTCAAAGATGCTATTTACAGTAATATAAGATGCAGTGCACTGTTACTTGTACACCAGCATGATTGTAGGACTTTAAGTCCCCCTGTAGTCAATTATTTTATCCCTTAAAACTCATCTTTGATCACCAAAACTACATATTTAAACATTTTATCCTTGAAAAAAAATTTCTTCATGCCTTAAAATAGCTTGAATGTAACTCTACACCCTTGCCTCATTTAGTAGGCCTATACATGATTCTATAAATATGCAAATTAGCCCCGCCTCCACTCAGTCGCAACAGTTCAGAGATCCACTAGTTGATGATCACACATTGACGTGATTGGTTACAAGGTAGTTTGTGACGTCAGAAACACCAGCGATTTCAAACCGCATTTATAAAATACTCAGCAATGTTGTTGACATGAATTTGCACATGGTTTGTCTAAAAACACCACATAGACATATAAACAACATTAAAAGCTTTATATTGAGTCGTTTCTAGATGCGAATCGCCACGTAGCCAGCACTATCCCACTATGGTTATCCCTCTTTTTCCTGTTCTCAGAACCATCTACATTGATTTGTGACGAAACTACTGGCATGGGGGGGCCACAAGCCCTCTGAATAGCGCAACACACACAATCACACACACACTAATGCATGTTTGACTACCACTGAGCCTGGAACAAAAAAGGAGAAAAAAATGGCAAAGATTAACTTATTGAGGTCTCCATTGCCATAGCAACACAGAATAGTTTTGATGCGTCTCCCTTCACAGTCAATGAGGTTTGAACGTATCACGGAGCAGATAGCTTTTCCGTGGCTTGTTACTAAGGGGGCTATTTAATGCAGATACTGCTGTGCGTCTGAGCACAGATGGCTGAATACTCGAGCATGGCCACTTTGAAGAGAGCTCCCGTCCACATTTTCAGGGGGCCGCTTTGCAACATTGATCTGAAAGGGGGGAACGGTTGTTAATAATGAATAAATCAACAATGGGGAGAATAGCCCAGGCAGAAGCAGTTAAAATGGAATAGCGTATGACTCTGGAGTGATGCAGAGGATTAAAACATGATGGTTGTCATCGCTCGCTGTACGATCGGGCCGTCTTGATATGACACACCAGAATCAAGTAAATATGGGTTTGGGAGAGATTCTAATCAAGCGGACATCATCTTAATTGAGCTGTCTGTCAAACTGAATACTGTTGTTCTGTTTTTCGTCACGGCATATTACTGCATTACTCATAGACGCACGCTCGTACTGGACAGCGTAACGGCTTCGTTTAGTCACTCTGGCATGGAGGAACACGCTGTGGGTTTGGCCCATTCAAAATCATGCTTGCTAGCTGTCATGCAATCGTAGTTGAATATTTTATTTCCTCTTTTTGCGGTTTATTTTTTAATATTGTATGAGCATGGAGAAATATAAGAGAACAAAAATCTCCCTCACATTTTTGGAGTAAACAACGTGCTCATTAACATGCTAATTTTCTCAGCGGGAATATGAAAAGTTGTGCAAAATACACTCCATTTGCAAAAACACTTCCGTCCTCACAAAAGAATTTAATTACGCCGTAGGACACAAGCCATTCAGTGCTCACCGGTAACACTGAGACGAAACAGACACACACCAAGCATATATACAAAACATGGCAAACACCTGCCCTCGCTGAAAATCCTAACACCTGTGAATGTTGCTGTGTGAACATCCATGTTTGACACGTTTGCCGCAGTTGTTCATACACGCACCTGAAGATATTGTTGACCCTGTGGCAGTGCCGCCAAACCTTTCCCGTCGCCCGGGCCTATCCCCCTGACGCTGAAGGACGTGGCAGACAGGTGAGTGTAAACAATTCATCACTACTATGACACCTCCACATCTGCCAGGCACAACAGGGCCAGGGAAGCTGTCAGTCACCTCAGCCAGCCTAACTCCCCTCAGCCTCGCTGGAGCAGGACCACTATTACAAGCAGATGTTTCCTTTTATGAAAGCCGCATGCAAGACTTTCAGACCCCTTGGAGACCTAGGAGATAATGCCAAATATCATTATTGTGTAGATTTACTAAATTTCTACAAAAATATAAAGTAAGACATTATCATGCATTACATGTTTTGCTTGAATATACTGTTTTTTTTATAGTAGATAAAGTAACTTGAATTATGGTGGTCACATTTATTTATTTATTTTTATTTTTATTTTTTTGCAGTTTGTTTGTGGATTTGAAAAACACAGAAAGTTTAAAATCATGTATAGAAATAAGGGACCAACATCTCAAGTTAGCAAATATATTCAATAATAACAATAATTTAACACTGTCAAAATATGATTATTATTATTATTGATTTGTTGCTGTTAAAATTATTGTTTTTGTTATAATTATTATTATGCAATTTTGTTGGTATAGTTGTTCAGAGAATATTTTTATAGCATTAATAAAATAATACAATAAAATAAACATACATTTGTCCTATTGTATTTATTTTATTAATATTACAGTATTGTTTTTAGCTGAACTATACCTACATAATATTATAAATAATAAGAAGAAGTGAAACGTTTAGTTTGTCTTTAACTTCAGTAGGTCAGTAGGCGGCTGAATGTATTCTATCTCTGAAAGACATCGACCTCTGCTTGATATGAAAAGCTCTCAATTACAAGTGTCACTTTGTGATGGCCACCATTGTCTAAATACACATACAGGCCTGGAGGAAAAATCACCTACAGTGCTGGAACTGTGGCAGGGTAGTATTTTCATACGAATGAGGCTGACTAACAGGTGATGAGTGTCAGACCCACAAGTGGCCCATTGTCACACAGAACAAGGACAATATGAAGCTGAGTTGTTCCATGCCCTTTCCAGCAGGGGCTGGGATCATGTGCGACCACAGCCATCCATCACCCAAGCTTTAACAATAACGCAGGGCTATGTCTCCCCATGTATATGTACTGACCCCCAAACCCCCTTAAATACACAATGATATATAGTAAGCAAACAAATTCAATTACAGGATATTCCAGATTCACACACCCTCCAGTTGAATCGTATGCCAACCTCATTAATGCACCTTATTCTTACTGTGGCTTTTTATCAATTTTAATGTAAATCAACCCCACATGGTGGTACAACTCAAACTAGATCATGTACTTAAGTACTATACGTCAGATTAACAAAACCATTGCCATCAAGGTCTTACAGGTTGAGAAACTCAAGAGCAAATACTCACAGGGGACTCAATAACAATGCTGGGGTCCTGGTGGGCCACAAAGCCCATCGAGGCCTTTTGTTTCTAGAGGGGGGCTTGCATGACAATCACAGACCGACAAGCAGAGCAGGGGGTCAGAGGAACCTGGGACAAGGCCATATTGTTCCTCTCCCTGTGCACAAGGTGCACCTCCTTCTTACCGACAGGAAACAGAGAGCCGACTAAGAATAATCTGTGCAGGCCAGAGGGTTTTCAAACCAAATTACAACTAAAAAAGGCCTTAATTTAACAGTAGAGCTTACCTGTTTTGGTTAGGGGTGGAGAGTGGAGGAAGGAGAGAATGAGGCAGGGAGTAAGGGAGAAAGAGACAAAAAGATAGAGAAAGCCACTGTGTGAATTAACCCGCCATTTTCCTACTCTTTAAAAGGTAATAATTATGGAAGCAGCTGGAAACTTTTGGGGCTGGAATTAAAAGCTAAAAGCATAGCTCCCATTTGATTTTTGTTTGTTCTGCCTTGAATGGCCATTGGCTGGCCAGCAGAAGGGTTTTCACGGTTTCAGGGGGACTGCTCTTCTGTTAGGCATTTTATTCCATGCCTCAATTTTTTTTCTTATCTAACACATACAAATTGAAGCAAAAGGAAAGACATGTAAATGTTGTGACATACAGAGAGGACTGCGAGTAAACAGAGGTAGGTGAAAATTGGGCAGGGTGGGGTAAAATCCCCTCAGGTAACAGGGGCAAAGATACCCCTCCCCTTTTTTTTGAAGATTCGCCCCCTTTTCAACAAGCTCGACAAAATAGCGATTGCGCATATGAAAAGATGGCATAGATGGTGTGTCTGATTATTAACATAAAAGCCAGATATAACAAGGTAACAACCATGGCCAGGAAACACAAAAGAGCCTCTATTACCTGGATGTTTACAGTTATTTACAGCTACAGAGAGTCCTTTCCTCCTGCTTTTCTCTGGACAATAGATGAAAATGGCCTTTTTAACATCAACATCAAGAGCAGCGGTGAGGATTTCCATTACTAAACTGCTGAGGGCTTGACCTGAGTCCAGGTTCCCTTTAGACTGCTGGGAGGTTGGATGGCACACTTGGTTAAGATGTGGGAAGCCAGACCAAATTAACCTAGAAGTCGGGCCATCGGCCAAAGACTGCAGCTGCAGACAACAGGTGTCTCCATTAGGGTTGTGCACCATTCAGTATTAAATTGAGAATGCCGTTTAAAGTCAATCATTGAATTTGAATTGAGGTAGCAAATAGGGTGTAGAATTGCAATTTGAATTTCAATATAAGACAGTAGAAATAATAAATTGAAATGTAACAGATTTCATATAACTGTATTTTTAAAACAAATATGGTAAATAGATAGACAGATAGATAGATAGATAGATAGATAGATAGATATTGAACAAGTCTAGACTTCATACAAGTGGAAACATATCTTCAGTTTGATTAGATAAGCTTCAAAGCACACTTACACTTGACAGAACAATCTAAAGTATGCATTAACCATAGAAGACACATGGATGCTCATGCTACTATGAATTAAATATAAAGACATAAACATATAAGTGTATCAGACTCAATATCATGGTATTTTGTGGCAGACAAACTCTGGCAGTCGTTACTGCTAGGCCTTTGGGAAAATTCCTTTCATTATATGAATAACTTTTTAAGCCGGTGACTTTCCATACTGAAATACTTTCCATTGTACTAACAGTTTGACAACTTCACTTTCAAAAGCTGTGCTTGCCTCATTTTGTACAACGTTTGCCACAATGCTAATTTCATACTTGTTGAACTGGGAAGCAAAAACAGAGCAAACTAAGGTCACTTGGCGTTAAGACCCTGGCTATTCTAACATTTATGTCATTTTATGCTCCAAAAAAATGTTATTTGATCCAAAGGAGCGAGTGCTTGGCTTCAGGGACCTAATATCTTCACTTAAATGCCATGTAAATGCCTTCATGGGCTAATAAGATCACTATTTCTAAATTAAGAACATCTTTTATTTTTTCTAAATGCTTGTCTGATGAGGGAGATATAAGATGTAGCCTATATAATATTTTCCCCCAAACAATAAAGAATAAAAAAAATGTGTGTGTTTTTTGTCGTCTGTTTTGAATCAGATTCAGAACTAACGATGTCCGATTCGCGAACGAATCACTCTTTTGAGTCGAATTAGGAATAGCATAACGATCTGAATCGGTTCGCGATTCAGTCTGAATAATTCATACAGTGACGTACTAAAATCTTTGGAGTGGTTTCTCACTTCGAAGTAGCGTGATACTTTTGGACACAGAGGACAAAGAGATACCAGGATGAACTGAATATTTACCTACAATTATTTACCTATATTTAGTTAAAATAAACCTACAAAAGCATCCTGTCGTGAGCGTCGAAGAAGCTTCGATACTTACACGTGCAGCTTGTTAACGCCCCTGTGCTGCAGGTACATAGCATACATTTTCCGACCAAAGAGTATAAAAACACAGTAGGCCTACACCAAAACATTAAACGTAGCCTACCATTACCGTGTTTAGGAGTGCCTGAACTCTTCATGCTAAGTTGTAACTTATGTTTATTTTATTATAGTTATGCCTGTTCATGAATTCCACAGCATGCACGCCACTTTGCTTACTTTCCTAGGTCTAGGATTATATGGATTTTATTAGTTGATTGGTAATCACATTACAGCACATTTTATTAAATTATTAATATTATTATTGTTCTGGGGGCGCCTTTCATTGGTTAAAATATAAGATATTTAGAGTTGTGAGTTTCCTATTGCTCCCAAATATACTTTTACATTTTCATCTCACCACAAATGTGAATTTTTGGGTGGAATGCTCATTGTTACTTTAGTCTTACAGCTGTTTTCACTTAAATTTGCATTTATTCATTTAACAAATTTTTTTTATCCAAGCTAATGATCTCTGCATGTAGATTCCAGGGATAGCCTATCCAGAATAATCCATGAGGTCTTGTGCATATATAGGATTTTCCAAGTTTTGTAGTCAGATGATTTTTTTTAGCCCAATGGTTGATTGATATGTGAATGTGAGCAAGTGGTCCTTCACTGTCTGTGATGTTTTCTATATTAAAGTCAGCATGAAATTGTAGTTGCGAAGGTCTTTTCTTCACTATTGTGAAGTATATATCAAAGTGAAACTACTTTTTAAACAAGAAAAAATGTAGGGCCGGCCTCAGGACTTGATTTTGTCCATCAGGAATTGATTGGATTGTTGTCAATCATTTGGACTGTTGTGATTTGCTATTGCTGTAAACTGACGAGTGACCGTTTGTGCTGCTCTCGCGCCGATAAACACGTCATCAGAGAAGAGATGTCATTGCAAAAGGGAGGGGAAGACATTTTTATTTCATGATTATTTTAATAGGAATATACAGGCTTGAGTGTTCAGATTACAATTGTTTTGGACCTCATTTACACCTTTATTTAGAGCTGACCACTTGAGATTGGATCTCCCAAGATCGATGATAATACAAGATATAAATGGGCCTAAACCGCTAGTAAGTTCCCAGCCTGTTAGCCAACAATTGAAGGCAAACATTGTGCAGCTTTGTGCTGTGCACTCCATTAGGAAAAGATTTGTCTCTTGTTTAGCAAGGACGTGACCTTGTATTTGAGTAGGGCTATTTTCATTGCAATTGTCTTATGATTGGCGTTACCAGTCAAGCCATTGACTTCATTAGCACAAGAATTGATGAGTCGTTTTCATTTTGTAAGTGCATTTTTTAGTCGGGCTGTACTTGTCTCTGTCACTTTACAGAACTGCCCTCAAAAAAAGATGCTTATGCAGTTTATTGGGTATGGCCACAGCTAAATGTTAAACAGAATGACTCATGGGAAAGCATACAAATACAGCCTCTGCTCCTTTGCTATTCCACATCTGCAGGTCATCGGAAGAAAGAAGCACCGGTGAGCTCTTAGATAAAAGATAAAGATGACAGAGCTCTTTAGTGCCCTGTTAAAAAAGAAAAGAGAACAAGACGCCACTCATCCTCACCAGGCCAGCTTCATTTGCTTAATGGCACACAGCTTGAGTTGGGCCAGCTCCCCTAATAATGATCTAACAGTGCAACAAGGCGAGAACTAAGATATGGAAATATTGAAATTCATATAGGCAGGCTGAAAGCATCTCAGCATTGATCAAGCCTCAGCATGGGTAAAAAGCAGCGCTCCTTTAATCAGGGCAGGCCAGGAGCCTTTGGCTACACAGAGGTCCCTCTCAAGATAAGCCTGTCCTACAGCACAGCTAGCTGAGATGAGGGAGAGAGAGAGTGAAGCCTGGGGGCCTGAGCAGAGAGGAGAACCAGGACTGAATCTCAA
The DNA here is from genome assembly GCF_019924925.1 of Ctenopharyngodon idella. NCBI lineage: Eukaryota > Metazoa > Chordata > Actinopteri > Cypriniformes > Xenocyprididae > Ctenopharyngodon > Ctenopharyngodon idella. Next base: position 19,355,694 of record NC_067228.1, read on the forward strand.
ATCAACTCATTATTCCCTACCTGCTGCACCTTTGTCGTGCATGGAGAGTGCTTCTGTATTCAAACACCACTGCAGCAGCAGAGTTACTTTTTTTTTTCTTTTTTTCAAACAAGGGACCCAGTTTCATGTTGCTTTTGTTTTGGGTCAAAGGCATGACACTAATATTCTTTTTTTTTTTTTTCTTCTTCTTCTTTTTTTCTCTATTCATTTATTAAAAATGCATTTTCCATGCATACAATGACTTGAATACACTTCTTCTTTGATGAACACTTTTTGGTGTTTTTGGTGGGCATAGTCAACATGTCAGGGTTATACAACTGTCCTGATATAATAATGAAAAAAAAAAAACTTATTAAAAGGTTCTGGTTGTAAAGTGTCATGTTGTGTGACTCGCCAATAACTTGAAGGAAGAAAATTATATTTATAAATTAATGATATACATTTTAAAATTTACATTACACATTTTACATTTTCTTAAAATAATGATTAAAATGAAGTACTTTTTAAATAGTCATTAAGTTTTTTTTTCTTAACTTATGAAAATTAAATGTTTTTCAAAACCAACATGTATACAAAGAGTACATGTTTTAAACCTTTTTTTTTTTTTTTTTCATTTTAAAAGATTTTTCATTTTGTGAGTTGTTTCCACCACGGAATAAAACAATTTAAAAGATAATGGCAGAATCTCACAATTCTGACTTTTGTTCCTGCAATTGCCAGTTTACATCTCACAATTCTGACTTTTTCTTATCAGAATTTTGAGATATAAACTCACAATTGTGAGTTATAATATCAGAATTAAACTCACAATTGTGAGTTATAAAGTCAGGATTGTGGGATATAAACTAGCAAAAGGGAGAAATAAAGGCAGAATTGTGAGATATAAACTCTCAATTCAGACTTTATATCTCACAATTCTGACTTTATAACTCGCAATTGCGAGTTTATATCACACAGTTCTGAGAAAAAAAAGTCAGAATTGCCAGATTAAAACTCGCAATTGCGAGAAAAAAAAGTCAAAATTGTGAGGAAAAAGACAAAATACATTGACCCTTTTGCCCTTTTGACCAATTTTTTGTTAGTTTGGACTAATTGTTCTTTCTTATATCCTTATGACCCTTCCTATTTCTTTTTTTCCCCCTCTGCATTTGTACAAATGAAGTTTTCACCATGGCAATCACACCTTTAATTAAATTAAAACAAAAGGTGCTAAGGCTGTTGATTGTTAAGGCAGAGGACGAAGGAGGGGAGAAGAGGGTTGCAGAAAGCAATGAATATCAATGTGTGATGAATGACTGGGCTCCCCCAGCTGTCATCTAAATGAACGTGAATATTCAACTCTTTCCCCTCCACTTAGCTTCCATTTAGCTCTGATGACATTTCATTAGCTTGTCCCATGGTGCTGCGAAACGATAAGTGATCCGCGGAAAGCTGTTTCGCCTTCATGTTTATTCTCAAACAATACTTACTCTGTACTGCCATGCGTTTCCTTTTCTTTCTCAGTTTTGGCGTACGTCCTTACAACCAGCATGGATCAAAGTGTGTGTCATTTTGCTGAGTGTTTTAATTTGTATTGAATTGATTAGCAGAACAGGCCTGTCCCTCTGGGACAGAGGGTTTTGCGTTCCCTCATTGCAACAATACATTGTAATATGTGAAATATTCTGGCATCCATTCTGGAGATTTTTAGCCAAGTTTTAATTGAAACTTATTGAAATCCTACAAATCCGTGCAGTGCTAGAAAACATTGTTGGACTAACGTCAGGGCTTCAGACTGTGACAAAAATCACAGCTCCCTTGTGAGATAGAGCCACACGTAACTTAGTTCAAGTTCACTTGTGCATTTGCGTCATTTTGTGCATATAATTTGTAATATTATGTTTATTTTGTATATATCTGATTAATCTCATATAGGATGTGATTTGTAGAGTTAAATAACCCGCTAGCAAAGTGCTTCAGTTTACCGGTGTTCATTCAGTGCTTCAGCGCATGCAACTCAAACAGCAATGCACAACTAATAATAACTATGATTGGGACTGTCATGACTAATGGGAACACTATTGTAAAAAAAATTTGTGAATTCGTTGGGTTTAGTTGCAGTGTTTTAGTGCGTTGCTCCAGGAAGAGCACATCTGCAACAGGAATTCTGACTAGCACGCATCTGAAGCGGCGTTGGTGACCCTTCTCATTTATTTGGTGGGGAACATGGCGTTTTGAGCAGCATTTGCGCACCCTGTTATGCTGTTGACCACTGCACATATTGCAGTATTAAGGCTAACAATTAATCGTTTACTTTATCGTTAATTTAAACGACAATCGATCATGGGAATTTGTGTAAATTGACATTCCTAATATATATATATATATATATAAACTGCTACTTTTAATTAAAGATTCATATTTGGCAATATTCTTTGTTGTGATGCTTTTCAATCAAACATTTAATGTAAAAAAGTTTATATATAAGTTGAGAAATTACCCCCAGGATAATTTCATTTCAATTTCAATTTAAAGTCATTATTGTGTTAAATAAGAAAAGCATTAGATAGACATTACAAAAGTAGTTTTAGAAAGCAATTGCAGTGATTATTATGTTTCTAGCATGTTATATGTTTGGCAACAGTTCTTCAAACCCTAATTGATAGAGTATGTAGCTTTTCATTTCTTAAACAACCATGTATTAAGACACATCATGGCCATTTTCCAGGATGACAATGTCAAGATTCACCAGGGTTAAAATTGTGAAAAAATGGTTCAGAGAGCATGAAGAATCATTTTCACACATGAATTGGCAGCTCTGAGTCCAGACCTTATATTCATTTAAAGTCTTTGGGATGTGCTGGAATAGACTTTACAGAGTGCTTGACTCTTGCATTGTCAATACAAGATCTTGAACAAAAAATTATGCACCTCTTGATGGAAATCAATGTTATGATGTTATTTCCATCAAGAGGTGTATCAGTTTTTGAGTAGAGCACTTTGTAAAGTCTACTCCAGCACATCCCAAAGACTTTCAATGAAGTTAAGGTACTATATGAAATGTAAGATGAACTATGCAGGTCTGGGGTGGGTGCGTTAATTGCATTAAATCATTTTATTCAGTTAATTTTCCCATAACTATTTAATTAAATTCAACATCCCTAATATATTATTAAGAGAGAGAGAGAGAGAGAGAGATGAATTCAAGTCACTTTTTGACTTTGAGATTAATTTTTTATTATTATTGAATCAGTTTTAAGGGAAACATTGGAAGTAAGATTATAAGGTGTGTGACAATTTTTATTATTTATTTATTTTTTTTGTCTGGCCAATATAGACATCCATCTTTTGCAGATTCAAGATACGCTTGAAAGAGTAGCAAACCGTCTTCTTTCTCTCTCCATTCGCCTTCACCTGCTCTTAGCCTATCCGCTCCACCACACCAATGTCAACACATCCTCTTCATGTCAAGACAGATTGGTGCGTTATCCTGATGCTAAGCCTTGCATTTCAATCCCTGCTTTCCCATTCCTGCGCCACATATTGATTTTGATGAAAACAACTTGCTAATCCAAATAAACAACATGTCAGTGAGCCATTCAAGCTAACAGAAATATTAGCACAGCATGATCCCCTGGCTGGGCTAGCCTAGGGTCTACCAGAGCTCCTGACCTGGCAGGGGGTTGCAGTGGAGGGTGGGGGCAGTTGTGTGTGTTAGGGGGATGCTTTTGCATGAACATCAAACCAGCAGTAGCAGCAGATTCCACTTCATTAATGCACTATGATTCAATGACTGTCAAATTTGCACATACATTTCTTGAAAGATTTTTATTTTAAGCTGTAAATTGAATTCACTGCCTCCTGAATTAAACAGATAGTTCATCCAAAAACGAAAATTCTGTCATCATTTTCTTGCCCTCAAGTCGATAATTTCTATATCTTTTTGTTTTGTGTGTGTGTTCCACGTTAGAATGAAAGTCATACAGGTTTCAAACAACATGAGGTTGAGAAAATGATGATAGAATGTTTATTTTTGAGTGAACTGTCCCTTTAAATTCATGCTCTGAATGGGCTGCACTGAAACTAGCCTGGCTTGGCCTCTCATTGTCATCTTAAAACAACATTAATCAACTGCGATAGGCCTACATGACCCTCAAACCCACCTTACTGCTAGATTTACCTCAGACAAGTCAAATTCAAGTGGTGTTAATTTTAAGTTTAGGGCTCTCCCACCTCCTCCCACAGGCCCTTAGCTGCCCCAGTGACCCCTGGGCTAGTTCCACTCACTGCTGCAGGGGAGCGTGTCAGCTTGGGGGCCATCTCGATCGCCCCAGCATGCCATGGGGCAGGCAAGGCTCTGCACAGCATGGGAAAGAGAGCGTCCGTGCCGGTTTTAAGGTCATGCTAATTGCCACACTCCTCCGTCGTGCCGTCACTTAGCGGCGGAGGCTGCATTCAGAGTATGGTGCAGGTGTTGGGTGCCCTTTAAACCTTTAATTAAATATCACTGTAAAAGGTTAATGCAGAAAGCCAGGTATTACAGCCTGCAATGAGCGTGCAACCGTAAAACTCTATTTGAGTCTAGTGTGTGAAGGATTGACCTGACGGTTATTTTACCAAATGAAATGGCAAGATGAGTCAGAATGAGAAAACCCCCTGTTTGAATAAACTATTGCCTGCACAATTAGATATAATATTCCGGCATAAACGTGTCAACTGGAGCATCTGTATGATTTAGATCAAATATTTTTGCTGCTATATAAAGTACAGTTGTCACCTTTTGATAAACTAATCAGGATTTTGTGTGACCCTTGATAATGAGATCCATCTGCCAGTGGCTTACAATGATGCGAGCGAGGGAAAAAAAGTATACAAATGCAATACAACTTCTTTCATTCTAGGCTGAAAAGAGACTTTACCAATTTAGTACATAATTAAAACGTGACAAAAAATAATGCCAAATAATTATGAATTACTAAACCTTCATAAGGATCATCAATTGCAGACTAAGTAAAGAGAGAAACAGAGACAAAAACACAGTATGTGAATGAGGAATGATTTGGAAATATGGCCAACAATTCTTAAATTTTTAGATTCCAACCAGCCACAAATCAATAGACTCAATGTTGCACACTGTGGAAATATTTGGATATATTAGGAAAATATGTCTCTGCCCGAATTCTGAGCTGTGATATGAGACTTTATAAATATTTGCAGAGGAAATTTTACAGTGTCTGTTATTCAGCCTTTTGAGGAGAACACAGCTGTGATGGAAGAGCATTTATGATTGGTATGACACTAGGTTCCAACACACAATTAACATAAATAACCCTAATTAACAACCTTTTTTCTGAGACATGGAAATGCTGCCAATAAAAATCTCTCGTCTAATCACTCAAATCTAGTCTTTAAACTTCAGTACTTTCAATAAAACATTTTTTTTTTTCAATAAATTATATGTATAGTTCACCAAAAATGAAATTCTGTCATTATTTAGTCACCCATATGTTGTTTTAAACTTGTATGACTTTTTTTTTCTTTTTCTTTTTTTTTTCCTTTGGAACATGAAAGAAGATATTTTTGAAAGTTGTTTTTTTTTTTTTTTTTTTTTTTTTTTCTTTCCATCCAATGAGAGTCAAATGTTGATTTTGACTTTCATTGTAACATTCTTCGAAATATTTTAATTTATTATACGGCATGAAGATAAGTAAATAATTACAGTATTTTCATTTTTGGGTGAGCTACCCCTTTAAACGGCAGCTTTTTAACTCGTAATGAAAAGATTAAGATATTAATTTTGTTAATTAATATGCTATTTTTTTTTTTATCTTGTTATTATCACTTACCTTCTTAGTCTCTTTCTAAAGGCATATCATGAGCATCTTATTTCAGTGTATTCAGTATGCATCGAGTGTCTGGAGGCGTCAGCCATTTTCATATGGTATTTTCATACCATATTTCAGCAAGGCAGAATAATCTCACTTAACATAAGAACGGTCCTTCTCTCTGGTGCGCTGCATTGCCCCCTGCTGTGGTTTTGTTGTTTCTAGTTTTGTTAAATAATTAATTCTTCCTCATAATTCCTTCCATAATCTATAGCTCACCACAACCAGGAGTAACAGTGCCAGAGCCTTATCCACCCTGCCATGACAATGACAATATGGACTTTGTGTGAACAAATATCTGTGGTATAAAGTTTAAAAATTTAAAATTTATTAATGTCATTGCAAAAACATCTTAATTTTTGAGTTCTCTATTGTGGCTCCTGGTTTTTTAAGGTTCTTTTGTGGCCCACCAGATCAGGGTATGAAGAGCTCAGTAATTTAATTCTCTTACCATCCACCTCCCAGCCCAACCTCCGGACCACAGCTTCTCTCAATCTCTTGTTTTCTTTTCAAGCCTGTATTTGCCTTCTCCCTCTCTCCCTCTTTCTCTCTCCCTCTCTGGGCTGAGCTGCCTCCCCGTGGTGAGGGTTGAATCCAGGGGCCACCTGCAGCAGCCGCCGCTAGCGCAGCCAGACGCCATCGGCCCCCTTTGATATCTGTGCGGCAGCCACCCCAGCCACATTTACGCCCGCGCACCAGCCGCAAAAACCACCAGCTAATGTGGGATATCAAACAACAGTCGCCTTCTCTTTCTCGCCCGTTTTTTGTCTCTCTCTCCCTTTAGCCTTCATTCTCTCTTTTTCCCTCTCGTTTTCCGGGGGTTTGAATTTGGAGTATGTTTAAGCCGCCACACCAGCCGGGCTCAGGGCCTTTCAGAGGCACAGCTTGGGCTCCCCGTCTGCCCCATGGCCTCTGTGGCCGCCTCTATATTACACTGGCTTTTGTTAGCGGCGGCCCAGCCAAACAGGACCAGCCATAGGCCGCCATTTTCACCACCACCTGAGAGGAGATGAGAAACGGGGGAAACACACACTCACACACAATGAAATGAGCCGCATTTTTCAAGTGAGCTCCTCAGGGAAGCCGAAGCGAAGATGAAAAGAGAGTAAGGAGGGACGGAGAATAAAACATAAGAAAAAAATACTTTCATAAATACACATCTGACCAATCGCTGACATTGGTGCACAAAATTAAATAGAAAGATTGCAACATGTTACCAGTGAGTGACAGTCTGAGGCTATTTTTTTCCCGTGTATATGTTAAACACCAGTAATTGACTGAATTGAGAGGCTAGGAAATATGGTTTGATCACGTCTGACAACGTTTATTCTTTTCAGGCAGAGGAAGCTATGTTCACGGAGGGATACTAGCAGGCACCCCAAGAAGACTGAGATAATTAAATGAATTGACTAAAAGGATGCAATGAATATCCCTGCACAGCATCAGGTTAAAGCCCACAAAACTGAAGTCTAATCTAAAGAGTGACATATCAATTTACTTAAACAGTAGAATGTATATCAGCTGTCTCTGGTTAATTTCTGTTTGTGATGTATGTGTGCACATGATTATCCAATCATTTGCAGCAAAGCCTTATATAAAGCCACCTTATGCTAATAAAAGATAGTTTCTAATGTGTTCTTAAATGAATACAAACTGAAACAACAGCACAGTGGTCACTTTAAGGTGCTATTCATTTCACCGACAACATGATAAAAACACTATCAGGGTCCTCGACAATTCACAAACGTGTGGGTAAGACCCTCGGTCTTTTACACGTAAACAAAAACATACACATGCAAAAAAAAATAAACAATGAACAAGTGCTGTGTGTACAAACACCTACTTACAAAGACGCTAACACACCAGAGCAAATGCACACGCACACCTGAGGAACATGTGGTGCTAAACTTAAGCTAATTAAGTGACAGACAATTGCACTCAGGGGAGACATTCCTAGGAATTACTATCAACAACTGGATCAACATGGCAGGGAAGAGAAGGTGTTTATTAGCCAGTTGTTCGTACTTAGCTTTGCACTAAAGTGTTAAAATGACTCATTGCTTCTGCAATCTCTGTCTTTTTTAGAGAGGTGTCATCACAAACTGTCATGAGGAACGTTTAGTATTAGATTCAAGGATGGTTTAGGTGGAACTGCTAGGCTAAGAAAAATATGACATGAAAGTGACAGTTCACCAAAAAATGAAAATGCTGTCATCATTTACTCACCCTTGTGTCATTCCAAATCTGTATCACTTTCTTTCTTCAGTAGAACACAAAACAAGATATTTTGAAGAGTTTTGGTTAACGACTTTTATTGTATGGACTTAAAAAACGCCAAGACATTTCTCGAGATATCATATTTTGTGTTCATACAGGTTTAGAACGACCAGTAAATGATGACAGAATTTTTGGGTAAATTGTCCCTTTAACTATTGCTGACCTAGAGCTATAGCTGGCAGTGGCACTTATTTTTGCTCAAATTTTATTACTTTTTTATTATTATTATTATTATTATGAATATAAATTTTATGATTTATTTCCTGTCTGTCAGGAAGACTATTTTTTTTTTCTAGGAAATGATGATGTTGAGATCACTTTAAGGAAATATGTGGCTCTGTGAGAATTTAAGCCGTAGATTGAACAATCATGCTAAAAGTGACATTTTGTAAACATTGTAACTGGGGGAAAAAAGAAGAAAGACATTACACAAGGGGTATCTGATGCAAAAAAAAAAAAAGCAGAATAGAATTCTGTCAAAAGGGGAAAAGAAAAATTACACTGACATAGTCAAACGTTATCGCCAGAGATTTAAGGAGGTTTCAAGATAACAAATGCCTGTCAAATCTGTTAGGACCTGAAAATGTCTGATAAAAGCGCACACCTTTGCTGCTAAAAAGTCTATCACAAACAATAAATGCTAATTCTACTGCAATACCGGATGATCCCAGATAGATGCAGATCCATTGTGCTACACAGGAGGAGTTTGGAACGCTCTGTGGTTATGGCTCTAATGGCTAGTCGTTAGTAATGCTCAATGATTGTCATTAGGAAAACTCGTGGCTGAGTGTGGAAAAGCATATTACAATACACACCAGGCTGAATGAAATGCAGAATAAGGCACAAATGTCTCACAAAGAAACTTAATGTTTTAACCATGTTTTATAGACGTAATGAAAAAGTCTTTGATGGATATCTATGGAAGGCATTTTACATTTTCTGTGGCCTGTAATGGGTTGTTATAGAACGGGGTGTCCAATTCTGCTCCTGGAGGGCCATTGTCCTGAAAAGTTTTGCTCCAACCCCAATTAAACACACCTGAACCAGCTAATCAAGGTCTCACCAGGCATACTAGAAACAAAGACACTTGAAGACAAGCCTCCAAGGTTAGCAAAAAAAAAAAAAAAAAGCGTAACGCCTGCTAAAGCTGCGGTACACAGGGAAGGAGACCAGAGGCCTTTTTTGAATGGATGTCAATAGAGGAGAAGCTTCACTAGACTGAATAAACTGCTTTTGTGGAAAAACGGCTTATCATTTAATGAATCAACAGCCCATCAGCTAATCTTTAATGTGTTTGGTCTTGAACATTAATTTTGGATTGATCTACTTTTAAGAGTTTACACCGAGAAAAAAAAAAACTGTTTTAAAAGAGAAGTCAAGGACAATTGCGCGACAGGTATGATTCAGTTTATGGCATTTCTCATTCATTTCTATGGTATCCACAAACAATGACTGAGTGTTGCACAAATCTAAACGAAATTCAGTGACGTCAAGGCTGTAATGTGATTGGTGGTCAAGGCACACGTGATCCAATGGTAGAGCCACAAATCCTCGCATCACCCAATAATAAGACCATCTCTGCTAGAAACTTCCAGGCAGGTGTGTTGTAGCTAAACTCTGTAGGACAGTGGCCCTCCAGGACCGACTTTGGACACCGCTGTTATAGAAGGAACAAAATTGAGCCTTCTCTGAGTGCTGTGTTCTAGTCACTTCGCCTTGAACAAGCATGCAAATATGCTGTCTATTGTTGTAGACTGTCTACAAAAGCTGTGAAAACCCTAAACTATCCCACCAAAAGCCCATTTCTAAGACATGACCATGGCAAATTAGATTCAGTTGTAAGATATTGCGTAAAAGGTTGTAGATTACAGCACAGGAAGTGTTTAAGCCTGGAAAACTAGATATTTAACAATCGTATTTTGGTTATAGAAGTTATCTGTGTCATTTTGGAATATTTAAAATCTCCATTTGAAGTACGATGAGATGTTTAAAATACTATATTTATGATAATAAAATCCAATCACATCACCAACCATTCTTTCATTTGTTCCCATAACTGAGATGAATCTGTGTGACATTTTCTGTCTCAGTTGCCCAATTGCTTAACAAAATAGTGTTCTACGTAGCTTAACTAAACAAAGTAGGTTAGAATTAGAAAGAGCATACAGCAGTTCAGAGCATGTCAGTTTTTCCTTGGGTCTGCAAAGGTTAAATTCAAGTGGCTGGTAACAACTCTATTATGTGGTGAGTCTCTCGTTGGCAAACAGAAGCGTTGCATGTAAAACTGCAGTGGAGGCCTGTCCCTGGAGACCCCTGTGCACAGCAGGTTAACCTGTCAGTGCTTTTTTAAGGCCTGATTGCTAAGCCCCCTGTAGCTTGAGGTAAACTGACAATTTTCCATCAGCAGGGAGGTTGGCTTTATTAGTGATAGGGTGAAAAAAGTAAATTTGAGCGCAAAGGGTATTGTTCCCTCCAATGGAGGATTAACATATGGTTCAATCAATTAGCTTGATGCTAAGAAACACATGAGCCTGGCTAATGAAGAGACATTCAGAAAACTGAATGAGCAGATTTCGAAGAACAAAACATGGTAAACATGTTTGCAATTGATATATTCAGGTTAAGGTAATTTAGGGATCATGAAATCAACTAAATTGCACAAAAATCCTCACTGAATAACTGGCTAGGTAGTTAAGCTTGTATTTACAAAAAAATTTGGAAGAATTAAATATCAACACACATTTTACATATGTAATATGGGATATTAAATGTTATTGTTACTCTACAGTGAAGATGTGCATAATCAAACATACTAGTGCGATTCACACTTAGTGATAATTCACCCAAAAATGAAAATTCTGGGTGATGGGTTATGCAAAACACACTTCCGTATTCTGTAAAACAGGTTGCATCGCTTCCGGTTCAGGTCTTTTAGGCTACGTTCACACTATCAGTCCAAATACGATTATTTGTGTATCAGATTGGAATCTGATCTATATACTGTCCACATTGTGTATCACAACTGTTCAGATCTGATTTGTGTGTCCCATGCCGCTCTTTCGTTTTCCGGAATATCTGCATTGGTTTCAGTGGCAATGGCGTTGTGTTTGGAAGGTATACGTCAAAAACAACAACCGCAACAAGGAGGGGTTTGCAATACAGATGTTGTCTTATTTACAACATGACAGTATGTAGCCGCTGCACTGGACTACTGCATCTTATGAGGCAATGGTAGAAACATAGGAGGCTGGTATGTGTGGCTTTATTTCGTGCTGTGGTATCCGCCGGTTTCAAAACATGTCTCCATGTTATATTGTCATTTTCTGCTTGTCCGGCACTTTGCAACAACACAGCCTTGTTTCTGCAGTGACTTTTAGCATGTTTGTATAATAAAGTCTGATGGTTACAGGCAATAATAAAAAAAACTACCTAGGTTAGCTGATTAAAAGTCCATAGCCATCAGTTCATGCTGCTGTTAACACTTTCTTCGATAAGCAGATGCAATGAGACCGTTTTTCCTGTTTGTTCCTGTGACATCTGACATAAAGCCTATTTCTGTCATGACTGCTCTCTGAGTGTTTGGCATGGTAATGGGTATGACAATGTTGATGTATTTGGTCTTGACAGAATAGATCTGTTACGCTGCTGCTGCTGCTGCTGCTGTTGTTATTGCTGCTGCTGCAGAGCAAGTACGGGACTTGCTACTGCCAATACATACTCGAAACGCTGCTGTGAGCAAGTAAGACATGCTGCTGCTGTACAATACAGCATACATGAATTACCCATAGCAGATCTATACAGGTGGAGCTGGGGAGGGTGGAGGGTTTCTGAAAGCACGCTGCACTGCTACAGCAAATGCTGACCAAGTATTTGAAGGTTGAGCACCGCAAGCTCAATGGCTACTGATACAGCAGGAAACGATCAGCTGTGCCCTATAGAAAATGATGTGATTGTAAGTAGGTTATTGACCGATGTGCCATCTAGAGTTTCATGACACAACTTTGTATTAACTCACCCTCATGTCGGAACACAAAAGCAGAAGAATTTTTAAGAATGTTTTTGTCTTTGTCCATACAAATATTGAGACTTTTTCTTTTTTGTTTGTGTGTTCTGCAGCTGAAAGAAACTCACGTGGGTTTGGAACGATGATGGGATGAGTAAATGATGATAATTTTTATTTTTGTATGAACAATCAATTTAAAATAGAAAAGTGCTAGTTCATTGCATATGATGGACATGCATTGTTGATGAGGCACCAAGTGATAAATAATTCAAGCCTAAAAACCACATATACACACATCCACAAGTCATTAAGGTAGAGGCTGACCCTAATAAGAAGACGTTGACAATGGAGGATGGGGGTATATTCCTGACAGCATGGGAGCCATTTAATCTAGCCCTTGATTAACTCATCGTCTGTCCACTTGTCCTACAGACATGTGCTAACATGTCATAATCGTCATAATTCTCATCAGCCTCCACTTGCTCCCCAGCTTCCTGATTAGGGTCCTTTTCCCAGAAGTCCCCTGGTTAAAGCTTAATAATTCCCCTTAGCCTCACCCCAGTGTACTGTGGGCCCTTCAATTAAATACAGAATATCTAACGCATGCATACTGACTCAGGATGGACCCTACCTCCAGCTATACGCCATGCTGACAAGCTGCACTGTTCTTCGGTTTGCAGCAATTAGTCCCCACTTATCAAACCCCTGGCACAGAGTGTGCTCTCCAAATATGCTTGCTTGTTTTATTTTGTGAAGTGCCACCACAGTGCATTGTGGACGGGGAGGAGGGATTCGTGCGGCACAGAATTTGGCATTAAAAACACAGCTTGTTGCTCACTGCACCTTCAAATAGCTTTCCTCCCCTTTGTTTTATGTGCTTTTTTTGTACAACAGGACAATATCTGTCAGCAGTGCCACTCTTTTAACGCAATTCCCTCTCTTCGGCATCATTGTGAACAGCTGTCAACAGTGTTTCCCATTTATTTGTCGAGTGCTAGAAGGATGGGGGCCTAGCAGAATCCCCTAGTTCGTCAGCAAGCCCACCAGGGACCATCTTCACTCAGACTTCCCACACGAGCTATACACGAGGTGGGAAGTAAATGCACTCGTTTCCCTTCCAGCTAGGCGCTGTTTACTTTTCAACACCTCCTTTGAGGGCCGCATCCCAGAGACCAGACAGCCAAGAGACGGGAGGGATGTCACTACACAACACCAATTTGTGGAGTATTGCGTTTGGCAATATATGTTTATGAAGCCATCCTCTGCCTCACAAGCACTCATGTGATGATGAGATGTGCCGCCTCGAAAAAGAATGCCTCTTGTCGGGATGAGCGAGCCGACCATGTCCTTCTCACCATAAATATGACTGCCAAGAGTTTGGGGATGTGCAGTGTTTCTCGTTGTTTTTGCCACTTGTGATTTGTCAAGAAATCAATATACTCATTATCACCGTGGCTGCCTGAGAGTAGCGAAATAATGTATGTCAGGTGCAGAAATGAAGCAAAGAGGGGCATGCATGTGGCTGACACATAGAAAAGTAGGAGTATTAAGATGACACCTGTGTATAAGATCACGAATGACATCACAGATGAGTGTGAATGTAGATGAATCGGCCAAACCAGCCTCTACTGATGTTAACTTGTGACAGTTAAAGGGACAATTCACATAAAAAAATTAAAAATCTGTCATTAAAAATACTCGCCCTCATGTCGAAACAACATTGGAACCCATTGATTTTCATTGTATAGATATTTTCCCCCCCAAAATATCTTCTGTTGTGTTCAACAGAATAAAGAAATTCATATCGGTTTGGAACCACATGAGGGTGAGTAAATGATGACTGAATGTTCATTTTTAATGCATTAATAGGAATGGTTTTAGACAAACCTACACACATTAGATTTACTAGTTGTTCAATAAAACATTTTACGAGGTCAGTGCAATCTATGCACATCAATTGCAGTTATGATTTTTCTAGCTGAAAACTTTTCACATCATTTTGATTAAATTAAATATAAAAATAATAATATTCAATATATTTAGTATTAAATATTAAATTTTAATATATCATAAAAATAATTGTTGCTGGGACAATTTCTGTTCTGTTTAAAATGTTAACTGGATGCGTGGAGGATTAGCTTCAGGTTTTTATTATGTTATGCTGTAAATTTAGCAATGAGTTGACTATTATAAACATAACGTTCTTTCTATTGAAAGGCAACATCATTTATATTCTTTTGAAATAACATGTCCAACTACATTGACTTTGTTTGAGCTGAGGTCACAAGGGAATATTAGGTTCAGAACTGTCATTACGATAGGTATTTGCACACATAAATTTAAATCTGCTCCATTCATTCAAATCACCATCACTTTGGGCATTTGCTTACGTTAGCGTGTATTGTTGTTCTAGACATTGACATGTCAGGTGCTAACTGACTAGCCGCTGATGAACTCACTGACCATGATCGTCGAGACTGTCAGGGGACCCTGGACCTCCAGCATGGAAACTTGACGTTCAAAGTCAATCAAATTAGCTCTTTCCAGTCCACTAGCCTGAGCAATGAACAGCCTTGCCGAAACCCAATAGCTTGGAGCTGACGACATCGACGGAGCGATCTCACATGCACCTCATGGGGTAAGACATACATTGATAAATATGGAGGACATGAACAATGCCATTTGAAGACTCTCCAAAGAATAACATTCAGTGCAGCATAATGACGATAAGCCAGAGATATGCTTTCTCTCTCAGTGCCTTAAGCATTGTTTTGAAGAGTAGGTATCAAATTGGACTAATATTTGCATGAGACAGAGATGTTTTTGTAGTATTCAGAGAGCACCACGGGTGCACGGCCTCCTCATGTGACGACCAGACAGTGAAAATAAAAAAAGGATCAGTTCTACAACTTACGGCACAGGAATCCATTCCACACAGACTGCTACTGTTTTGATGTTCATCTTCAACTGTTCCTGGTGTTTTAATAACCTGTGGAGGGCCACTTGTAAATGCTTGATGTGGGCAAAGTCAGAAACTTGTAAGATATTAGATATGCGCAGGAATATCAAACCAAATCCTCGGAACACCAGGGTTTTTTGCTTTCACATTTGCTTTTAAGATTTAGTCAAAGGTGCTCAATGAGGAAAGTACGAAAGAGACAGCTGGGAAGAAGCTTATCTGCGAGACGTAAGGAGGGTATCTGCGCACTCCTTGATATTTTGAAAAGAGCCATCAACACTCATTTCTGTCAGCTTGTGTAAATTCTTCTGAATGGCGTTTGCCTGCTCTAAGTATTGTTAAACATAAGAATAACAGCAGGTGAGAGACGTGGGGCGTCTCAGATACAGCATATCGAAAGTACACATTTTCAGAAGACTTTGACTATCTGCATTAACCGATTGAATTAAGTGCTAAAGCAAATTCATTTTGACATAAAATGCATATTTTTCCTCCTCTATGTTTTAGTATCTCATATGTTTTTGAGCTTGGAGGTGTCAAGGGTTTTTTATTTGTGAAAGCAGCCAATTGAGTCCAATTACCTTTCCCTCTTTAAATCTGATTAAAAAAAAACAAAAAACGCTGAAATAAACAGGTAACTCCAAACCTCCAAAGCTGGTTTCCATGACAAACACAACATAAAGGTGGAGAACATGAGGGGTACTGTTCCATTAAGTCATTAAGTCCTTATAAAACCAAACTCTGAGAGCATCTTTAGCCCTGCTGCTGCCCTCAGGCAGAGAACCGCTGTGTTTGAAGATCAAAGTCGTAGAGGTGTGACTCTAGGTTTATATGTGCAGGGAAATTGAAAATTTCCCTAAACTGGAGGGGTCTGCATAAAAAAGTAGGCCACAGCCCAGTAATAGTTTTCAAAAACAGGAGTTCTGTTATGACAACTCTCGGAGTGTTTGGCGTAGTAATGGATATTAAAATGTTGGAATGTTTGGTCTTGGCGGAATAGATCTGCTACGCTGCTGCTATTGCTGCTGGTGGTGGTTAATGCTGCTGTTGTTGGTTATTGCTGCTGCAGAGCAAGTACGGGACTTGGCTACTGCCAATACATACATGACATGCTACTGTGAGCAAGTAAGGCATGCTGCTGCTGTACAATACAGCATACATGAATTACCCATAGCAGATCTATACAGGTGGAGCTGGGGAAGGTGGAGGGTTTCTGAAAGTACGCTGCAACTGCTACAGCAAATGCTGACCAAGTATTTGAAGGTTGAGCAGAGAGAGCTGATTGGCTAATGATACAGCAGGAACTAATCAGCAGAGAATGATGTGATTGCAAGCAGATTAAGTTAAGGACCTATCAGCCTGTGCCATCTAGGGTTTCATGGCAGAACTTTGTATTTGCTCCTTTTTTGCAGGGTTCTCTGCAGGCTGAATAATATAAAGTGCAGCTTTTGAACTGAGTTTTAGTGAGTAACTGCATGGCTTACGTCATTAGACCGCAATTAGTGACTTAAATCTGATGTCCATCTGTATAGGTGTGTGTGAACCGAAGATCCATTACAGCAAAAAAAAAAAGCCAAAAAAAGCCAAAAAAAAAAAAAATCTACCCATAGGCGGCATATTTTATGTTCACAACCTTCTATACAATAATTACTGAAATTATTTTACTGAATATTCTGAAATTGAACTTCCAAGAGAGATTTATCTAGCCAGTCTTCAGAATCTCATAATAGTGTAATACTGGAATATAAAAATTATTTAGATCTGGCAAAACATCATGTGGCTCAAAAGAAGAATACAATCTTTATGGTGTGTGCTGTAGCATGACTGTACTTCGTAATTCACACTCAACCCTACTTGTGCGACTCACCAACAGAATGACTCCCATGAGTGAAAAACACTCATTCAAAGTGATCGTATATAAAAGGGAAAGTGTTTAGCAGGGGAGGTTTTCAATGGCTCGGTCATGTTTGCCCTGAATAGGCGGTGCCAGCTTGGGTTTCCTCCAGGAATTAGGCTTTTTGTTTGTGTCTATAGGCCAGAAGTGACAGCTATTCCTGCTTGTTCAAAGTAAGCTTATACATTTGTCATGAGAAAGGCTGTGTCTACGTCCACCCCTTGTGACATGAAAGTCTCAGTTCTGTAACAGGAAGCTCAACTGTAGACTTCCATAAACATACTATAATAGAGGGGAGGTCTAAACAGCCAGGAAGACAGAGAAAGGAAGAGAGAAAGGCCTGAGCTGTGCTTTGAGTAAAATTATATACTGCATGATCCCAAATAAATGTCTTAATTAAATTTTTTGTGTGATGTCTATTTGTTTTCCTCACAAACCCATTTAGAAATATGATAAATTTGCCACACTGACAAATCAGAGATTTTAAACATTATTTAATATATTTACTGATAATTATTAAAACTGACATTTTATACATTTCCCTACCCCTCTGTAACATATTTGAACACCAATAAAACAATGAAATAAACAATTTGCCATGCCTCACACCTGTGTTAATAATTCACGAGTTCAGATCATGTATTTTGACTATTTACAATGTATACTGTTCATAATAACAGAACTGTTTTTGGTGCAGGTTATAGACATTTACACAGTTTATTTACAGGTTTATCGTCACTATACTGCCTGGTTTGTAGCGCGCAAGTAGCACAAATCTCTACGGCACATTTTCCCAAATCATCTCCTCATTGTTCGTAAAACGTCAGTAAATTAAAGTGGGCCTTGAAGCACTCTTAAATATAGGCTATTATGTACAACTGTTTCTTTCTCACGTTATCAGAGACAAATGTACACAAAAGTACCTACATTAATGCATTTTCATTATTGTAAAGCCAATATTCACTATATTTCAGAATAAAATAATCTTTGTTTGTTAAAATAATCGCCTTTAAAACGATACTCCGCCCGCTTTGCTTGACACGTGACAGGCCTGAATGAATGACAGACAAGAGGTTAGCCTATAAGCATATCTAGGACTACATTATTTTAATCGAGGGATGATATAGGCCTATTTATTCTTAATAATGATATTAAAATAACAACAGTTTTTTTTTTTTAAATATATATACGAACAACTGAGATTTTAGTGAGTGTTTTCTAAACGAGCACCTGCCACTCTCTCTTTTTTTCTTCATCCCTTTTCATCATCATCTTTCTCCAATAACGAGTTCAAATGCACATGTAACATGTTGCAGCAGTTACACATAGCTATTGCACGTCTTAAGCCATCTAGGCTATAAGCGTGACGTTGTCTATCAAGATATGGATTAATGAACTACAGTGTGGATGCAGCAGTGGTCGTTGTAATCTGTCTAAAAACGAAGCCATAATTTATTATTATTTTTTTATATACATTCAGTAGTGTCAGGATCAGCATATATATCAGCTTTGTGTGTGATTTCAAGTGAAATTTTAGTGTTTTACTCGCTTAAGTAATCTTTTGAACCGAGTAACAAAAATCTCCAGCCCGGGAAAAAACAATGTGGGGAAAAAATGTTTTTAAAGTTATTTTTTGCTCTTTTATTTATTCACCGACGAAATATTTAATTTAATGTTTGCATATTTTAAAGTAACAAAATGTGTCAACAAATACTTTTTCCCTCATAAAACCATTTATATTGTTTTACTCTCATATCTGCTGTTTTACACTGTGAGTGTGTGTGTCAGTAAATATATAACAATTGAAAATTTGCTCTTCTTTTTTCCGTCTGGAACACCTGAACATGCCTCAGAAATATTATTATTTGTTTATTTGTCTGTAAATTCGTTATGAAAATTATTCATTTATATTCAGTCATAATTATATTCAATCATAATTTTCAGGTGGTCCAAATTCCATCAATATATAATTAAAATTATTAACAAATTGAATATACCGTTGCTGTGTACCTCGATTAGAGACCTGTGTCGGGTTACTGCAGGTCACATAAGGTTACGTGGGCTTTACGTGTTACAGGCCTGTGTGTAGTTTGTTTTGTCTTCATATCTCTCTGTAACCCAGCGCAAAATTTAGAAATTGTAGCGTTTAATGTGGGTGTTTGTGTTTGTGTAACCATCTATTATCGCAAAAGCACTTTCTCTCACAAAATGACTCTTCACTTTGCAGATAACTTATTAATATTTACGTAAGTCATATCATTAATACCATAGTTCGGTGGAAGACACTGCCAAAACTGTTAAGCTAGCTAGACAGGGTTATTCAGAGTTAAACGTCAATCACAAAGACAATCGGTTTGATTCGATGCAGGTTGGCACTGTTTTTTTTTGTTTTGTTTTGTTTTTTAAACAAAGACAATGAAAGACTGTGCGATTTGCGTCAATAAAAATAATATTAATATGAATAAAACGCCTGCATTGATCATTTATTTATACTCATTTAATCTGAGATTTACAGACACATGCTGTTAACAAAAATAAGTCCGACATGTCTATTCTGTCTCTTTCTGACTTAAAGAGGAAGCTATAATATTATAATGATTATGAAACATCATTCTGTTATTCAGTGGCAGTCTCTAAGACTGTAACACAAAACACATTTGGCACATACGCTTTGTAGATTTTGTACAATAACCAATATGCGTAGGCTAAATGCGTATTAAACGATCAGAACAATAATACAGAATTAATAGGCTAATCATTTAGAATTCATTTTACGGCACAAAACTGTTTAGACAGAGGTACAATAAGGCGAAATAATATGATACCAAAATAGCTCTCGAATTGTTGATCTCTCGTGGGGGAAAAAATCAAATTAATTTTAACAAAATAAAAAAAAAATATATATATTAAAATAAAACAATAGAATAAAGGTTGGCAAAAACATTCTGCTGTAGTTCGCTGTTATTTAAGTGTGTGTGTGTGTGTGTGTGTGTGTGTGTGTGTGTGTGTGTGTGTGTGTGTGTGTGTGAGAGAGAGAGAGAGAGAGAGAGAGAGAGAGAGAGTGTGTTTCGCTGAGTGAGTGAGTGAGTGAGCGAGAAAGAGACTGCGCATATATGTCTGCGCATATTTCTGCAGGTGTGGATGAAATCGGCTGGAAAATGAAGGCAGCCATTGCTCTAATCATTGAAAGTGAGGTTATCACAGCCTAGGAACAATTACAGCTTTTGGTTAACATTTTGGTGTTAATTAATACATATTGGAACAAAAAACTTTCATAAAGTGTAATCATTTTAGAAATACTTTCTAGTGTTCCTTAAATGTAAATGATGATATTTCGGTAGAAAAAAAAAAAAATTATGTTATCCATTGTTTTGTTGGTGGCCCCTATCCCTCCAGTCTATTAAATGGTAAGCTCCGCCGTATGAACTCTATGAATGGGAGTTGGCAGCACTCACCAATGTCATAAATCAAAAAACAAAGAAGAAAAGTCTTTTGAAGGGTAACGTAAATGCATATTTCAAGCACACAATAAAAAACTGTAGCATGTATTTTATTATTATTATTATTATTAAGCCTATAACTTTTATTTTTGCATGCAGTAGTAGAAGCTTTGTGTTTGTTTCGTTTGTTGCATTTCAGTGTTAAAATACCCTATAAAATAATGATTTGAAGTCACTAACCAAAAAAAAAAATATATATATTTTTTTTAATTTTCAGAAGAAATTCACAAACATTACGTGTTTAAAAAAAGTCTGTTTTAAAGTGGAATGTACAGTCTTGAACATTATTTATTTATTTATTTATTTGTGGGCAGGTTTTTCTACACGGATCAATATCAGAGCAGCGTGCGCTGAGAAGGAAACGCCATCCAAGCACCGCAGGACGCTGACCTTTCACTCTCCCTACAGGTCACACCATCCTCCCCTAAACAGGTCAACACACCAACACACAACTATGTCAAAGTATGCCTTAACAGGGAATATATCCAGCGGATACTAACACAAGCCAAGGAGTGGGCGATTCAATCAAAAGCCGAAAACGCAAGAAAACATATACCCAGCAGCCCATAGGCAGCTGCGCATTAATAATCAGTGTTCTGGTGATTTCTGAACAAACCGACTGTCTTCTTAGGAGTGGCTTCAAGTTGTATTTCCTGTGAATAAAATATGTAGGATATACATTATGTCTATGTGCCCATCTCAAAATACACTGTGGCACCGGGTGGTGATTTTACAGCCTATCCCTTCCCCCAGGCTTTACACAAATGAATATTAATCTGATCCTTCACTGTATAAAGTTCTACACACTGCACAGGAGATTTAACAAAGATAGTGACACGGGTGCGATCGCTCAAAGTCTCAAGAACCTCGAGTCTATTAATTACTTATGCTGAAGATTGTTTTCATAACACTTTTCCTGCTGTCACTGATCTCATCATACACGAAAAATAGCCTGCGACAATATTCCTTGACGTTGCTACATAATGTCAAATGCGCCGTTTACAATTCTTTTGTTTTATATTATACCGCTTTTATTGGGTTTATTCATTATCTGCGCTTGGAAAGCACACGGAATTAAATAAAAAAAAACGGCTTACAATTGAGCGAACAAGTCTCAGTCACCTCTTAATTCTGCAGGATTTTTTTTTTTTTTTTAATATAGAGCTTGTCAAGAGTGCCAGAGTCAAGTTCAAGTTCACGGCCACTTGATTTCAAACTCCATTTTATCCTAAGTGTGGAGGGAATGGCGACTGCGGCATTAAATTGCGGCATTAATCCAAGATTAAACAAGGCTACTCTAATAGTGAAGAAAAACTTTATATTATTTGTACTGATATTATGGCCACAAAAGTCAGTTTTCCCGTGTATCTGTTTTCTTCGCACTGCACTCAGTAGCTATGCCTGTGCGTTGTTGCGAAAGCTCTGTTAAAATGTTTGTGTCTTTTTTCTTTCAAAATGCTGAAATATCTCTATCAGTTCTAGTGGTCCATTGGTGTTTGAAACGCCGAGATGTTTATGGAAAGATAATTCTGCCTAGTAACACAACAGCTAAATGCGTCTTCAGACCACTGTCAAATTTCTGGTTTAAAGTCTGTTTAGACTACACAAAAAAGAAGGCCTAAAAGTTGTCAAAGTTTACTAATATAATCTATAGAAAGCATGGAAGGAACACGACGCGTTGTAAAGATTGTACACTTGCACCACGTTTTATTATATCTGTATGCAGTAAAATTTTTATCACAATAATGGAGAAAACACTTCTCAAACTTTGAACAAAACACATATAACAAAACAACTGCCCCTGTTCAGCCCATAATTGTACATATTTATAGTAAAGAAACATTCTTTATAAATATTGTTTCATCTGTAGCAAGTAAATACCATAATTTAATTACAAATGGATAAATATGGCAGTCGATATTTACAAAAAGAAGGGTGTAGTTACAGATATTTAACGGCACGACATTAATTTGCCCCACAATCTTCCAAATATATTTCACAATTCAAACTTGCAAAGCACAAAACATCACAAGTTAAGCCCAGCAAACTAAGATATACATTCACAAGCAAATATTGTGTCTGTCTTCGTTAAATGTTGACTTTGGCACTCTTTCCAGTTAATAGTTGTTTAGTTTACAATCAGTTTGCCTTAATGGGATCACAATATTCATTATGATAATACAACTTTATGGTAATATGTGCACTAAAAAGTCCAGTTAGAGAAATAGCTACCATTGAAGGAACATCTATACACCAAAAAACCGACAAAATCTATTACAACCATTGGGAAAGAGAGCGCGTAGTATGTACAAAAAAGATTATGCTTAGTGCTTTTGCGCACGTTTCTTCTGTCGATGTGGGAATGTTAAATCCTGCTGGACAAGCGCGTAATATAGGAGCGTTCGTTTTGTACAAGCTGTATATGGATCTCCTGGTTTTCTGAAATGGTTCCTCCTGGGATGGCACAGTCTTAAACATACCATTCACTGAAATTGGACGATAAACTGCTGTGGTTGTTGGAACTGTGGACCGCTGAGGAAGGCGACAGATTGTTGTTGCTTTGGGTCTCAGTGGAGGGGGACACCAGACCAGGGGGTGTTGAGGACTCATAACCAGAACTTGCCGCTGGCGACGAGTCAGATGCAGATGGGGATGCCTCGTGAACCTAAACATACACACACACACACGCGCGCACAAAAATTAAATAATTAATGATCCTCGGAATGAATCATGAATAGCGTGTATTGGTAAAACTTATTCATGAGTAAATTCTGGACAAATCAATAGTTTGTTCAAATATGAATCAATGCATTAGCTAATAATCTGTTATGTATATAGCCTAATACAATCATGTTTGTTAGTGTTTTTAATTAAATGTAGGCTATCATTGATATTAACACACGAAGTTGCCTTTAAACAGTTTAGTGGCAAATATATGTATAATGTATTTCTCATTCTGTGTTCTAGAGGAATTACCTTCATATGCTTTCGAAGAGAGCTGGGGTGAGTGTAGGACTTGTCGCACATTTTGCACAGATACGGTTTGTCTGACGTGTGAACGTGCATGTGCTTCTTTCGGTCACTGCTGTTCGCGAAGCGCCGATCACATCCCTCAAACTCACACTGAAATGGTTTCTCCCCTGAGAAGAAAAAAAGACGATATAAACATTCACACGATTAGTGATTAAGGTTTAAATCAGTTTTAATTTTTAAAACACACCACAAAAATAGCCATATCACAACATATAATAAATCTGCGATTCAGGTATAGCTTCAAGAGAATATATAAATGTAATTATTTCTAAAGATAAAACATCTAAAACAAAGCATTTTAAATAAATTTAAATGAAATCACTCAAGAGGTTATCATATGCACGTAGTTGTAATACAGAGCTGTAGTACGCCTTACAACGACACAGGGGGTCACACACAGCCTCATCTATAGCCTTTCCAAATATGAGCAGTGTAAAAGTTACAACAATAAATAGATATATAAAATCTAATTCTGCTGATAATTACGTTTGCAAGAATTTGCTTTATTCAGCGATCTGTCCAAACAAAACAAAACTGAAATAATCAGTCACACTATTTTCAACGTTCAGCTTTTGTCAGCCCCGCACAAAACTTAGCCATTTGCTTAGAAATAATCAAAATGCAATTAACACCTTGACAAATAGAAGGCTCAATACCTCCGTGTATTCTAAAGAGGAAATTGCTCAAATGTGCAACCCTGGTAATGGCCTGTCTAACACATAGTCTGTCAATGCAATGGAAAGAATAACAAAAGGCCCACATATCGCCCATTCCTAAAGTAGGAAATATAGCCTATTCTTATTTTTATGTCGTCCTTTTTGTGTTGGAAATGGTCTGCATTCATTTTGTAATTCTTATGTACATGCATGTGTAGCTATGCGCTTTGTATACACTTTGTAATCATTGTTTTTAAATATAAAGTGTATTATTGTTATATATGCATTGTTTCTAATTTTAACAACAATTAAAATACTCCGGTACGTGGCCAAAAACCCTACAAAATAAACTGGAGTAAATTTCAAAATCCTGACGTAGTAACCCGAGTGCTTGAGCATTGGTCCACGCAAACATTAAACCGGTTGGAGAGATTTACGGCTGCTCTGCGCACGCGACGAGCCCTCGAGTCGCCTTTGACCCGTTTAAAGTTTATGAACCACAAACCCTCGACAGTCTCTTACATAATTCAGCACATTGTTGCAAAACATCGCATTTAGCCTACTCCGTACGAGTTCAGGTATAATCGCTTTCAGCCGCGTTCACTTAAACGAATTGGATATGTGCTCACAAGCATCCGTTTTCTTTTAAAGATCTAAATCTGCTTGCGCTCTCAAAGTCTAAAAATACACCGTCCTGGCATAATCAGCTTATTTTTGTAAGAACCACTATTTGCGATACTATTTTGAGGGTTGATAAAATAGAGCTCCAAAACATATGCAACACCCACAGATGTTAATGTGACAAGCTCAAGCAGAAATAAATATCATAATTACCTGTGTGTGTTCTCTTGTGAATCTTCAGGTTTTCTGATCTTGCGAAGACTTTTCCACATCCAGGGAACGGGCAGGGGAAAGGTTTTTCTCCCGTATGCACGCGGATGTGATTGACCAGTTTATATTTGGCTTTAAAGGGCTTGCTTTCCCGGGGACACTCTTCCCAAAAGCAGACGTGGTTGCTCTGTTCGGGTCCTCCAACGTGCTCGACCGAGACGTGGGTGACCAGTTCGTGCATGGTGCTGAAAGTTTTATTGCAACTCTTCTTAGGATTACTGAGCTGCTCTGGATCGATCCATTTACAGATGAGCTCTTGCTTAATGCACTGCTGCCTCATGTAGCGAAAGAAGGCACCGGGGTGATGGTGATGCGCTGCCATATTCATCCCCATGTTCATATTCATGGAGCCGTACTGGTTGTGCAGCTGGGCGGCAGAGTAAGGGTCGGTCCTCGGGCTGGAGACCTGGTGGTACTGGTCTGATCGCCCGAAAACCTCCCCCGGTAGTCCGAGTCGCATCTGCCCGTTGAGCACGTTTGGGGAACCGTGAGATCCATGCTGCTCGTGGATGCCAGGGAACAGAATGTGGCCTTGGCTGTCTGTGTGAGAGTGATGGAGCGAGCCGGCAGTGGGGCCGAAGAGTGCGTGCTGGCCTCCCGCCGGTGACGATTCCCCGAATCCACGGCTGCGAAAGAGAAAGTCCCGCGTGGAGTTAAACGGCGAGCTCGCGTATGATGTGACATGAGCCGCGTGCGCGCCCAGAGCCGCTGCGGGGTAACCGGGCGCTTGGCTCGTGAATGCAGAACTCTGTCCGGGCGAGAGATCGTGGTTCAGTTTGAAGGCGCCCATGTGCGCCGAGTCGACGAAGCTGTTCTGCGCTAAACTCAAGTCTCTGTCCTGCATCTCACTGGAGGAGTGATGATGCCTGGCAAAGGTGCCCACTCCCAAACCAGGGAACTGATGCCCAGCGTCCAGTAACATGCTTTCGTTGAGCAAAACCAATTCTCTTTCAAGCAGTCTATGCACGGCGCTTCAACAAAACATATAAAAAAAATAAAATCGAATGCGCTACGGGAATATTAACTTCCAGATTTGATAACACGACATGAGGCGATGAAGTTCGATCCGCTCACAGGAAAAAAAGCTTTGCGTATTAAGTTAGGCTATATTTTTCTTGTGGATAACTTGTTACTCAAAATCCCCAATGCAACGAAATGAGAAGATTCCTTTGCGCTTTTCCTTTCAAACTGAGTCGATGTCGTTATTTTCAGAATACACGAAAATACGAGTCATTATCTTACTAAGTCTTCCTTGTTCTTGAAGCATCTCGAATTGGAATGTTTATTTCTTTCGCTTGTCTATGTTTATCTCGGAGGGTCCCTCTTTCTCAGTGGACTGGCACTACCTCCTCTTACGCCCCCTTTAACTGGAGCCCGGTCATTCATTTGACGCGCTCTCATTGGCCGACGCTCCTCATCAATCCTAGTCGCCCCTCCAATCCAACGCACTCCTTTGGCAACTAATCGCTGATCGCCATCTTCCACCGATAATTACCGCCTACTTTTCGGAGAGCCTTTTCGGGGAATAGGTAGAGGGAAAGCAAAAATACTCGCGTTTAATCATATCGTTTAATAAATCTAAATCAATTGCCACGAGGGCTCATAAGAGTAAGTGTAACCCATAATTCTTTGGTGGACGTGTAAAACCTCGTGAGACATCAGTATAGTTTGTATACTAAAATGTCTAGGATATTTAGGTTATAGCAAAATCCAATTACTTACTTTCGCATACTGTAATCCAACAAACAGACAGTTTAGGGGTTAGCGTGAATGAAATACAAACTCACAAACCTCGCTCGAGGTGCCTTGATTCAATCTGCACGTGAGTATGACAACACATTTTGTCGTTATGAAACATTAGTACGCATTCAGTTTGTATGTGTTCTTCAGGACGTGATCATGTCTTCATGAGTGTTGATTGACACATCAAAAACAAACAAACGTGTATTCATAAATAAATAGCCTATTACATTAGCTTATTGAAACATGAAGCAGGCCTACTAAAAAAAATCAATAATATGGAAAACTGGGCAGTAGACGGAGTCGGCAATGGTACATTGTCGTCATTGCCATCAACCTCATCTTTAATAGGCCTACTTGGATTAATTTATTTGGTTTAAAAAACGCACTTATTCGTAGCTGGTACCAAAGCTACTCTGAATAACAATATGCAAATTTATTGCCTTTATAACAGAAGCATAAACTTCAGATACTTTTTGAAACACAGCAAATACATCAACAGTATACATTTGAGATATTTTGTAGGCTACTATCTACATTTTTTCTACCACCATGACTTATTCCAGCACACAAATGTGCGCATTCTGAGTATTTTAGCACATTCCAAAATGGCAATTGATTTGTTTTAACTAGATATGGTTGCATGCTCGTGTCAAACAAGCACAATATGATTTAGGCTACCTTTAATATATAAAAAAAAACAGTGACGTCATGGACCGAGAGCCTAGTCTTTCCGATTGAATAAATCAGGGAATCTGCATTATTTAAAATCAAGTTTAGCGGTATTTTGTGGTTTCGGAATAGGCGTAAATGCGAGCTTTTAGCCAATGTAGACTACCCTGTACACTCACGGACAATAACGAAACCGTCCAGCTGAAGTTATTCAAGCACATGTGGATGGAGTTACTGCATTACGGATTCCAGGCCAATGTACATAAGCCACTCAATGGACCATTTCTGATCTAAGAAAAAGTCCTACATCTAGCTCCCCAGCGTTTATTTAAATGTTAACATTCATACATTCATTTAAAGGAGGTTTACTTACAATTTCATTGAACCTAAGTCCCATAAAGTCCCGTTCCAACGCACAACACACTTTGTCTTGTCTTTCCTCTCCTCCGAACGTTTTAAGCTGTAAATAATAGGGCGGAGGATGTATAAAACTTTGGGAATTCTGTGTGCCTCAGCTCAAAGCCATGCTGTTTGAACGTTATGTACCGTTCTTCCAAGACTATTTCTACCCTCTCCACAGGAAACACAGGATCTGATCCAAGTTCAAAGTCACGTCTGCCGACCTCTCTAAGAAGTTCTTTATTTCTCCAGAAAACCACAAAAACCTTTCACCTTTTCAATGGGCAGGGAGAAGAAGAAAGAGAAATTAGACTGCGAGTGCAGTCGGTCTGGAACACATAGCCGCAGTTTTTGTTCTTCTTTTCTCATGTAGCAAGGAAGGGAAAAAGTTCGAAAAGGCTAATAACACACACACACACACACACACACACACACACGGGAACAGGGGAAACAACTTTGGTTTAATATTAAAAAATATACGTCAGTGCCTGGATATTATCCCCTATTTTTTTCCTCTTATGTAAAAGCAGAAAATCCTAACTAACCTTTGAATTACCATACCTGACGATCATAACTCTGTTCACATATAATATAGCTTTACATTAATGTGTAATACTCTTAGACAAAGCGACAAGGCACCTCTTTTAACTTTGACATTATCAATATGGCGATGCTTTGTTGGTTACTTTTAGTGACCTTGGGTATTTCAAGGGTGTTTGACCTTCGACCCATAGAGAACACATATATGCTACCCTTTGAACTCATTAAGAAATCCTCTCTGTTCAAAAGTTGTAAGACAAGTACTGCCCTTCTCACTCCGTTACGTCGTTTCATAAACAAGAACCAACGAAAATTCAGATTCACTCACAAGCTTGTTTTAAACATATGTATTATTTATGAATTGTCATCATTATTAACTTTTATTGTAGGCTAAGTGTACTCTGCATTTGATACGATTTAATTATTTTTCAAGACACTCTTGAATACGGTGTGTTCGTCCAACAGAATTTGAGGTAAATATTGGGATGTCGTAAATCTCGATTAGAATGCATAGAATGTAATGCTTCTGTCACATTAACCGGCATACATCGTGGTTCCATTCACCCTAAATTAAGACCCTTGACAAAGCTGACAGGCATGATATAGCTTACGCAGGAAATCACAACACTTTCAGTTACTAGAATAACAAAATCTCATAAATACATATTTTTTTCTCTCAAGGTTTGATGAATTTAAGTATGCAGTTTTACCTGACTAAAAATGTTGATAAATTTCATATTTATTCAAGATTTTGAAATTATTTTTTAGCATTGTTAGAAAGACATGTGACCTAATAATTGGTAAGCAGAATTGTTATTTTCTATTGTTAAGACAGGTTGGGCCTGTTATTCCAGTTTAACCTTCTGCTGTACTTTGTTAATTGGTTTTTGAAAAAATTATTTGGAATATGGTAACAACTGCCCTGAAGCATTTTAAAAGATGTCTTTGAATTAAGACATATTAAATCAATGGCATACACTTCCTGCTGAGTTCAACATGGACTCTAAAAGGGTGTGGACGTGCATCATGACACACACGTACAGCACACACAAACAAACATGAGATGAAAGTGTGTGAATAGTAATATACTTAGACATTCTTTTTTTTTTAAAAATAACTTTAAAGGAAAAATTTTTGTTTATGTAATTAGCAAGAATGATGTCACAGAACGCTTTTTGGAGAGATTTATATTTTGTAATATGTATGTTAAGGGTCGCTTCTTTTCTTCTGTACTTTCTACACAGGAATCTATCAGCGCCCGGTGGACCGAAGATCTACAATGTTCACAATTGTGTTTTTAACCACAGATAACATGCTAAAATACATTGATTGCATTCGAATTTAATTTTTTAAAATTGCTAATGTTGATTTTATAAAATGATTTTACTATAAACTCATCTGGACAAAGCAGAAAGAGTTTCATGAACGTAGCTTCTTGCTGTTTCTGTTTATTAAGGCGTAAAGCTTTTTTGTTTTGCATACACACAAAAAATATATGATATTGCTTTATGTGTCTAATAATTTAGTTTTACCTATATACTTTAAAACAATTAAAAACAAAGTGTGGTATAGCATGTGTATGTATCCCGCTGATTATTTTATTTTAATTAATTTTATTTTATTTGCATTATCCCCAGTTGATCCTTAGTCTGTTTATTTGATGAATTTATTTTTATTTGCCAATGCTATGAAAATTATTTGATGAAAAAAAAAAAATAATAATAATAATAATTTTCCCGGATTAATGCTCGACAACGTTTTAATTATTATTTTTATTTATTTGAATTTAATTTAAAAATATATATACCAAACGGTGTGTGGAGTTTTGCACAAGATGCTCCAGCGTGTGTAGTGTCACTATTTTGCGCGCAGAGAAAAACAACATCCTTCCACGTGTGTATGTGTCTCGGTAAACAGATTTGCCTGTAAGTTTGTGAGCACAACTTTCTGGAGTGAACAGTGATGAAGAGAGTGAGGGGGCGGAACCCCGCTGAGCCTCTGCGCTGAAAGACAGCCAATCGCTTCGTTCTCTTAACTGCCAGTCACCGAAATCTGTCCAATACCCGCAGTGCCATTTCTAAACTCTATTCCCCACTGTGTCCTCCAACTGTTGTATGTTCTGCCAATCGCTTGAGGACAGAGTGGGAAAAGGAGCAAGCAGAGTTAGAGGCAGGACAAAAGAAGTTCTATAGACGGCCATATACATATATTTTAATGGTTTCAGAAGGCCCGTAGTTGGCGAAAACAATAGCGGTGAGCGTGGACATGACAGCGTAGTGATGGAGCCCCCTTTAAGCAAGAGGAATTCGGCGATAAGATTAGCGGATTTGGCATCGACTCAAGCCCTTCCTCATCAGAATATGACAGGCTTCCCGGGGATAGGGGGGCATCACCCGCACTCCCACCATGCCCACCTCCACCCTGGGGAGATGGGCAACGACCCCGGAGTGGCTCTCACTCCATTTGGACCCGAGCACATGGCACAGACCAATGCTCTCAAACTTAGTCCCTCTCAGCCTGTTCAAAGCCATCCCGAAGCCCAGACCGCGGCATCTTTCACGTCTTCTCAGACCACAGTTGGTTTCCCCGTGGCTCACCCCCACACAGGCTACACCACCAGCAGGGACTTCATCCTCAGGAGAGAGCTCTCAGCCTCTGCTATGCATGCACTTGGCGACCAGCATAGTTCCGCCTCCTCCCCTCATCACCATGGCATGTTCATTTCCCCAACAGGTGCTTATGGGCACGCGGAAGGTGGTGCCCATCCACTTTTCTCTGGACTGCACGAGCAAGCGGCCCCAGGTGCCCACCACCACCACCACCATGCCCTCAACGGGCAGATGCGTCTGGGTCTACCGGGGGACATCTACGGCAGGCCAGAGCACTTCGGCCACAGGCCCGAGCACTATGGATCTTCTTCACTTCACGGCTACAACTCCATGAACTTAAATGTGAACCTCGCCACGGCTCCTCACGGAGCCACGGGGGCGTTTTTGCGATACATGCGGCAGCCCATCAAGCAAGAGCTCATCTGCAAGTGGATTGACCAGGAGCAGACGTCCAAGAAACCCTGCTCAAAAACTTTCAGCACCATGCACGAGCTCGTCAACCATGTCACGGTGGAGCACGTCGGGGGACCGGAGCAGAGCAGTCACGTCTGCTTTTGGGAAGAGTGTCCGCGCGAGGGAAAGGCGTTTAAAGCCAAGTACAAACTGATCAATCACATTCGCGTGCACACGGGCGAGAAGCCGTTCCCGTGCCCCTTTCCCGGTTGTGGCAAAGTATTCGCGCGCTCGGAAAATCTCAAGATTCACAAGAGGACGCACACAGGTTAGTGAAAAGTTAACAAATTTCTTGAAAACACTTCATAGGTGTCTGTTATTGAACGTGTTTGCGCTACTTGGCAGAGAATCGAATTTTCTTGATATGTAGCAACGTTATTTATGAGGGAACAAAGTCATATTTTGTCCTCCCACTTCATGTATCCACAAATATCCCCCCTTTCATACACAACCAATGTTAAAGGGGCTGTTTGTTAAAGTGCGTATTCGCCAAGCAAGGTGTTGTTTTGCGTCATGCACTTAGAAAATGCAACGAGAGATCAACTTGCATATTTCTACTTGTCCATAGGGGGGAAAAAGTACTCTACAGACACTACGCTGCTATAAGCAGACCAGTGCTTTACATCATTTTTTTTTTTTCTTTAATGCATGCAATTTTATATTAACGAGACATGCAAAAACTCTAAGGTGAAGAGATCTGGCTGCAGTTGCATTTCAGTGCTACTTGTGTAAATGCTAAAGGGCAAAACAGGGAAAGTGCAAATTGTTTAATTAGGCTGCAGGTAAAATAGTAACACGAAGTTTTCGACACATTTGTGTCTCTTTTAAAGCCACAGGGAATTACAAACTGTGTGTGAATACATCCACGCAATATGTAAATATGGAGAATGGGCCAGCCATAGGGCATTTACCACATTTTGATTAACCAAACTATGTTGGCATCTTTGCAGAGCGAGGAAGGCCTCTGCTTCTGGTGTTCCCCTCATGCCTGTATTAGAAATAAGAAAATGCTACACGTGTATGCTTTACATATAGACGATATTTTAATAAATATAAAGCTCTTCCTCCAGTCCAGTCAGTACAACATATACAGTGACATTTTGTTATTGTCAGTTGTTAAGAAGTTGCAGGTATTGTTTAGGGTCTTTAACTATATCCACTGTATCATGTTATGCTCTCAACACGTGCTGACGTAAATTGCGCCCTGAATGTCTAGGCTAGCGTGTCAAACCCACTTAGAGTACATTTATAATGGTTGTAACATGGTGGTATCTTGAATCAGCAATGAATGTGTAAAAAGTCACCTGTGGTATTTTTGTAATAAGGACTTATATGATACTATTGAATCAATGCAATGTGTGATGTATTTTGACACATGATTTGGATATCTTGTAAAGCCGGGCTAGTTCTTATACTCCAGACAATCTGATGCATATGTCGAGCCGAAATGTTTCATCAGTAGTTGACTCAGTTGCATATCCAGTAAAACAATAAAAAGAGCTCTTGAGAAGATTTGGCAAGCTTCAGTTAGAGAAAATGAGAGCATTTACAGAGTGGTTGCATAAGTCATGTGGTTCGCCTGAACATTCCATATGTAATAGCAGAAAATAAGTACTGTGAGGTTACAGTGGTAATGTTGTGAAACTATCCATTACTAGTGCTTACTGAGAGAGTATGGGACATAGCATTGGCTATTATTTTTTTTGTAAACAACACAATTTAAAGATGTATACGTGATTTCCATATCTAAATGCTCTATGTTTTTCTCATTTGTCAGGTGAGAAGCCGTTCAAATGCGAGTTTGATGGCTGTGACAGGAAATTCGCGAACAGCAGTGACAGGAAGAAGCACTCTCACGTCCACACGAGCGATAAGCCTTACTTCTGTAAAGTGAGGGGTTGTGACAAGTCGTACACACACCCGAGCTCTCTACGCAAACACATGAAGGTTCACTGCAAGTCTCCTCCGCCCCCTTCCGCCAACACAGGCTCCTCTTACCATCCCTCGTCTACGACTATCGGTGATGCCCTCTCACCAAACCTGGATCCCCACAGGAACCGTTCGTCGAACCTTTCCCCTCAGGTGACCAACCTAAACGAATGGTACGTGTGCCAAGGGAGTGCTGGACCAAACAATCTACACACCCCCTCCAGCGATGTGCCAACGTCGGAATCCGACGACGAGGACTCTTTCAGACACACAGATCCAAGGGCAATGCTCTGATGTGAACAGCAAGGAATATATTCATTGTGAATTGTCCACATTAAAAAAAAATAATACAAAATTCAAGTGTTGCAATTCGAAGAAGTGGAACACTTATGGATGTCAGTGGGTGAAAGATTTTGCCCCCCCCCAGTTTGCCCTTAAAACATTGATGCAATTTATGTTTCATACGATAATCACGTTTATAAGCAGCTGTAATTTGCAACATGAAATATCAGACATGAAAAACAAAAACTGTCAATTTTTTAAAAGATTTTACCTGACTTGTCATCAAATAATTATGAGCTAAAAGGATTTATAAATTAGGTTTAAGTTGTTGTTTTATCATTACTACACCCCTTTGTTGCACAGAAATCTTTTATAGAGAATCATTCTACACGTTAAATGTCTGAGGGGTAAAAAAAATTGCAGTGACAAAAATTTTGAGTTTTTGTATATTGTCAGTGTCCAAAAAAATGAATGGGTGGAGTCTTTGTTAAAGTTTATACAATATCTGTGGTCAGGACGGTTTTTTGTGATATTTAAAATATTTAAACGTATATTTTATGCAAAATCAATGTTACTCTGATTAAGGAGTACTAAATATGTCCATTGAGACCCTAAATAATGTATCATTGACAGGCCTGTCCCTGACTGATTTGTAAATAGTATATGGTATTGATGCTTGTGAATGTTTTCGTAGCGTCTCAACGAGTTTTGTACATTGTAATTTATTTGCTGGTATTAATGTTGGTCTGGAAGTACAGATACACCAAAGAATAATATAATTCTGGTGAAAAGAAGTGATGCTTTTTATCGTGTTCTGTAAAAAGGTTTTACTTGAATAGGCTGTATAATGTGAAGAATATTTCGCATGAACCGTGTAGTAACTCTTTCTTTTGAGGTGCATGATGGTGTTGATGGAAAAAAAAAAAGTAAGAAGGTCGTGAAGAAATGTGATGTTTGTGTATAGCTATATGGAAAACTTGAATAAAAGGCAGGACGTGTAAATATGGTCTTTTCAATAAAAAAGGCCTTGATTCATTCATTGATCAGTGTGCGTATCTCTTTTAAAATTCAACAGATTTGCTAGTTTTGATTTGAGCTAAACATTCAGTGAGTAACAATGTTTAATTTTCTGTAAAACTTGGGACAAGTCCAACCAAACGAAACAGCGATGTTCTACAATACACACTTTCTATACAATTTTAACTATTTTCTCCTGAATAAAAATATTCCCTAGCCATTCAATGTCCGTTCAAAAGGGAACCGTCACTTAAAAGTGAAAAGTACAATAGCACAAAGCCATCAATACATGAATCATTCATGGGAATATAAGACATAAAAGCTGCCTGACAATAAGAAGAAAGTAGTATGGAGAATATGAAACAAAGTGCCCCGTCTTATTTCCTTCATTAAAACGCACAATCACACTTTCAAAGTGCCCCCTGTCCCAGACTATAGACTCAGAATTGACCAGCGCAAGTCCTGCACCACTTCAAAGAGCTCCACATCAGAACGGAAGACTGCACGGTGCGTTAGGATTTCTATGGGTCCCATTTGAATATACGTGGTCGAAAAACTACTAACTGCCGCTAAATGGTCAATCATCAAAGCAGAAACCTCTCCCACGAACCGTTTTGTCCCTTAAAATCAGCATAATCTTTCATTTTATATAAGCGCAGAAACATACAAATAGGCATCTTTGAACGTTTCATTTGGCGGGTGGAAAATGTGCGTGAGGAAAGTGTCTCAATAAGTTCTAAGACGCTTCCTATGAAAGTTTGGTTTTTAATTTCGTGCTAATGAACATCACGCTAACCCCTGTGGAATAAAGCACACAAGTCGGTGAGTCGTTTGAGATTGTAAATCTAGCGTTTTGTGTCAGTGAAACGCCCCATAAATAGTGTGAAGTTCAAGGGCACTTCATAAAGCGTGTGTGTATTTACCGGACACTGGGAAAAGGCCACTTCAATTGGAAACACTCTATTAAGATACAGTCGCACTGGCCTTTAGTTTCATGCTACGTTAGAGCAGTCAATTCGCTCTTAATCAGAATCGCTCATATTTTTGTTCCCAAATCTTTGAAATCCCTTGCGCGCGTTAACGTTTAATTCGGAAATAAGCGCGCGCTCTGCCCATCTTTTGTCCACGAACTATTATTTGCTCAAGGAATGAATGATCTTCTATTTATTTAAAACAAGTGCCCTTTGAATAGTGCAAAATAAACACGGTGAAAAATAACCAAAGAGATGGTCCCGTCGGAGTGAAAAGGGGGGACTTCATAAAAGCTGCAGCAGTCACAGCTGAATGGGAGACGCTTTGAAGTAGAACTTATTATCTGAGGAATACTTTTCGGTCGTCCTAACGACGCTATTGAATCGAAAAGCTACCCTCTTTGTCAGCGATTTGTTCTCCTTTAGTGCAATGCCCGTGGAAATCACTTACATGGTCTACCTTAACATGCAGCCTGCAAATCAGTAACTCCAAGAGTCAGACTCTCAGACGCCACTTTTCAAAAGACAAAGCAGAAGTCAGTGTGAAAACGCAGCGAGTTCTCTCCCGTTTTGCCTTTATTGGACAGAATGATCACATCAGAGGAGGCTGTTTACTACAGTCTAGTCAGATTTCACACCGTCAGCTTCTCATTATGCGTTTGACGAGGGTTCAAAGTATCCGAGTCATTGTGCACCGTTTTAAGAGATGCACCAAGAGCACTTGTAATGAAAAGAAAACATTAAATTTTCCCGTAATTTCTCCATTAGAAAAAAATGCACTTCACACTTTATCTGTTTGAACGTCGCACATATGTTCAACTCACACTGCCAGATTTCATCTGCGAGCTTGCAAAGTCTCTGAGGTAAATTACGGCACTAATGGAATATTTGCCATGGTGTTTGAGTGTCTGTAGGGAGAGAGAGAGAGAGAGAGAGAGAGAGTGCATTAAATATTAAATAACACAAATATAATTCCAAAATCGTATTAAATGAATTGTACGTTGTTATAATTTCCCTTTTGGTTTGGTCAACTTTGAGATAATTAAAACTGTACACTTGTCAGCCACGTAGAATGAATCAAGAATGAATCTATTTTTATCAATAAAACAATTAGTAGTTTCCACAAAATTTAAATTATGATCATTTTTAATCAATTAATTTATTAAATATTAAATATTAATAGATAATAATTGCATTATTTAATCATAACTTTAACTCACATTGATGAATTGTAACATTGCTAAAATATCAGTCTATAAAAAGCCTATTTTTTGTCAGTCGGACTCTTTAAAGACAACCACGGAAACATTTTAAAAGAACCAAACTAAACTCTTCTCCTCCTCACCATTTCAAAATAAAAACAATGTAAAGTATGCGAGGTATTATAAACATCCGTTGACTGTTTTACCACAGTATGCTTTGAAGACCAAGAAAACTGGGCACATATTCATTCTCCAGGCACTCTGCCAAACTCTTCCAAGCACCCTACCTGCCTACTATCTTAAGTTTCCCGAATAAGTGAGAAAACACAATCCAGTTGCAGCTGCAGGGCTGCATGTTTCCTCCCTGCACTCCGAGACTGAACCCTAAAACACGGACACGAAAATTTCTGACGCATGGGCGAAAACTCATGGGGTGTTTATACAGTGAAACGTGAGTACATGTTTTATGAGCTCAACTCTGAAAAAAATGCTTTTATCGTTATGACTAACAGTCGTTTAGCGCACTTATTGATTAGGTGTCGTGCTTGTCCTTCTTGCGTGCATGTCAAGATGAGGCTGTTGAGAAAGTTTGCCGTCCCATTACGTTAGAGGCCGGATGAGTAGTTGTTTGCTATTTGCTCTGAAAGCTCGAGCCCGACTCAGACAGCTGTGAGTTCACCTATTAGCCCCGATGTCTTTCCCAAAAGATTGCTTGAGTTAAACATCTGACAATGAGCGCTCAGGGGTGCCGCTCGCATGACCTCCACTCGCTTTTAATAGTTTCATAGGAACTTCATTAAATCAATTACTCCACGAGCACATCATCATTTATTTGTACTTATCTCTCAAAAGATTCTTTGCTAACACTTTCATGAAGAAGTCATTAACAAACATTATAAAAAGCTTAACAGATCAGTAGTAGCCTACATGCAACTATGAAGATACATGAATAAAAGTTCGTGATAATCTGTTTAGCAATGGAATTATGTTTGTTAATATTATATTCTTTATACATAAAACTATTATAAAGTGTTACCGATTTTTCAAAGTTATAATTCCACACAAACTAAAAGTATTTTTTTATTTTGAAAATTAATTTTTCTGAATGTAGTGCAGTCCTGTTTGGTTGCTATACAGTCAGGACATTTACGTTCACTGTTAAGATTTAAAGTTTCCTTCGGCCAATTTATATTTTATATAGCTCTCGTAACACTGAGAGAGTTTTTGAATTAGTGAGGTATAAATATGCCTGCCCGGTATGACTAGGAACATGTCTAGAGGGTCCGTTAAGTTTTGAGGGAAAATTATAACAAAACTTATAATTAAAGAAAAGTAGCCTATCACATTGTGAACCGACTGCAAAAGTGTGTTTACAAAATTCATACGAATGTCTAATGCAGAATTTGAGCAATTTGTGTCAACATTTTTATATATTTCTTATTAAAAATGTTTAAGTAAACCTAGTTAATTAATTATTGCATTGCTTCATATCATTAGTGAGATTAGTGTTCATGTATAAGAAAATAGATTTGCCTTTTTTTCCTCAAATAGCTTTGAAAGTACAAAAGGAGAGTGTATTTAACATTGTTTAAGTGTAGTGGCCATATTAACGGTACATATTGTGGGCATATCATGTGTACAGAAGAAACTACAAGATAAAAAAATCTTGATAAAAAACAAGATAAAATTTGAATTTAACATATGCACCACAGAGATGAACTTTTTCATCACTCACACATATGAATCAGCTTGACTGTCTGCATGAGACAACTATCATAATATCAGGCCTCTCCACAACATCTGTGGGCCTCCAAACTTGGTGCTGGTCCAAATATGGATCCCCAGGATTGGGAGGCTTTCCAAGGCTCTTGGTGATGAGAGCAAGGTCGTCCACGGACATGTCCAAGAGCCAGAGCTCTACACCTGGTCCGTTCAGCCTATGCAGCATATGAACCAAACATCAGAGCCATGCGACCATTTCTCTGCTTGCCTTGTATTTGACAGGTCCCGTTTAAATGGCCTTAAACGCAGGTCTGGACTTCTAAAAGAAAAACACTCCATCCATGTGGCAAATGTTCAGAAGCTTTTGCGGGCCAGGCCTTGACATAGGAAAGGATGTAAATGTTTTATATAAAAGTGTTTTGAGCTTTAAAAAAAAAAAAAAACATTTCAGCCATCTTGAATGAGGACAGTGGACATAGTTAATATAAAGCTACTTCACATATGGATATGTTTTGTTTACCAGTATTGTTGGTTGCTGTATACTTTATAAGACAAGTAAACTGAATGAATAGGAGAACCTTATTTCATCACCAAATATTCATAAGATAGAGAAAGAAAGTTTAAAGTTCTGCAACTGCACATGGCCGTTTTAGCTTTTGGGGTGATGGGATATCACACGTCAGTTTTATATATAATTATATAAATATCTGGCAGTAAAAACATTCTCTAATGTAAAAATTGGGAAATACTTTGATGCACAAATAATGTGCATTAATATAACATCATCTTTACAGCACTGGCTTCCCATTTTGATTTTACATCCTGTAGATGCTGATCCATTCCACATCTGACGAACTACCATGAGCAGCACATCAGAGTCGTGCCTCTGAATACAGCATCTTTCATAGAGGAAAAGGTCAACATTCAGTGAGAGGAAATCATCCTGCACAGCTGGACAACCACAGTGCTGGATCATCTCAGTAAGAGAAAAGAAGAGAGAGCGAGTACAAATATACAACCCTCAGGTGTAAGAGAAGGGATAAGGAAAAAGAAGAGAAGAACAGTCAAACGGTCAAAGCCCTCAAAAAGCCAGTCTACTTCTATGCAATTGACTTTACATTGCTATAGTCTTTAAAACTCTAGATTGATGATCTACCTTGAATATACAGTTTTTTCCCCCAGTGAAGGCCTAATATGTGCTTAATAAACCCGTAAGCTCACCTATAGAATCCCCTGGACTACCCCTAGTGCGTCACTGGCCACCAGAACCTCCCGCTGGATTCACAAGGGTGGTTAGATGTTCTTAAACATCACAAGCCACGTTCTCTGTTTCAAGCTGACCTTGGAATGGCCATTAGGCATGGCTTTGAACTACTGGAACTATCTCTCATAGACCAGTGTCAAGGGTCCCCCTGAGTTGATAATGACTTGCTTTCATAACTGCTGTGACATTTTGTGAAGGTACGCTAGGCGTGCTCACAGGCCATATCTCCAGAATGCAATGCTTCCTTTCCCCCTCAGCAGGTGCGAATCCGAGCTGCATAGTCTGCGATTTACAGTGCTGTGTTTGCGCATCCTGGACTAAGTATAAGCCCGGGCACACGCATATGTCCAGCCTTGATAAGCAATTTGGCTCACTACAGTGTCAACACAAACTCAGAATTACCACAGAACGATCAGCGACTGTATGGTGTTTGGTTTAAACATCATTGCCACAGTTCAGAGATGATTTAGCTACATTATGGATATTTTTGGTATCACAAACCATATGCTATCCCTTGAATCAACTGCTATTGTTTTCATGTGTAAATCTTAAAAGTGACTGCTAAACGAATAAATGTAATGCAATGAATAATGCAATTAAATTGGCCAAAAAAGCCAATACAATGCACTACTCACTAGAATATAGAAATTTGCTTTTAGTTTTTGATAGGATTTACAGTCTAATGGCATAAATAAAAGTCTTTTCAGTCCAGTTTGAACATTAATAGCAAATATCTATTCTGGTGGTTCAAATATCCTCACTCTATCTCATAGAAATCTGACAAC
Source organism: Ctenopharyngodon idella (assembly GCF_019924925.1). Classification (NCBI taxonomy): domain Eukaryota; kingdom Metazoa; phylum Chordata; class Actinopteri; order Cypriniformes; family Xenocyprididae; genus Ctenopharyngodon; species Ctenopharyngodon idella. Next base: position 19,396,356 of record NC_067228.1, read on the forward strand.
ACTGTCAGATGGCCTGAAGATATGAATGTCTAATGTTGAAAGCTGAATCTTGTAGGCTGCTGAATGTCTTCATGCCATGTCTAGTTCCTGTGGTTGGAAAAAGAGATAAATTAACTTGCTCACCGTGCCCTTACATAAATGAGGGTTGATGAAACTGATGATAGGCTCGGGCTGCTGAAGAAGTGATCCCAGTGGAGACCTTACAGTGGTCTGTCCCACTCACAAGACAAATTATATAATTAGGCGCTTGTCTTAGGGGATGGCCACCTTTGCCCCTTTCTTGACATCTTCAATGGTAAATGACAGCATATCTTGCTAAAATAACTGAGCAAATTCATCTTGGTGACACAAGCGGAATTCTCTTTACAATTGTATTAATTGTCTGGTTTTGAGAAATCCCATGAAAATGACAATATGCACTCAAGGGAAACATTACATTTGATTATAAAGATGATCATGATTCTGAGAGAATTGCATGAATCAAAAGCAAATTATTTAAACAGTACAGTCATTTGCATAAAAATATTGAAAGAGTCCATGAATATATCTCGGATGAATACATTGAATTAATTCATTTTGGGAAGAATAAAATAGACATGTCTTTTTGTCCAATTCAAAACAAGTGTCCATTTTAGGCATTGTTTTAAAGTTTATTTACACGTCTTAGCTCTTAATACGTTTGGGAATCATCATCGCACTAAAATATGGGTGCTTTTTTGTCTTGTTTTGAAACCCACAATTCTTTATGAAGAATTATCATGCAGCAAAACAGGAACGCCCCCGCAGACAGCTTCTTTTCATCACCTCGTGCTTATCACCGGCATTGTCAAAATGTTCGTTGAGGGCCGGGTGCTCTGCAAGGGGCTCCGATTGAAAAAGCAGAGCCCGGGCTCCTGCCTCGTCCAGGCAGGGTTAAGCCACCTCTCCAACCAGGCGGCCCCCAGCGGAACCCTCATTACTTTGGCTCCTGGAGCAGTCAGCTGTGCTGTGGTTCAGAGAAGAGAGGCTCCTTACCTGAGCATCACTGCTTCCACACGCGCCTTCGCCAACCTGATTTGACAGCTCACGCTCAACTACAGCCTGCTGAACTAAGACATGATAAAAATACATTTCGCTTCGTTCTCTGTGAAATGTCACTGTCTTACTTTTGCTGGGGGTATGTGACAGCACTTAGCTTGACTTGAGACACCTTTTAGTGCCAGGGTTTGTTTGTTTAAATCCACTTCTAGTTATAATTTGTAGTGTTTATGCTGTCTGTATATTCAAATAAAGCTGCCATTTTAGCTTACAGGGCTTTGAGGTGTGTGAGGTTTTAAGTTTATCCCCCCCATGTGGTTTCTCTTCTGTACTAGGCAACATTTTAAATTATGCTATACGCTGTTCTGTGGACACTGCGGTTATGTTATGGAGACAGAAATTGATTTAGTAACTAATTATTAATTATAGCGTGATAAAATAATTGTTTTCATATAAGCGTTCTGAAGGCTACAAATATCAATGTCAAGGCACTAAGCATGTATAAAAAGGAAGCCACCACCATTAGCATTTATAGGTAATGTTAAATTGAAATGTAAAATTCAACTTGAAGTGAGAAATAAAGTGATGATGTTGTCATACTGCGCAAAGAAAAAGGTAAAACGGGCATGAGAAAATGATTCGTGAGCCCTATATATCACACTTCACTCTGCCAAGATTTAATTCATAATAATCTACGTGGTTTGTTTTAAGGAAAAAAAAAGTCTATATTTAATATTCTAAATGATAAAATAAAGATAATGTTGTTAACTTCAAATCAGACGTGAACAGATGTCGGTGTTTGAAACAAGCAAGTGACGTAAAAGTGTTGTGGAGATGTCAAATTTTGCGACGAAAATATTGTGTTAGACTCAGTAGTAAACAAACAAACAAACAAAAAAACTAGACTGTCATGGAACAAAGCAGTATTTCAAGACTTATTTTTCTAATCGAATTTCATTTCCACATTAACAGCTCTCTCGAAGACATCAAATAGATACGTTTTTTTTTTATTGAAGCCAAAATTTCCACAACGTTAAGATAACTTTTTCGTTAATAGAGACAATATTTACGAAATACTGATTTAGTTTAATTAAAAACTTTCACATCGAAAGTATTTCAGCGAACTCAAAAATATATTTTTTAATCTTGCAGTCGAGTTTCCAGTTTGTCTTTTCTGACAGGTAAAACTTGTCAGAAACGACATGAACGGAAGAATGAACACAAACATGAAGAATGTCGAAAAACTGAACTTTTTCTTTGCCGAATTATGACTTAGAAATTTCGGTGCTTCTGTCTGGTGCTTCCTTTATCAAAATGACCATTTCTAGCAGGTTTGGAAGGTTCTTCTCGCCCTGTTGCATTTTTTGCAGTAGTTATCATATGAATTGGTGCATGTTTTTCCCAATAATAGGCTATAATTTAAAAATTCGATCCCTGTAATTCCAGCATATCTTTCAGAATCATTTTAGGCAAAAATGTTGCGATGGATTTTTTTGTAATCAGTCATTCATAAATTAATTTGTACATTCATTCATGTTTACTAAATACAAAAGAGCATTAAATAGCCTAATTTCCCATTCCAAGCAAGTTCAACCAATTAAATATATTTATCTAATTCAAAAGCAGAAAGTTGTCGGCTGCCCTGTCTTTAAATAGCGGTATTCACTCTTCACAAAGTTCTGGGTCTATAGGACAAACATGTTTAATTGGATTAGCAGAGATGATGTCATAAACTACAATTAAGAGCTTGACTGTGCAAACAACAGGCACGCGCTGAACGTGTTAGGAGCACAAGCATATGAAAATTACTGTAAATCATTTTTTATAACTGTACGAAAAAGGTTTATAAGCTTTTTGATAATGTATTTTCTTAAACGGTTCAAAGTCCTAGCATTTTCAAAATAACAGTATAGCCTCAAACAGAGATAATTATAACATTTAACAGATAGTAAAAAATAAAATATAGACAGAATGATAAAATGCTTTGGACTTTCTGTCAAATGAATTAATTTTGGCGAGAGCAATTCAGTGACTGCAAATCATAAGAGACACTAAACACAGATAATGTTTATATGTCCCGTAGGACCCATGTCCTCCTCCCTAGTGTCTATAGTCTTTCTAATATAGTCCGTAATTAACTTTGTTAATGTTCTGATTTCAAAACCAGATCAACAATTTCTTTATAATTACTGATAACACTTTTCAACAAGACATGATCAAATTTTATGTTCTGTTGTTCACGTTTTCATTTATATTCATGGCTGGATTTAATGTCAGTCCATGTCACATTTGTAACTTGACCTGTGCTGTGAAAATTGATTTGTTCAGGATCACATGTAGTAATGTTTGTTAATGTGATATAAAACAGGAAACTATTTAAGAGAGAATGTAAAGATGTAGGTGTTTTAATGGCTTGTTTAAGAATGCGGACACGGTAAGATTACTCACGGAGAACCTGTGTCAAGGGAAGGTGATAAACCAGCGGCTCGTGCTCCCATGACTCAATACCTGACAATTAAGTGAACTGGAAAAGATGTGAGCTTGTGTAGGTGGTTAGGGTCACGCCAAGATATACCCAAAGCGTAGAGGCCTTTTTAAATTCAATACTAGGACTTCACGGGCATCCCGGGTAAATTTTAAATGACACTGAAGACAACGATTGCCTTACGGACACCTTAAAACAAGCCCTTCTATTACATGACTTCTTTTATCAATATATTCTTCTCTGCCAACCTTCGCATTTCAGCTATAAATGTGCATCGACTTGAATTCACAGTGCACCTGTTACTCATTATAACTTACAGATCATATATTCCTCTCGACTGCTCAGTCTGGATGCATCTGCACCGTTCTAGGGGGGTTCAACTGCAAAAGTCCTAACAGCCAAGAAGCAATAAATGTCGCCTTTATGAACAGCCATTCTCTTCCTGCCCCCAATTTTGACAGCATCCGGCGGCACACTTCTTAAAGTTCTGTTCTTCTTTCATCAGAAAGCCAGTGGGTGAGATGGTACAAGCTGCGCCAAGCAGTCAAGTCACACAGCAAGCTCACCAGAACTCAAAAGCGTATCTGTTTTATCGCATCCATGAAAGATATAGCAGAATTGTTTTAATTTCTCTCTAATTCACGAGCAGTTGTGTGATAATGAGCCAGCCGCCATAATATACATAAAAGCATGATACTCTGATTATCCTGGAGGCTACGCGACAATTGCACCATTTTGTCACAACAGAAGGAAAAGTCAATTTGAAGGGGGGCTGCTATGGGCTTGTAATTGGGGAATCCACCCATGGGCTGTTCCTAAGACTCAGCTAACAGTGAGGTGGAAATTACATCTGCTCATAGTTCTCTGTAGGCCTGACGATGTAGAGGTTATTAAAGTATAAAATATTATTCCGTTAAAAATAGTAATCAGGTTGAAGGAAAACCCTTCTTATAACGAAGCCGTCTATTTTATATTCAAAATGAGTACACTTCATAGTAAATTGTTATTATTATCATCCCACCATAACAATAACGCGAACAATGCATTTTATTAAAATAAATTAATAAATCAAGTATATAACAGACACAAATTAACACTTTTTGACATTGTATTTCTTTTCTTAGGTTGAACTCGTTTGAATAAAGATACATGGGGTCAAGTCAGCTAAAAACAAAAAAAGTTTTGAAGACTTTTTGTCGCACTGTAACGAGTCTGATTTACGTGGCCCCTCGACTTGAAGCCATAGCAACCGCAGACAAAGACCGGAGGAGGTTTACTGGGGTTTGTCCTTTGATCTGTCTCCATTTCAAATAAAGAGTCAGCTCAAAGTCTCCGCTTATTCAGAGAGAACTATCCTTCACTCAAGCACACATTCACTATTCTGGCAAAACATTGAGCTTATAATACCACACATGAATTAAAGCTTTTGAACAGGTTATACAGGAAAAATTACCATCATTAAAAATATGGAACATTGGGAAATATGCAACATTACTGAAAATTATTACTTTATTTAAATGCATTTAATAGTACAATAAACAAACTCACGCTGGATTTTTATGACATCAAGGTGTGCGCTAAGGATAAAACAAGAGTTGTGATTGTGTCTGGTTCATATACACGAGCAGAAACTAAAATAACTCCATTAAATAGCCTAACCGACTATATTTTAATACGTTGCATTGCACCTAAAATAAAGAAAAACAAATAAAAAGCAGAGTTGAGGGGGAAATAAATCAGTATCAACCTTTTAAAAAAGTGTGTGTCTCGAATCATTTACCAAAGAATAAAATAAAGTTTGCACAGATATTTGAAACGTTATAAAAATTATTTTTGAAACTGATACGAGAACAAAATAAAAGGTGGGCGTCTGTAGGTAACAGCCTCATATTAGCCCACTATTATAATCATCCCTAAGGTAATAAAGCGGAGAGATCAGTAATATCCCCAAATGCAATAACACTTTGTATTTTAGTGTTGTGTTAATACTTTCTCAAAAGAGCTAAAGGCATAAATTATTGAATGTTTATTTTCTCTCTCTCAGATGTCACCGAAAGCTAGGCATTTGTGTCGAATCTGCACCTGTTTTTCCACAATGGTATATTTTAAGTTATTCTCTGGTAATGTTATTCACGCAAATTCAAGTCACATTAACCTACATGCAAAAAAACGCCAGACATTTTACAACATTACTAGAGTTCAATTTCACTCATTATACCCCCATTTCAAATAAATTCAATTTCATTTCAATTACACATTATTTCCAAAATGGTTCCTGCTTGCTCTTGTTGTAAACGATTCGTTTTATTGCAGGGGAATTATCGTTGTTGAAATGAGTTTGTCATATATTGTCTAGTAAAAAGAATGAAGTCATTATTGGGAGATCCCTTGGCGAGAAATTAGGCGAGCAAAATCCTCTCTGCCACACGGGTCCCATTGAGATTAATGAAAAATATGTAAAACGTTTCCTTTTAATTTTCCTCTGAAAGCACTTTGCATACATGCATTTTCTCTGCTGGGTTGATATCAGATAATTTATGAGAGCAATCTCAGCACATAACCATCAGGACTGTGTTTCAAGCCTAATTGAGTGCTGTCAAGATTAGGTAAGGTCCTATTCGTGTTAATTGTATTGTACTCTCTTTGGGAATACTAGTAAATGTATTTAAATAATTCCGCCTTGTGAGATGAAAAGATTATGTCAACTTACAGGCATAATAGAAATGTCATGAAAAATGACAAAGAAGTGGGAGGAAGTAGCATTTCACTGACCTATGAGTCCGTAAATCCTTTAAACCCTGAATCTTTGTCCACACAGATCAGTTTCAAGCTAATTAATAAAATAAATGGTGCTTTAGTGCACTGAACAGAGGATTCATTTTACTGCTAAATGTAATTTCACTTAAAAAAAAAAAATAATAAAAAAAAAATCACATACTTCTATTCCAAACATAAACAACAATAATGGCACAAAACCCATGAAGTAGGAGTCAGCCGGAAAAAAAAAAGCTAGTCTAGTGTCATATCAATCAACAATCATATATTACACTTATTTTCTACAGGCTTAAGTGACTGAGGTTCAGTAGGAGCTCTTGTGTTTTTGGCTGGGTTGTGTTAAAGGGATGGTTCACACAAAAATTAAAATTCTCTCATTTAGTCATCCTCCAAACCTATATGGATTTATTTCTTCTGCAAAACAATATTTCCTAAAAAAAAAAAAAAAAAAAAAAAGTTTGGTTTGAATGTTTCATCAGTTTTTTTGTTTGTTTGTATAATTGAAGTGCTGTCAAATCGATTAATTGGGATTAATCGCATCTACCATAAAAGTTTGTAATATTGTATATAACAAACACACACACACACACACACACACACACACTATATATATATATATACACAATAGATGCGATTAATCGCGATTAATCGACTTGACAGTGCTAATATATATGTATAATTTACAAGAAAAATTTACAATTTAGCTAACTAAACACAGGACGGCTCTAGATGAATCTCATCGCATTGGCCTATCAATACTACAGTCTCAGGATCTGGCTGAGAGTCTTCAGACATGCTGAAAGAGCGCTTAGAGCAAAAGGGCTTGTCTGACATGAGTCCAAAAAGACTATTCCAAAGAAAATGAAAAATAAATGAGTGCAAAAGGCAGAGAGCATGGAGGGGTGGGGGGAGTGTGGAGAGGAGTGGGACGGGTGCCAGGCCGTCAGCTTACTGTCGGGCCCTTTGGGTCGCTCACAGCAGCGGCTTCCATATTTCTGTTTGCGTCCCCAGGCTGGCACAGATCTCAGGTCGCTTGCTACAGACACTATTGATCACGCCATATTCAGTCGTGCTTTATGCAGAGGCTTTTATTACCATAGTGACCAACTGAACCATCAACCATTCCCCCCACCCCCATCCCAGACAAATCCGCCCTAGACATTTCTGCCAAATATCTCACCAGCTCGTGGGAGACCAGCAGGAAGGAGCGGGAACATAGCGTACTGCAGGATGTATTCACGACAAACACGACATAAACAACAACAACAATGCCCTCAAGGGTGGAAAGGATGGTCATTCATTGGGAATCACACTCTAAAGTTTTATTTCAAAAGAGGCATTCTTGACAAAGTGTGTGTGAGGAACACTGGTGAAATAGACAACGGCGGCACATCTTGGCCATGTTCACGGAGACTCCGAAGCTGGATGGAGAGATGGGAACCACTGACCGGGTAACAAAGCCATGGAAAACTGCTGATATTTACATAGAGAGATCCCTCGTGGAGCTCTTTGTGTACGTGTTTGCGAGCGAGCGTGTGGCACGCCGCGTAGAGCTTACGCCAGGCTGCAGGCACATTCAAGCCTTGTCTTGAAGAACAAACTGGCTTGCTGAGTCCCCTGAAACAAAGGCCTACAATTTAGAGCAGCTCACAGGCTCATTCTCTCGATGTTGGTTTTAGAAAATTCACGGCGGCTTTTTGGCGAATAGCACTTTGATGTGCCGGGGCCTGGAGGAGCCTTCAGGCTGAATGGAAGCTCAATGGCAGGGCAGCTCTGTTTGTTTGCCCTTTTCGCTGGGCACGCACAACCTTCACCACAGCCAATCGTCTACCCTGACACTAGACGAGCAAAGGGCGAGCATGACACACACACACAAACGCAAACCAATGCACAAAATGGTAATGCGTCAGGAATTTCAGAAGACAAAATAATCAATCAATTAATAATTAAATATATCGCATAGCACATAATCTCTGTTACTGTTTAAACAATGCACATATCGTTTTAGCTCTTGACGTGAAGTGCACGGCACGACCAGCATGGTGCAGAGCTTGATGTCTGAGGAACCCAGATTTGGATCACTTTCCTTGAACAGCTGAAGCCATTGTGACAATGTTCTGAGCCTGCTTCAGAGATGGCATGTCAATCATACTGCCATGAAAGGTGAAAGCCCCCTGAGGAGAAGAGAACAGAACACTGGTTGAATAAAAATAAAGGTGGATATTGTCTTGAAGAACATATCCTACTACACAGCTTTAATGCAATGTATATATAACAGAAAGAAAGAAGGATAAGATAGTTATTCATGAATCCCCATATCTATCTATCTATCTATCTATCTATCTATCTATCTATCTATCTCTCTATCTATCTATCTATCTATCTGTTTCAAAGGATTTATTTAAATGCTTGTGTTAATGGTGTTTATTGTAGTGAATCCAACGCTATTTCGCGACCAATTCGTATGTATTTTACGAGGTGGCTAATTCGTACGAATTCATACGACCTCACTCGTACGAATTCCTATGATTTGTCTAAATCCCAGTGATGGGTAGGTTTAGGGGTGGGGTTAGAGGTAGGTCATTTTTACAAATTCATATGAATTTGGCAACTCGTAAAATACGTACGATTGATCAAAAAATGTCCAAATTCGTACGAGCGAGGTCGTATGAATTAGCCACCTCGTAAAATACGTACGAATTGCCGTGAGATAAGGTTGGCGAATCAGTAACTTCATGTTAGCTTCCAGTTTAAGTCAGTGTTTTATTCAAGTTGGTTGAGATTAAAAGTACTAAAAAAAAAAATACTAAGAAGCTACTAAGAAGCATGAGAATGAAAATGGAGATATTCTTGACAGCTGCAGGAATTAGAGCTGGAAGTCTTTTATTTGCATGCCAGATATTCCTATTCACTGCACCACTGGACTGAGCCGGATATTTCAATCAGCCTACGCAGTCATAACCTCTTAAGAAGAAAGAGTTTTAATAATTAAATGAAATATGCATCCAAAGAAACTAAATCTGCAGTTAAGCTGTATCCTAAACGTAATGTTGTACTGGTAGAGTCTAAAAATGATGTGTTGAGAGGCAGTAAAACCTCAGGTGGGTATTTTGCAAACATTTTCTGTAACAAATTTGCAAGGAGATTGAAGAGGGCACAGAAAAAAAAATACAGGAAAACACAAAATAAATCGAGCAACTGTGTCCCGGAATCTCAGTTTGTGAGCAAAGAGCCGATCGGGGAGAGTGTCGCTGATGCACCCCCCAGGCCATCCTTAGCGTAAGAATTACTGGCAGATTGTACATTACTAGCACATCTCAGACACGCGCAGCCCTACCGAGCAGAAAACACAGGACTCAATGATGCACTAAATTAGGAACTATAATATTCAACACCTCATTTGATTTTCTCAGACAAAAGCTACAGTGCAGCATACGTCATGGAGGATGTCTTGATGCTATATCAGGCTGGAAAATAATACAGATTTCTGTGTGGAATGAATGTGCACCTTTCCCAACTTCTGATGCTCCTCGAATGCAGCGATCAGCTCCGTGGCCCACTTGATTCTCTCTGGACTGGGGGCAAATTCCTCTTGAACAGCCTTGATCTGGTTGGGGTGAATCACTTGTTTTCCTAGAAAGAACAAAGTGCAACAAAAATAACTAACAACATAACAAACAGTAAATAAATATTGCAAAGAGAATAACATATTTAATGGCTATGTCTCAGAATGAATGAATGAATAAATAAATACATTAAAATTCTAAACTCACATACTTCAGTAACATTTGTGACCCAGTCAACAAAACCAGTCATAAGTCACACGGGTATATTTGTAGCAATAGCCAATAATACATTGTATGGGTCAACATTATCGATTTTTCTTTTATGCCAAAAATCATTAGGATATTAAGTAAAGATCATATTCCATGAAGATATTTTGTAAATTTCCACCTGTAAATATATCAAAAAATTATTTTTGTAAGTAATATGCATTGCTAAGGACTTCATTTGGACAACTTTAAAGGCGATTTTCTTGTTTTGATTTTTTTGCACCCTCACATTTCAGATTTTCAAATAGTTGTATCTCGGCCAAATATTGTCCTATCCTCAATTTAAAAAAAAAAAAAAAAAACCCTTATGACTGGTTTTGTGGTCCAGTGTCACATTTATAATAAAAATAAAAATATAACATTTATTAATAAAATATTACCTTTTCCTTTAACCAGCTATACAGGCCAATTCATTCCACAACCAATAGTGTCCAATAATAAGAGTGAGTAGTATTTGACTGGTCATGTGATCTCAACATGTAGAATAAATATTCATTTATTTAGGTGTAAAACTTTTTTTATCATTTTAGTGCACCATTAACAGTGTAGCCCACTCACATACAACATTACAGGTAGTGACTATTCTCTAAAAATAGGGGAAAAAACCATCATCTAGGATTATTTCTCCACATTTAAAGAGCTTTGGCTCAGTAGAAGCAAAGGCATTGGTGGGTATTTGCTCCTCTTTCTCCAGTACAGCTCCCTGACCAAGAATGAATTTAAGGGACACAGCAGGAACAGAGGATGCTATGAATTATGGGTGTCATCCCGATTTTCGCCTTGTGCCCCGCTGAACTCTGAAACTTTACTGCACGCTTAGTTACACTCCAATCTGAGGCAGTCTCTGTGAGACTTCACTTGCTGTTTTTATTACAGGCCTGTCTGAGAGCCACACACATGCACAGCCACCTCAACACACTTCATACATACACACCACACATAGATATAGATGTCAAGGACGGCAGCATCAGCTACGTGTGTTAATGATCCAATGCTGGGGTGAAAAATTGGAGGCGACCACAACAGATGACCATGAAATGATCCATAATGTGAAGTAAGAAATCCATGCACTTACTAAATCTACCTCTAAAAAAACTGTTTTGTGAGCATCTGATCAATTAAAATGATTTCTCAATGGTTTTAAAAATAATGTTTTTTTATTTAATTTCTATAATCTAATAATCTGTTGTTTATTTTTATAATAATAAAATTGATATTTATAAATGTAATAATGGGTTTCAGAAAGAGTCTATATAAATAAAAATTTATCCAACAACAATAATATGATACAACATAAGATTATAATACAATATAATAATAATAACTAATAATATTATTAGTATTATTAATTTTTTATTCATGTAGGGCCTTTTTAAATCCCAAGGTTGCTTCATTGACAATGCAGGTGCCATTTTCAAATATACGTTTCCTTTTCCACCCTACTTTGCAGCATCGGCTAAGAAGCTAAAACGGATTACGGTCATGACGGCTGAAACCTTATTCTCAAAAATAACATCTGTCCAGTACTGCACCATAATAATCAGGGACATTTTCCTAGATCAAACCTCTAGGTGATGAGACTACATTTGAGAAATAACTGTTACATTCTGCTTAGCTCGTCTCTTAAAAACAAATACGGAAAGGTATCTATCTGACAGAATACATGAGAAAACCATTAGCTCCATCTGTGGGTCTTTCCCCAGTTAACCCCTATGAAACAGCTTCTGCCATGTGTTATCCATTGAGTTCCCACATAATTTAGCACACAATGTTACATATTGCAGCATAATGTCAGTCATATGTTAACACGGTCTTGCAACAGCACAGGTGTTACTTTCTGCATCTTTTACACGTTGCCGAAGCCAAATACTTTAAGATACGACAATCTGATGATGCATCTGGGAGTGAACGAGGCATCAGGTTAACCAATGACAGGAAAGCATGCGCTTCAATGTAAATAAACCAAACCAGCTTGGTGACTGCGTTTTCTTACTGAGCCAACAGTGCTGCAGACGGAAGAGTCACCGGTGTGTGTGTGTATGTGTGTGTGTGTGTGTGTGTGTGTGTGTGTGTGTGTGTGTGTATACTGTCCCTCTGCTGCTCTGGAGGAGACGGCCTGTTGGATCAACACCCTAAAGCTGAGGCTCAAGGTCCATGTTTGTGACGCCCATCCCAGAAAAGACTGGCAGGGGGTCGTTCCCTCACATCAACAAAATATGCCCCTTCCCCAGACTGCCACCTGTTCAGGAGCTGTCTGTTCTGAGCCAGCTAGTGACAGAGTGAGCAAAGGGGGCGTGGTGAGCCAATACGCCATGCCGCTATTGGCCGGCTGCAGTGCATCATTAATGTTCCCCAATGCCATTTGGCCAATCACAGGGTGCCATCTGTTTTGAGTACGTCTGGTTGGCTCACTACCATTTAGCAGAGTGTCACCGTTAGATGATTCTCAAAATCTCACTTAGAATGACAGAATCTATGAAAAAGTCCGAAAAACAACAATAGAAAAGGATAAATGTGAATAAAAGAAAGGAGCAAAATCTTATTTTGAATTATCTTAATATAAACTTTTTATATTCTTTCATTTTAGGAGACCAGCAAAAAATTCTTATTCGTTAAACAACACCATATCTGTGTAGTTATGATTCAATAATCTTTCTAAAGACATAAACAAGGGTCAAAGTCAATTCACAGGTGGGGAGTTCAGGGAAACAATGCTTACAATGTGTGCAATAATACATACAAGAGAAGAGGATAAAATTTATGGTAAGACACATCTTAATTTGTAACTTTTTGGCATTTCTGCTTTGTACCAGATTTAACTGCTTATCTGTTGCTAAATGATTTACAATTAATCATTGTAGTTTTTTGCCCAATTATTATTTTCAAAGATATATATTTACTTGTAAATATGTTGGAAAACGTTTCTCATGGTAGATAAAATGATTGATTAATTATTTGAAAATATTTTAAATAATTTTCTGATTTAAAATAAATAACTAAATAAAATACATTTTCAAAATACAAAAAAAAAGTGTGATTTCAACTAACCATTGTATTATTAATAAGCATTCTGAGACCCCACTTATTGTATTTGCATTAAATATTATAGTAATAGATCTGCTCATGTAAGCCTAATGCAAAAGAAGAAGAAAAAAATTGGCTTAACTACATTTATCTGCATGCAATCTCTACGGATAAACACACACTCGCCGACACACACTTCACACTGAGGGTGTAAACTGTAAACAGTGTTTCTGTAGGCCTCCTCACACAGGGACCTCAGACTAGCAGTGGCAAACAGAACGGCGGTGAGCTCAGCGCATGCTACACGAGGAGCCGCTCCAATTCAGACTCGCACGAGAGGCAGAAGAGAGTCATCAAACCCGACCCCACCTGCCTAATGACAGGCTGCTGAACAGAGCGCCCGGCTGATGGGCTGCAGCATGGCACGATCAACCCGCAGGCTGGCTGCTGGGGAAATAAAAACAACCAACCTTGCAGTGGCACCCTGATGGATATCCCGGGACACCACAAACCATAAAATAATGATTAAAAGCAAATAATTCAGTTAGTATGGTAATCATAGTTTCTGCCAAAATACAAAGCTTACTAGAGTAAAATTGTGGTAATTTAAAATCATCAAGAAAAAAAATAAATTAGTAGTTTGCATAGTTTGAAGGCAATATTAATTAATTATGATTTTACAGTAGTAATAATATTATGGTATTTTTGGAGAGACTATGGTTATCATAATAATTTTTTTATAATGGTTGTTAATGCGCTTCAATGAATCGATGAATTCTCCTCAAATATTTTGTATTAAAAGCTTTTTTTTTTTCCAGAGTTGAATGATAATAAAATGGTGGCTTAAATTAAATTCAGTGTTAGATGGAATTATTGATGAGTTTTGATGTTTAAAAAAGTTTTGGCACGAAAAAAACAAGACAGGAGAAAAGCGAGTGATCTTTAGCAGAGGAGTGTTGTGTTCTGGAGGAATGGCAGTGCTAGTGTATACAGAGATGTGCAGGGAGAACAGTGTGTATTCTGCAAACAGCAATTACATATTCATTAGCGGAGGCTCAGAGGAGGGCTGTGTCTGGCCTCCCGTGGCCAGTTACCCGCTCACCAGGACTCCACACACACACACACACACACACGTTGCCTGGCTACAAACCCACACAGCGCTAAGCTGCGAACATACGTCTATCTCCCACAAACACACTCGCAAATAACGGATACACATTCACACAGGCAAATAAAGAAACGTGCACGCATGCGCACACTGACAAACACACGCCAGTAACTTTCTTTGAAATTTCATGTACCATATATAGGACATTAAAAGCTCGGGTAATAAATAAAATCACTAAAGCAATATGGGCAGCACTATATAATGACAAATAACACAATTACAAAATAGATGCCACAAAGTGTTGCGTATTTTAAATATAACAACCAGCACTAATGTCAGCACTAATAAGGTAGATGTTGGATAAAATAGAAGATGTAGAGGAACTCAAAGATGTAGGGAGAGGAAAAAAAAAAAAAAAAATAAATCACAAAAACAACTCACTAATCTCCAGAGGATAAAATATATAATTTAAGAAATGTAATTAATATTTTCCACACAATATTTGTGAGATATATTAAGGAATTTTGCAGGTAAAATACAAGTTGTGCTCTATCCATCGCATCTGTGGCAAGTTGTCCATCACCATTTGTATTTAACCTGGAATATTCCTTTAAGACTGGAATATTATGATGTCAATCATTTCAGCCAATCACAGGTTCTCTTACTTGTTTTGCATGTGCAACAGAAATTTTAGTTCTGCCAGTATATGCTCTATATGCTATTTTACATATGTTAATGCATGTATTTTCATTAAGATCCTAAACTATTTGAGTCCAAAGACTCACTTAAAGGAGAACCAGGCCAGGATGCAATACAGTAAGTGAACAGAAAAGAAAAGTGATGCAGTCAGCGTACCAGTGAAACCCATGAGCGCGCCCTCTCTGGCCTGCTGCCTCAGTCCATCCACATCCTGATAGTCGATGTAAACAAGGTCGATCGCCTGGAGACCGAACGCTTTGGTGGTGACCACCACTTTCTGCCGAGCGTACAGGACTTCTTTAGCTTCTTTAGTGCGTGTGGCTCCTGCAGGTTAAAAGAGATCAAAAACATGATTTTTAAAAATCCCAAGCATCAAATATGAGCAGTTGGAAGGGGTATTAATGACATATTATTGTAAAATTGCATCTTTTACATGAGCTTATCATTATTTGTGGGGTTGTTATAAAACAAAGCAAAACAAGAAAGTGGAAAAAGGGTGTATTAAAGAGTGAGATAAAAAAGATAGCAGACCTATGCTGGCACAGAAGTCATCTGACCCAAAGACAACTCCATCATGATGAAGACCTGCCTTTGGACCAAGATCTCGAAGTGCTTCACACACTACCTTCAAGAGAAAGAGAAAATAAAGAGCTATGCGAGTGTGTGTGTGTGTGTGTGTGTGTGTGTGTGTGTGTGTGTGTGTGTGTGTACTTTGGCACTCAATCAAGTCACCCAGTCAAACGACTCTTATTTTCCACCAATACTCCCTTAATCGCGGTCCATGTCTCTGTTCTTTATATTGTTTAGAAAAGGAACTATATCAGATATTAAAAAGACACACACACACAAAATTAATGGCCCATCTCTGTCCCTGTGGATGGAGAAATCTAGGAATCTGTGAAGACCGTCCAAGGCTGCAACTAACCCCAGAACCAGGACTAGTGAGAGACAGTCTGGAATGTGATATGACCGTGTCAGGCGCGGAGCAGATGGAATTTCTTGAATGCTTTTGTTGTGTTCCAAATTAATTTCACTTCTTGCTGTGACTCTGCAATATTTCCCTGTCTTGGCTCTGGGATTCCGTCTAGCCAGCACAACAGAGGGTTTGGAGGAGGGGGGAAGAAAAATAATCAAAAGAAAAAAAAGGAACTGCATATTTTATAAGTAGACAAAAACATGACGTTGGCCGTTTTTTTTTCTAATAGGGGCATTTTTAAAAATGTACATCTCAAAATATAAGGTGTTATTTACCTTAAAATTCAGCAGACCCACAGCAGTTTCCACAAAGGTGACCAAGCGGATGGGTTCCTCAAGCTCTCTGCCTTTTAAGTACCGCTGAAACCTGTCAACAAACTGAAACAAACGAACACACAGTCAAAAAGAGCTTAAACAGACGACATTACTCAAAAGCCAAGCCTAATTAAATTTAAAAACTTCTGACTCAGGGTTTTGGAGAAAGAAGAAGAATAAAGAAATATTGCTTCAAAAACTTGACAGGATTCACACAGTCTTTGGACAACTCCTGTTTCACACGGGCCCTCGAGATATACTACAGGTTCCTGTATGAATTTACAAAGAAAGGAGCGCTGAATATGAAAAGGGAAGGGATGAGATTTGAGCTGTCTGGGAGTGCATTTCATTTCAGTTTTATGCAGAGTCTCGGCTTCCCCCGGCGGACAGACTCGTGAGACTTGCGACGTGTGATACGACACTTCTCCGCGCTATTCATTTTCCCGCTAATATTTGAGCTTACCTAAGAAGGCTTTAAAATGAAGTTTGGTGCTTTGAAGACCAAAGCATTCCGATTTTTTCCAACAGACCAGTTCACAGCTAGCCGTGGACTGCCAGTGGGGTTGCCCAAATTCCAAAATCTATCATCTGGAAACACACAAAAGCTCCCTCTGTCAGATATTTTCTTTTAAAGCCTGTACAAAAATAAAAGGAGGGGGGAAGGGAAGGGAAGGGAAGGGAAGGGAAGGAGAAGAGAAAAAAAAAAAAAAAACTCAAAGCAGAAAAGTGTAATTCCCTGTCCCCCCGTTCCGTCTCTCTTTCACACATTGGGGACAGCAGATTAAAATAACCTCAGGTACGTCAAGCCTAGTTTTCCAAATAAAGGCTAAAATATCCCACACACACTTGTTTTATTAGCTCAAAGAATATGCCTTCATTGAGGGATTTTTTTCTAATGGGGGAATTTTAATCATCTCCCCATTCAATCTCAGTAGGATAAATCATATCTGAGAGATTTGCATAAATATAAACCATCAAAGACTTTTCATCTTCAAAGGGGTTTTCAAGACCCAATAAGCTTTGTACTGTAATCATCTGAGGTCACAACCCTGCAGGAGTAATGCTGCTATGGCAACATAAAAACGCCAACGGCTTAGCATAATATTCCCCTCGAACACAGAAAAGGGAGGGAGAGGGTAGGGCTTGTTTAGCGGCCCTTCCATTTCCTCACTGTCTCTTTTATCAGACGCCACACTGCCCTCTCCGATGGCCCCGTATTTTTGCGCAAAATAATAGCCACTTGGCAGCGAAATTAAGCATTTATAGCCATCAATCAAATTAAAAGCTTTGTCCCATTAGGACGTCAACGAGTGACAACAAATTACAGGTGTGCTTCTATTGCATACAGTAACGGGGCCTATCGGCACTTTCAATATTTACACAGTCTGGACAATGCACCGCACTTGTGCAAACGCTAATACCACTCTCAGGTGACAAGCTTTTCCCGTTGCTATAGGCCTCTTGTGAAAACCCACACTTCTCGACAACAAGTGCCACGGCGGCCCCATCCGCCATGATCCGGATGGAAACGAGGCAGGGATTTTGGGGCGAGGGAGCCGCTAGAGCGAAAAAGGCGGCAAGTGGATAAGTTTCAATTAATTCTCTTCAAAAGAGGGCCAGATTAAATGTTTCCGGCCTGCTGAAGTGCTCATTTCACCGTGTGGTGGTAGTGGTGGAGGGGGGAGAATTAGGAGCGGACGGGGAGGGACGGGACTCGAGCTGGTTCCTTTCAGGACTCAGTAGTGTGGCGGCCAAAGAATGCGCACAGCTCCGAATCTGTGGGAGAATTGTCTGTGGACAAAAGGAGGAGGGGGGGAGAGTTACGCCTGTTATAGTCCAATAAGCCTTGTCAGTCAAACAAGCACACAGAGAGAGGATAGAAAGGGAGAGTAGAAGATTTTCACACAAAAGGAAACAAGTAAGTCCATCTTTTAGCAACAAATCAGTCTGGAGGTTCCTCTGCTCATCTACGTAAAAAAAGGGGAAGAAAATAAACAACAGAGGGATTTAGGGTCGGCCGCCGGGACGAGAAGAAGAGAAGGAGGAGAGAGAGATAATCAGGCTTGTAGTGGTACGACTTTGTGTTGTGTGTTGGATTAGACACTCGCTGACTGCTCATCACAGACACAAACACATACGCAACGGAAAAAGAGATATTTAATGCTAATTTAATAGCTGATTCAAAACAGTACAGTATTCAAAATATAAATGGTAAATGATTTTAAAGTAATGCTCAGCTTTGACAATAAAAAGTACCATTATTAAGCTCCCTTAATAAAACATGTTACAACACCACTGGATTAGTCAAACTAAAAACGCTCAGTAAATTTCCATTTTTAAAACAAGTAACTTTGTAAAAGGCATTACAATGCTGCAGTTAAAAATAGTTTTTTCAGTATGTTGCGGTGCTTCCAGATTTCCAAAAGCAAACCATAGTTTCTGCAGTTATTGTTAGTGATGTAGGCCAAGTAAAAAAAATCATTTAAATGTTTAAAGGAAATAGAATTACAAAATGTAATGAAAAAAGATTGTCTGCCATTGATTGGTCAAACAGGTAGTCCCGCCCCCCAACTCACGCCATTGGTTGAGTCAATGTTGCTGTGTCAGACAGCACAAACAAACAGACCAATAACAGCACAGAACCACAGTCCTTTAAAGAGGAATTAACCTACAAATGAGTTTTTTTCCCCCCCTGCAAATTAAACATTTTTTTTTCCCTCAAGGATAGTTGTCACTAATACCAAGATACCACAAAAATATATTGTGGCAACAAAAACTGTAGTAACTATGGTATTTTTTTACAGAATCTACAGCGAACATGGTCAATCCTGGTAAGGATTATAATAACGTATCTAAACTGTTCAGAGCTGTGAGAGACAGCAAAAAGGATAGAAAGAGAAAGAGAGAAACACCCTCTCCTTTCATGTTTGTCTCACGCCACTTTCAAAGCAGTGGGCCCATGTCAGGTCAGTGCTACATGACTTCCTCTCCGCTCACAATCTCCCGTATCCTGCTGCGGCTATGAGCTCGACCGTGTGCAAAGCATGTGGAGAGCATGTTCTAACCCCCACCACATATGTGTGCACTTTTTTAATGCATTCACGCACACTGTATTACTCAATGTGACATATGTGTAGGGGTTGTATTGATTTTTGAGTGGCTAAGTGGGTAGTGAATAGCTGATAGCGTAGGTAATTTTACTTCGACAAAACTCTGAAAACTGGGTTATTTTTATGTGGTTCAGAGAGGATACTTGATACCAACCATATGTAACAATAATAGTAAGATAATATTATTCATTGAAATATTATAGAGTTGCAGTATTTAATATAAATATATAATATTTATAATAATATAACATATTGTTAATTGTGTTATGGAGTACTCTATGGACTCTATTGATGTCAAATATTTTTGAACAATAGACAAAATGGCAGTGAACAAGAATGAGAGCGAAATATGAGCACCTGTCAGCAATTAAAAAGGGAAGAAACATCGAGCGGCCCGGGAAATATATGAGCGCTAATTAAAACCACTAGTTAAAAACTTCCTGCTTCTAGCCTAAACTAACTGTGAGCAACAGACTAGGGGCCCCCCTCCATCTCTCAGCCTCACTCCCTCCCTCCCTGCATCTACCTAGTTAAGACATTGTGGCTTCTTTCAGGTCTTTTCAGTGCTCATGCAGAGTAGCTGAATACTGCAGATTTGGGCTGGGTTGGCTGGTTGGGGGAAATGAGCTAGAGGGATTTGGGGGCTGGTGTATTGGCTGTGCTGGGGTCCACCAGGGGCCTCCTGGGGCCGACTGGCAGAGGAAGCCCTGCTTTGATGGACGAACAAACGTCTAGAAGAATCCTCAACACCTCCTGAAACACACACACATGGAGGTGATCAGGAGGAATGAGTGTTTTGTGGCTTTTAGTCTGTGTCTGCTAGCTTTGAGACCATCTATTTGCTAGTGTCATTGACTGACTGACCGAACATATATCTATGAGTGGCTAAAGTGTCTACCTGCTTTAATTTTAGAATATTTTTGGATTAAATATCAAAGCTCAGCATTGACAGCCTCATGGTATTGAAGAGGCCCTGTGTTTCCATTTTGTGACATCTGTCTTGTGATGCTAGTTTCAAAATGTCATGGCTTTCTTGAGCTGATGCCAAGATATACAGCACCATTTCTCCCCGGGCCTGACTACAGGGATCAAGTCCTCTGTACAGACTAATAGAAAAGATTGTTATTATTGCTTTGAAAAGACCAGTGGTTTCATCTTACCCTGCGAGTTCAGAGAGTTGTGTTCTATACAAATGATGGAAAATGCAAGAGCACATCAGAGGTATTTTTAGTTTCTCATTTTTCACATTAAGCAGGGCATAGTCTTCAATTTGTGGGATTGAATTATCATGAATGTCACATTAACTGTAATCTAACCATAATCATATGGAAACATATGAGTCCTCAATGTACAATTCAATGTTTGATAAATGTACTGATACAGTTTTGGGGGAAAAAACTCACACTTGCATTCAAAAGCTTGGGATTTGTAAGATTTTTTTAATGTTTCTGAAAGAATTGTCTTATGCTCACCAAGGCTGAATTTATTTAATCAAAAACAGTAAAAACAGTAATATTATGAGATATTATTACAATTTAAAGCTGTAGTCTGTAACTTTTTATGGTTAAAAATTATCCAAAATCAATTTTTGAGCAAGTACATAAACAGACAGCGTTCAAAAACAAAGTATAACAATAATAATAATTTGCATGGTTTGATGTGATCCGAGATAAGCGATCATTAGATGTAATCACCATTGGCAGCACAATTTATTGTAATGCTTTTTTCTCAGTTGGTCAGAACAAAAGTGGCAGACATGTTACTTACTTGTTCAGATGACATTTTCCAGTGAAAATTCTTATTTTGGTCATACTTCCAAGACTACAATTTGTAATTCTGAAGTACAGTATCCACACCAATGTAGTGACCAACAGCAAACATTAGATTCATCCGCGCTGAGAAGCCGAGCCGATGCACAACCCATGTAAAAATGATAATTCCGCAAATAACTGCAATTGCAGGTTTCAAACAGAGATGGCGACAAAGAGGCAAAACCTACAGCCTGCAGTTAACAAAATAACAGTTTTCTATTTTAATATATTTTAACATGTATTTTATTCCTGTGATGGCAAAGCCAAATTTTCAGCATCATTACTTAAATTTTCAGCATCATTACAGTGTTCAGTGTCACATGATCCTTCAGAAATAATTCTAATATGAAGATTTGTTTTTATTTCTTATTATTATCAATGATGCATTTTTATCAGCGGTTCAGAGCGCCAAAGTCACGTGATTTCAGCAGTTTGGCGGTTTGACACGCGATCCGATTAATGATTCGACACAAAAGATTCATAACGCTCCGAAGCTTAATGAAGCAGTGTTTTAAAATCGGCCATCACTATATAAGTCGTTATTTTGTTTTTTTGGCACATCAAAAATATTTTCATCGCTTTATAATATTAATATTAAACCACTGTACTCACATGAACTGATTTAAATATGTTTTTAGTACATTAATGGATCTTGAGAGAGGAAATGTCATTGCTGGCTATGGAGGCCTCACTGAGCCATCGGATTTCAACAAAAATATCTTAATTTGTGTTCCGAAGATTAACGAAGGTCTTACGGGTGTGGAATGTGAGTAATAAATGACATTATTTTCATTTTTGGCTGAACTAACCCTTTAAGCCTTGTCTGTGAAACTTTTATGGTGCTTTTAAAATATTTTTTTTTGGCCACTGCACTGTATAGTTTCTATGTATTCTTTTGTATTCTACAGAAAGTGTATAAATAATGACAGAATGCTCTTTTAGGTCAACTGTTTGTTTAAAATGCTTAAAGAGTCATGATTCACTCACCCACTGAACCTCTCCTGTGTTTTCCACCTTTGGCAGCATGAGAGCTGTGGGCAGCACGTCCGCCTGTAAAATAACCGCCATGTCTGCTTCGGCCAGGCCACTAGACACAGAGTTCAACCGTACGCACTTCTCCGTACGCCCCAGATCCAGATTGGCCAGCATCTTTGGGATGGTTTTCCGAGCTTCCTCCTGTCAAAAAAGGAAAAAAGAAATCTCTTGTGCCATTGTGTCAAAAGTACTTCACCGCAGCAGATAATACAGAATGGAATTTCCCAATGCAGGCTGGACCACAAAATGAAAGGGAATGTTTATGCTCAGCTAGGTCAGTATTCAGTGATGTAATAAACACATAATATGATTGTAAATAAACACTGAATGGTTATGTTACACAATTCAGACTCTCTATTTGACTAAGAACTCAGGCTTGTGGGTATCAAACGTGCAAAAAGTGAGTGAAAGTAGGTTAGGCAGGATTTATTGTTTTCTTTTGTGCTACTGGACAATGATTTGTGTTTACCTGATAAACAGGAGGAAATATCTCACGTATGGAAAGCTACAAGCAATAAAAATGCAACATGGAAACATATCTGTTTGAACTGGCCATTGGTGCACTTGTAAAAAGATAAAGATGCATCAGTTTGGACGAGCGGATGTTATGCGAATTTATGGGGAAGTGGCGGTTGGCGCCTGCGATTACGCTGCGGCGAAAGATCTAGTGAGAGGGATCAACCTCCCTACAGCTGATCCACCAAAGGCCATAAAGTGAAAAGCCTTGCACACAAGTCTTCCACACAAACACCACAGACACATGACCAAAGGAAGTGGAGGGAGGAAGAATCAAAGTTAAAGCCAAGTTCCAGGGCCTAACTGTGACACAGCAACACACGCCAGGAGATTCAAACCAGATGCAGCTCAAGAGACTGAATGTAGCTGGGAGGGGAAAGGGCCAAAAGATGAAGTTTCCATTGGTCTGAACACAGCACTCCATCCAAAGGGAAATGTGGTCTCAGTTAAACAGGAGGAGGAAACAGTAGCTCAGGAGTTGTCAGGTTAGATCAGAGGAAGGATGAGAAACGCTAAGAGAAGAGGGGGGTTTAGCTCAGGGGTTAATTCAACTTGAATGAGGAACTCTTTGGGCTAGGTCATCTTCACACCGTACACACAATAAGCCACAACTAGTGTCACCTCTACCCAAAAACTGTTGAACTTTGACATTTATATGATAATTAATAAAATGAATTAATTAAATGAATAATGATAATAAAATGAATAATTAAATAAATATTATATTAGTATAATAATAATTAAAAAATAATAATAACAACAGTTATTAGTATTAGTATTTTTTAAATAAATATTAATAAAAATGAATAACCTTACAAGGTATGTTAATTTTTTTAGTCTAATAATCATCCAGGTATTATTGCGTCAAAAAGCAATTTGGTTTTGCATATCAAAAATAACCATTATACGTATTGGTTATAAAAAGGCAAAGATAGACAATCTCTCTAGTCTAGATCTGTAACTTGCTTTTTAGTTGAGTCTGGACCGTAAAACCCTGCCTTTTGAACTGGTAATCACAACCGGTCTGGATTCAGACAGCCTTAGACTAGAGCTAAAATAACAATGTTGTCAACCATTTTTATTAGAAAAAATAATATGTATACAAGCCCAAAGCTCTGAAGTCTTCTATATGACATCTTGCAGATATACTAGAAAAACAGATTAAAACCAAAACACAGTCTAGACACTCACATGTCTAAACTAACATTGTAGTCCTCAGTTTACAGTTTATGGTGAGAGTTGTTGAACTGCAAACTGAACACAAAAGGTTCCTCAACAGAAAGCCATGTGTATGCTTAAAGCCTATAATATATTTGAAGATCACAGTGGTAATATTAGTAGGGCCGACGGATTTATGAAGCTATAACTCAGCATTTGTAAAGCTGTTCCATGGTGGATCCAGTTTGAGTCCTCCAGTATAATCCAAGACTGATCCAGTGTCTTAGACACTGTCGAACCACTCTTCTTTGTATGTCTGGTATCACGTTCACTCTTGAACAAAAACATGAGGCTTTGAGTAACAAATCAACATCAAAAAGCACCTATATCAAGTCAAAAGACAGCTAGAAATGGACCAATCAGATTAAAATTACTGCTGAACTGCGTAATGCTATATGAAACCTTCATGTCACACGATTCTCTGCTTTTTATCACCATATTTTGCTTTGAACTGATATTCCAGACAGCAAAACATTTGAATTTCTATCAGTAGGAAGGGCTTGCTACCTCATCTCCCCTCACAGTAAATTGACAGAAAGAACATTCTCGAGAAGATCCTGGGCTCCTGAGGGAACCCAGCCATTCCGAGCCGGAATAAAAGTACTTTGAAAGCTGAAATGTTTTACATTAATGGAGGCTGTCCAACTAGTTGCTTCAAAAGACCCTTCCCCAATCACCCAGCATCCCACAGAGTGACCAGGAGAATCGCAGGTTTGAGGAAACTTTGATTCGTTCCATCAAGCCCATCATTAAAGCTCAACACAGTATCATGACAGCACGTCCACAAAACACTCAAAACAAAGGACAGACTTTAAAGTTTGTAGACGCTGACTTCTCATTTAAAAAAAAGGCCAGATCTTTTACATTTGTAGAGAACTTGGACTCCAACTGTGAGATATGTCAAGAAATGGATCTGCGTTTGGATTATTCAGTGTTTAATCAAAGCGTCGGAAAAATGTGTGGTTTGTACGACATTTGAAATGTATAATGATTTTGTATACATTTGCATTATTAGAAATGAGAGCAAGAAATGTGAGAGGGAGGGACACAAAGAAACTAAATTTGATATGTTTCCATTTAACGTTTCTCACTCTATTATTTTTTCATCCCCGCTTCTCGCAACCAACCATGACACATACGATTTCAAAAACGATGTGTAATCTAAGCAAACAATGTCTCATGGACAGTGTCTGACAGGTGACGCACTGGGCATCTGGAGCTCTATTCCAGATGAATGACTAACAGATCCAGCATCTGATTCCGCATTTGTCTGGTTCCGCATGAGAGGGAAGCCTGTCCCTCTAGGCTCGCTGCTAGATTCTCTCAGAAAACCGCCACTTCTCCTCACACTGTGAGGCTGAAGAATGATCTGTTACTACTTCAGAGCGCTGTTCAGGCAGCTCACATTTTACTGACCGGCTCTGCCAATCAAAACAGAGGGCTGTAATTTGATAATGAGAGAGGTACAATATCTGCACTTTTCTTCAAAACTCAGCGTTTTGTGATACGCTGGGCTGCACTGGACTCCCAGTATCAAGATGATAGAGAGGTTGAGGGATTGGAGCGTTCAGATGGGACTTCAGGCCACTTTCAACATCTGCCGTTCACAGTTAACTAGACGCTTAATGTTCATGGGCGCTATTTACATCTGCTCTAGAAGTACTTGAAATGTCTGTCATCATAACCTGACATTAAGCAACACAATCTACACATTTGATAGCTGTGCCAGTGAAAATTTCAACCTAAACAAATAATGCTTAATGTGCCAACAATATAGCCTTGTGATACAGGCTGCATGTGAGAATCTTTTTGGTTTTGAAGTGCTGAAGGAAAAACATCTAAGCTTGTGTTGAGAGTGGGAACAGAAGATATTTGTGTCTCTGGGGAAATGACAGAGCTCAGTTTTTCTCAGGGTTTTGTACTGTATCAAAGTTTCATAGGTAGCAACTCTGAGAGAATATCTTATACTATTCAAAGATAAACAGAAAACACGAAACAGAATTGCAAAGTAAAGATCTCTGTAACTTTTCAAAGCTGATTGCACTTTTTTTTTCTAGTTGTGATGCAATCATAACTGTAGTCCAAGATATGACACTTTACATAAATATAGGGCCTGAAACTCTTGACAACGATTTGTTTTCTTTTTGTCAACATCATGAGGTCAAACTAAATATTATGAGTGGTTTTATTTTCCTTTTACTCAACATGAATATTATATTATATTGAAATTTTCACTACCCTGTTACCAAAGTT
Organism: Ctenopharyngodon idella; assembly: GCF_019924925.1. Classification (NCBI taxonomy): domain Eukaryota; kingdom Metazoa; phylum Chordata; class Actinopteri; order Cypriniformes; family Xenocyprididae; genus Ctenopharyngodon; species Ctenopharyngodon idella. The sequence goes on from NC_067228.1 coordinate 19,422,530, forward strand.
TTGCTTATAATTTAAGAATAGATTAAAGCAATATGCATTAAATAAACAGCACAATTAAACATATTAAATTGATAAATGAACAACAACAATAAAAAAAAAAAAAATAATAAAAAAAATCACATATATCAAAGAAAATATATTTGACATGGTGGAAGGTTGAGCTTGACAAAGGCAGTCAACAATACAATTTTATGTACAAAGTAAGAAAATGATTTAATTTACTTTAATTTTAGCAAAAAAAGTTACAATTTTTATAACCCTGTGACAGCAGGGCTGTGCCTGAAAACTTTGAAGACCAATTCATTTTGATTTAATTAAAGTTTATCTAAGATTTCGAATACTTTTGAATTGAATTGAATTGAAATTTATTTGACAAGATTTTATAAAAATTGTACAAAATAACAAGTATCCCATACATTTCACAAAACTGTCGAGGACAAAAACACAATAAAGCCACTGGCTTATTTGCATTGCGGCCCTTGATGTTAATATAAAGAGTAGAGGCTATATATAGAAGTGACAGAGCAACAGTATCTCCTAATCAAAAAAAAAAAAAAAAAAAAATTACAATTTAAACAAATACAATCACTATTGACAATAAACACACCACAAAGCTCCCAAAATCTTTTACTCCCTTTATTGATGCTGGTAATTTATTCCATTCAATAGCACTAGTATATAAAAAAGTATTTTTCCCTACCAAACTTTTAAATTTGCATGGACAAATATTAAAATTCCTACCCCTAGTACCATAGGAATGCTGTTGTCTCACCACGAAAAAATTATTTTCTAAATAGCTTGGAACCACATTATTAACAATTTTATGGGTCACACCCAATTTTTTAAAAAAACACCCTTTATTCCCCACAGTCAATAAACCTCCAAAAAAACTCCTTAAATATTTCGCTATGCAAATGTGTTCGAGAAAGAACTTTTAAAATTATTTTAACTAATTTATTTTGAGCCTTTTGCAATTTATCTTTCATACCTTGAGAACAACTACTATACCAAAAGGAGGTAGCATAATCAAAATGGGGTTGAATCAAGGCTCCTGCCAACAATTTTAAGGACTGAACATCCAATAAATCAGCTTGCCTAGCTAAAAACCTAATTTTACCACATATTTTTGTAAATACCTTTCTAGCCATAAAATCACCCGTTAATTTATTATCTATTAAACAACCCAAATATTTTACTACATTTTTAAAATATTTGGGTTGAGAATCTAACACAACACGAAAAAACCATAATAGTAATAGAGGGAAATGTATAATCTGGATTTTTTTTTTTTTTTAACATTAACCCATCTCTATCTGGCAATACTCTGTAGATTCCAGACATGAAGGTGTTTCTTACCCAGTTTCTTCTTGCAATGACCTGCTGGAAGGACCAGGGAGCAGATTATTTGCTAGACACTTATAAAAGCAAAGGTCATATTTTTATAAAGTGGCATTACATGGTGTACCTGGGGCACATGGAGTGTTGGCAGTAACTGACTTTTTCTGGCCATTAGAGTAGTTCACACCCGCTGCCAGAGCCAGAGCTTTATAACAAAGTCACCTTTCCATGTCAATAGTGCCATGTGAAGCAAAGAAGAACTTAAATAATAATAATAATAATAATAAAAACATGAAATAGGAAAAAACAAAGAGTAATAGTCCCTCAAAGTAGAGCATGTGAGCAAGTCCGGTGAATTATGTAATGCGATTATTTTGCTAAATCATGCTTAAAATCTGGAACATTTTGACGTTTATCAATTAAGATTTATACAACATAGAATTGATCCAACACAAACCATGAGATATATAATAATAATAATAATAATAATAATAATACAAAAAAGGCACGATGAGTTATGCAAGCATGGCTGGGAGCATCAGAGAAACTGTAACACTGAGTAATTAAAGACTTTTTTAGATTATTTTAGTCAAAATGGCTGAATGGTCACTTTTGACAAATAGGTGGCGCTGATACCAAATTGATGTTGTAGGGTCAGTGAGAGGAGACAATGACAAGATTGGTGTCAATATGCCAAAGCGTTGCAGAGTTACAGCATCAGAATCAGCTTGGCACCATGCCATCAAATTTGTTGATGCTTTATTTGAAAAGGTTTGGTCTATCACAAAACTTTTAATAACGTTTTGCCAGCATAGACTGAAGATGATGATTTGGTGAAAATTGGACCAACAGTGTTGGAAGAGGTTTTCAAAGCAATTTTCATAACTACTTGCTAATGCATTCATAAATACAGCATTGTATGACAAAATTTAAAATGGCCGATGCCCAAAATGGCCGACATGGGAAAATTGGGTATCATTTGACTCTGTATGCTGGTTTTCAAAGAATTAAAAGTGGCAGACAGCAATTTTAATTAAATATTGCATAATTGGTATCATTGTTTTCAGTTTGACTCAAGGAATCTAACAACACTAGTTCATTAAAATAGATGAAGGAGAAGAAGAAGAAGAAGAAGAAAGAAGAAAGAAGCACTTTTGGTGCTTGGCCCCTAATAATAAATAATAAAATTAAATTGCTGATTTGGCATGAACATGTTATTTGCATTACAAGATAAAAATCTGTTAAAATATGTATATTTATTAGATAACATGCTAAATAAAAGACATTAAAAGTTTAAAAGACTGTATAATAGATCCTACAAAAATCAAGTTGACATTCTTTTTCAATTGTAATGTTGTTTAATATCAAATTCCTCATGGAGCTTATCACTAATCACGTGTTGTTATTCTGATCAGAGCACATTTATCCATTCATCATAAATAAGGCCATTACAAATCAAACAGTCTTAAACACCTCTCATAAACGTTCATCATACTTTCTGACAGAGAAATCCCCCGAGCTCAAGCAGGCTAGATATCACTAACACACAGAAAACACTTCACACACATCTTACGACCTATCTCAGTTACACGCATCAGGCATAGCATATACGTGTCTGGTTGCATATAATGCAATAGCTATGTCTGGCATGCATTCTCTTCCCTGGTGACAGTGTGAGGACAGATCTTCATATGTTGTAGCTGCAAAATATGAGTGATACAATGAGATATTATGGCTTATGTTGGACTACTCTGGTTCCTTCCGCAGGATTCACAGCAGACAGATGTGTGTCATTTGTCTTGACACTTCATGAACATGAAATGAAATAGTTTATTCTCCATAGCTCATTTCTCATTTGCGCTTGTGCATATTCACTCCATCTCAAGACATGGCAATGCCATCAAACTGCATTGGTTCTGTTCCTCACACTAATCTTAGGTATGTTTTGCATAATATTTTTATGGTGCCTGTTCTACCTTTTTGGAATTTGACAGCCCTTGGTCAATTTTCAATGTATGTCAAAACACAGCTTTAATATTACTCAAAAAATAAATAAATCTCCTTTTCAGTCACACAGAACAAAGTTAGTCATACAGAAGTTTAAAACAACATGAGAGTGAGTAAAATATGAGAAAATTCTCCTTTTTTGGTGAATCACCTCCTTAAAGTGAACTAGAAAAAACACTAGGCCTCAGATTTCACACACCAAATCTTACAAAAACATGTACAGATGTCCAATCTATCGTGTCAAAATATTGAATTTACATAAAAAAGCAAAGATGATGTCAGTACCGTGATGTTGGAAGAAATCTTTCAATCTCTTCCTCAATCATCATCTTTCTCATTCAGTTCCAAGCAATCAGGACCACCCTACTTCACTGACCCCTCAATAAACTTTAACCTAGTATGACTATGCAGCACACATAGCTCCTGTGATGAAGGTATGACACACACACACACACTTGCCACAGGGTTGACTGGCAGGCAGTTTCTGGCAGCACACAGGCTATTAGAGTTCACTAATGCTGGGGATCTATTTTCTGGGTAAACGCCTCAGATCGCTGTTTGCTTCTCTTGGCAGCAGAGCACCCTGTGTTCCTCCGCTGCACTGTTTGATGAGAACCCTCTCTTCTTAAAGGAATAGTTCATCCAAAAATAAGCATTCTGTAATCATTTACTCACCCTAATATCATTCCAAAGTTGTATGATGTTCTTTCTTCTGTGGAACACAAAAAGAGAAGTTTAACAGAATGTACAAGCTATGCTTTTTCATACAAGAAAAGTGCATGGGGACCATGACTGGACCGGAGATCCAAAAATAAAAAAAGAGCACCATATCAGACAGAAATTTGTGTTGCAATTTGGTAAAAAAAATCTTCCTTTGGCTTTCAAATCTCATTTGTGATATTCATATTCATTTGTAGCACACTGATGACACGGATTGATTACATGTCTGCCTTTTCCATTTCTGTATTCTTTTGCTTTATTCTTTGTTGTCTGGTGCTTTTTGTCATTTTTGGAGCTTGGCAGGCCCTGGTCGGCATTTACTTTCACTGTATGGAAAAAGCAGAGTGAACATTTTGCTAAATGTCTCCTTTTGTGCTCCAAGAAAGAAAGTCATACAGGTTTGGAGGCAACAAGATGGCTCCGAAGACAACGCTAAGCAACGCTAATAACAACGCTAAAATGAGAGGTGCAAATGAAAAACGCTTCAAAAACTTGTGGACCACTCCTACCCTGCGGAAACGAACAAGCCAAAAAGTATAAGTGGTAAAGAGCATCTTTCAAAAAAACTTGATTTTGGTGAGTCGTTTCCACCTCTCGGTCTCTCCTCTTGAGCACTGATAAATAGCCCAGCGTAAAGGAAATCTATAGTTGATCTCTCGTTAAATGAACTTCAAGAGAACATCATCACAGCCCTCAACATGAGAGCAGACTCCCTTGAAGAAATGATCAAAAAAAAAAAAAAATAAGTCATACAAGTTTGACATGAGGAAGAGTAAATGATAACATTATTGACCTCTCTCGTTAAGACAGTCTTTGTTTCCTACTCAGACATCAACAGCCGCCAATTATCACTACAGCTTTCTACAGCAACCTCCCAGCTCAAATGAAGAGGGCTAAATCTTATTATTTAGCAGTATTTGTAATGTGGACTTCACTAACGCTCACTAAAACTACACATCACTACACTATTGCAATGCGTTGTGGCATTCCCTCTTTGAACTGACCCACTGAGAGTGTGGCAGAAGAAATCTAAGACGACTTCAAAATACCAGCGTTGCATTTTAAGCTTCTATATCAGATAACAGTTTGTTGCATAGATTATGGTAAATTGGAAATGTTGACAGGAAGCCAAAGTATTACACTTTCAAATGAGCTCAAACTGAAATCCAAGACTACAATAGTGTATTATTGAGCCAGTCCTGACAAACAGATGATGTATACTGTACTTGTGAATGTATATGAAAGCAAAAGATATCAGAAACGTTCTCACACAGGGCGCCACTGCTATGGAGCTATACTGCAAGACATTTCAGTCATCGCTGACAAATGAACTACAGATTGCATATGTTAAAAATATAAGCAATGTGAGACTTTTCTTTTCACCAAATCATTTCATCTACTGCCACCACCAGGGCTGACAAAGAAAAGACCAAATAGCACAACATAAACAGACACATGACAGTCTGCTGTGACAGTCAAAACATTTGAGCTCTTGGCATCACAGACATGCAGTCAGTAACTTTGTTTTCTTGCATTCTTCTGGGCTTGATTTACACTAAAATTTAAAAGTTTGGGGTCTGTACAATTTTTCAAAAGTCTCTTCTGCTCACCAATGCTGCATTTATTTGATCAAAAATACAGTAATACTGTGATATTACGATTTAAATGAACTGTTTTCTATTTTAATGTATTTTAAAATGTAATTTAGCCCTGTGATGTCAAAGCTGAATTTTCAGCAGCCAATACTCCAGTCTTTAGCGTCACATGATCCTTCAGAAATCATTCTAATAAGGATATTTAGCGCTCAAGAAAATATTTTTCTTATTATTAACGTTGAAAATAGTTATGTTGCTTAATATTTTTGCGGAAACAGTGATATTTTTGGTTCAGGATTCTTTGATGAATAGAAAGTTAAAAAGAACAGCATTTATTTGAAATAGAAAATGTTTGTAACATTAAAAATGCCTTTACTGTCACTTTAGATCAAAATGTGTCCTTGCTGAATAAAAGTACAATTTTTTTCAACAACAACAACAACAACAACAAAAACGTACTAACCCCAAACCATTGAATGGTAGGTTATTTGTTTTTGAGTTAAATGAAATCAAATAAAATTATAAAGATATATTTGGTTATACATTTAAAATGTTATTTTAAAATTGCATTGCCCCCTGAAATAGCTTCAAATTGGTAATTTACTTTTTTATAGCAGCTTGTAATGTAGCTAGCTATTTTTCAAATGTAGCTTGACTATCATTTAAATATCTGATACCAAGCTACTTATTATTTAAGCAGGTTCCCCAACACTGATCTGGATTTTCAAAAACGTCAAAATCACAACCGAAAAGAGGCAAACACATCTCCATCAGACTGAGCCGAAGCAGCAAACCTGTTGCTTAACAAGAGGTTTTGCACTTGCTCTGCTGACTAAAGAAAGAGTGCAGAGAAGGGATGAGAAAGTAAGAGCAAGGGAGGGAAAATCAGAGGGAGAGAAAGGTAAAAAAAAAAAAAAAAAAAGAGCAGGGATAACTGTCATGATTCCAAGCATCAGCCGCCGCCACCCGCAGGTGAGTGCATCAGATAATACAAGGGCCGATGCCAGTGACACTGCACCTCGGAAAAGCAACAAGGACACACACACACACAAACATACAGACAGCCATCACAGCTCGAGTGTGCCCGTAAGCAGGGGGATTTATTCTCTACATACGGTGCCGGGTGGTTTGAGGGAGCTCGGAGCTGATCACAGAGGATCCGAAAACAACATCCGTCCACTTTCACACTTCAGTGGAAGAGGTGGCCCCTCCCGGCAGGGCTGCGTAGTCTTGCCATCTGGAGAATAAATCGAGTGTGAAGTACAGTATAGTTTGGGACCAAGCTCCGTGGCGGCAGCTCAGCAGTCAGTTCATTAGTTCCAAACTTCCAGGGATTGGAGCTGGGAGGGGGGCAGTGCGGAGCGAAGCTGCCACAGAGAGAAAGGGGAGGCGGGCAGGGAAGGAAAGGGGGAAAAGGAGCCGTTGAGTGGAATGCCCCAAACTGAGCGGCAGTCTATAGGGCATCTCTGCCACAAAACACACAAATAAACAAACTCGCCCCCGGAGCGAAAAAAAGACAGGTGTAGCCATCAGCCCCTGCTGGAGGGAGAAAAGGACAACTTCCTACTCCTCCTTATCAGTAAGGAGAGATATATTTACATACTAAGTGTGTGCTAGTGTGCAGGGGTGTAGCCATCATTTCAGAAGTGAGAGGGACAGAAAAGTCAAGTGTAATACATTTTTTTCTGACCTTAGTCTAATTGACAAGTTTTATTTTTTCTTATCTCTTGCTTTTAACTGGCTAAGAAATCAAAATCACTGCAGAACAATAACCAATAATTTGAGTTCTATAATAATAATATATCCTATATTTTCCTAATGACAACGGTATGATTGGTTTATGTACTACATACACTTGTGAATTAAGCCATCATGGATTTTATACAATGTAAAAAATGTAATAGCATGTTTTTAAAGCCACTTTATGGAAGACATTCATATTGTTATGAAAATACCCCGAGATGGGGCGAGTGGGTTGGTAAGCACAACGATAATGCTTGTGGCACACAGACAAAATCAACTTGAATAATAATAAATAATAATAAAAATAATCAACTTGAAAGAAACAAACAAACATTTTCCAGCACTTTCAGCGTGGGAAATCATGCTCATCTATCAATGTACAGTACAAAACAGACATGCCATGTGTTGTGATTCTACGACAGCTCAAAAGTGTTTTTATAAAATGACAGCAACAACAATATGATTAAATGACTCCAAAATCTAGTGAGTGGCCTCGCAGCCTACTAAGGAACCCCATAAGGGTCTAATTCAAAATGCTCTACATAGGAAGCAACTCTTTGGCACGCAAGTGCTCTGCATTGAAGAATCAAATGACAATTGATTCCAGTAGAGTTTGAGGTTAGCATGTTGCTAAGCTAACAGCACAATATTCTAAACAGCATAAAATACATAATACACACAAATATTGGGTAAAATTCATCTAAAAAGATGTTTAGTATTGAATGAAAAACCATTTTACGTTGGAACAGAACATGTATTCAATAAATTGTTAATTTAAGTACGAAACTTCAAAATCAAAATAAACAATTCTTCCACAGGGACAATTTAACCAAAAATTAGTCATACAAGTTTGGAATGACATGGGGGTGAATAAATAATGATAGAATTCTTATTTTTGGGTGAACCATCCATTTAATAATGTTTACTGTCCTACCTGTAGGTTCTCAGCATATTAATATAGAATCAAAATGGTTGGAGCTGTGGCATAGTGGTTAATGCATATGCTCTGACACATTAAAGCGATTGTCCTTATACGGGGAAGACTTTCAAGCTGATATTACCCTTTTCCATCTCTCTACCCATTATTTTCTACTCTCTCTTCAATCCTCTCTTCAATAAAATGTAACAAAAGCTCTAAATATTAAACATTTGGAAGCAAAGCAAAGATGCAATCAATGCTCAGCTATACAAAACTGAAAAATTTTGAATGACACAATCTGAGTGTATATGAACACTGCACGTGTATGTGTGTGACTCTATCCTTTTCTGTCCATACAAGAGTAACTGAGCTGTGGGAGGAGTGTCATTTAGTGGCATGGAAAATAAAACATCTATCTATAGGTATATACAAACCCCCATGGATTTTCAATTGCCAGGATGGGGAAAACAGCTGAGAGTGTGGGAAGTGAAAGAGCGGGTGCAGAGGAGCGAAGTGTGTTTTATTATTGAGTTAATAACTCATTTTTACATTACGCAGTTGTGTGGTAGCAAATAAATAATGGATCACAGCTTTCCTCGTTCCACGCCAGGCTCTTTAAAGCTAACATATGGTCTTTAAAATTGACTGCATCTTGTAGGAAGGATTGTAAGTGCTTGTAGCCTTGACAGATTTATACCATCAAAAAGCCGAGAGGCAATGGGATTATTTTTCAGGCTCGTCCCAAAGTACATTGTTATTTTCCAGAGTGAGTTATTAGCATTTTTATCTGGGAGACTACAGAGAGCGTTAATTCTATCAGTCCTGACAGGAACATGAGCCAGCAAAAAGAAACTCGCTCAGCTCAGAGAGGGGACCCGAGACCCTTCTCTAATGCCATTTTCTCCCCTCTCAGATCACCTAGCATTAATATTCCTCAACAAAATAATCCTATCCAGGCAGAACTCCACAGAAGAGCTGTATTTTGGCTCAGCAATCTTATCTTTTTATACTTGTCGTATTAAAACAACGTTAATGATGATATATGTCATTATGCTAAGGGTCTTACACGTTAACAATGCCGTAATGTTTTTATCCTTTGAGTACGTTTTTGACACTTAAAGGCCGTCAAAGATGTATTAGGCTGTAACTAAGACTCTGAAACAACACAATAGTCTTGAAAGCATTAAGCTAGTCTTATTTGTCTAGCTTTAGTGGATACTTTCTTGAAACCTTTTCCCCCACTTGACTGTGATAAAAGAAATTAGTGGGTGTTGGAAAACATTGGGATCCATCACCTTTTTTCAGAGGTCACCGTTTAGGCTGTCTGTCAAACTTTTTCCCCACTCAAGCAGGAATAGCCTCTGGCCATATCAATCATCTTTATTAACATGACTTAAAAACCTTTGTTAGCTGACTCTTTTCCACCGGTTCTCCTTTTAGCTCCTGCTCCAATCACAATTTCATGGAGAGGTAAACAGGGCCAATTGGCTGGCTGTGTGGGCGGGTCGAGAATGCTTTTAACCTGCAGCATCTGCTGAAGTCCTGCTGTTTGCTCAGTGTGAAGTGGGCACCTTGTTTCAAGTGAATGTGATAGGGGGGCATTTTTGCCTTTATTGGCACATAATGGGACGGAAATGTGCTTGTTTTAAGCATTGCGCTTAGGTAGCTTTCTTTGGAGTGATTAAGGATCAGCACCTGGCTAAAAGAGAGCTTTAAATGATGAGGATTTTGTGATTATGTCCTACAGAGTCAGGTGCTGGATGAAGAATGAGAGGTTAGGGCGGTTGGTACCTTCTTGTTAAGGGCGACTCCATCTTCACAGTCAAGAACAGCGCAGTCCACGTCCAGTGAAGTTAGTTTTTGCAGTTTTCTCTCGTCGTTGCCGGGAACGTATAGCACGGCGCGGCGTGGTATGTACTTCAGAGAGGTGCCAGGGGTGTGGTGGGAACGCTGGCTAGACTGACACCGGGGAACCGCAGACAAAAGTAGACGACTTATCCCCCTGAGAAAATGCAAGCATTTTATAATGGATATTTCAATATGGGTTTTTCTGTCTCGTCTATTAATTTACATTAAAATGCACTTCATACATATAAAGACTTTAATACACCTTGTCTATGATGATGAGCATGTTTTTAATTTCAGTGTGGGCATGAAGATATACTGATATAACTGTTTAACAGTATCATTAAAAGAATGAAATTCTTGAAAAGAAAACCTTTAGCAGTTTGGTATAATCAATTATTGTTATTTCTTACATAACATAACTTGACTGCTTAATATCTAAAAACTGTCCACGACCTCAGAGTCATGTGGCTCAACCAACATTTAGGAAAAAGTTAGTTCCGTTTGTAAAATCATGTGGTGCTATTGCACAAAAACAATTATATTTATAAATAATTAGCTGTTTAAAAAAAAAAAATACATATTACCTTAATATTTGTAAAAAAAAAAAAAAAAAAAAAAATATATATATATATATATATAAATAATTATTAGTGTAGAGCTGCATGTATTCAAGTTATAAGAGAAATAGGTTATTACTTTTTACTTGATGGTTACATCACTTGACATTTTTAGAGTCATTACATTTAACCCTTTTTAAAAAAAAAAAAAAAAAAAAACATATGAAACCAACATTTAAATTAGATTAAAATACTATGACTTGTGTAAAGTTTTCTTTTTTTAAAGATCTGTTGTAGCCTTCCATTTGTTTGCTGATCTCTCTTTATGCATGCACATATGTAACAAACCTCTGGCTAATCTCAAGTACTTAGCCTGAACTTCAATTTCCCTTCCAAATCTTTACAAACTGAAGAAACAAGGTTTGTTTTCCTTTCAGTCCTCTAATGGATAAGCACTGCTGACCTGAGGCTGTTATCTCCGACAACATCAGAGCAAACGCTTCTTCTCTAATGCTAATTCACAAAGGCTTAGCAAGCACAGCTGAATAAATCTATTTAGAGCCAAGCCAGTATGATGTGAAAGAGACTTGGGAGAGATTACATACCCCAACACAACAAAGTTAAGACAAGACCACAAATCTGTCTAGTAAATGACGTCTTGAAGCTGTCAGATGCAGATTCCCCTGCGTCAGGGCTAATAGAGGTGTGCGTTTATGGCTTAATTTCCTCCTAACACATTTTATCACACACTAATAACCACTGTTATGCCTCAGACACGTTTTAATTGTTTTTTCGGTATGTCAGGGTGTTCAAACAATTAGCGTTAATAAATGCACCAAATAATTGGTATCACATACAACTAATTACAGCCGGGAACAGTCTTCGCCCGATGGTTCCTTGCGATTGCACATGAAGGGACCGTATTAGTTGACTGTATTCCTTTCCGGCTTGACAAAAAGAAGGGGGTAGCAAAGTGCTTTAAGGGGGGAGTGAAGGGGTGAAGTATTCTCTTTTGGTCTTTGTTGTCAAAAGAAGCTAAAGTCACTTCAATAGCCACTTAATCCAATCCTTCACGCTTACAATTGCCCTCAAGAACCAAGCGAGCATATTCTTGACTGAGATGATGCAGCTATGCCAGGCAATTAAAAGCAATTCAGGTAGTTATGGCTGCAAGCACTTTGCAGGCCTAAGTACACAGAGTCCTGGTAGGGATTCTCAACTCTATAGTGTTCGGATTTGGTCAGTGGCAGTGGCTCAACAAGGGGAAGGAGGAGGAGGAGATATGCAAAACCACTCTCAATGCAGAAGAGAGAGAGGGGAGGAACTTACTATTACTCAAGACCCCCAAACCTTACAGTGCCCGGATTGGCGATAAAGAATACAAACAGAGAAATTGGATGAAACAATCGCAGAGGTGGTAGAGGGCATTATGCATGTACATGTGTAGGGGGTTGGCGAAGAAATGGGTAGAGCAAAAGGGGGAGGGAGGATCCAAATTAAATCTTCTATATTCAATGCGTACTGCTGCAGGGTGAAAATGTTAAAAAGCCATTTTAAGTGGGCACTTGAAAAAGAAATAAATTATCTTGTAAGTAGGAGGCTTACAAAATGATGGCACTCGTAATTAAAGAATAGATTTCATAAAGGTGCAGAAAAAAAAACATTAAAAAAGCTCCATGGGGGAAGAGAGGGGTTTCCTTGATGGATCTTTATCAGAGAGACAGAGAGAGAGAGAGAGAGAGAGAGAGAGCGCAGATCGCTTGACGGAGGTACAAGTGGTCTAATAGAGAAACGCCATTCAGTGCTACTCTCCCTCTATGCCTTTTTTAAACACAGTAGGGGTTTCACTTTGCTGCAACCTAGCTGCCACGGGGAAAAGCGAGGAGTTCGCTTTGTTTAGTTGTTACTCTCTCTTTTATGTTTGAAGGAGATAGAGGAGGGAAAGACAAGTCGGTAAATTCAGGAAAGGTTTTTTGGTGTTCTCCGAGGGTGGCGTTTTGAAAACCAAGTGGCTGGCCTCTCACGCGAGAGAGCGTGATGATGTGTTTGCAGCAGGGGAGGATGCTGGCTGTGTGTGTGTGTGCTGTAGACACGCACACGTCCACGTCATATTAATACATGCATAATCATCAGGCTTCTAATAAAAGATTTCATACGAGTTGCATGACAATACACACAGGGATGATCATGACAGAATAAGAGAGTATTGTGTATCTCACACTCTCATTCCACTTACAGTATATACATACATTAAATAAATCTACGTTACAGGGAAAGTGCACTCCAAAAATGTATGACTTACTTTCTTCTGTGAAACAAAGGAAGAAGTCTGAAAAAATGTGGTATTTTTTGTCCTTACAATGAATTTGTTTTATCCATACAATGAAATTAAACGGCATCTAATGTTGTTTGGGACCTTGTGTTCTGTTTCGCATAATAAAAATTTTTGTTTTGAAAAAAAAATTAACTTCTATAGATTTCTATAGCATTTTTTTGCTTGGTAATCTGTGTTTTAATATATATATATATATATATATATATTATGTTGGAATGAAATAAAAAGAAAAAGTTATTGGTCCTATCTTAATTTCTTCAAATACTTTATTACGATAAAAAAATGGAATTAAATGGGTTTAATACAAAGTGGATAATAGAAAAAGAAAACTATTTAAATTAGTTAGGTCAGTGGCTCAAAGTCCACTTAGCACATTTCAAATCCATTTTATTTTTATTCAGAACAAAGTATTATATTTCATTCTGACTTGGGAATTTAATTCTCAGGTGGAGGAACTGATTGACAAAGGAGAAAAAAAAAAAGCTTGCATTTACTGAATGGGGTTTTTATTCACACAGACACTCAGAATCATGTCACAAAAAATGTCACCTTGTTACAGACAAATTTCAAATGTCTGTAACAAATGTTTTCACACGGTTTATAATATGCTGTACTGATGCTATACAATAGCAATGCTGAAACACTGCAGAGGTAATTAGTATTAGCTTATGCATTAGCTTGCAATGTTGGCTTACTTAGCCATGAAAGTCATAAAACTTTGTGGCATACCACTCTCACATTATAAACCAACCGGAATCCTGTTTAACAATGGCTAATGAGATTTTTATACCAACTTTCAACATAGTAATTCATTCACAAAAGTCACTTCAGGAAAATGAGCTTATCTCCCAGTGATTTATTTGATTACATGATTTGCCCACTTCTCATTTAAATCCATGCTTAGCTAAGAAAACCCTGAAATTAATATACGTAATAGTAACTCAAGTGGCCAATATTAAGTGTACAATAATTCACATAAAAAGCAACACAGACCATGGGCAATAAAAACAAGAAGCAATAAATGTTATTACGGCACTACGGCAGCTCTGGAACCATTTGGAGAGAGCTGGCCTTCCCGACCAGATCCATACAGTGCTTCCGAGATATGCAATCTGGACCGTTTTATTGTTACATCTGTCCAGCATTTTCCCCTGTCATTAAACTATGATATATGTTTTATAAGTTCAGCAATCCCTGATTGCAACATTTCTGCAGTCCTCACTTTTCTGGACTTGAAAGGCTATGATAACAGGGTGGTTAGCTTAGCAGTTAGTGGATTTACTGGTGAGAGTTCTGAGGTTTTCTGCTCTTTGCTGCTTTTATATGCTTCTAGACATCCTGGTCCTCATTAAATGTAAGTCTGGCTTCCCTATATAAGAGGACCACGAGAAAATACAGAAATCTCTGGTGGTTTCGTTGGACACTAATTCTGTTTAGCTATAGATCTATTACTGTCCTAACAAACTGCACTGTTGTGTCGGAAAAACAAATGTCTGAACATTAACATTTCTCAGATGTTCTTATTTAATCTCAGATGTTCTTTTTCCTCCTCTAACCTTGAGTTTTAGACCCTAAGTAGGAGGTCTGAGAATGTATGGGGTCGTATACCATCACTTTCAAAATGCCAACTTACCAGGAGACATGATGTGAAGATTTACTGCACAACTTTAACGTAGACATAAGTAGCTATTATATTTCTCCTAATGATACTGTAAGCTAGCCAGACAAACTAAGAATGCACTCATTTAACCGCCCACTGCGTTGGCTCTGGCTAAAAACATGTTGGTGACATTTTAAATAATAAGTACACCAGTCCTATGATGCAACTTGCATCTTTTTATGATAAAACAAAAAGACCAGCATTTCATCTTAACTTGCACTGACAAAACAACCAATAGGCCAATTCTTCTTCAAAACCCCACTTTAAAGAGGCTGTGAAATCAAATGGTGGCAACAAAAATAAAATAGCCTTTTAGACAACACTGTAAAAACATAATAGTCATTTCCAGAAAAAATAAACAACGATTTTCTCTTCTGTTTTGTCTGTCTGCTACAGCAAAGAATTTCAGCCTTTGAACTCCTATGTTTCATGTATTCATAAACATCCCTGGACACGGAACCATGGATAAATATGTTGTCCAATTTACCCCCCCCCCCCCCTTCCCCATCTCATATAAGCACCGACAACAGCAGCTCTTTCAATATGCAGATTTCACAATTATTTCCAGCGTCTGGCAGCAACAGCAGTAGCTGTGTCTAAAATGCACAAAATTAAAGATTTGTGTTTCTACTCTGCGATAATCAGCATCTTTTTAATATGCAAACTATTTCCAGGATCTGTCGTGTTTGGGCTTTTAAATTAAATTTAAGAATGGGTGGGAGGGAGTGGATGAAACAGAAGGTTAAAAAAAAATAACAAAAACAAATCAATGTTGTGATGCATAAACATGAAATAAGTTCGGAAGACGGTGGAGAAATAAATGGTCAAGGAGTCATCAATATTTATCCCATTTCCAGGCCTTGTCTTGCCCTCCCGCCTCCTCCTGGCACCAGGCTAAAACAATCCCAATAAAAGCTGCTTCCAGCATGAGATCGGCCTTGTTTTCCAGTTGGACGACACAAGGTGCCAGTGCTAAAATATGTGGCCAAATTAACTGTGGGGCATTGATGATAGTCAGGGAGGAAAAGTGTAACTTCTCTCTTTCGCCCCCTTACCTCCCTCCTTCTCTCTCATTCCTCTATGGGCTGACAGATGCATCTGATCCTCTCGTAACAGGATCAGCTGGTGGCTGGTGACCCTGGCAACAGTATCCCAGAAGTTGCATGTTCTCGCACTTCCATCGTTCCCCTTGCCGCTGCCTCATTAGAGTGGATTTTACGCCCTAATCTGTACAATGAGGGTGAAGTCATAGCAGTTATGTGCACTGGCCTACGCGTCTACCTGTAATCCATGTGGAAAAGGGTTGCTTGCTCTCTCTCTTTCGCAGTGCTGCACACACACAATGGCTGACAAACCGCAAACTCTAAGCTCTAATTCTTCTCCACACAAAGGCTCAGACTACAGACAGCTCAGCTGTCAAGCATCAGAGTTTTTTTGTTTTGTTTCATGGACCAAAGACTCACGACTGCCTGCCTTCAGCACGAGGAACGTCTATATCCAATTCATCACACCAAAGAAAAATAATAACAACGACTTGTTGTCGAAAGTTACTCAGTCATAAAAGAACTTCTACAGATCTGTGCAATAATAATAACTGCCATAAAACCTGAAGTTTCAACCTACACCAATGCGAGAAACCGAGAAATCCGTTCGATTCTCTTCCGCAGCAGGATCGACACTGAAAATTTTCCCATTAATTTTTCTTTAGAAATAATTGAGAAGGGTCCATCAAAAGGAGGGAGCAAGCAATGGGTGTGGGGAGGGCAACGGGGTTAGCTTTTAACTTAGCATTTTTATTGACTCCGGGAAAACAAAATAAGGGATCCTACTAAGAGTGTGCACTCAGCAATAGCCATTCAGGCCTTTGGAGCTCCATTGTAGCACTTTGAAGGGTTTGAAAGGAAACCCCACTGGTGAAAATCCAGTGGAACATCTCCACAACAGAGCACAACTGTTCCCTTCGGCTTGAATGGGAGGGACATAAAAGGGGAGATGGACTTCTGAGGTACAGCCAGAAACAAAGGCAACAAAAGTGCTGATCATGAGGGAAAGACACAACTCGTTGCGGCAGAGGGGCATGGAGAAAAGGAGCCTTAGACAATGGCACTCACGGCCAAGTGACACACTGAAGAACCGAAAAATCTACACAAGAAGTGCTTCTCTTCCCACTTCACAAAAAACCCACAAGGAACTTCTGGATGGCCAAGGGGCCAGAGTGTCCCAGAGGGGAAGAGGACGAGTGAGAGAATCAACGGCAGACTGACAGCAAAGTATAGCCAGAGAAGTGAAGAAAACAGCAACAGTTGGAGAAACTGACAAGAGACGATGCAAAAAAAGAAGGGGAGCTTGTTTTGTTTAGGGAAAGATGGTAATATACAGGAAGAAAGAGACAGAATAAGAGAGAGGAAGTCGCCCCTGTCGCTTTAGGCACTTTAAAAGGTGAGGCTCAATCTCTGATGCATTCCCACAGTGCGAGCTCTGCCACAGCACCACTATTCCTTACGCTCCGCTCTGTTCTTTTTCAGGACTTTTGAAGTGCCTCTTTGTGCATCAACACAATTAGCTTTTAACCCCCAGAGAAACATTCATCCCCACCCACTCGCCCATTCAACATGTGGATGACGCTTAAAGAGGCGATCGCCTTCATCTTGTCCTGATAAAAAGGCCATCGTGACTACAGACATAAATAAATAAGTCCTATAATTATCATGCCCTCCACTAACATTTCCCCAGTTTATTCCTGACACTTTGTTGGAACAGAAAAGATTCTTTTACCAGAACCAGCATGCGTTGTCCATTTTAATGGGTGGCAGGGCTTCATTTACAGTTAAATCGTGTCACCTCCAAGACTGAGAGCATCTGAGCACAAGCAGGCAAGGAGGAGAGGGGGGAGTGATTTGTTTGACATGTTTTTATAAAACCTCTCCAAACGATGACCGCCTCCTCTTCGCACCGGGTCATTTGCATGCTCCGAAGCACAGCCCCAGTATGAAAGATTAATGCTGATATGCATACAGAAAGAACACATTTTGAGATATGCATAACGTGGTTTGAACTGTTCTGCGCGTGCCTGTCCTTAGAACTTATAATATGCAAATAAAACCATACTATTTGAAACTTATTATTAAAAGAACTTCATTTTAAAGGGATAGTTCACCTAAAAATTGTGGCATAGTTTATTCTAATTCATAGTTTATAGTCATTTTATACCTGTATGACTTTCTTTTTCTGTAGACTACCACCCTAATAGTAAACCTTGCCTTAGCAAGCATCAGTAAATAGAAAATTAATTGTACTGTCATTTATGCTTACAGCAAAATCACAGAGTGTAAAAATCAAAATAAGATCTACTGTTTTCTCCTGCTGATGCTGACAGACAGCATCCCAGCTTGCACATTTCCAGGCAAAAGGTCCTGGCGATCAAGGCGTGCACTGCCCCATACAATCAAGAGGAGCCCACTTTTAACCCATGACTCTGTCTTTCCCTTTCACTTTAGCTGATTAATGGATCAACGCTGTAATTGATTAGTGGCAAGGTGTGAATTTAACCAGAGTTCAGCAGCAATAATGGTCTCCCGACAATAGCAGCCGACGTAAAATGTAAAATGATAGCCTGCAGCCTGATGGCCATCAAAGGAGAGCAGCCCACATAAAGAGGCCGGCTATTCTCTGGAGCGCTGAATTTCTTTGGGCTCTTTTCTCTTGGTAATGCTGTCAGTTTAACTGACAGGAACCATTATGGACGGTGCTTGTCAGCTCACCTTCATAAAACAAGCTGTAAAACAGCAAATAACAGGCTTATATGGCTTCATTATCTGAGGCACTCTAAATCACAGTGGAGGCGCTGGGTTCTCGTGCGTGTGGGTGCGTGTACCATCCCTTCAGTTCAACCCTCATCTGAGAGGGCAGACAGGGCGTTTTCAGAGAGTAAAAAGAGGGAGAGAGAGAAGTTGAGTGGGCCAGCCTCTAAGCGCTAATAAACCTCATCCTTTTCATTAGCCACAACGATGAGAGAAGCCCCACACCATGTTCACCAATCATTATCCAACACGTTATTAATTAGACCACATCCACACTCCTATAGCTCCAAACCGGTGTGATCAGGGGCACCCAATGTTAAGATAAAATGTCCTCACAGTGGGACACAACTGAAGTGGAGAGGAAAAGAACAAGGAAGGAGAGATCGAGGGACAAAGAGAGAGAAAAAACAGTGTTAATAAAAGTACTGCTCCTGTGCTCCAGTGAAATTATTTAAGAGGTAACGCGACAGAACGGGGTGGTCGAGGCACAGATGGAGACTGCATCTGGGAATAGAAACCTTTTGCCACTGCAACACGCTTGACGAGCAATTGGTTTTATTTATTTCATGCAAATAGATCCGGGCCTTTCACCAACCTGACAGCGGGGGCTGTGAGGTGTCGGCCTGTTTGAGGCACTGAGCGTTTCTGACTGCTCGCTGAGGTGCTGCGGGGAAAGATTGCTGCGATAGGTGGAGGCAGGGCTGTTGCGATATCACATTTTCACTACATGATTCGGATTAACAGTATTATCGCAATATCTATAGAATTTTAAAAAAAAAAAAAAAAAATGGCATCAGTCAAATTCATGTTTTCTTCAAATTTCGGTTTTCTCTTTTTTGGCCAATGAATCACACTCAAAATAGGAATGTATGGAGGCAGAGCGAAAGATTGTAACAATTATCGTCAATATCGGTATACTTGACCGATAATAATCGGTAAATATAATAATCAGTAGATGCTCCAAGGTGAAGGTTCACTAAAACATATAAACACATATTTGAACACTTCTGTTCTGAGTGTTTCTTAGCCAGAGGTTCCTGAAAATCTCTTGAGAAATTTAGCCAGCGTAAACTAATTTAGGATGGTATTGAAATTATGTTTTGGATAATTACATTGGTCTGGTGTTTAGCAAGTTTCTTCAGTAGTACAGCTTTGATTGATTGATTTATTAATTGATTGAATCATTCCCATTTTGATTAATTCCTTCTTTCAACCCTAATCAAGAAGATATATTAAAACAAAGACTGTGAAAACAAAATGATTAGTATCAGAACGAAATGAGAAAATAATTGAAGGGGGCGAGCCGAATATAAGTAATTCTACATTTCACTGACAGTCTGCCTTTGCCTGAGACAAAACAAATGTGGTAATTGTTTGGCAAACAGTGTGATTTGAGCGGTGTGGTTGGGATTGTTCTAGATGCAGCAGTGAGTGGAGGACAGAGAAAGAGAGAGGAGGAACAAGAGATCAGTGTGACTGTCTCTTTAAGCACAGGGAGGGATAGAGCGAGACTGTCACAGGTTGAGAGGGCTGACTGATTAGCGTTTGTTTTAAACAGCAGTGCTAAGATTGACGAGTTGCCACCAGAAGCTCTGCGTCCCTGACACTCTCACACCCACACACTCAATGAACTACAAAAGACATTAGATGTCATAAATGACTTAGATGACAAATTACTATGAAAAGGGACATTTTTATACTTTCTTCAGAAAATGTGAGTGCAAGGCTCACCGCTATGATGCAAGGGCACTGTTGATGGTTGCCAGGGAGTTTCTAAATGGTTGCTAGAGTGGGTTACTAGAGTGCTAAGGTGATAAAGATTGCTAGATAATCATTTCCTGAACCAGGATGATCCCACCTTGTCAGTCTCTATGATTCTCGGGCTCTAGATATAACTTGGACCCCTCCTTCAATGGAAGTCAATAGGATTATTTTCGCAAGTGACTCACAGACATTTTGGCAACCAAAAATATTCAGCCAAATTAAAAAAAATAGGGCCAAAATCATTGACCAAATCATTTAATAAGCGCTTCACAGATGATGTGTTATAACCGTGTTAGTGTCTATTTCATGTACACAATGTGGATAAGCAACTTCACCATGACCGAAAATGATGCTAGAATAGCAACATGTAAAATTTGTTCAGCTGAAATATTGCGAGGCGGCTCATTGCTGAAGAACTTTACTATTAATTTATCACCTGAGAACACTCTGAAAATCATAAAGAGTTAAATTACCCAAATTTAATTACAAAGGTTTTAGTTTTCGAAAATGTTCAATGTTGCTCTTTTGGTAAAAAGTACATAAATAATTTTGGTGGTGCATGACTCATTTTTGCCCATTTTATTGTTTACTAGAAGTCCAACAGCTTAAAAAAAAAGTAATATCTCACCTCATCTCAATAAGCCACATTGTTTGAAGTATCATTCATGTCTGTAGCACAAAAAGCTGCAAGAAGAGTTACATTCCAAAGTTTAACACTTAATTATGTATTTACTAATCCTACATTACCAGTATGCAGGTGTGTGCATTTAAGCATGCAACCCTGCACCCACACACTTTTGCATGCACCCACGCAAGCGTGTAAACATATCTAACCTATATGCCTGTCAAAGGAAGCAGACACACACACAGACTCACACACACTCACTCAGCCCCAGAGAGGCGTTGCTTTGTCATACCTCTACTCTCGACAGGCCCTGCCGTCTCCATGCCTTGCTCAACTCTTCTGGCTACACTCCAAAGCACCTCAAACGCACGCCTCGCTCTGTCCCTCCGCCATATGGACAGATCTGAGCCCTTTGTAGTCATCTCTCTATGGAGGGCCTACCTGACTAAAGCCCAGCGGACTGCGACCTGCAGGGATGAGCACGCCGGCGCCAGAGATTGGCTCTTAAACACGGCGTAACACTTGCCATCTGACTGCCGTAACAATCTGCATCCTTCACACACACACACACACACACACACACACACACACACAGACACACACACACACCAGACGGACATATCATGACTTCTGTTTCTTTCATCTTGTTTCCACTTTTTCAAACTATCTTTTTTGAGAGTTCAAAAGTAATACATTTTGAAACAAAGAATATCAAATATATGTGTTTACAAATGAGCTATAAAAACTTGTAATAAATAAAAACAAATTAAAAAAAATATATATTTTATTTTGGCGGTGGAACGCACAAGAATATATTCTGAAGCACGTTCAAGCTGCTCTTTTTCATATAAAGCATATAGAGACCCCAGTCTGTTAAGCACTGCAAATGTCGCCCCTGCAACTCGTGCACGATATTCGAAGTTTTCCGTTATTCACATTATTTGCTATATTTATATAGTTATGCAACAATATAAATATGCACTCACTGGCCACTTTATTAGGTACACCTTGCAAGTACCTTTTGCCTTCAGAACTGCCTTAATTCTTCAAGCATAGGTTTAAAAAGGTGCTGGAAACATTCCTCAGAAATTTTGCATCACGCAATTGCTGCAGATTTGTTGGCTGCACATCCATGATTGTGAATCTCTTGTTCTACCACATCCCAAAGGTGCTCTGTTGAATTGAGATCTGGTGGCTGTGGAGGCCATTTGAGTTTAGTGAACTCATTGTCATGTTCAAGAAACCAGTCTGAGATGATCTGAACTTTGTGACATGGCCTGTTATCCTGCTGGAAGTAGCCATCAGAAGATGGGTACTCTGTGGTCATAAAGGGATGGACATGGTCAGCAACAATACTCAGGTAGGCTGTGGTCTTTCTCCCTTTAATTTGCACCTCATAAGGTGTGCGTTTACTTTGTTGTTCTTTTAAAGCTGTGGTGTTTAGACAATGCTTACTAAGGTGTCCAAAGTGAAAATACCCCCATTCTCTGTAAACTCTAGAGATGGTTGTGCATGAAAAGAGATTAGCAGTTTCTGAAATACTCAGACCAGCCCATCTGGCACAAACAATCATGCCATGTTCAAAGTCACTTAAATCTCCTTTCTTCCCCATTCTGATGCTCAGTTTGAACTTCAGCAGATTGTCTAGATAGTTGTGTCTGAAATCGCTCCCTTTACTCAATGGGGACAGCCATTTGTGGTGGTGTCCGAAACCATAGTGGATATTAACAAGTGCACCAATTCAATCCCATAATGCACCGCAATAATGAGTGTGCAACTGATATACGCTCAACGGCTAGAGAATACCCATAACAAACTGAGGGTCATGCCGAATGAATTCTCGCCTCACTCCAGAAGATGCTGCCCACAGCTGAATCATCCATCCATTTTCCAAACCGCTGGTCCTATGTGGATACAGCGCAGTATCATACAGGTATAAATTCCTTTTTGATTGATTATTAAATAGTTTAAGAAGGTTTATACATGCTAGTTTAAATGACAGAATTCGAGATAAATCTTTTCATTAATACTGGAGCAGCCAGTTGAGCCAAGATTATTAAACAGCAAGAACAAACGGTAGCCCTTCCAGCACACTCAGTGTCTGAATTCACTCACTCGTTTTCATTCACTCCCTCAAGTAGACTATATTAGTAGAGTAATGTAGGGAATAGCGAATGAGGATACAGGGGCTGATTTCAAACACATTTCGGGTACACAGGCCGATTTCGAATGTCTACATGCTTAAATGCATTGCGTTGCTGCCATGTGATTGGCTGATTAGATATTTGCATTAACGAGCATTTGAACAGGGGTACCTATTAAAGTAGCTGGAGAGCACATATGCATATTATATATAAACTTGCCATAATGGTTGCAAGACATGTGATAATCAATGCTGTTTGGTCAATGATGTAAAACCTTGATTTAGAACTTCAATATGCGCAAAAGTGATTTGAGAGCCATGATTTTTTTTTTTTTTTTTAACCAAAAATTGACATAAAATGTAGTCTATTCTTCACATAAACTTACCATATGGTTTAAGCTTTAGAATATAGCACACAAGTTGTATGAACTACTTCAATAAAGCTGTCTTGTCTTTTCTGACCACCCCTGGACACTGTGTGAGTTCAATGAAAGGACAAGTACAGCATGAAGATTTTTCTGTAGGCTATTTTCTATATTTCTTCCAAAACAATAAGACATAGAGGTTTGGAACAACATGAAGATGGGTACATGATGAAAGCATTTTTATTTTTGAGTGACTATTCCTTTAAGTGTTACATTAAGACATCAGGAGGATGCTTACGCAACGACTGCAGGGTACAGCCCATAGCAGCATGTGTGTGTGTGTGTGTGTGTGTGTAGGAGAAAGATGGATGGCCTAGCTGCACCACAGGTGGCTGAGGCCCAGCGCAGGGAGGATACGGGTCAGAGAGACTCTGTCTCCAGCTTTGTGGATGAAGGCAGCCCATGTGGCTCTTTGAACAGAACAACTGAACGCAGAACAAATAGTGAGAACGCTTAGACACAGACAGACACAGGTAAGATCTTCCCATACCACCCAGCCTGGAGCTGATGTATATGATGGACATTTGGGTTTTGTACCCACCAGACCAAACAAATGGCACTGGACTGGGTTGGAATTTGGTTTATTTCTGCTCCAAGCTGCATGTTAATGTTAGAGAGCAGATCTGGAAATAAAGATTTTTATTGTTCATTATATTATAATATTCTTATATATTTTGCTCTATATTCAGCATATAAGTAATTAATGGCTAATATTATTGAATTCTTAACTCACTAAACGATTGGAGAAATCTGGAATATGAAGATTGCATTCTGTATCATGCTTCCAAGTGGAAAAAGTTCCTTGTTTCATAATCGCTGTTAATGAATGGAAAACTAATTAGGATATGCAAATATGAATGTTAACAGTGCATTTTAAATTAAGTTTAACTGTTAAATGGCTATAATTACTAATTTTATCCACAGAAATCACAATCACAAAAATATATTTATAAAGCTATCAGTATTGGTTTCAATATTGGCCCATTTAAAAAGTATTGGATCTAAAATTGGCAATTAGCTATCCCTAGTATAGGTCTGTTTACTCTGTTGCAGTTTTATCTAATCCCAAACACTTCCTCTAGAGCTACCTATCACTACACAAGCCTGATTGGTTTACCTCGCCCTCAAGTGGTAGGACCTGGTACTGCATGTTTCTGTTGCATCACCTGTGTGTGCTGTTGAGAACCTGAGAAATCATGACTGATTTTGATCAGGCTGATCTCCCAAGAGTGACTGGTGAATGAAAAACAAATTCACAATTATATATGCATTTATGGATAGGAATAGAAGACAAGATGTTTTGAATCACATTTCCCAGTGCACAAATTGTCCTGATAAACACGCTTGTTTGGGATGGTGGTTACACACTGAACAAATGAGAGGTGCCTCTTTCATAGGTGTCCCCCTCTCCTCTAAAACACCCAGAAAAGACAGAGAAACGGGCACTGCGATTACTTAACAAAGAGACTGTGACACTCGCGCTGACCCTGGGTCAGTGAAACCGGTCATGAACCGTGTGCATTTACAGCACTATTAGACATTTAAGCAGGATTCAGCCTCTCTCAGGCATGAATGTTTCCACCAGACCTGCACTAATAGCATCTAAACAGCTAATATCAACAGAGGACGGCCATTCAAATGCTGCACGCATGACTGACGTTTAGCTAGAGCTCTGTATCAAGCAAGATACCAGGGCAAGTGTGTGTTACCAGTAACATGCATCGTAAAATCAAAGAATGAAATGGTGGAATAACACTTGAGATTAATTTATAATTCATAATAAAATGCAGTTCTTAGAGCGTTAATAGAAAAATCTCTTTAAGTACACAAGTATTAATCTGTTTTTGAGGCTGTTGTGGTCTGTGGGTGTGTGTGTAACCCAGAAGTCTCTGTGACTGAGCCCCCCCCACCCCCCACCCGCAACCCTCCCTTCGGCCCAGTCCAGATCCTTTAATTAATACTGGCTTAGACCCGATTGCTTCTGACACTACAGGGAGTTTCCTGAAGCCCAGCCTACTTCTGCTCCACAACACAGTGACCAAATCCACCGAGGCCGCCCACCTCCACTCAGACACAAGACCTTGTGAAGACAGTAATTAAAATGAACCATATTCTAGCTAAGAATTCACTCAAATAATAGCCTTTGGTCCTTACGGTCAATCTTAAGCAGGCAAAATAATGAAGTTCTGACGTCAGGCTCTTAACGATGCTTGGTGAACAAGTATTACCAAACAATCAAAGAGCAAACCACATCAGATTATTGGGCCTGAATTGTGGTCTATGGTGAGAACGCACAGCTGAAAACCTAAACATTTTCACTCGGGTTAACCACTAGCACGTAGGGAAGCAAATCCAGATAACCAACGCTGCCTAATTTTCACCCAGCACAGCGTAAGAAGAGAAGTGGAGCACGTACATTCCAGTACCACGATATTTGGCGCCTATCGTGGGGTCATGAATCCAGCATCGCCCTGCATGGAATCGTTCCAACGCAGAGCTGCTGCGATCCACACACACTTGCGGTCTGCATGGTATGCTTACTGTTACATCAGACGTCTCCAGGAACATTTATTATAAATATTGTAACTTTTCAAAACTGAGGGATAATTTAAATGCATTTACGATACGAAACTTCAGCTCAAAATGCTAAACAGACATGCTGCTGTGCGTTTCTCGAAAGTAAATACCGGGTTTCGTTTAATTAGCGTGACAGTGGAAACATGACTGAAGGCTACGGCTATAATCCAACATTCCAAACCACTGAATACAGTATTAACATACAGAATCTAATGGAATCTGGAATACAAATGCTGAGCGGAGGGCAGCAGGGAATAAAAAGAGTGAACGTGGAAAGGCAGAGTGGAGGTGGGAGGGTGGAAAGGGCAGCGTGTTTGTTTTCTTGCCTCTGGCTAATGAATTTACTAAACTGCCAGGTGGATGCAAATGGCAGAGCAGGCGCCTCGACTCTGCAGACGGCAAACTTCACAGCATCTGTAGAAACGCCGCAGTAAATCCAGAAGGCCTACATCAGTGTGTAAGCAGAAGGGGCAGGGGGGATAAACAACCCTTCATCCTAAGGAAAAAGGCATACAGTCAAACAACTCTTAAATAGACGGTCAACAGATTAGCGCTAACACCAAACAGCTAAGTAGAGTGCAACTGATTGAGTTTTTTTTTTTTTTTCACTAAATGACGGTCCATCTTCTCATTCAAAGATACCAACTGTATTCA
Source organism: Ctenopharyngodon idella (assembly GCF_019924925.1). Lineage (NCBI taxonomy): Eukaryota > Metazoa > Chordata > Actinopteri > Cypriniformes > Xenocyprididae > Ctenopharyngodon > Ctenopharyngodon idella. The sequence goes on from NC_067228.1 coordinate 19,449,240, forward strand.
TACAGAAAAACCCAACCTAAATATTACGATGGTATTGAACGATTATGATGTGCACAGGTACTTAAAGTCATGATGAAATCTTTTTTCCGCATTGTGACGTACATCTGAGTGAAACAGAGTATTGAGAAAAAATAAAGTAAGACTGGGACTAGAGAGAGTCAGGCAGAAAGAGTCATTCATTCACAAAATGGATTTGCAGTAATGGAGCAAGTCGTATATGTTATGATTATCAGAGCCAGTATATATATATGTGAAAAATCTGATTAAGACACAAAATCTGCATTTACATTTAACTCAAAGTCTTTGCAGTTACTCTTTTCCCCTGTGTATATGTAGGCAGCTTTCTCTACTGCAAAGGAGATTATAACGTTATTCCCACCTAAGCTGATATACCGAACAAACATTAGATCTGAGAAAGACATAAATCGCTCTGTTGCTTTGTTTTCTTAATGTTATATCATAGCTTGTGCAATGCTGTGCTGTAATAGGGTTGCCCTCATACATCATACTCCAGGATTCCCTCACCGTTGGGGGTCATTCTACAACGCTTATTGTGAAAAACGCTTAACGTGCAATTCAACATGCATTTTTGTTTCAAAGACATTTGTCTTTGATAGTCGCTCGACTGTGGCGTACTTTAAATAAGCTTGGTGACTAATTTTAGGCTGAGATGTACCATTTTGTCATGCTACACAACTACTTGTAGGAAAAAATAGTTAGTGGATTTCAAAAACTGAACAGTTGCAGGAAAAAAATTATATAAATTAGTAGCTGCTATTTTAGTTTCATTAGTTTAGTTACCCCTCATCCCTGGCAGTCAGTTCATTTGCTGATAAGCTCAGCAAAAATTAATTCTCACATCTCGCTGAATAAAGTCTGGATAATCAGTACGATGGATGGAGGGAGGGAGGGTTGTGGAAAGGGAGGAATGGAAGCTGTTGTGTTTGGCAGTGGGCCGCATCCAACCACCACCCTTCCTTCCCCACTCCACCTGCACAACATTTTCACCACCTGATACACATCAACACGGAAAATACACATCACAGGTTAAGAGCAGGTACACGAGCAGAGAAAGCACAGCATCTTGGAATGTGAATGGACTTTATAAATTAGCATTGGCTGGGGTGATTTTGCAAATCCCAGAGTGTCTTTTACTTAAACTGGAGTCCAGCTTTTTCACCTCCAGCTGACATAACCGCCGACAGCATGGCTCATGACTCAGAGGAAATTATTTGAAAAGGTTCCATGTGATATTTCAGAAGCTTTCCTGTTCAGGCGGCACATCGGTGTGCTAATGATGGAAACTTCAGCAGACTGACACCCAGGTCAGGCAGGATGGCACCGAACACACGCTATTTTGCTTGGATAATGCTGGCATTTTCAAAACAGCTTGCCTAAGCGTGGCGTCAATTGATAACATTTATTTTCTTGTTTGTGCTTTGAGAGGACTCCAAAAATAGACACGACTGCATCACCCTGCACATACACAAATCAAACTTAAAGAGTATTCGCCGCTCAAGTCAGAGTCCGATTATAACTGAGCCCTTACCACTGAGCGACTCTAATGAAGTCCGTCTGCGCCTCCTTAACCCGAGTTAAAGGAGGAGTAGTAAACTGGTTTCAATTTAGACTTGTAAGGGACAGAAGCTTTCCAAAATCCCAGGCCTCATGACTTCCTTCCGTGGATGTAGAGGAATGTTGTCTGGCTTTATGCACTGCTGTAGGACTACAATAAAGCTAGAGGAAAGGAGGGGGAGGCAAGTCAAGGGCACGTTTTACCCCTTCTATCTATGCCACACTTTACCTTCATCTATGAGAACTACATTAGCCTGGGAAATGTTTTTTATTATTATTATTATTATTTAATCAGAGGACAAGCAAATTAAAGTATAATATTTTAATAATAATAATAATAAGTGGGTTAATTATGGTAAAATGTCAACATTAAAAACAAACAAACAAAAAAGTTTCAGTTTTAAAGTTCAACCCACCTACAATCCACCAAATAATACACTACTAATAGAATAAAATAATAAAAAATAATTAACAGCAAACGTTGCATGTATTAGTAAAATTAACATAAACCAAAAAGTGACCTTCCCATAAAAAAAGAAAATGCAAAAATGTAAAAACCTTGCTCAAAGCAAGCTTGCCGTAGCCTGTATCAAACACGCAGTGGTTAAAGCAGTCGAACAAGAAGTCCCTTTTTTGACCACGGCTGTATCCTGTATTTTCCAATTATCACCTTTTAAAGGCCAGCTGGGTGCATTCCAAACCATCAGGGGGCAATTCCATTTGCATTGCTCTGAGACAAAGTCATGCTCAAGTACGCTCGTAGTAAAGTTCATTACGAGTGGAGAGACACCATCATTGCTTTCATTATTTTGGGAACAGGTTTCCTCATTTTCTGATCCCGGGCCCAAGTTATTGATCCAATCTTTCGCGCTCTCTCAGCTATGACACCAATCAGAATCTGCACAAAATCAGAGTGCTCAACGCAAGCCACAGGGAAATACACTTCATTACAGAGGAGAAAATTGTCAGTAAGGATAAACTGGGCAGTTTGTTTATCTCCATGTTAGTTTTCCTCTGCCCATTTACTCTTTATTATCTCCATAATAGCTTGTCTGGTCTATATCAGTGATTATGTTTGTATTTTGACCAGTTTTTTTTACCATTTTAATTCTAGTTATGCATCGAAACTCCTAACTATGAGTGATTTTTTACTCTTTATGCTTCATTCTTCCTCCATAGTACAGCATTAATAAAAAACATTTCAAGTTTAGATGGACTCCAGTTCTATGATACATTTGACCCAACTGGCATTGTGGGTATTTTTACAGCATCTAATGCTGTGCCTGCGCATATGGCACGAAAGGCGGTGGGACAGGAGCGTAGCAAGGAAGGTAAAGTCAACAGGGACACAAAAACAGCATTATGATGACTCTCGGTCAACATAATAGCAGATCAAACACAGTGTAACAAGAAAAAGCAGCGAACAATGGCTTCTCACTGGTGGAGATATATCTAAATCAGGAAGCTACTGTGTGAATGGAGGTGGGAGAATGGGGGGAGACAAAGTACAAAGGCCTGCTTAGAGCTTTCGCAGTGTCATGGCCCCTGATCTGTCCAGACAGAGCAAAGGGGGCGAGGTGTGAAGGAGGAGAGAGATGAGGGCCTCTGGGACACGCACCCACCTCCACACCAGCGGCCCCTTAATGTGCTGTGTCTAATGCGCCTATTTAGGTTTTGGGGTGCAACAGTGCACAGACTCAGGTTTTTGGGCGGCCTCGGGGCGAGGAGCATGGCTATCACCTATCAAAACAGCTGGGGCCCAGGAGGGTAAACAAAGGCCTGTAGGAAGTAGCGCATGGCTGCAGCCGGGCCTAAAAGGCATGGCGACGTGTCTGAAAGATAGTTACTATGGTCTGACTACAAGCTAGAGGTCTATGCGGGATGGATTTTTCAATCCCGCTCCCGCAAGATTATGTACCGCTGCTGCCTGCTTCCACCAAAAATATGTTAGATTTTATCCCGCTCCGGCCTGAAACTTTCACGTTTTGTTCTGTTCCCGCCTGCAAAATCCCATAGGAAGAGGTCTACGCTGATTTTTCAGTCCTGGTCCGGTTACATTCTGTCTCATTCTGGTGTCTATAGACTATTTCTTTCAATTTCCTCACACACAATGCTTTAGATCTCCAGTTACAGACTTCTGCATGCTGTTATTATTAGATAATTAGATATTAGATATTTTGCGAGAGCCTACGGGTCATTTTTTTCACCCACTTCCCACGCACATATCAGTATCTTTCCTCCCGTATCCGCACTCAGCAATTTAAAACTTGTCCCACGCCGCACTCTGTTGCGTTGGGTTCCGCGGATCCCAGACCTCTACTACCAGAGTGAGATGATATCCAATGCCCCAGAAAACAGTTGCAAAAAAACCAAAAGGATGACCAGAAATTCAACAGAATCAAAAAGTGACCCCGCAACAGGTTTTTCCAGTAATTGTGAACAGAAACAGTCCATTCCAAACACAAGAAAGACCCCCAAATGTTATTTTGTTCCATTTAATATTTAGTGTCCATTTGCCTTAATTTGCAATTTTGTGATGGGCTCATTGTCAAACGGACAGATCAAAGCCATGCCAACTGGACTAAGGGGGGTTTGTGGGGACTAGCCAGCACCGGAATTAAAGGGAAAAGGCCTCAAAAGGCTGTTCCTCTAAAAGGCTTTGGTGCCATTCCCAGGTCGTCACTTTCAAATGACCTGGTCTGTAATTCACACGTCTTCATAATCATGGCCCTTCGTGTCGACTGAATACAAATCCATGTGGATCAGACAAATAAAAGGGCTTTGCTTTTTTAAAAGGCCGGCCATGCCACCACCAATTTCAGCCTATCTGTTTGTTGGGCCGCTCGGGAAGGTTAAACCGTTTAGAGGACCTTTTCAGCTAAACAAACCGTTCCCTCTCAACCCTTTCAGACATGAGCACAGAAAAAAATTGCCGTGGGCAAATTCACGAGGCTGCTTTTCTTTGTTCGGAAGTAACCACAAACAAAGAGTTTGTGTTCTAAGTTCTTAGCTACAGATAAACCAAACAATGCCAGTCACAAGCATTTTTTCCTCTGGTAAAACGAGTATTTCAATCACAGCAAAAAAGCCAAAAATGAACTGAGACACCCTCACCTGTTAAAACATTTTGCAGCTGGGGCAGATTCTGATAAAGAACGCTCTTCTGGGGACATTTACAAAGGTGTTAAAATAATTCACTTTGTGCTCTCGCGGAAGCAAAATCAGAGAATAATTAGCCTAGTTGTTTGTTGGCACATCAGCTATTAAGTGATAATTAGTTCAGAAGCGAAGCGTTTGAAAAAGGCTGTTTGATCTATGTACTAGTTCCCAAATGAACCTCTATGTTTTGAGTAACAATTAAACCTTCACTTAGACATGCATCTCTCAAGTCACTTACACAGTTAAATATTTTTGACCTTAAGCCCACTGTTCAAGAGGTGAAAAAACGACTTTAAACAATATGTACAACAAAAATTACATATTGGACAATATTTTTTTTTTTTAGAACTTATGTAGACTCCTTTCCAAACTTTGAATTGTAGTGATGACAAAGTGAAAAAATGGAGTATGCAACATATGGATCACATAAGGGTTGTCACAAATCACATACGGGTGTTGATTATGTGGCATCCACAATCATCCCTTACGGATATATGACAGATATCTTTGTCTCCACAATACGCACCACAAAAAATACTTTTTTCAGAACACCTAAATAAATTCCTTTCACAACTCATGTTATGTGATTGCAGAGCGCAAAAAGAGTGTAACAATATATTCTGGTGCAGAGTTTGCCAAATTTAGCCTTGCACTACCCTAAAAAAATAGGTTCTTGTGCTGTTGTGTGACATAACCACTCATATTTAGCATTCAACCTTTGCAAAATTAAAAAAAGGCCAATCGTCAAGGACTTCATGTATCACACCCTGTTGTCCCAGAAACAGGTTAGCGTAATGCACAACATTTAATCAAAACAACCTAATCAAAGACTTAACATGCATTAACTACAGCGTACTGTGAGTACTACTTAAAAAGCTATTAGAGCACAACACTGTTACATTCCCCTTGACAACCCGGTTGTCCCTTCTTTAACACCTTAAATGCATGAGGCTTCCTTGCTATTTAAAGAAACGTATGACATGATAACACAGTTCAGAAAAAGTGCAGCCAAGAGTTGTTGTCCTTTTCCCGACCCAAGCTGCAAAGCGGTCAGGGAAAAGATTAAACAGACAACAAGGTCCGGAGAAAAAATAAAGCTTATACGTCACAGTCACACCTCATCCCAGGGGTCAGCCTCAGGCCAGATCGTGTTGCAGTGCTACACGCGATACAGTATCGCAGCTTTCTCAGCACCTTAACAACATCATGATCCCGTGATTAAGACTGACATGAGCTAAGCCCTGCCTGACACAGTCATCGCACCGTTACCATGACACCTCGGTGCTGACACCAGCTGCGTGCGACGGGAAACGGGTCTCCAGTCGCTTTAGCAACGCAAACATACGGTCGCAACAAAACGGGCTGCTGTCTATGGAGACTGTGATTAAACAATGGCATGCAAGAGTAATCAGGAATCTTCTGGGTTAAGCTCAATCAACAGTATTTGTGGCATAATGTTCATTACCACAAAAAATTAATTTTCCCTTGTATTACTTATTTAATTTTTTTTAACATAGCAAAAATCTCGGCTACAGTGAGGCACTGGATGTAAATGGTGTTTAACATTTGTAAATGTTAAAATTACTGTTTCAATGGTATGGCCACCAAACACAATCTCAGTGTGGAAAAACATAGCTTATATTATTTTTTACAACTTTGTCACTATGATAGCACAACTGCCATTATCACTAAATTTACTGTAAAATGAATTAAACAGTTTTAACAGAGTTAATGTACAGTACGTGTTTTTATAAAATGATAAGCTTAAACTGGGCCCATTCTTTTCCATTGCAAGTGCTACAATGTAACTTTGCTTTTTGCTTCAAGTTGCAAATATTTTTATGTTAATCAACATTATGCTACAAATTATGTTGATTGAGCTCAACTTGTATTGAACCCTGAGTTTGAGCTGCCCCCCTGGTTTTAACCGCATCCGAAGGGCAAGTCATCCAACCCCAGTTTACAGCCGAGACTGACCTCCTGTATTCCTGTAAATAAGTGACGTGGCTTTAACGGTGCCCAGATCCAGCCATGGGAAAAGGTTTCCAGCCTCATCAGTCCTCATAACAAAAGGACCACATTTCACTGCACCTTCACGAACAAAAGGATCTGGCAGGTTCCCAATATGGAACTAAATTACAGAGAATGGGACACTACCTTCACAAGTGACCCTTAAACTTAGGGTAAACCTTGTGGCGTCACAACAAAGCTACACTGCACCTTTTCACGATAGAAAAATGCAGACAGCTTCTGACAGTTGTTCCTAGGTAAAAAAAAAAGTGCCATCATAAAGCAGGGTCTAGGAAACAGGATAAGCACTCCAGCCAAGACTATAAAACGCTCGCTGGGAACTTGAAAGCCACGCAGGCAAAGTTGAGGGCTGCCATCTGGAAACAATAAACAAACAAAAACTAACCAAACAAATATTGCGTGTACTCAGGAGGCACTAACTGTAACCGAACCAAAGGCAGCTGAGCCTGGAAACTGGCATCTTAAAGGGGTCAGTGATGCGGACAGACGTGTCCTACGAGGACAGATTTTTCTCTTGAGTGTGATGAGGTGTGGGGGGGGGGGGGGGGGTGGGATGGTCTTTGGCTCTGTCGAGTTCCTGTTTGTGGCAGAATCTTGGCCTTGTTCTAATGAGCTGCAGCACTAGCAGGGCAGTGTCGGCCCAGCGATGTGAACAGGCGCCCATCACGCTCCCCATTAAGAGGCGCAAGTAAACAGTCTCGCTTGCCTGCGTGCTCCCACCTCCAAAGGCCGTACCGGTTCATCCCCCTGGGAAAAGGACAGGATATATGGAACAAGAATTTCAGGAGCAGGCGTTCTACCTAGAGAGCTTTTGGAAGGGCAGAAGGGGACAGAGTTGAGTTAGCAGTAGTTATGATATCTATTCGAAAAAGCTTTCAGAGTACAAGGATCATTTGGGGCCCCAGGGATGGGTTATGATGCTTGGCTTGTCCTCCAACAGCCTACTAGCCAGTTAATTATTATAGGGCCACGTTCACACAGCTAAAGAATACAGTAGTCAGTCCTGTATTTGAATCCTTAATATGTTCACACACAGTTCAGTTACGGGAGTGACAACCGCATTCTATAAGAGAATTCACACTTGTACATTTTCAGGACTCACAACCGCATTCTCGGAAAACCCGCACTGTGTGAACGAAACCGGACAGGACAACTAGTTGTCTGTCACATCATACAGTGTTCTGCACTGCACAAACATGTGTCTACCATGTGTTGCGGGTTTTCGTGTGTGATGGAGATATGAGGTGTGTGTCATCTGAAGGTTTTAGATCCAGTCACTGTCCTCCACCAGAGCAACTTTCATCAGTTTGGTGTTCTATGCACGACTCGAATGCTCTGCTCTCCACCCAGACATAAAAGCTGCTGTCGGTTAATAAAGATTTGATGGATGAACTCAAAGCTCGACTGGACTCAAGTCCAAGACTTTTACGTTTTATGGACATTGCCTTCTTTGATATTACTTTGGTCACTAGCTATGGTTACTAGTAAGAGAATACGGGCTTGACTCCCATTGTACATTCACACAGACAGTATTCAAGACGCTACTGTAAGATGCTGTATGAACGGGACATTTCGAGATTCACACCTGTAAGTAAATGCGGTTGTCAATCCCAAAAACTGACAGTGTGAACGGAGTTTAGGTCAAATAAATCTTTTACGCTGGTGAACCTAACTAACTAGCTAAGTCGACTGTTAATAGGGTTGTCAAAAATACCAGTACTTCTGAACCAAGTCGATACTGAAATTAAAAAAAAACAAAAAAAAAAAAACCATAATGATACCCTGCTTTCTGCAGTACCGGTAGTACCGAGTACCAGGTCAATCCGATACCCGCTGATACAGCTGCTTTCAAACGCTCCATCTGTATTTTAGATTTTCTATAATTTCTATTTACAGCAGGTTTTTGCAGCATTGCAGCAACTCTTGAGCATTGTAGCCAATCACAGACATGTCTGTTGAACATGTTAAACGCAGTAATTTTCACTTAGTGAGCTTGCGCTGCGGCTGAAGTGAAGTGATATCAGCTTCATTGATTATAAAGGGAACGCTCTTTGCTCACTTTCTGTACATCACTCATTCATAATTTGAATAAAAGTACATACTGCAAAGTTTCATTTTCATTTTATTTCTAACTTTTCATTTGATCTTTTTAATGCAAAGTTTACTTAATGTAACAATATCTGAAGTATGCTAATGTTTTAATGTGTTATTTACTCAATTATTAATAGCACTGATAATTAATTAATTTAATTTATTTTTTTAATATTTTCATTTTCAAATAGTAAAATAAAATTTAAAAAATAATAAAATAAAACAGTTACAATAGCTTTTGCTATGGTACCAAAATTGGTACCAAGAACCATGAAATTTTACTGATATTGTACCGACTACTGAAATTTTGGTACTGTGACAACCCTAGTTGTTACATGAGTATTTGACTATATTGTTCCATCCCCAGTATATAAATTTATGTATTGTGGATATCCCTACTATACATTTAGTTTTTAGTTTTTTATTCATGTTGTTGTTGTTTACGCATGCTTTAAAACCCTCTTGGAAAAGTTTAATCTTTAACTTTAACCATTTTAAAATACATGCAGATTGACATATTTGGCCAATACATTAGGGATGAATTCAGTTTAATTGGGACACTTTTTGCCATTGAGATAACCGGGAAAAAGCATCCCAATTCAATTCACCCCTAAATCTTGCACTTTTTTTGTTTGTTTGTTTGTTTTGTTTTTTGAAGATGCGGTTTCAATTTAAAAACAATCCAACTTTTAAAAACGAGACACTTTCTGTTCCATCTCTTACGTATATACCTGCTAAAAATGCATCCCATGAAGGTCAGGTGAACCTGACCGGCCTAATTATACCGGGCTTCTTTCCAACTGGTGAACTAGCTGTTTAGGCAACCCGCTGACTAGTCAACTTTAAAAATACGCCAATTTTCACATTCCTAGCTGGTACAAATTATCTGTGCTGAATACAAGCATCTAAAACACATAGTTGCTGACACTGGGACAAACTACTTTCTAGCCTAAAGGTGAAGCTAAAAGACACAAAAAGCATGAGTGCACGAATAGAAATAGGGAAGAGGAAGTAAGGCGTAATCATTGCGGGGGTGATATCCATAATTAGTAGGTTTTTTTCAGGTTTGTCGTGCTCCTAACACATGTCTGCCAAAAGCAGAGAAAACTGATTAACTCCCTCCAAATCCCACAGATGTGTGAATACCTGAAAAAAATATCAGGTTCAGCCAAACCTTGAAAATCAAATTGGGAGACAGTATTGCATTCATAAAAAAAAAAAAGAAAAAAGTACTAATCTGTAAATTGAAACTGGCAGGAATACTTTAATAAAAGTGCTTGAATAAGCTTTTAATTTATTTTTTCCTGAATAAAAAATCAGAAACAAAATAATATCGTATTAGAAAATTAATATGCATTTTCCATATGAATAATATCTTTTTTTTTTTTTTTTTTACCTACATACATTTCTTGACTTAAAAAAGCAGTTTGGAAGAATGAATTACTAGCTTGTCCATATAAGCAACACTGTGAATGTTTTATATTGACATTTTGGCATAATAGCATTTCTGTGAATCTGACAACAGCTGTGTTACTTTCGGATGATAAAACAGTGTTAAATAGACACAATTCCCTGAGGAAAAAAAGAGAAATTCACAGGCAGGGGCTTTGTTCTCCACAAAACACAAATCCAGAGCATTAAAAGCCTGTTATGAAAAGAGAAGTCCAATAACCTAAATTTGACATTTAACAGTTACTATAAAATTAACATTTAATCACTTATTCAAATCCATAAACATACTCCCTAGCAACATAAGCCAAACCTTCAATTTGGGATTGCAATAGTTCATCCAACACAGTGGGAAAAGAGCCTTAAACCAATATGAAAATTACAAAAGCATTTATAGAATCTACAACTGGTGTTTTAAAAGTCCAAAGCACTTTGAAACGCTGTGAGAGTATACAGCTTGCCCGGGTTGTAAATAAGCTACAGAGTACAGGCACTATTCTAATATCCAAGCCATATAAGACCGGTCAAGCAGGCAATATTCAGGATCCCCAGCGCCACCTATCTTCCAAACACTACTGAATGCAGAGCTCGAACCTCCTGCTGTGTAGCCTAAACCACGACGTGCTCATTTCCAAAGCTAATGAGAAACGGTGGAACGTTGGCTGGCTTGGTGGAGCCTCACAGACAGAGAGAAGGAGCCCAGCCCAACCTCAGGGCTCCTATCTCCCCATTTCCATGTGCTGCACCATGGGAAATCTGCTCCTATTATTATTTCTCCTCTTATTGCTTATGTTCTTTTAATATTTTATTCAGTCATTAAAAAAGGGATGGATATGATTTCATTGCACGCTTCATCGCCGGAGACTAATTTCACTGTAAGTGCTGTTTGCTCTGGCCTTTAAATTAGAACTTAAGATCCGTGTTTCTACATAAAATTAGCTGCCTCTAGTGATTTAGGAGGTGGAGAGATAGTAGATTTAGGTTAGGCATACATCAGCCATGCACTTATTCAAATATGATATATATATATTTGGAGAAAAAAAAAAAACAGTAGTTGTATGGTTGTACTTTATACCAGAACAATATATTTGTAGGACAAGACCAGAGCTTATTACCCTCAAAATAATAAATCAACAATATGGAATTAGAGCTATAAAATAAATCGGCAACACTTTAGTTTAATGTACAATTCTCACTATTAAGTTGCTTATTAGCGTGCATATTACTAGGATATTGGCTGTTTATTAGTACTTATAAACCACATATTAATGCTTTATTCTGCATGAACATATTCTATAATCTACATCCCTTAATCCTACCCAATTCCTAAACTTAACAACTACCTTACTAATTATTAATAAGCAGTAATTAGGAGTTTATTGAGGCAAAAGTCGTAGTTAATAGTGACAATAGGACCCTAATCTAAAGTGTGACCAATAAATCACTGATATAGCACACCAATGTATATTTTTCATGATAAGTATAAATATTATTACTTACACATTTTATAGATATAGCAATAAAATTAAATATATAACATTTTATTGTATAATGCACTGCATATTACTATTATACATGTTACAGTTTTTATTAATTATAATGTTAATGTTAATTTCCTAATAATATTAGACTAAGTGTATTAATTATAATGTTATTGCTAGTTCCTAATATTAACCTAATATGTTGTTGTTGTTGTTATTATTCTTATTACTAAAAATACTAATATTATTTTATTGCTATATAATTTCTAATAATAAATTATATAATATCAATTTATTTTTAAACCAACAATAAATATATACTGAGAAACAAAAACAAGTCAAATTGAAACTTTTCATTAACTTACAGGGCCTGCACTGCCTACCTGGTGCGTGACCAAAGGGCAATAATCAAACGTTGCAAACACTGACACCATGGGGACTGAGAGAGAACTGCTGCCACAAACCTGAGCATCTAAACCACTACAAAAATTCCTTCAGCTGCCTGCCGTAAACTCAGCACTAAAGTTAATAATTATGATGTATAAGACAGAAAATGCATGTTGATTACGGCTGATCTTGGCTCAGCTTGGCACTCCCAGCAGAGGCTGGCCAGTCCAGGTGTCTCTCCAGAGCTCTGCCTGGAGTATGATGAACTAAGCGTGGCAGACGCTGTGGCAGGAGATCATGCAAGCCAACGCACACACCTCACACCGCAGCCAGTTCACCTGATGCAAGCAGTGACTCAGTGGTTTCTCCGTAAACATTTTCAAATAATTGGTCTGTTCGGTTTAGTCACGCACACAACAAAGTGTGTTCATCAAAAACAGCCGTCCGATATAACACCTTCTTGTTCCATTGTAAACATTACGACTATTCTAAGAGCTGTGTAATATTAGTCATAACAGTTTTAAAAGAGAAAAAAAATAAATACTGCACATTTGTTCTATTAATTGGGAGAAAACGCATGAGTATTATTGTTAACGATGTATCTAAAAGTCAAACAAATTTAAATTACAGCTAACTGGCTCTACAGTTTCTCATCATTTTCGTGCCACTTTCACGTTCAAACTCGTGTGAATCAAAGGCAGAGTTTCAACATCCCATCGCTGTTATGTCTGAAAACAGTGAATATTCCCAAAACTGTTAATTCAATCCGAGCACAAGCTCGATCGGTGAACCGCACGAGTCCAGGGGTCTGGCTCAAGAACAAGATTCTATTGTTGCATTGTTCACACATTCCTGAAAGGCCATGTTTATACAGATGCGAGTCCACGGCCTATCTGAGGAGCCGCTCTCTGGCCGAGACCCTCCGTTGATCAAAGCATTTAATGCAAGAGCAGAGGCACTTGTTTGAGTCGGTGGCGACTCAGAGCACAAATCTCCATCTGTTGGCCGTATGGACCTTCTCAGTTACCTCCGGGACAAGAACGCTCCAAACTGCCATCCCTCTAACATTCAGTTTACTCAGCTGGCTCCCAATCCTGTTACCTCCCCTTTGTTTTCCCCCAGAACATGTGTTAAGTTAATGCTCTGTAACAAATTTCAAAGGCCCGATTTAGGGGGGTCAATAACAGGTAATAGACCGATATATTGACGTACTGATCTGAAATGCGAGAGCAAGACAGACGCAAAACCGATTTCTGATTTTTTGGTTACGTGAAGTGCAGAGACAAATAAACACGTCTCACAACCTCACACACTTTATGAGGGAGCGGCATAAATACAGCGTATGCTTATTCCACACTAAAACAACCACAGGCTTGCTTTGATCGCACTGGGTCAGCCAGTTAACCCACATTTCGGTTACTCGGTTCTCGGTATAGGTAGAATTTCGTTACAGTGGGGCTCGGGTTTTCTTTCGTAATTGGATTAAGGCCACACACCTCTGCTCCTGTTACCGGCACCAATCAATGTGGAAATGAGTTGTCAACACATCACTATTTACTCAGCACTCATTTATTTTTCTATGGGATGCCAAAGGCTGCACCTACACTAAAAGGCACCAGATGAGGGGGGACCGACGGCTTTGAACATTTAAAATGATCTGTCCTGTCCTGTTGACTTTGTTCGGAAATGTCACAGTCCTTCCACACACACAAGGAATATTATAACAGGAAACAACAACAACCCTAATTTATCCCTTTCATGCACTGCCAACGCAGTTGATATAAAATTCAAACACGGGACAAAGACGTATATTTGATCCAGTAGTTTAAAATCAAATAATATGAACAATTAACTTGATGGTGATGAGCACAGTGGGATATTTTAGGGTATGGCATTTAGCATTTGAAAAAAAAAGTGAAAATCGTATTATATAAGCAAAAACCCATCAGGATTGGATCCCGAAGAGAAATTCATTAAAATGTTTCCTAAATGAAGGCATCTAGAACGCCACCTTTGATTTATACTAACAAAACCCTCTAAAATCGCTTTCCATTGCTTCCAGGTATCCGAGGGCATTTGCACAGTTGCTCTTAATTGAAAAAGTTATAGTAGCACATTACACTTCATGGTTTTATAACCAGTACTATAAAGCCTTGGCAGGCCTCAAAAGGGGAAGCTGCCCATTAACTTATAGGGTCCAGGCCCGGGAAGTGTAATTGACAAGCTCTAGGCTACTTTCATCACTTGTCGAGTTCATAGCGTCAATCCATGTTTCCTCTGGGATGCTGTTGCATCTTTGACATGAGGGTGTTTGTGACATATCCCAGTCTGCTTCCAAGCCAGTGGCTCTCGGCTCTCCATAAAACACGCACACACACATTCCGCTCACGGCCCTCGGAATTGGGTCCAGCCCGTGCAGTTAGCCATGTGTTCAAATTTCCTTCCAAGCCAACACAGTTTGCTTTGTGGCTTTTGTGGAAGGAGAAAAAAAAACACTAACATCAGCTCACACGGTTATTAAACAAATGGAAAGCTGATGATAATCCAGGTCCTCTATACGTGTGCTCAACAGCAAATGTGTGAGAAATGCATTCCTTTAGAGAAGCTGAACAAATGGATTTGTCTTCAAGGGATACCAAACATGAACTGCTGGTTTAATTAACAGAGTTAAACACATCCTTCTGGATGACCTCGGGCACCGAAACTGTCATTGGACGCACCACATATTCATATACTAACTGCAAATATGACAAACCCTGGTGTGACAGTCACAGTTCACACTGTACATTAGCTGGCCCATCAGTAGAGCGCCTCTGGAAATTCATCTGCTATGAATTACAGCCACCTGGCACCATGTCCTGATGACCAATGCCCAATATGGACAGATTACTGGGACCTTAAAACCATGCCTTCTTTGTAATTGACATTTAAACTGTTTGAAGTCCCTCATTAAAGTCTCTCAAGAGGAATTAGACACAGATGTACCATGTAGAATTACAGTACTAATTTGCTTTAGTGATTTTGACTGGTTGTTTGAAATACCCCTGGAAAATACAAGCTTGTCGTACATTTTTTAATTCTTAAGCATAAAAAATGTAATGTAATTTAATAGTCATTCATTTAATAGTCATTCACACTCTATCAAAATAACATTAAGCAGGTCTTTAGCATGTCATGGACCAAAACACTTTCTTCCCCCTACAGATCTGTCAAAACTGGGATTTTATTCACATGTTGAAAAGTGTCTTACAACAAAATCAATAAATGCATTAATCGATAATAATTAAAAATTGATTTAAAAATACATGCTGCACGCTCTTTAGAATTAACCACAGACAGCACAAATAATTTTGTAAATAGAAAAGATATAAATAAATACAAAAATCATAAATTAATTCAGTATTTTATTAATCCAATATAAAGATATATGTATAGCCTATAAAGAGAGAGCTGTGTAATATTACATATATATCTTTATATAGACTACTGTTCAAAAGTTTGGGATCTGTAAGACTTTTTTAATGTTTATGAAAGAAGTCCCTTATGCTTACCGACACTGCATTTATTTAATCAGTAAAAACAGTGATGAACAGTAATGTTTTATTTTTGTAATTTATTCCTGTAATTTATTATGTAATTTATTCCTGTGATGGAAAAGCTGAATTTTCAGCAGCCATTACTAGTCTTCAGTGTCAAACGATTTCTTCTCACGTAGCTATAAAATAGTTTAAACTCAAAACAATATTTCATTTGCTTTGGATACTATTCGAAACAGGGATGTTTCCGTTCTGCATCTGATTAGGAAATAGGACTTACGTTTGACCAACACTTTTGGACATCAAAATACTGCTTTCATATCATCAACCTATTTACATATCCGCTAAGACATATAAGCAAACGAGACACATGGAGGATTATAAACTTCGACTTTAAGGCTACGTAGGCGTTTTGTGACAGAAACAATTCCTCAGAAAGAAACAGACAAACTGTTGTTCTTGTAAAAGAAATCATTGACATGTACAGTATGTCAATGTCATACTCATAAAATAGGAGTTTTTGTCATGTTCTCCCTCAGTTTTCTTCGCTTGTTTATATGGGACGCCCTTTCATTACTAATGCACTTTAAAAAAACGATCAGTGTTAATAACACATAATGTATAATGTAAAGAGGAGAGAAATCTCAATTAGGTTCAAACTTACAGTACATATTCTCTTCTGTAAACACGTCCTATGCGCAGCGCCATGTCTTCAGCTTCCTCACATGAGGTGTTCCTATTGGCTGCCTGTGTCGCCGTGTGTAAAAGTAATGACTTTTGATTGGCCAGAGAAAAAATAGGTGCCTATGAATAACCGCCCTTTTCTGATTTAAAGTGGCAGACAAATGTGTATATTCTGGACTAGTACATAAAAAAAAAAAATTAAAAAAAAATCCATATTAATATGATTTCTGTCACTATTACTGTCTTTTTCTGTTTCTTAATATATAATTACTCAGCCTTTTATCCTACTTTTTTTTTTCACCTTTTAATGTGATCTATATTATCATGTCTAATCGCCATACATTAATGTTTGGAGACTATGTTCAGAAAATACGGCCATAGGCTACTACTGATTTAATTTCTGCAATATATGGGTCAATGACGGTGACGGGTCATTTTTTTCTCCAAAGGCCTTAATAATAATAAAAAACAAAGATATGCCATCCAAAGTATGTAAGGTAGTACAACTAGATCTCTTTTATTGAATCCAAAAGGTTTTAATTATATTTTGCTATATATAAAGGTATTTTGAAGATTTTGAAGTGTGAAAAGGTAATTCGGTTTAACCGTCCAAAGGCCAATACAGCCATTTCATTTGTGGTTAAAATATCTTAAAATGTCATAAATGTATATATTTTTTATTATAATTTTATAACATTATATATCAGCATAGTGTAAAATGGTATTAAAATTATGTGTAGAAGTCATTGCTATGAGAAAGGAAAAATGAATTTCATTGATGTCATTCAGAGTAACCAATATAAAGGGACCAATTTGGATCAAGTCATGCGGTCAATATCATGTGACAGGATATGACATCATTCAGACACCTGCAAAGGACCACATGGTCGTTAAGCAAACTAACTAACTCTCTCATTTGAAAAATTCATGTTTTCACTTGAACAAACATCAGGTCATTCGGTACAACCGCTATAAAACATGAAAAAATTTGTAATATTTTAAAAGCTTGTACTAAATATAAAATGTTTGATTGTCCTTTTGCTAGCTAGATAGATATCAGCCTGTTAGCATTTGGTAAACCTAAAATTTTGGTTAAACCGAATGACTTTTTGGGTGACAAATTTTGTCCATCTTGTAAAAAATGACAAAAACAGTGTTAATTGATTATAAAAACCACATAATCTCATTGTTAACACTTAATAAAACAAAACAAAAAATTATATCTCTGTTATGTTTTTTTTTTTTTTTTACACTTTTAAAAATCTTATTCGTCAATGACCCATATACTGTGCACATCATGGTAAATAAAATATCTGCATGACTTACTACATATACCAATGATGTGCAGCATTCAACCAGAACACAATTGTGGGATTGTACCACAATGCAATGCACTAAACTGAGCTTCTATTTACAGTGTGGTCCATGAAGTAAAATCAACCTTGAATTTTAACAAAAGTCAAAACTATTTGACTCATTACTTAAACTCACTGAGTTGCATTTTTACCACAGAATTGGATTTAAATGCAAAATTAATTAATAAAAATGTTTATTTCCTTAATGATAATAGAATGTCACTCACTAAATTAAATGCATATCACATGACAACAATTTAGCACTATTGTTGGAACATTTTTTTAGCATAGTAGCTATACTGAGTTAGTAAGCCAGTACTCTGTTCCAAGCATAGCCTCAGTTTGGTGATGATCCTGGTTGTCATGTCTATGCACTGACGTGCACGACACCATGACTGTAGCGCACTCCAGGAACCAGCGCACAGCGGTGGTGAATTACTACTACTACCATCAGCCAGGTCCATGCGTGGCAAACAAATGACACGCAATATTTGCCATGATTAAGTCAGCAGGGGACACTGAGGAAATGTCAGGTTTCGAAAACCCTTTCTCTGACTATATATGCGATGGTTGTGCACAGCATTGCTTGCAGGAGAGGTACTCTGTAAGAGCCAAAAAATACCAAAAGAAAAAAACAACTATGGCACAGTCATTTGCATTAGAATATAAAATGAGTAAGCAAACCATGTCAGACTTCCTACATCATTTTGAACTATTATATTTGGACAATTATTTTTAATGTCATACATGTAGAATCAAGATATATTCTTTATACTTCTCTCACTTATTAGTACATTCAGTGCTAATAGAAGGTATAAAATAAACTGCATATCCAGGACAGAACATTAATGCAATGATCGACCAAAACTAAATAGTCTGCAACAATATCACAACATAACAGGTGTAGAATGGAAACTCATATTCAACATATTGCATATAGTTTGAAATTCCATTCATGTGTTACTTGGAAACTCCCTTTTTCTTGTTCAATGCCTTTCATCAACCTCAATTGTCATCTGTTAATCCAGTTTTGATAGCATTTGGCACACTTTCTTTGGATCACAGCAAGATCCACGACTTCTATTCTGGTCTCCCCTAGGAACCACAGAGCCCCCGAAAGAAGCCAGAGTTCGGTTGTCCCTAAAAGGGGGCCTGTGCCGTCTGATGAAAGTCGCTCAGATATGCACGCGGCAAATCATAATCAGACCATTTTACTTTCTACCAAATCTGATACAGCAGCAGCAGCATTATTTGATGCCACTGTAAATCATGAAAAAAGTGGGTAATGGCTATTGAAAGAAGCTGAATGTTATGATTTGATGTGCTGTAAGAATATATAGAATACATAGAGTAGCTCTTGACCGCCTTTGTTCTCTTTGGTCTGCCCTGGTACAAATGGACAATGAATCAGCAGGGTTTGGTGTCTTGGATGTCTGGTTGATTGAAAATCTTGAAATAGTGCCAACTCTGAAGCTGGATATTAAAGAACAAAACATGGACAAAATGTATGGATGGAAAGTCACATTCTAACTCTGGCATTTCAAGTAAGCAAATGTTTTCTAAATCTGCTTTATATTGTATATACTGTGAATTATGGTAAATCTGTTTTGATTTATTATTATTGTCCCTGCAAATCGGTTTAGTTCATAAAAGTTACTTGCTTATTCACCTTTGATGTTATTAAAGAAACAAGAATAGGTGATATAACAAACATCAAACCCAAAACATAAGAAAAAAAATAATTTAATACATGATAAATATTGTATTTAAGTATATATGTCTTTTGCCTATGTTAACAAATGCAAATCACAAAGCTTCCTTATGAGTGCCATCAATGTTGGCAATGTTCACCCAGGGGTATGTCCCATCACAGAAATGTCACTGGATTTGGTATGAAACCATGACATTTAGATCTAAAATATCCATTGTGATTTCCAGGAAGATTTTTTTTTTTTAATTTTAACTTTCTCAGACACACATGTAAGTTAATGTTAAAATAAAAATAATAATATTTCTGAAATAATACCTGCATGTGGATGTGTGTGTGTGTGTGTGTGTGTGTGTGTGTGTGTGTGTGTGTGTGTGTGTGTGTGTGTGTGTGTGTGTGATATTTCATGATTGATATCAAAACAAAATTCACTAAATGAAAGTGCATTGGTTCAACAAAAAATGATTAAACAAGCTGTCATAAGCACAAAAAAAAGGTATTTGCTTGATATAATTACATCAAAATAAATACTGCCACCTTGTAACTATAAGGTTCAATCTGCATTCTGAGCAGTTTTGATATATTGAGCTTCAAAAAAAGTTTTTGCATATCATTCGACTTTGTAGAGAACCTTATTGTCTTAAGTCCCAAAATGTACACAACTTAAAAATATAATGTAAATAAGTCACAGAATAAGAATATGCGAATAACTTATAATAGAACCTTATAATTACAAGGTGACAATATTTTGGAAGTTTTAAGTTACAGATAAACATAAAATCTAATATTTTTTAAAGAAATATTCAGAAAAATTTAGTGGTTTTCCCCAAATGTTATTTTTAATAATTCTTATTATTTATTTACTTACTGGCAAGCAACTGCCAAAGAGACGTTCAAAGTTATGATTCTGGGGTTTCCCCTTTTTTGTTTTTGAGGGTTTGGGGTTCTGAAACCTGCCAAAACAGTGCTGTGCTATGCTGCGGTGAAGACCTAACTCAAGACAGCAGCAATTTGTGACATTATCACTGTTCATTTATAATGAAGAGCCCAACCCAAATTTAAAGCAGGGCAACATGTCACAAACAACCCATGTCATGGTCACAACACCTACAACCTGTAAAATCACGATGCTGAGACTATTCATTGCCTTCTCGCATTAGCAGCAGTCTCAGTTTGGATGAGGTACAGAGTCCATCCTTACTGAACTGCCTTCTTCCACATTAAGTATTTCAAATGATATCATGGCAATTTGTCACGCTCCTCAGTTCAGTGATGTTTTACCGACTCATTTACTATGATACCTTGTTACGGATCCAGCTGCGAATCAGAGGCTTGTCATGGGGCTTGGGGCAGACCCCCCTCTGCGGCTACCCAATGACCTGGAAGGCAATAGGGGATGCCAGTGCCTAGAGCATGTGCTGCACTGACAGAGCAGCAGGGCTCTGTCAAAAGGCCTCCCATACAAACTTTCCAGATCACTCTGTTTTTAACAGATGAGTAAGCAGCCACGGAGCGAGCCTTCGGATTTGTGAATCACAGGTTTCTTGTTTGGTTCTGGTGGCCCTTTTTGACACACCCTGTATCGCCTGCCTCCGAGGGGGATCGTGCACTGGTGAATCTGGGCAGAGGGTGGGAGATTGCAAGTGGCAGGGTCACTGGTTGGGTTAAGCAACAATTCAGATATGTGCTTTTAACAGACAAATGCCTGTGAAGGTATCTTGCGAGATTTTCTAGCACAAAGATGGCGATATTGATCTGTGCTGGTCTGGAAATACAGATCTCATCTGTTCTTTTAGGGCATTATGGTAGCTTAAAATCAATCGATTCTACATTTTAGGTTTATGCATAATAATAAAAATCAGCTTTTGCACTAAATCTATCCAGGCATACAGTTCGAACTTCAGTGATTTGAGCATAACTGGCAATGTCACAAAACATTAGCCCCTAGAGACCCAAAGTAAATGGAGTACAGCAAAGACTTTGAGCGAGATTGTGGTCGTGACCCAGTAGCTGCTTGCAGTCAGGGATGGTGGACCTGATCTGCACATTAACAAAATCACAGGAAATGCTTTCAAGATCTCCCAACCCCCCATCCACCTCGAAAACAACTTTCTCACCTCATTTAACTAAATTAATGAGCAGGTTCAGGCCCATTTCAAACAGACAGAAAATAAAAGAGCCAGTGAGAAAAATGGCCAGTTCTGCACCTGCCATGTTTGAAGAGAACAAGCATGTGTTGCATTTTAAATGTTCATGCGTTTTATGGCATAATTTATTATTTTGCATATTTTTAGATAGCATTGATTGTTGTGCTATTCTGTTCAGTTCTCATGACCTCCCCTTTATATAAACGCACTTTTCTCATGTGCTGTCTCTCTCTTTTCTGTTCTTTTTTTTCTCCCTCTGGTGACCTTCCACTCTCATCAAACAGACAAGGACAATATGTTTGCTTATGCCATGGTCATGTGATCTATGAATTGATATGAGTTCATCCATTATTCATACTCAGTTTTGCATAAGCATTTCCCTATCATGCCTGTCACTTACATAGTCAACATTATGAAAGCGGCTCGTCACCGACACGGCCTCACAGTGGTCACAACTAGCTAGTTAGTACAGACATGACTTGCACAGGGGACATGCACCAAATGCCACTCCACTGACCCGTGAACTATAAAAACAAGCAAACAGCGACAGCAAGACATGTGGTGGCAGTATCTGATTATTAATATATTATTGGGGCGAGGAAACATGCCCCACTGCCAAGCCATGGGTAAGCATGAATACATTGGCCCTCAAGTACACGCCGGTGATGAGGGGAAAGGTGAAAACAGGTTATATTCCACTTACTGGACACATAAAAGCAGGTCATGTGACAAATTGGGTCTAATTATTGTAGACGCCAGTGAGAGCTTATATGTATTCTTTGAACTGACACAACATCATATCTTCAGCTCAAGAAAGGTGATAATTATTTAGCTGAAACTGTATAAAGTATAAAATTGCATATAGTGTGAAACAGTGGCAGAAAGAAAATGGATATCATAAATATATTTAATGCATATTTGTATTTTTTTATTATTTTATTTTATTTATTATACCTTTTTTCATTATAGATTTTTTTAATAAAGGCAATAAAGATCAAGATATAATAAGGGGAAATGTTTTTCTACACAAAGTAAATACTTATAAAATATTAACACTGTACATCAAAGAAAACATTTAGTTAATACCTCTTTGATGGATACATTTTTAATCAATTTACATAGAGATTAATCATCACAATAAGCTACCTGCGGCTGGAGTACTACCAAAGATGTTCTCATTAAAAAGTGTTCTTTTGCAGTCTACCGTGAGTCTATTCTGTCAATTGGGTGAAAAAATGACCCCCCCTGGCTAGCGACTATTTTAATCCAAAGGTACAGGGGTTGGACAATGAAACTGAAACACTGGCAATATAGTGTTGGAGGTTTCACACTTATACTGTACATGGCCTGGTGGCCAGTCTTCATTGATTTTACATTCTATCAGAGCAGAGTCTGAAGATTGAATTAGCAGAGCAATAACAGCTGTACATAAAATATTACACAATATAATGGTAGACATATCAGAATTCAAAAGAGGACAAATTGTTGGTGCTGGTGTATCTGTGACCAGGACAGCAAGTCTTTGAGACCTATGGTATCAGGGTAATGTCGGCATACCACCACGTAGGACGAACCACATCCAACAGGAGTAAATGTCGATGCAAGAGGAAGGGATGTCCAGGTACTAACTCGGATTGTATCCAAAAAACATAAAGAATCAATATTCATCCGAATGCCAAATGTCGGTTCCAATGGTGCCAACAGTGCAAATCAGCAGTGGACAATGTGTAACATGTATTGTTCTTTGAAGAGTCCACCTTCACTGTCTTTCCCACATCCTTGGGAGTTACGGTGAGGAGAAGCCCCAAAGAGGCTTAACACCCGGACTGTTGCATGCCCAGAGTGAAGCACAGGAGTGGATCAGTGATGGTTTGGGCTGCAATATTATGGCATTCCCGACTTTGCTTGATGGGCAAAGGTGTCACTGCCCAGGACTACTAAACCATTCTGGAGGACCATGTGCACCTAATGGTTAAAACTTGTGTATCAGCATGATAATGCACCAATACACATAGCAAGACTTGTGACAGAATGGTTTGATGAACATGAAAGTGAAGTTGAACATCTCCCATGGCCTGCACAGTCACCAGATCTAAATCCACTTTGGGGTATTTTGAAGGAGCAAGTCAGAAAATGTTTTCCTCCACCAGCATCACATAGTGACCTGGCCACTGTTCTGGAAGTGGAATGGCTCAAAATCTCTCTGGCCACTGTGCAGGACTTGTCATTCCCAAGATGAACTGCTGGTGTATTGGCTGCAAAAGGAGGCCCTACACCATGCCAACAAATTGTTGTGGTCTAAAACCAGGTGTTTCTGTTTCATTCTCCAACCCCTGTAGTGTTATGTAAAACAGGAGAAACAAAACCCCAAATCTGTTGCTTGTTGGCCTGTTAATGTTACATTAGCTTGTTCTATATGAAAGAAAAGATGGAAAGGCCCTGTCAAATTGGTAAAAAAAAAAGCATGAGCATGTATTGCCACATATCAAGGGAAGGTGGATGTACAAGATTTGTATGGTGGTTTTGTCCAGATGTGCAGTTTATTTCATGAAGAAAGGTATTATTGTAGTTGTAAGTGCTTCACAAAAGTAAACATAATTCTACAATAAAATTTAAATAAAAGTAGCGTTAAATAAATGACTGATTTTTTGTTATTGCCCCACCTAGAGGATAAACCACTCTACACAACTGGATTCAGCTGTCCTACATGTTACTGAAGTTTTTCCTTTTCCTCTAGCCAAACAAAGACCAATTCACACTATCCCGAAGTATCTTCATTGTGTCCATCCATCAGCTAATAAAATAACATAATTAACACTTTAAACTGCTTAAGGTACCAAATTTGCTTGAGCCCCTCAATACACCCTTAGCACTGACTAGCCGGTCTATAAAGCACTTTATGTTCGCACCTTTTTTGATATAAATATCCTCCCACCCTGGGCATAGGAAAGCTGTCAGTAGAACATTTGTTTTCCATTTTTCACCACTGAGGGCTGTTCAGGAGGCAGAAGTTTGACAAGGTGTTAAAAATTTACACCAACACTTACTATTTGCCCTTCAGAAAATTTTAGCAGCTTAGCAGATGGGGTTTAATCAGGCACCATTTATTTTCTTCCCATTTTCTCTCATTCCAATCAATGCCACTGAGTGTCCACACATTGCATTAAGATGAGCGCTTGAGTCTACTGACAAAGCGAGGTTCAAAATGGAACAGTAGCGTACTGCTAACTTCACAATATACTTGAACGAATTTAAGAGGCAGAAGTCAAGAAGCAGATTTTGGATTTTATTATACTTAAAGTTAACTTGTCACATTTGGGATACAGCATTTCTGTATACCACGTACGGAGATGCATACATGTGACAGTAAATGCGCAAGACTGTCCCAGGTTGGAAAAATGCCAATGTCTTAAGTGCCCTTAAAGCATACTAAATTTACACTTTACACTGAGTGGTATTTGAGGTTAAGGGTATCCCATCATTCATCATGTTCAGGAACTCATGTACCTCAAAGTCGAGGGAATTCCCAGTGTAAGGTAAACTGATATTACATATAATTTGGTAAATAATATGTAATGTGTTGCACATTTTATTGGTGCAGAGATGAGTATGTGTATTTTGTAAAACATTTATTAGAAACATCAGATACTAAATTGTGTCATCTGTTAAATAGGGTCTATTGAAATGTAAAGTACTGAAATGTGTAAATAAAGCTCTGTAAAAAAACTTTACTTGCATTTTAACAACGCTATTTTGTGTGTCCCGTTAGGTAATCAAAAGTTCTACACACGTGCGGTCTTCACAAATACAGGAAATATACATCATGTAAGAAGACAAGTGGCCAAGTGCAAATACCAGAAGTGTGGGCATTGGGACAGTCCCTATAAAGGTTTGTGGAGGGAATTTTCGACAAATTGAGATTTCAGGATGGGCAGGGCACCTGACGTGACACCTCATAAGAAATGTCCTGCATTTTTAGCAATCAGTCATGGCTGTTTTTTAAGAAAAAAACACAGATTTACATGGAAGAGCATTTTATCACTTGCATTATGGTGTCATGTCCTGTTAGCACACGGTGTAAGACAATAAACTTCATTTAATTAAATTCATAAGGCATTTCCACAACATAAGGTACCAAGTATTTGCATTCTTTTTACGAGCACACATAACTGAAATGCCTTCATTAAAGGTCAAGTGTGTAATATTTAGGAGGATCTATTGACAGAAATGCAATATAATATACATAACTATCTTTTCAGTGGTGTATAAAGACCTTACATAATGAACCGTTATGTTTTTATTACCTTAGAATGAGCTATTTCTATCTACATACACTGTGAGTCCCCTGACATGGAAGTCGCCATTTTGCGTCGCCATGTTTCTACAGTAGCTCTAAAAGGACAAACTGCTCTACAGAGCGCGTTTCGTCACTATGTTGTTCTTCTTCTTCGTTGGTGTTTTTAGAGGCAGCTTGCAACTTTAGAAATGTAGGTGAAAACTGATGTTTGATAGCTTTAGCTACAAGATGGGCATAATCACAGAGAGAAGTAATCCCTTGTCAATGTTGAAAAATATGTAATTGGATTGTAATTTCATGTAACAGGACCGTGTGCCTATCAAGTGACCAATAATGCTTGCTTTCAGAATTTGCATTGTAACTTATTGCTTCTCTACTGTGCACACAAAGGTGTAATTTGGTAATTCACAGGGTAAATACCAATTACAAACATTGCATCATTTTACCACAACCTCAAATGATGGTTATGCTTAATTTATCTTTGTAAAGAAACCTCATTGCTTGACTGGCTACTCTCTGCTGTCTCAGACAATGACATCTTTGTCCTGTTTCGGCCACCGTAGCTTCTCTATGTGCTTCGAAAGGGAAGGGTGAGCACTGGACTGAGCCGTTAAATTTACACACTGAAATTTCAAAAAGTCAACATCAAACAGATATAGAGTACCTCAGGGATGACGTGTTTTTGTAGGCAAAACCCGGAAGCAAGTTAGCATTTTAGGACTTCCGGTTCCATCGCCCCGAAGTCCATGGGTTTTTTGAATGGGTTTTTTTAATCGCCTGAAATAAGGTCTGTGGTTAACAAAGCCTCTAAATATTTTCACGTTTTGATCTATGACATAAAACACACCAGTTATAACCCGCTTGTGACTTTTTAAACCTTTATTGTGTCTTAAAAACGGTGGTTGCTAACAAATTGCTAAAAGGAACTACTTCCTTTGGCGGGGACTTTAGACGTCATCATGACAAACAGGACATTTGGACAGCATTTCTCATGAAAAAGTGGATAAGTATTCATACACAGCGCAGATCATAATCAGCGAGCATGTTTTTAAATAAAGTTGTTTTCTAAATAAAGTTTGAGGAAGCTTGGTAGTGGTGACGTTGATCCGCTACCATGGTGTGCTGTAGTCCGTTTATAGCCTACTGTTAGCTTTTTATATCTGACGACTTTATTTTGGCTTCAAAATGTATAAATGTTGTGTTAACTTGTAAAGATTATCTTGATAGACAAAACGTGTAAGTGTCATAACCCTTTGTTAAACACAGAGCTTATTTTTTGCGATTTTCCAAAAGTCTATGGGAAAAATTCATTGGCTTTTGATCGAGGGAACCAGTGCGCCGCTAACTTCCGGGTTGGCCTACAAAAACACGTCATCCCTGAGGTACTCTATTGTGCTAGTTTTTCTTCCATATTGTGATGTATGTACCAGTGAAAAATATGTTCTCGAACAAGAAAAAATGTAGTACTGAAAATTGGGAATTGAGTGGATCGCTAGCTACTGATCTCATGTGAGTGACATGTTGTCCCGTCCTCGCGCCAGTAAACACGTAATTAGAGAAGAAATGTAGCTAGCTGGTTGCAAGTGAGAGGGGAAGTTATTTTAATTAAAGATTACAAATGAACATGATTTTTTTTAAATGAAGTGAATGGATAAATCATTTAAGGAATAGCGCAATATTACATAAAAAAACAATAGGCCTAATTCACTTCATGGTTACTTTAACTCAAACTGTAAGGACTATGAAGTCTAACAGAGATCACGTTAGTTCCGAGACAGACAAATTTATATAAACCACCCTATGAATAGATCAACACACATCTGTTAGCTACCTCACTGCCTGAACCTCCATAAATGGCTCAAAGCGAGCCCGTCGGAGGCTAAGCGATCTAGACGCGGGAGATGCCGCAACACAAGACCGTGTTGAAAGCGCCCTGGTACACGTGGAATTCCGCATGTCAGGTGGCGAAGCGGACTGAAATAGATATCACCAGCACAGCCCGGAGAGTATAACCCATGCCCGCTGTTGACCTGATACCAGCAAGGAGATCACAAAGAGTGGCCGAGTGACCGGGCAAGGCTCGAGTCGTCCAGTTGTCACCCCCTGATGCTGATGCGGTTTAATGAGCGGCGTGCTGTCACCACACATCTCTCCACTGCGTACGCTTGTACAATCTGGCAGCTGCAGAACCTGCTGGAGTTCGCGGAACTCCTCTCTTCACTATTAAATAACCTCGGAGTATTACGTGCGTTTCACAGAAAATAAACACACAAACAAAACGGGAGAGCATTTGCACGCAAGCTTTAAGAGGTCAGTCACATCTGTACAGTGCCTAATGTTGACCCAACATGCCCTGTGTGATAAAAATGCATATCATGCAACCTATGTTGTCAGCTAGTTGGATGAACAGCCTTAAATGTTGACCAGAAAAAGACATGGATAAGATATGGAAAGATTTGGGAAGTGTTTTCTCCTCCCTCATAAGTTGGTATGCATACATTTTGCTAACCTATATGCACAACTATATGGTTGCATTTTATAATTTGCATTTAACATTGTTGCCTGCAACTGTCAGTATAGACCTAAACCCCATTTTTGGCTCACAGCCCACCAGATGAGAACCACTGAAATAGATAAATCCAGGATTATACAATTTAATACATCTCTTTGCAGGAAAAGAAATCAATAATTGCTGGTGTGATTAAAAAATAGACAGGTCACAGATGAAATACAAATCCACCTTTAGATTAAGTGTTTGTTTTTGTGTGTGTGACCGACCTTTAGGCCAGCGGACAAGTGTGAGCAGAAGAGCACAGAAGAAACCTCTTTCATAGTAGAGGTTCAGGATGAAAAGTGTATTTGTGTGGATTTGAAGACGTCTTTACGGACCAGCCTCCACCCTGCATTCCGCATGGGCATCCTCTTGGAAAATGGCATAAGGTTTACAAAACATCATTGTGGCTGTGGCACCAATTACTGTTAATATATGTCAAATGGCTAAAGCAGAGGCTTAGAAGCAGACTGATCACTCCGATAACGCCAACTGTCACTCCGTTAGCCGCAGAGCAGCCCCACTGGAATAATTAGTCCACTCTCTGTGAATAAAACAATATGAAAACAGCCAAATTGACATCCAAAATATGGGCTTTGCCTCAGATGACCTGAAAACAGGCTATCCCATATAGACTAAGTACAAAGGCAACATCTTCAAACACAGAATTACATCAATACTGATTCCCCATATATTCATTTTATATTCATTTAATGAAAATCAAATTGGATCCTGCTAGTGGGGAAAGCATATCACAGTTCTTTGCTTTTTAACAGGCAAAAGTTTTTGGAATTATAACTTATAAAATGAACATAGATTAGATAACTATACTGACTTAAAAGTGTTTCTTGAACAAATGCAAAGGAAATGAAAAAAAGATCCACTGACATAAAACAGTATAAAAACAATGTAATTTAGCTAAAAGGCTAAGAGAAGTATTTATAACAGTATTGAAGAATTACATGTAAATGCGAATCTTAAATGATTAAATTACTTAAATGAAAGCTCTAGCACCAAATACATACATTACAGCCATTTTTCATCAGTAAATTCTTCCAAACACAAGGCACTTTTTCAAACGAAATCATAGCCCATATATCACAGCAAGTTAAATTAAATTAGATTAAATTAAATGAAGTTTAAATTAAATGAAGGTGACCTCACTGCTAAATTCAACATTAATCAGTTTGCAGTTTGAATATTAGAATGCAGATGATTGAATCTGCAACCTGTTCATATAGTGGCACTTTCCATGAGTATAAAATAGGATGTGCAACTCTTAATTTTTTTTATTTTTGAACATTTCTAACAATGAAAGTTAAATAAACTTAAAAATTAAATAGAAAAAAAAAAAGTATAACATTAAACATAAAAAAAAAAACAATAAAAAAAGGAAAAAAATGCACCTTTTCAGAATGGGTACTAGGGTTTCGTAAAATGGATGTAAATTCAGTGTAAATTAGTTTAGGACCAACTTTTGGGTTACAGTTAATGATAAACTTGGTAGAAAATACATATTTGTTTGAATTTTTTTTTCAACAATAACTTGGATGGCCTGTGACAACCCCCAGCAGATAAATTCCCACATTTACCACACAGGCATATTTCACAAAATATTTTCTGTTGTTTAACAAGTCTATAGTTTGATCTTTGTATTATATTTAATATTTGTATTATATTTTATATTTATATAGCTACATATGCAGAAAAAACATATAGTACTCATAACCCCACATTTTTATTTGTGACTTAGGCTTACATAAAGGTCACTGGACACAAAGTTTAACATATTTGTGGAATGTTCTGTATAATCACCAAAACCATAGCAAAGAGCTTTAGGATCTCTCTCTCAAATTCAAATTCAAATTCAAAATTGCTTTATTGGCATGACTGTAAGTAATACATATTGCCAATGCTTGGAATACATACATACATACATAAAATAATAATAAAAACGTCAAAATAATAGAAGAAAATGTTATAACATAACAAACTTAAATAAACAGTGTAACAAATTAGAACATGCCTGGACATTTGATACCACAGTGTTTTAACACACACACACACATACACACTGAGGGTCTCTCTCTCTCTCTCTCTCAAAAAAAAAAAAAAAAAAAAAAAAATCCACTCTTCATAGATTTGTAGTTCCTACAAAAGATTTAGAAAACTCCTTTATATAAAACACAGTGGAAGAATCAAACACTTTTTCATACAAGTAGGGAAAAGGGAAAATGCTCTCTGTCTCCCTCTCAAGTGTTTCTCTCTCTCTCTCTCTCTCTCTCTCTCACACACACACACACACACACACACTGCAGGGCAGACAGTCGGGGCACGGCTCATCTATGTGAAGCCAGCTGGCTGTGGCGTCCCTGAGAGCCGAGCACTTGTCCCCTGCTGAGTGCAATTGAGAAACGCAGACCTGCCTTTACTCTGCACACAGCCCAGAGCCAGGCCTGACAGACACTGTCAGTCTGAAACACAGCAACGCAGGGCCCGCGGCCTTATCCGCACTCAAACAAGCAAACATACGCAGGGCACTTTTACCTTAGCGTACGTGTTCGCACACTCCGTACACATTTTTTTTCTTTTCCTGAAATGAACCCTGACTGTCGGTTCCCGTAAGAAGGGAGGCAGCTAAACGCGAGTGCTAAATTTGACAAGTGGCTAAAGATACGCAGGGTGTCTTCACACGAGTGTAAATGAGTGACACCACCGGAGATGTGCGTCCGAGAAATCCACGTGTAATTGGTGATGATGGGAATGGACACAAGCCACATGAGACCGCTGACAAAGAACCAGCATCGCCACCAACAAAGGGCTGGCGGGAGAGATGACGGCTCTGAAAGGGGCAGGGCAGCTTCAAAGCCCGCCAGAGTCGTTCTTTTCTTCTTCACACACCAAGAGAGCGTCTAAAAAGTGATATTTCAGCATATCATTATCATTCAGCCTGGATGAATTCACAGTCGAAGATCAAAAGAACAGTTGCATTAGAGAGAGATAAAGATATATCATAATTACACCGGGTGGGCCGAGACTCGAATCTAAATGGGTCACATCAGACTATATGTGTGGACAACATTACGTTAGAAGTTAAGATTAGTTAACTTAAAGCTGAATGATGAAAGTGTTCAATAACAGAGGGTTTACAAAGGTAAAGCGAGTTGTATTCGGCTGGTCATGTGATCTCAACATGTCAGCCCCCATGAGACGACCCGCTCTAAGAAGAATAAAAATGAGCTCATACATTCATCTCATGCAATGTACATGATTTTCAACACATTTTTCAAAAGAACTATTCATTTCTTTGTGTGTAAAATGCTTTTAATGTGCACATTTAACAATTTGGTCTTTCACCAGCTTGTATATGGTGTTAACCAGCAGAATTCTGCTGTAGAATTTTATTGATAATTCATGTTAATTGAATTTGATAATCTCCATTGTTTAAATAATCCAATCAGCTAATTCGTATTCATATCAGTACCAAAATGCTGGGTAAAAGAAATATTTTTATCACAGTTTAGGAAGCTAAAGGTTGCTAAACATCTAGTGACTGAGTGCAGTGAAGAAAGTAAACTGGGTTAGTTTGCTGGATCAATGATAAGGTTAATGTTAGCTTGTAAAAATGTTTAGGTTAAAGTTATGCATATGTTAGGCCCCTACCTGTAAATTTGTATGTGATACATACTATATTTTATCGGTATGCTTTTTGTGCATTTATGAATTTACCAAGCAGGTGCTCCTTCAAGTGGATTTGATAGTACCTGGTTCCCTCTAGTGGTCAGAGAAGGAATTATTAGGTTAAAATGAAAGAACTGATTTATCTTATCAAGTGCATTGTTCAATTTCTGGGTATGGCCTTGTTGGAGCAAGTCAGATTGACCCTAATTAGATTCAATTCAATTAAATAAAAAAAATTCAACCACTATTTTTAAGACTGACCCTCCCCCACGCCTGTGGGACATTTGCAATAACACATATATAACAATGATATTTGAGTCTAAATCTAAAGTAATCTTGACAAACTATATATCATTTGAAAGTTTTTAGACAGTAGTTTTCATATTTGGTGACTGATATTTTTCATATTTTTTTCAAAAGAAATGACAGAGCAATAGATAAATAGTGATAGATTCTCCATTTGTGATATGGTGCCAAACTATAACATAATCTGGTTCTTTACGTATGTTTTTATGTGTTTTAGAGATTGAATTCAAATGAAATATTAAGATTACTGTCCAAACTACTTCTGAATAGGATGTCTACTTCATAAATATTTTGAAAATAATGGAAAGATATGGTTCAGAGATCACTCAAACCATATGGAGTCCTTATATGGTCATTTGATTTTAATTAATCATAACTAACATTTCTTTTTCCTGGCAGTTGAGTATGAGTTTGAAACCTAAATGTTCCAAATCCTTGGGTCAAAGTCAGTGTGTGTCTGAATCATATCTGAATATAACAAAACGGGAAATGAAACTTACACGGCTAGACAACTATCTAAATATAATAACCCCATGACATATTGAGTAATTAATGAACTAATAACCCCATTGGGCAGGTCTGAACAGAAGGGTTTGGACCAATCATTTTGTAGAATACTTTGCCATGCTCCTATCCTATAAACTGTTGTATTATTTTTGCTGGTGGGATTCTCTGTGATTGACATGAGGTCCTCCGGCCGTGATTAAAGCATGTTCCATGGCATTATCTGGAGTCTGTCTGGGTTTTTGCTGCGCAGCAATTTAGAGAACACTAAAGACCTTATTCCCAAGTGATAGTGTTCAAACAGGTCGGGACGACGACTGACTCAAAGCCAGTTGTCGACTGTAGACACAGTGCTAAAGTATAAATATTATTAAGTGTTGAATGCATGCTTGGGTTTCGACTGGAGATGCCTCAAGTAAACTTAAGTCAGGTGCATATAGGGTAAAATCTCCCACAGTCACCAATGGAGTCTGGATGTCATGGAAAAGTTTGGTATGCACCCAAAAAAATCTGTCTTAAAAGTTCATTTTTTGAGAAATCAAAAAATATAATATAAAATATATATAATCTGTGATGTTTCACCTTTAAAAAGAAACCAAATTTAAGTCTGTGTGAAATATTCAAGATTTATAACAATTTAGGTTGGAAAAGTCATTTTCATGCCTGTGCTCAAAAAGTGGGACTGACTGTTGACATGTTAAACAGTTTTTTTTTTTTTTTTTCACAAACTTTGAAAATAAAAAGTTGTTAAACTCAGCAAGACACTGGCACTTCAGGAGTTGAAGAGCTCTGACATACACCAAAGAAATGTTGTTATTTAGTGTCTGTACAGTTTTGAATAGCTGCCTATATGGGTCAAATTGACCCACGAACATCAACATCGTATAAAAATTTCTGTGTGTACATTTCACTACATATTGACATGTTTAAACTTTGCATGCTTTTCCATGACCCTAAATGGGAAAAAGTCACAAAATTTCAAGAAAAACAACACATAGTTAAACAGTATTTCAGAGAGCTTGAAAAAAGAAATGATAGCTCATTTTTACCATCTGTGGCTGAAATTTTTTTTTTTCTTTCCGTATTAAAATAAGTGGGGAAAAGCTCCTTTTTAGTTTCACAGGGTAGTAAAAAAAAAAAAAAATGTTATTATTTGGGTCTGTACAGTTGCCTTAAATCATTAAAATATGTGAACATCACAAACGTAATATAAATTATGTGTGTTTATGCAAAACACATCAGCGTGTTGAAACCTTGCATGCATGCGCAACACCCTGAATGAGAAAAAGTCACAAAATGTCAAGAAAAAAAAAAAAAAACCATATGTTAACCGGTATTTCAAAATGTGTCAAATTGGTCAACATAACACGAGGGTTAAGCAATATGACAATTTTTGTCTTAATCTTCAATTTTCCATGTCTTGTATGCAGTTTATTAAACTGGCTAAACAAACTGCTGTTAATAACATGCACAAAGGCTGCACCTGGTAGTCATGGCATTTGGAATGGCATTTTCACATCCATTAATAATTACTGTCATCTGTGTCTTAGGTGCTGGGCCCCTGTGTAGATGATCGAGACCATTCCACTGATAACTGCATAGAATGTGAAAAGTATACCCAAATACAAATGTGGAAGATTACAGGTCATATTTTATACAGTATTTTACAAGCAAAGTCCAGTGTTGTTTTGAATGATTAATGAAATAATTACCTTTCTTAATTGCTTACAGCATTTTTCTGTACAATTGCATTTAAAAAATCCTGTTTAAGTGAAAAGAAAATCAGTATATCAAAGCCTTTTAAAGACAAAATCAATTCCAAACTCAAATTGATTTGAAATTTGGAGCAAAAACAGTGACTGTCTTTATTCAGTTTTACTTTGTTTTTCTGTAGCTGATGTTGTACTTAAAATGAACGATTCCCTCCAAATCAGTTTCATTTCCCTCCCCTTCTTATCCAAACAGAAAAAGGTCACACTACTAAGAACTGACTTTCATGAGTGTCTCACGCTATGTATTCAAAAACACTTTCTGTCAAATGCCAATGCCATCTATCTATCTATCTGCTTGCAGGCTTAAAGGGATAGTTCGCCCAAAAATGAATATCTGTCATCATTTACTCACCCTCAAGTTGTTCCAAAACAGCTTTTTTCCTTTGTATTTTTTTTGCATACTATGGAAGTCAATGGGGCCCATCAACTGTTTTGTTACCCATATTCTTCAAAATATCTTCTGTTCAGCAGAAAAAAGAAATTCATACAGGTTTGGAAAAACTTGAGGATGAGTAAATGACAGAATTTTCATTTTTGGGTGAAGTATCTTTTTAATCAGATATTTCGAGTGTACCTAACTCTGGTCCAGCATACATGTAATCGGACCATTGTCCTTGCCGTTGTGTGCATGCTCAAAAAGGCAGAGGTGAAATGAGACGTGATATTCAAATATTTGATTACTCATTGAGACAAGTATACACTTGACAAAATCATGCAACATGGAGTAGCTAGAGGAGACAGGAAAAGCTCTTTAACTTTGTGTCTGATTGTACTTAAGCATGAAATCTAGTGTTGACCTACACTATATTATCTCAGACACTGTCAGCACGAGGCACTGGTCTTGTGACCTGTGTGAACTGTATCATAATGGTAAGCGACTGGTGATGATTAGTGACTGGTCTCAAACCATTAACTTCAATTACAGTGTAAAAAAAACAGCTGGTTTTCATGTCTGTAAGTTTTCTCACTGTCACGTTTCCTGGTTGTCATGTGATTCCTCTGCACATCATGTGATCATGTCATGTGCTTCTTTTACTCGATGTGTCTGTCTCTCATTGGTTCATTGTGTTGATTAGCTTCAGGTGTGTCTTTGGCTGTGTCCAAAATCGCCCCCTATACCCTCATTCACTATTCCCTACATTAGCCCACTAATATAGTTCACTTGAAAACGAGTGAGCGAATTCAGACACTGAGTGTGCCAGAAGAGCTGCCGCTTTTGCATAGTTTGTAATTGCTGTTTAATAATTATTTGAAACTTAACAAACTGGCAGCTTTAGCTTCATTCGGCGTTCAACTTTCACAGTGGATTATTTGTATTCACTTGCCGTTGAGCATATTGGTTTGTACACTTGTTATTGCGGTGCACTGTGGGATTGAATGAGTCCACTCGATAAATTCAACTATGGTTTCGGACACCACTACAAATGGCTGTTCCTTCAAATAGTGCCCTATTTAAGGGTATGGGGGGGGGGGTGTTACGATAACAAATTAGGAAAATATTTTTTTACAGTGTAGCTTTGTGTCGATGTAACCCGCTGTTTGTCAAGTCATGTTTTAAGTTAAGTTTTCTATGTCTACATTTTGTATTTTGTTATCACGCCAATAAAATGATCCTGGGTTCTCTCTTTCAACTTACCTCCATGGACATATGTTACAGCTTTCCTGTTTTAAAATTATTTGCATAATGAAGCCCTTTGTAGGTGGAGTTTCTCCAAAAAGTGTGAACACTGTGGCTTAATGCTTCACAATTCAGTTTTCAGTTTTCAGTTTTGAGCTGTACAAGTTGTCTCTGCATTCTGAAGCCATTTGTAGGTGGATTTCCTCCAAAAAGTGTGAACACTGAGGTTTTGTGGCACATTGTTTGTGTTAGTGGCCTGACGTCTTTTTGATGAACCAGTGGTATGAATCTGGGTTAAGCCTACCTATTTATTAGAAAAATTAGTGATCTGAGAAACATATTTAGAAACAATCATTATTTTTGCGATACCATTTGGTGCCTCTATAGGGCCACGGAAATAACTTAACAGCTTTAATACCAGCTCTAACCTGGGGGTAGACAATGGTGGTTATGCGCAACAAACTTCCGTATTCTGAAGTTTAACACCTTAAACAGGTGGCCTCGCTTCCAGTTTAGTTCTTTTGTATGCGCTTTGTTAAATATAGAGCCATATTATTTAAGATAACTTTAAAGGAGCTAGCAAACAAAGATGAGCATAACTGATGTTCATTGTATGTGCAGATTGATATCTAAAAGTTTTTATTTTTTTTCTTACTAACATTTAATTATTGAATAAAATGGCAACAAATCTAGGTTAGCTGATTACCTTAAAGTCCATAGATTTTGCTGTTGGTTCGTACTGCCATTAACACTTTTTCGACCTGTTTTCCTCTTTGTTCATATGACGTTTGGTATAAAGCCTATTAATCATGTCTATGAATAACCAATATTATAAATTCTTTAAAATAATTGGTCATTATAGGTTCATGGTACCGAATGAATTAACTAATTTTAACACTCTGCTGCACACTTTGATGGCACATGGAAAAAAAAAAAAAAAAAATTCACATAATTTTTTGGTTCATTTGGGAACATTTTATTGATAAAAAATTTTTTTTGACAGCTTTACAGCTGCACGTTCGTTCCTCCCTAAACCCAAACTTAACGTCAGAACCAGCACAATCGGTGATTATTGTAAAATGCAGTCTTTACTGTTGCTAAATTGCGGTAAATGTTTGATAACTATTATCAACGTTTTGAAACGTTGAAAGCACAATAATCCGCGCAAGAGACGCTGTTCCCCGGGCTGAATTCTGTGTGCGCGCTCCAAAACGGATCGCAAATAGACAAACAAATTACACTTTAGACTTCGGGTGCACGTCCAAACGATCAAATACACACAAAAATGTGTTAGAATGACCGGCTTGGAGAGTGTTTAGTTACTTAAATGCAATTTATATCGTAAGTGTACATGAACAGCTGGGAAAAAATCCGATGTGTGTTAATATCTATTGTCTTAAAGTGACAGCAGTCACCTTCTGACGATTGTGCCATCAATGTTAATCAAACAACAAAATGCAAAGAGAAAATCACTCGCTGCTCTTCATCGGAATATAGTTAGCTTTAATAAGCATTAATCTATTAATGTAGACTGTGAAAGCCATGCAGTTTTATTTTACATTTAGTTACTTAGATTTCTTTTATAGGCTAGGCATATATTAGGCCTACATGAACACATGAAAAAATGAAAGCATTTTATTTCATTTGTATCTTTGTTTTATTGTATTTGTCAGTTTGTTTTACTTTGTTTCTTTGTTCATGTTCTTTGTTCTTGTATCTTATATAAAACACCAAAAATGCCTGCAAACTCAGAGTTTAAAAAAAAAACTTCATAAAACTTGACAAAAGTCTTCTCTACACCTTCATACACACACACACACATATTTTTTATGTACAGTTCATGTCATTTTAAATAATATTACTAAAGCAAATAATCTTGCCTTCTTCTCACACCATGTGCTCCTGTGACCATGTGTCAGATCAGGACGTCCCACCTTTAAATGGTGCTTGATAGTGACTCCCACACCTTACTGGACTGTTCTTTGGTACTTTCTCGACCTTTCTAATGGGTTGTAATCATTTAAAGAAAAATTGACTAATCATAGGGCTTAAGAAAACTTTCCATTGCCTGAGGACAACGCTGTGCTAGAGGGTTAACAAACCTTATTTGTAAATTATTAACGAAACTACAGTCTAATGAATTAGGCCTAATTATAATGATGATGCAAATGAGTTTATAATTTATAGTGTATTCCACAACAGTTGCTGTTCTGTTCATTATGTAAAAGCATGTATGGAGCCATGCAGCCTCTATGCAAGATCAAGACGACAGGGATATCTTAAAGCAAAATCTCTTGCACAGTTTTTCACACGTGTAAGTATTGTGAAATGAATGCCATTTTTTGTTGTTTTTTTACTACTTTCATCAACAGACACCCATGTGATTAGGAAACTGCTGCCATATATCGAACATGAGGATGAGGTATGGTGCGGTCATAAACCACAGATGTAATCAGCAGCTTGACTTGCTCGCTGGGTACTGCAGACTACCTGTGTTTTCGAACTAAATCAAAGTTGCACAACCATGCATAATTTGTTTCCGTGAATAAAGTTACTTCTGTTGGTTCTTCTAAAGCAGTAGCCAGTGTGTGTGCACCCTGTGCATGTAGTGTGTTACATTTATCCTCCTATTTTTGAAAAGGGATGTTGTGAGACCCTGCAAAAGTACCTCAACATTCTTGTTGGCATGTTAACTGGGTCAGAGCTGCAGAAACAGGAGTTTGTGGTTGTACCTGAACTTTAATAAGTAGAAAAAGATGTATTATTGCTGGGGCTGTAGCATGTTTCTTTGACTGTTAATACTGAAAAAATGAGTAAAGACATTGACATTTAAGACTACAGCGAACATGACCACTGGAACATTTTAGTTGGAATTTCTCTGAACATGTGATAATGGCAAACAATATTTAAATGATATTGTTTTAATAAAAATATATAACTGAAAAAAAAAAAAATGTAAAAATGAAAAACAAAAGAGATAAAAATGTTTTTTTTTCATTACTATTCACTCCAAGAGTCACACATACCTTACCTAATCCCAACTGAGCTTAACCAATCAGGTTAAAGGGGGGCGGGTTTCTATTGAAGTAATTCAGCAAAAACACTTACTAACTTAGTCACATCACTATCCAATTCAAAGAGAGACAGACAATCAAACTTGCTGTGAGTATCAGACATTTAATGTGACTTTTTTATGTGTAATCTTTTGGATCACTATATATATATATATATATATAATAGAGCAAGAATATGAATATTTAATTTTATTGAACATTTTTAAACCAAATTTCTATTTCCCCAAACAATCTCAGGAACATGACAGATCAAAGTCGACTGGAATTTCAGGCGATGCCAATGAATGACAGCTATACAAACCAGACTTGCGATGTTTTCATCTACAAGGAGTCTGCTAGGATCCTCTTCCCCATTTTCTACTGCCTGGTTTTTTTCATCAGCGTGGCAGGTAACAGCCTGGTCCTCTGGATCACCTGTCAGAAAAAGCAGAAGATGAACTCCACCACGATATATCTGATCAACCTGGCCATCTCCGACACCCTCTTCACCTTGGCTCTTCCAGGCAGGATCGCATACTACATCCGAGGCTTCGACTGGCCATTTGGAGATTTCTTGTGCCGGCTGACTGCCATGATCTTCTACAGCAATACCTATGCTAGCATCGCCTTCATGACCTGCATCAGTGTGGATCGCTACTTGGCCATGCTGCACCGTCAGCGGTGTCAAAGACTGAGGAAAACCAAGGTCGTGCGAGGTATCTGTGCTCTGGTATGGGTGGTGGTTCTCCTTGAGACATCCCCACTGCTCTTCAAAAGCACCATGGAAGCCAGACCCGGTCATCGAACGTGCATGGAGTTCTCCAATTTTGATGGCCACAAGATGGCATACGGTCTTCTGTTTGCCTGTGTCATTGGGTTTTGCATGCCACTGGGACTCATCCTGTGCTGTTACAGCCGGGTCAATTGCAAGCTCTACAAGACGGCCAAGGAAAACCCGGTGACCAACAAGTCTGGAAGCAACAGCAGGGCCAAAAATATGATTCTGCTCATTCTGCTGAGCTTCGTGGTGTGTTTCAGCCCTTACCACATCAACATCATGCAGTTTGCAGCGAGAAGGCTGTACCATGAGCCCTCCTGTGAGGAGTTAAAGACTTTAAAAATGTCCCTGCAGGTAACCGTTGCCATGATGAACTTTAACAGCTGCCTCGACCCTCTTATTTACTTTTTTGCCATCAAAACATACAAGCAGAGAGTGATGAGTCTTTTTAAGAGCTACATTTCCATTTCGGCATCTTCCAAGAGCATGCAGGAGAACAGCAGCAGTAACACATGAGGACAAATATTATACAAAGTAAAATCAGATGGTGGAAACTGCAGAGGAAATGCCTGCACACGTGTGAAAATGTGGTTGGATTGATTTAGACGGCAGAGACATAGTTACCTTTTATTTTTAAGCAAATTTCTTACCATTTAATGGGCTTTGAATCCATGATATTTGATTTGTTTTGGGATTTTTGACCACATTTGTTGTGTGAATTTATTAAGATCACTGACATACTCTTGTCATTTAGCACATTTTTTGTGAGGTCAGTGTGAATTTGCAGATTAATTTTTTTGTGTATATATTTTTTTTGTGAATGATTAATGTGCTGTTGGATTCTCTCTTTTTTTACTCGGTCATGTAGGCCGGTCATTGACATCAAATGAAATTCAGAGACTAAAAATAATGGTTAATTATTAGGCATTTATTAATCTTAGTCAATGTTAATTTCAACATTTACTAATAGGCTACATTATTAAAATCAAAAGTAATGCACTGTGAACTAACACGAACAAACAATGAACGATTGTATTTTTATCAACTAACATTAATAAAGATTAATAAATACTGTAAAAAAAAAAAAAAAAAATGTATTGCTCGTTGTTAGTTCATGTTAGTTAATGCATTAACTAATGTTAACAAATGAGACCTTACTGAAAATTGTTACCAGAGTAATTAATTAAGTGGAAAAATCCCACATAAATGTCAAAGAGGCTAGAAACTAATAGACATTTCTGAGTAAGAGTGATGTAGGTGTATTTTAATACCTATTGACATTTCTGTAAGCTGCTGTGTGAATACTGTGTTTTGCTTTAAAGATGCTCAAAATGTGTGTGTAACATTTTGAGCAACCTCTATAATGACATTTTCCATTTGGGAATTAAATGCTTATGTAGCTGCCAATTGCCCTAAACAACTTGCTTTAAACCTGTTTTTGAATACAAAATAAAAATTAAAAAAAAAATCATTATCAAGTTGTTGCATTTTGAATCACTTATCATCTCTAAAGAAATAAAAAGAAATAAATGTTTTTTGATTATCTAATTTGCCCTTTAGTTATCAGCCCCAGGGAATGCACAACAAGACTCTGAACACCACAACAAGAACATACTTATCTAAAGTCAGAATCACACCTCAACATT
Source organism: Ctenopharyngodon idella (assembly GCF_019924925.1). NCBI lineage: Eukaryota > Metazoa > Chordata > Actinopteri > Cypriniformes > Xenocyprididae > Ctenopharyngodon > Ctenopharyngodon idella. The sequence goes on from NC_067228.1 coordinate 19,491,049, forward strand.
TCTTAGAATGTCCTGGCACATGATTTATTCTTTGTAGCTATATATGAAAGAAATCAACTGAAACAGTGTTACAACGAAACAGCAATGACATCACCATCACACTTTAATGTGCGGGCAGCGGGGACGAAAAACGCACGGCAGCACGTGTTTGATGGGTGCATGTGGGTGTTAAGCATACACATTTCAGCGATGTTCTTTTTCCTGCTTAATTTCACCTGAGCTTCAGAACAGGATATCAACATAACCACAAGCACATGAAGTGTCTTTTTTAGCTACTACAGGTGGTCTGATATACTTTGTTGTGTATTCCATGAAGCTACGTGTCTATAAAAAAATGCGGAGAATGTGGCAAGCATGCAGCAGCCTACAAAACACAAGGATGTAGGTGGCATGTTATGTGGGTGGTAAAATTGTCTTTGAAGTGAATATATACTCAAAGAATATAATGTGAATTTAACAATGATTAAAAATAAGCACTAAAATAGGCTAAAACATGAAATGAGGCAATAACAGTATTTTCTCAACCTCACCACACACCATAACCATCTATTTTCCCAAAATACAAGGTACAAGCCACTCCTGGTAACAAACATTATAAGTCAAGTGAACCTTACTAAGCTAACCTGGGGGCCGTTTCAATAAGGAGGTTCAACCAACTCTGAGTTAAAACTTGAACTCTGAGTTGACCTACCCTGAGATAGGAAACTCTGAGTTTTCTGTTTCAGAACAGCTGAATTGAGTTAGTTCATTCGACTCTGAGTAGGTTGACTCTGAGTTAAGCTTGTGCACCATGACTATGAAAAGCCATGATCAATGGAGCTCCGATATTATGATTCATCAGCACCCAACAACAAGACGTCTGCATATTTCCGAGTCAATGCAAGTTTAATTCTTATCACTGTAATAATATCAAAGGTGAAAACTGGCAGAACGGTAAGTTATTGAACTAATATTCATTTTCATGGTATCCTATGTGCAAAAAAAGAAAAATAATAGTTAAAAAAAAATACTAATTTAAGTGCATTTTTTTATTTTGCAAATTATGTTCTATTTACCATGTAAAAGTAGTCTAGCAGTTCTTTGCAATAAGTGTAAATAGTAATTAGATGCTATTTAATGCTTTATACTGGCAGATACATACTATTTGCACCTCAGTATTGTTGTACATTAACAGGATGCAATAATAACAGAGTGCAAATGATTTTATCATTATTAAACACCTGTTAGGCGCTTTACTTCCGCTTTTAGAACATTTCCTAATTTTTATTGAAAATAAATGTCTTTCTGATGTGAAATGTGATGGGAAAAGGGAGAAGAGCAAGCTCAGCAAAAGGAGGATTCGAACCCAGTCAATAGCATCACAAATTAGTTCCCTTTCTAAAGGGAACTCGCACTGCGTCTTAACGCATTTGAGGCATGGCAGGGAGACGCAGTGTCTCGTTCCCTGTTCTCAGGGAACCATGGTTACATGCGTAACCTGAGACATTTTCCACACACAACGCGCTGCTACCTACTCCACTTAAGCCGTTAAATTATTTGTGTCGTTTTTAAGCTTGTGTGACATTGCTGGGCGGAGCTACTGTAAATGCGCACTTGGTAATAGACACTCCGAATAATCTTGTTTTCCGTTTGCATTAAAATTATTTTTATTACTACACTGGCAGATAATTTTACTTAAGTAAAATGCGATTAATTTAGATCCCCCCAGGAAACAACAATAATTTTCTTATATAGAAAATCCATCTTGATTTAAGAATTTTTAGATATTTGTACTTGAATTAATACTCAGTAAGCATTTTGGCAGAGTGAATGAATAATTGAAGTATTTAAACTTTATTATTGCTTGCGCTTTAAAAGGGGGGGAGGAGACATAAAGAAACTCTAGGATTACCAAAGAAAACCTGCTCCCAACCAGGTTAGGTTCACAGAGTAAGCTACCATGGTAACTGACTCTGAGTATAAGTTACCTCTCTTTCAGAAATGGGCTTGACTTACCCTGCTTTCTCGGGTTTGATATACCTCCCATTCTGAAACGGAAAACCCAGAGTTTCCCTCATTTCAGTTTTCACTTAGCCTCCTTTTTGAAACAGGCCCCTGATCTCAGGAATATTGAATATTGATGTAAAATTAAATATATATATATATATATATATATATATACAGGTGCTGGTCATATAATTAGAATATCGTAAAAAAGTTCATTTTTTTATTGTAAATTATTTTAAAAAATGAAACTTTCATATATTCTAGATTCCCTACATGTAAAGTAAAACATTTCAAAAGGTTTTTTTTTTTAATTTGTTGATTAGAGCGTACAGCTAATGAAAGTCCAAAATCCAGTATCTCAAAATATTAGAATATTTACATTTGAGTTTCATTAAATGACCATCCCTACAGTATAAATTCCGGGTATCTTTTGTTCTTTGAAACCACACTAATGGGGAAGACTGCTGACTTGGCAATAGTCCAGGAGACAATCATTGACACCCTCCACAAAGAGAGTAAGTCACAGAAGGTCATTACTGAATGGGGTGGCTGTTTACAGAGTGATGTATCAAAGCATATTAAATGCAAAGTTGACTGGAAGGAAGAAATTGGGTAGGCAAAGGTGCACAAGCAACAGGGATGACCCCAAGCTTGAGAATACTGTCAAGTAAAGCCGATTCAAACACTTGGGAGAGCTTCACAATGAGTAGAATGAAGCCGGAGTCAGCGCATCAAGAGTCACCACACTCAGACATCTTCAGGAAAAGGACTACCAAGCCACTTCTGAACCAGAGACAATGTCAGAAGCATCTTACCTGGGCTAAGGAGAAAAAGAACTGGACAGTGAACAGTGGTCGAAAGTCCTCTTTTCAGATAAAAGTAAATTTTGCATTTCATGTTGAAATCATGGTCCCAGAGTCTGAAGGAAGACTGGAGAGGCACAGAATCCAAGCTGCTTGAAGTCTAGTGTGAAGTTTCTGAAGTCAATAATGATTTGGGGGGGGCGTGACGTCTGCTGGTGTTGGTCCATTGTGTTTTATCAAGTGCAAAGTCAATGCAGCCATCTTCCAGGAGATTTTGGAGCACTTTATGCTTCCATCTGCTGACAAGCTTTATGGAGATGCTGATTTCCTTTTCCAGCAGGACTTTAGCACCTGCCCACAGTGCAAAAACCACTTCCAAGTGGTTTGCTGACCATGATATTACTGTGCTTTATTGGCCAGCCAATATGCCTGACCTGAATCTATGGGATATTTTCAAGAGAAAGATGAGAAACAGTCGATCCAACAATATACAGATGATCTGAAGGCTCAATAGTGCCTCAGCAGTGCCACAGGCTGATCACTTCCATGCCACACTTCACTGATGCAGTAATTTGTGCTAGGAGCAAGTCATTTGCTGTAATATGTCCTGCCGATCAAGTATTGAGTGCACAAAAGAACATACTTTAAAGAACTTGAACTTTTCTGTTTTGCAAATCCATTTTTTGATTGATCTTAGGAAATATTCTAATATTTTGAAATACTGGATTTTGGACTTTCATGAGCTGTACGCTCTAATCATCAAAATTAAAAAAAAAAAACTTTTGAAATGTTTTACTTTACATGTAGGGAATCTAGAATATATGAAAGTTTCATTTTTAAAAATAATTTATAATAAAAAAATGAACTTTTTGATGATATTCTAATTATATGACCAGCACCTGTATATATATTTAAAGCTGCAGTCCGTAATTTTGCCTCTTTGTCGCCATCTCTGTTTGAAACCTGCAGTTGCAGTTGTTTGCAGAATTATTATCTGTACGTGCGTTTTGCCTCGGCACGGTTCTTCAGCGCGGATGAATCTAATGTTTGCTGTCAATCACCATATCGGTGTGGATACTCTACTTTGGAATCACAGATTGTAGTCTTGGAAGTATGACCAAAATAAGAATTTTCACCGGAGAATGTCATCTGAACAAGTAAGTAACATGTCTACCACTTTTGTTATGACTGAGGGGGAAAAAAAGCATTACAGTAAATCGCGCTGCCAGTGGTGATTAAATCTAACGATCGCTTAGCTCGGATCACGTCAAACCGTGCTAATTATTATTATTGTTATACTTTGTTCTCGAATTTTTAATGTTAACAACATCAGCATTGCGTGACTATGTGTATTCAGTGTGTATTAGCGTTACCTGTAGATTTCTGTACCGTCTAATCACTAGCGTTAATTTGTCATACCATACAAAAATGATAAGTTTAATTATTGCAGCTGCTGTGAGAAAAGGCTAAAAATGATCCGCCTCACATGCTATATAGTCTACTAGCTGGGACTCCTTCTTTATGAATACAGACGTGACACAATGACGCAAAGACAAAAGGCGACATATAAAACATTATTACAAGTTTACCGTTGTGAATCGGCCTAAGGTAAGGAGATAGTTTTGAACACTGGCTGGTTATGTACTTGCTTTGGATCATTTTTAACCAAAAAAAAGTTATGGACAGCAGCTTTAAATTATCTTTTATCTTGTTGATTAAAATTAGCATGTGTGAAGAACTAATCAAATGGGTCGTATCAATTACATTTATTTGCACATAAAAAAGTCGCATAATTTAGTTTTGCAGTAATAATTTCCACCCTTCTCTGACCCCTAATTCAACCGAAGGTTTTTTGCATTTTTTCTATGTAAACACCCACTTCATCTGTTGTATGAGTAATAGTTCTTTGCTGTGCTCACACCTCCAACATAACACTCAAATCCTCAGTCTGAGCACAGAAAAAAAAAAAAATTGGTTTGTTACATTTTTTTACATGCCAACCTATTATTGTGGTCTAACCTATTTTAGATAAACCCATCCAATTAGTACATAAAAACAAAACACACTTTGGTTCACATATCAGTCATTTCCTGCCTAAGTGGCCTGTTTTTCACAAAATGTTAATTTTGGATTTTACAGATAAATTAGTATATTCCATTGCATGTATGCAAGAACTGATTAGCCTTAAATTAGCCTTAAATATTGTCTTTCATAGTCAATTTTAAAAATTTGGATGGATTTTCATTTTGTTACCTCAGTCAGTTAATACTCTTGCTCAATTTTCAATTGACACATTTGATTTTAATCAAATTAGTTCAGCATTTCCTTCAATGATGACAGACAGACTCAATAACATTCTGCTACAAAATTTCCTCATACAGCCTGAAACTCAAAAGACGTTAGTAAGTGTAGTGCCATTTTGCGTTACTTTTTCTCTAACAACAAAAAGTTCTATTTTTGGCAAATGTTATGGCCCTTTAACACCAAAAGTGAAATGAATAAGCTTCAGGCTGAAGGAAATGCAAATTCACACTGGTACAATAAAGGATGTAACTCAAACAAACCTTTCAGCTGTGCCGCCATTCTGGACTGCAGAAGAATACAGGAGAAGGAAGTTCAACACTCTTATTTCTAAATCTAATCTAAAATTTTTGCTTATTAGTATGGCTGAATTAGATCATTGAAGGTCAGCAGCAAAGACGTTGGTTAATAAAGTGAGATTAAATACATAAAGTATATTTGTGTAATTTAATATAGTTAATTATTACAGGTTTGCATAAAATTCTGAGATTGCATTTCACTGTTTTTATTCATTTTGAGGAATACTGAATGTTTTCGTGCAAGTGAGATGATTAAACGCATGTTCACATTTAGTCTAGATCTACAATAACCATGTTCACACATCGTGCACAACACCTATGTACTTTATTTCTCTCAACACGGGGACAGGAGAGCTGTCAGTCAATAAATGTGAAAAAGTAACTTGCGTCACTTATTTGAAAAAGTAACTTAGATATTTTGTTGTGAATTGAAAAAGTTATGCAATACTTTACTAGTTACTTGAAACAGTAATCTGATTACGTAACACAAGTTGTAATGCGTTTCCCCCAACACTGGAAGTAAGAGTATTGAACTTTCCTGCCTCCTATTACTCAGCCATCCAGAATGGCAGCACAGCTGAAAGGTTTGTTTAAGCTGCGCCCTCTACTGTACCAGTGTGAATTTGCATTTCCTTCAGCCTGAGGCTTATTCATATTTTGCTTTTGGTGTGAAAGGGCCTTTACATTTGCCAAAAATAAATGTTTTTTGTTGTTGTTGTTGTTATTAAAAAACAAACAAGCCCAGCCCAGGTGAAAAAAAGTAACGCAAAAGTAATGTAACTTTACTTTCCATAAAAAGTAAGTAATAGCCTACACATTTAGGAAGCAACGCAATATTTTATCCAAAGCAACTTACAAGAGAAGAACAAAGCAATTCGTCAAGGAGAAAACAATATTCATAACTAGATTAGGAAGCAACCTAGAGAAGAGAAGAAACGCTACTTTCAGTACACAAAACAGTCTTGAAAATTACGTGACCTTAATACTGCACATAGCACTGTAAAGACTGTATAGTCTATTTCTCATAGCCTCATTTTAATCTGCGTACAATTTAATATGGCATCTGCCCTGGTCTATGGTACCACAGTGATTGCAGGCAGTCTCACATAGTTTTATTCCTCCAGTAATTCTCCACCCTTTTTGTCACCATTTGAACAAACCCACAGCCTGAAGGAGGCACCGCATCTACAGATCTACAGACCTACAGACCAGGATATCACATTAAAGACAGCCTCCAACCTATTTTCACCTGCTATTAGTTCACTATGTCACACAGTCTATGGTGAACTATAGTTTACTTTATATGCACATATGAAAAGCACAAAAAATATTTTATAGATATATAATACATGTTTTATTATTTAAGATATAAAATTATGAAATTATGTTGACTGTCATGCAATGAATTGATTTTCCACACAGAGCTGTGAAGGGGTAAATTAGAGTGCACACCTCAAGAGAGAGATGATAGTGTTTATACATGGCCCTCTACTGTATGAAGCTGTGTAAATGAATGTATACACTAAATATACAGTCAGGCTCATGCGGAGTATCATCACTGATTTCTGCAGAATCCTAACAATGCAACAATGGAGCGTTACTCCCATCTTGTGACTAAACAAAGTAACAGCAAACTTTAGTGTACAAATTACTGTGGCCAAAATCATATAAACTCCAAAGAAACGTCAATTTTTCAAGATATAGTATTTTAAAGATAATTTTGCAAAATCCAAAAAAGCTTTACAGATCTTTGTTGGAAAGACACTAACAGTTTACAGGCTATAGACAATTAAGGTCAAAGTTACAATAACTTAGGACACTAAAGAGAACTTTCTACTGACTCTGAAATAGGGATGGGCATTTTTGGCAATTTTTCATTTCGATCATCGATAGGTTTCAAAAACGGCTAAAAATAAATGAATGTTAAAAATAAAAATATGACATGAAAACCTGTCTATGAAAACGTGATTACAACAGTGTTTGATTATGATGCAGCAATGTTTTTAATAAGGAAAGCATCTAAAAGGAATAGCCGCCTGAGGTGAGTGACGCCAATAAACTGAAGCCCGTTCTATGACACATCCTATGATATTAATCAGATAACTTAGATACAGACGTAATATTACAGTATAAAAGGATGCAAATGCCAGTGAACTTTAAGTTACGCGCTATAGCGAGAGTGAGTGAGCGAGAGAGAGAGAGAGAGAGAGAGAGCTCGCGCGCGCTGAATAACGGGTAAGGACAGAATTTACTGTAGATTTCTATAAAGTTATCATTATAATGAGACATTTTAATCACATTATTAAGTGATTCCATAAATCGCCTGCGCGTTTTTGAAGCCATGCGAATTATGCCATTGAACAAATATGACGAAAAATGCACTGCTGCATTATTATAACATCATTATTTTTATTTTTATTTTTTTTAAAGAAACATCTAAAAGCAATATGACCGTCTCAAATAACTCAATATCGGCCGTTGCATTTGAGCATGAAACTAAACACTGACATACAGCGCATTCAGCATCTTAATAAATGTTGATATCCCGACCCAACGCATCCTATAGTAGATTAATCAGGTGTAGCTATTACAAGTTTTATCTGCAAAAGGTTTGCGAATGCAAAGTGAGCTTGACCGAAAGTGTAACTTTTTTGTGTGCTTTAAAAAGTGTCACTAATATTTCAGCAATATTTTGGATTCAATTTGTACTTTCTGATCAACCAAAATGTTATTTTACAGTATAAAAATCATTGATGATTATTGCTAAATTAATTATGAATTGAAGAAGGATAGAAAGAATTGAAAGGATATTTTCAGCACAAGATCAAAGCTTGGCGCTGCACAGCTTGCATTGAACTGTATTTTCATCTATCTTGTCAAAGTGAAACTAGACATCACTGCCTGACTTCGAGGCCATTCTCTCTTTTCTCACGTCTTTTGACGCATGCTGTGGAAAGCTAAACAATCAGAGCTCAGGGCGCCGCCCAAAGTGCTACTATAACCAATCAGGAGAAAAAAAGAAAAAATACATTTCGATCATCGTTTACATGACACCGTCGCTGTCACGGTCGAGTACTCGAGTACTGTCATGATCCTTGTCTGTGTTCCCTGTATCTCCTCTGTGTGTGCACCTCATGTTCCCCTGCTGCTCCCCTTGTTTGTTACCATGGACACTCATTGGACCACGCCCCCTTGTTAATTCGTTATCTTGTTAAGCTTGTTTGTTCCTGTGTATATATAGTCCCTGTGTTTCACTCATTCCCGGCGAAGTTTTGTCTAGTGTTTCTTTGTCATATTCACCAAAATGGCCACCCCATGGAGGAATATGTGGAGAACTTTATAACTTACTGCCACCTTGCGCCATTGGATGAGGTAATGCTTATTGAATGTTTTTGGAGTGGACTGGATTATGACATTGCTCAACTGATGCCAGATGGAGGTCCCGGCTGGACCCTGGTACAGTACTTGGACTTTGCCCTGCTACTGTGTGGTTCTCCCTTCACTGTGGGTGAAGTGGAGGAGGACACGTTGCCTAAACACTTTTTGGGGAGGGGCAACACTCACCAAGCTCCAGTGGCCATGGAGCTTGGCCCATTACAGTCACCAGCATGGCCAGTTCGGAGGAGCGCTAGCCCTATGTTATATGTACCTTCCCTTCCTGTAGTTCCTGCATCAGAGCCAGTTTGTAACATGACTGCCACTTCAAAACCCATTTACAACATGGCTGCCATGTCTGAGTCTCCAATCAAGATGGCCGCCATTCCTGAGCCAAGTCAAGTCACAGTTGATCTTCGTGAGCCAAGTCAAGTCACAGTTGATCTTCGTGAGTCAAGTCACAGCAGATTTTCCAGAGCCACGTCACGTCTCAGCAGACCTCCCAGAACCTTGTCACGTCTCCGCTGATCTTCCAGAGCCACGTCACGTCTCCGCTGATCGCCCAGAGTCACGTCACGTCTCTGGACCTGTCCGAGAGCGGAGAGGATTGTTGTCCAGTTTGGACGATCCACCGCTGACTTCAGTACGAGCAGCTGGCATTCCAACGCCTTCACCGGCCACTTCGCACTCAAGTCTGCCAGTATCTGCGGACGAGGTGGCCGCTCCGCCAGTGTCTGTGGACGAGGTCTAATGTTTGCTGTCAGTCACCACACTGGTGTGGATACTGTACTTCGGAATCACAGATTCTGCGTCTTGGAAGTATGACCAAAATAAGAATTTTCACTGGAAAATGTCATCTGAACAACTAAGTAACATGTCTGCCACTTTTGTTCAGACCAACTGAGGAAAAAAAGCATTTCAATAAATCATGCTGCCAATGATGATTAAATCTAACGATCGCTTAGCTCAGATCACATCAAACCATGCAAATGATTATTATTCTTATACTTTATTCTCAAATTGTTAATATTAAAAACATCAGTATTGTGTGTCTGTGTATTTTAGTGTGTATTAGCGTTACCTGTAGATTTCAATTTCTGTAGCCACTCCGCAGTCTGAAGTCTTTTGCTTTTGACTACAGGTGACTCTCCAGGTGTCACTGATGATTGTCATTTGGACCTTTCTGGATTACAATCCGCCATCAAAATGATAAGTTTAATTATTGCAGCTGCTGTGAGAAATGGCTATAAATGATCCACCACCTGCAGCATCCTCACATGCCATATAGACTACTAGCTGGGACTCGTTCTTCATGTAAACAGACTTAACGTAATGGCGCAAAGACGACCGCATGCTCGAATTTCCCGTGGAAACCCACCAGTACTGCTATTATTAATAACTTTACCACTCTTATTGATAACTTACCGCTCTTATTAAACATTATTACAAGCTTACTGCTGTGAATTGGGCTAAGGTAAGGAGATAGTTTTGAACACTGGCTGGTTATTGGCTTGCTCAAAAAATTTTTTTGGATCATTTTTAACCAAAAAAGTTATGGACTGCAGCTTTAAATTATTCAAATGTATTTGTGAATTGCTTTTTACAATACATTTTTTGTTCGAAAGCAGCTTCAAAACAGAGCTTTAAAAAAACAACTCAAGTTATTATCCTCTAAGAAGAAACCAAATGGAGGAACCAAGACAGAAATAACAAGCAGTAGTATGCTTTTTTTGAATTCAGCTCAAGACTGTGCTGAGGAAGCCCTCCTCCTGGGCAGTGGAGATGACACCTACTAGCCTTTTTGACAGGAAGCAACCAAAACAAAGTTAGTAGAAACACTCATTTCCTGCTCCCCTTGTTTATTACCATGGACACTCATTGGACCACGCCCCCTTATTAATTCATTATCTTGTTAAGCTTGTTTGTTCCTGTGTGTATATATAGTCCCTGTGTTTCACTCATTTCCGGCGAAGTTTTGTCTAGTGTTACTACTGCAATTCTGAGCGTGTTTTCCTGTTTCCTTGTTTCCTGTATTCTTGTGTATTACCTTGGACTGCTTTTCATCATCATGTTTGTTTGCTGCCTGCCCTGTTGATTCTCTGCCTGTTTACTGGATTACTCTGCCTTGTCTGCTGCCTGCCCTGACCCATTGCCTGTCCCCGTTTACGATTCATCTCTACCTTGACATTGTTATTGCTGGTGTTTGACCCTTGCCTGTACGACTACGATTATCTTAATAAATCCTGCATTTAGATCCTCAGCCTTCGTGTCCCTGTGCAGTTCGTGACAAGTACCCGGTCAATGTTGCACATCCCTACTCTGAAAAACTACTGTTTTTGTTTTTAAGTCCTTTCAAGAAAAGTAAAAATCCTTTTTAGCAGTCAATTTATTTGCAAAATCTTATTATTAAACTACATAAGGATTACATCACTAGTTGCATCTCTGATTTCTCTTGAATGGCTCATCATGAAGGCCAAAAAGTTGCTTATCACCTCTCAAAATACCACAGTCAACAGTTTTTCATGATCAGTCAATTCATCTGTTATATGCTCTAGGGCAAAGCAAAATAATTTTAAGTTTATTTGTATATTAAAGCTGCAGTCCGTAAGTTTTGCCTCTTTGTTGCCATCTCTGTTTGAAACCTGCAATTGCAGTTATTTGCGGAATTATCATCTTTACATGGGTTGTGCTTAGTACGGAGCCCCGGACATGACACGCAGGAAAAAAATAGTAGGTTAAATCGTGCACACGATTTACTAATTCGTTCCCTCGATTTATAAATCATGCGCATGATTTATAAATCAAGGGAACGGAATAGTAAATTGTGCGCACTTTTTAGTAAATCATGCACAGAATTTAGTAAATCGAGCTAACAAATTAGTAAATCATGAGCACGATTTAGTAAATCGAGGGAACGAATTAGTAAATCGTGCGCACAATTTAATTTTCTTTCTTGCATGTCATGTGTGGGGCCCCGTAGCTTAGGCACGGCTCCTCAGCGCGGAAGAATCTAATGTTTGCTGTCAGTCACCACACCGGTGTGGATACTGTACTTCGGAATCACAGATTCTGCGTCTTGGAAGTATGACCAAAATAAGAATTTTCACTGGAAAATGTCATCTGAACAACTAAGTAACATGTCTGCCACTTTTGTTCAGACCAACTGAGAAAAAAAGCATTTCAATAAATCGTGCTGCCAATGATGATTAAATCTAACGATCGCTTAGCTCAGATCACATCAAACCATGCAAATGATTATTATTCTTATACTTTATTCTCAAATTGTTAATATTAAAAACATCAGTATTGTGTGTCTATGTGTATTAAGTGTGTATTAGCGTTACCTGTAGATTTCAATTTCTGTAGCCACTCCGCAGTCTGAAGTCTTTTGCTTTTGACTACGGGTGACTCTCCAGGTGTCACTGATGATTGTCATTTGGACCTTTCTGGATTACAATCCGCCATCAAAATGATAAGTTTAATTATTGCAACTGCTGTGAGAAATGGCTATAAATGATCCACCACCTGCAACATCCTCACATGCCATATAGACTACTAGCTGGGACTCGTTCTTCATGTAAACAGACTTAACGTAATGGCGCAAAGACGACCGTATGCTCGAATTTCCAGTGGAAACCCACCAGTACTGCTATTATTAATAACTTTACCGCTCTTATTAAACATTATTACAAGCTTACTGCTGTGAATTGGGCTAAGGTAAGGAGATTTGGTATTTGTGAATTGCTTTTTACAATACATTTTGTTCCAAAGCAGCTTCAAAACAGAGCTTTAAAAACCCAACTCAAGTTATTATCCTCTAAGAAGAAACCAAATGGAGGAACCAAGACAGAAATAACAAGCAGTAGTATGCTTTTTTTAATTCAGCTCAAGACTGTGCTGGGGAAACCCTCCTCCTGGGCAGTGGAGATGACACCTACTAGCCTTTTTGACAGGAAGCAACCAAAACAAAATAAAGTTAGTAGAAACACTCATTTCCTGAACGTATATGCTAAAATGACGATGCAACTGTCCCAGTGTCATGACACCCAAAGTAACCCATAACAATGTAAAAGTAAACAAAAAAAAACTCACATACCTAATACCTTGGCCTATACCTATGAAATGTAAAACTCAGTCAGGGAAGATCAGTAATATTTAGGTTTTTCACTTAAATAAGTGTTTTTTTGTTGTTGTTTTTTTTGTTTTTTATATATAGATTTCCAACAACACTGGTATAAACCAACAACTTTATTTTGCTGGATATCCATGAATTATACTAGAAATTCCTGTTCTGTTTCCACAAAATGGCAAAATGGCACTGGATATCGTGGTAAACATGTTTTTCACTCACCAAATAACTCAACACCCAGTTGTGTGAACTCAGCAAGAACCTTCTTACCACAAACTCTAACTTCCTGCTGAGGTGGTGCAATCTTATCTTTGCCACCATTATGTACATGCATTGCATTTTGTACAACTTCCATTTTGTTGGAATATTAAAGGTTAATTAATGTAATGTAGTAAAAAATTGAGATTATTAATTACAGAAAATTAATACAGTCAAGCTTTGTTTAGACCATTTAGTATTTATAAGCAACACAACGTTTCAGTTTGGGGGGTGAAGGTAGTGTTGACAGGCTGTTCATGCTCAGTTTGATCACTTATGTACAGGCCTAAGTAAGCAATTAGTGGGATACTTTTTATTACTACCAATAGCGGCACTATAGTGCAGCACATCTTGGGACTGTTGTTGCATCGCGCCGCAACAGCTAAAAGCTGTCTACACTGAACGCGACAAACCGACCTTTGCAAAACATGGACTATGTCAGAAATAGAAGGCTGCAACAAACGATTATTTTGATAATCGATTAATCTACCGATTATTGGAACGATTAATCGACTAATCATCGATTATTATACTGGTTAATCAGTATGCTTTGTTCGATTATTCCACTAGCAATTAGTTTTAAATACTGAGTTATACTTTAACTAATAATTAAAACAAGGAAATCACTTCAGCTTTTGAAAGTGTATTTTTAATGAATTTGTTAAAGATACTGTTAAAATGACGTACTGTGTTTTTATTAAGTCTGGGAATTGTAATAACTTTTTAATAAGAGTAAATATATGAATATGTAATATTGTGCAAAAATTTCTGAAAAATGCTCCTCTCTAGATTTCTTCTATCCTTCCAGAGTGGTGAAGGCGGAGGAGGGACCAGGTCTGCTTCAAACGCTATACGGCATCCTCCAAGACTTGGTCACCTCCTCATGCAGCTCTGGGAAAAAAGGTACCGGGGCAGGATGCTGAGAAACCAATCATCCAGCTGAGAATTCCAGATGAGCCCGACCTTCTCGGCGGTCCGGGAAAGCATAGCCGTCAACTCGGGATCAGGCTTGGGCTCTTTGCTTTTTTGTGCTGAAGCACACAGGGATCAGCCGCAATGTGACTGTCTATTTTGCACTCTTGGCATTTAGGAGTGTCACCCCTCCATTGCTGTGCATTTTTTTTTCTGCACAGTGGCTGATTTGTAGTTTGTACCAACAAAAGATTCTCTGAGTTTTCGTATTTTTTTGTATTTCCCATTCATTTCCTATGTCGGTCATTTTTGACAGGAAAGAAGGTAAGTGTGACTAATTTTTTACGCCCCCTTTAACATGTCATCATGTCCTTGATTTTTTTGCGTGTTCATATTGCTAATGCGACAAAAGTCACCAAGTGTCATCTCATTTAGATTAACATTTCAAAAAATATTAAATTTTTCGGTCAAAAATTACCGAAGAGGGCCAGAGCCGTTACGCTTTCTCCAATGGTAAGAGATACAGACCCTCTCATCTCCCTATAATAATACAATCTCTGGCGATTCCCTTGCTCCTCATGTGATCTTGCCATTTACTCCCCTTGTGAATATGTCATGTTGTCACTGGTTGATTTAGTCATGTGGTTTCTCAGTTCTGTTTTGTGATTGTGTCATTGTCTTGATTGTTCACAGGTGTTCCTTGTTTGTCATTAGTCCCTCTGTATAAACAGCCCTTATGTTTTATTGTTGTCTTGTCTAGCTTCTATGTTGTAACCATAGAATGGTGAGTTTCATGTTTTAAGCCACACCACACCACGCCTAGCCAAGCCAAGCCAAGCCAAGCCTATGTTTCGTGTTTTGTTTAAGTTTGGACTATTATAAATAAACTGCACTTGGGTTCTGCAAACTTGCCTCCAGTGGATCACTACATTACAAAAATATCTTCATTTGTGCTTTGAAGTGGACAAAAAAATCTTATGAGTTTGTAACGACATAAGAGTAAATAATTGGCAGAATTTTTTTTTTCTATCCCTTTAGTTATTCATATGTTCTTATTTAATATGAAATGTATTTATGATGTGTAAATACTTAAGAGTATTATTAACTTTAAGGTGTTTTATTGCGTATTTTTATTTGGAACCTTTTGCTATGTTATCCCAGGACAAAATGTTTTTTTTTTTTTTTTTTTTTTAAGAATTACATGATTTTTGGTTGTAACCCGATTAACTTTTATAAAGTGGTCATTTTAAAAGCAGGTTTTCTGCTCAAGTATTCATCCACAATATTGTTAAACTGTACCTTACCATTAGCACCCTACTTGCTAGAAATGTTTATAATATTACACATACATAACAGTTGTCTACACACAAGAGACACATGAGACTCATTCAAGTCCTCTTGAGAAGTATGTATTTAAGAGATGGGTAGTCACAACTGCTGAGGTGAATTCAAATTACTTTGGTCGGAGCAAAATGATGTACCATTTCTACAAAAAATACAG
This sequence comes from Ctenopharyngodon idella, assembly GCF_019924925.1. Classification (NCBI taxonomy): domain Eukaryota; kingdom Metazoa; phylum Chordata; class Actinopteri; order Cypriniformes; family Xenocyprididae; genus Ctenopharyngodon; species Ctenopharyngodon idella. The sequence continues at coordinate 19,506,613 of NC_067228.1, forward strand.
CAAGATTTTTTAACTCTACTTCTACAAAATGAATGAAGAATATATTTTTATTCAATTTATGAAGGTGCCATAAACTAAATCATAACTGTACAATTCTACTGTATTTTGTACTTGCACCTGTTTTATTGTAAAATTAAACAATAATAATTTAATTCATTTCACCAAATGTATGAATCCATGCATCCACAATTTTTTTTCACTAACAAGCCCCCAACTCAGAAACTCTAGGTTCAAAGAAAACTGAGTTTTCCCAATGAAGAACATAGTTAACTGAGTTAACTCAAAAATGTTGTGAAACATACGAGAACATTGTATTTTCACAGTTCAAAGAAAACTGACAAAAAAAGTGAGTAAACACAAACTCGTTGCCCATTACGTCAGAGAAAGACATATCAGTCTAAAATATCACCCACCTCACAATGGGCCTCTTGATGCAAGGCTTTGAATCAAGGATTTAAATTTCAAAAACACTTACACAAAACATGTAACATGATTGTTTCCACCTGCATGCAAATCATTTATTTCCTTAAGCTGTTCAACAGTTTGAAACAAATTTCCTTTCTAACAATATTTAAGTCACAAGTCCTTGACATTTGCCTTGCCTCACGCTTTCACTGACATCAAGAAAAAAGTCAGCCTCAGCTGCCAATCAGTTAACCTTTGTCTCAGATGTCCTAAAAACAGACAGTGTGCTTCACATTTCAATATAACTTGCATTGCATTTCAGGAAAAGAATTATCGTCTTTATTATCTTTTTGAAAGATCTCACTATGAGGTGATTGTCTTTTAAAAATGAAACCGATTCTGAGACAAGAAGTCTGGGTAAAACATTCAAGTGCATTGCCGACACTCAAACCATGGAGCTCTCTTTTTGCTATGAGTCAAAACTGAAACTTCTGTTTAGTGTGCTTAAGATTCAGCTGGCATTTTGCCAGTATCTGTGGTGTTTGTGGCCCAAATGATATTGTCATGACAAAACTGCAGTGAAGAATTGATTAGAAAATATTTGTATTGGAATTTTGTTTATATATGACACTAATAGGAACAAATATCTGTCTGCATGACTTTAAAAGCATCGACTCTGAGTTTAATAGGCAAGGAGACACATTCTGTCTGGTTTTTCATATGTGTTTGACTCATCAAGTCACACACTGTCTTGTTTCTCCATTCAGACACAGACTCATGAAACACTAAGTGAAGTATGCAAGTAGAGTGTTTTATCCAAAGTGACTTACTGTACAGCACATTTTTGACATATCCAATCTTAAAGCAGTAAAGTGGCTCATGGACCAACCCTTGATGGGTTCAAAACTACAACCTTCCCCACTAAACAAAGCTAAAATAATAAAAAATATGTCAGTGAAACTACATGAAATAAAATAACATGTCACTGTTCACTGACATTCTGTAAGTTCAACAGTTGAAGACAGTTCTGCAGTCCACAAGGGGTGTGAAAACCACCCTGAGATGTTTGAAAAAACAGTGCCCTTGACGTGAGATCTTATTGCTTACACATTTGAAAAATGTGTTTTTGAGTTGTCACCTCGGGTGTGCAGAAGCAGCAGGTGTGTATGCCACAGTGCTTCTGGAACAGGGGTCAATCTGTAGACAGCAGGATCTTATGTCATTACTTTATTTCAGGTTTCCTGTTTACCAAACACTTTGTCACAAAAAACAGGGTTAACTAGTGAAATGAATATCTCACATTTAAGATATACGTGGAAGAGCTGAATTTGACTGTTTTTTTTTATGCTTTGTAATTGGACATTAAATAAATCTCAAAAAATGGAACCCAAATTTAAAGTTAGAATGCAGTGATATTTGCAGTACACATATATTTAAGAGACTTTCATGCTCTTGTGCCCAAACACTACTACTGAGCATAGTATAGTAACGCAAATATATAAAATAGGACTCCGCTCATTGTGGATCTCAGTTGTTTTGAAGTTCTGTAGCCTACATTGTCTAACCACATAAACAAAATAGACTAATAGTTCAGATTCAGATCATAGATGACTAAATAGATGAATAAATTAGTCATTGCTTTATATGCTGTAGCTATACGTCTTTGGAGTAAAGGTTACAGATTTTGATTGCACACATTTAAAGGGTGTTTAGCAGAAGATGGAAAGATTTCTCAAAAGCCACATCCTCTCAAAAGTTAGGATGGTAGTTTTGGTGACAGCAGTAACCAGTAGCCGGAAATAACCTTTTAAATTTCTGTTCATTAAATGTAGAAAGTCTCTGATAGTATTTTAAACACTACCAATACCATTTATCTTATTTTATTATTACTTTGTCCTTTGTCATCGATGTCATATGTATTACTGGGAATATACATCCTCAGTACAAATAAATATATACAAAACATTTAGAAAAAGTCATAAACAGTGAAGAACAAAATAATGGAATGCAACCTGTATTCTCAACCTTTCCCACAAATGTGACCCTGGACCACAAAACCAGTCATAAGTCGCACGGGTATGTTTGTAGCGACAGCCAACAATACATGGGTCAAAATTATCCATTTTTCTTTTAGGCCAAAAATCATTAGGATATTAAGTAAAGATCATGTTCCATGATTGATAATTTGTAAATTTCCTACCGTAAATATATCAAAAATGTATTTTTGTGAATGGATATGCGTTGCTAAGGACTTCATTTGGACAACTTTAAAGGCGATTTTCTCAATATTTTTTTTTGCACCCTCAGATTCCAGATTTTCAAATTGTTGTATTTCAGCCAAATATTGTCCTATTCTAACAAACCATACATCAACGGAAAGCTTATTTATTCAGATAATGTATAAATCTCAATTTAAAAAAATTGACCCTCATGACTGGTTTTGTGGTTCATGGTCACAAATATGTTACTACTTGTCAGATTTAGCTACTGTAGTTAAGTACAACCACAAAGCAGGCATTCGTGTTCTTTGATTCATCAAAATCTTGTTTTAAGGCTTTGTAACATATGCCTACAGGTGCATATGGGATGTATCAAACTAAACAGGGAAGTCTTTCAAAAGCTTGCAGATGTAATTTTCATCTTCTAACAATAGAACGAAGAACTGCGCACTTTCACAACTGCTGTTACACCCAACAGTGCTGCAAACCGCACGAAAAAGAATCAAAATAGCACATTTTATTAAACTGTTGAAAGATCTGTGCATATCCACTAAAATTTGACCATTCCAATTCACATATAAAACTATATACTTAAGCAGGATTCTTCTTGTTAATACATGCACATAAATGTTTTTAAAAAAAATAAATAAAAAATAACAATAAAATATATATAAATCATTTTCTCTTTTTTCTTCTCTACTGATGTTCTTGCTAGTTGTGTCACAGTTTAGTAACCAAATGAAATTATTAAAGTAACTTTTAATAAAGGTTATTAAGTCCTGATGAGTTTGATCTTTCTGAAACCACAGCTGAACACGTGTAGGTTGGCAATTAACATGTGACAGCGAGAGGTCCTCACTCAAATGAGAACTACTGAGAAAAATGAAAAAAAAAAATTGGGCAGATCTCAATCAGCAGTACAGGAAAGTCGTCATGGTTACAAAAGCAGGCTGGAAACAGTATTTCATCGCTCAGTTGGAGTGTGTTAGAAAACGTGGTTAATGCCGGACCAGGAGGTGCCACTTTTGACACTGCCATGATCAGACACTTGACATAACAAAAACACAAAAACTGGGGCAAAAGAAAGTGTTGGTAAGTACATATGCTTTTATAATAATCTTTGAGAAGGACTCATTTAAACTTTTTTATGCTTCACACAAATAGTACTTTAGGCAAAAATCATGCATATTCTAGGAGACAGTTCACCAGAGAGTTCATAAATCTCTTTAAATATTTTGAAGCGGTTTTCATCTTTTTTTTTTGGCTTCAGACAGTGTGTGTATATACATATATATATATATAAATATATATATATATATATATAAATTCAGCTTGCATAATTTAAGTAAAAACATAAATGTGAATACAAATGATCATAATCTGAAATATCCATTCTAGTTTGCTGTGTTCCATGTTGCTTCAGATCATGTGTGGATGTATAAGTGGATGAAAAGATTCTACTTCTGACTCATACTGCAAATCGTGATTAAATCTATGAATAGCAATGTTTGCCACTATACAGTGAAACAATTATGAATTATTGCAACATGCTAAAGCAGTATATTAATTAAAAAAAAAGCAAAACTTTAATTTGGGCTACTATTAAAATTTTGATTAAGGATAAGTATTGTTCCTCAAAATCTCTTTCAAAAAGCAGTAATTGGCTTTGCAGAAGTATACCATTACACAATCACCGTTACCCCATCACAGAGAATTGTTTTCTACCCATTAACGTTTTTCTTGCAGTCAAGGTCTTTGTGAGGCCAGTTGTAGGACTGACAGGAAACACCTTTTGCTCGTCTGGTCCTCTATTCTTCGGATTTGCGCTGATGACTGACATAAAACTTCCATGCCATTCACAACGGTATCACAAACTTCCGTACATACACGTAAAAATAATTTGACCCGTTCATAAAATGAACGTTGTAATGACTTCGGGGGCGAGTGATTGCTTTGAAACCGCAGGTGGCTTGTGGCATTTCTTTTTCTACTATCAAGTGTACCCGTTACAAAAAAGGACGCAAATGTGTGGCACTTCCTTAGTGAAACAACACCATGCAACCTGATACAAACATTTATTGTGTTCTCTCAGTTCTGTAGTAACGCATGTGTTTTCCCTTCTTCAGATTTCGTAACTGACTGTATGAAGATGGTAGCAGCTACAAACTCAACTCACAATGACTCTGACATTTGTACCAATCTGTACGACCATCGTAGTTGGGCACAGTATTTCTTGCCAGCAATATATTCTTTGATTTGCATTGTGGGACTGCTGGGCAATTTGTTGGCTTTCCATGTCATTTGGCCTAATTTAAAAAAAATCAACTCCACAACACTGTACTCAGCCAACCTGGTGGTGTCAGACATCTTGTTTTCGTTCGCTCTGCCCTTGCGTGTGGTTTACTATGCTTTGGGATTTCACTGGCCAATGGGGGAGGGTTTCTGTAAGGCTGTGGCGCTGCTGTTCTACATCAACATGTACGCCGGCGTCAACTTCATGACTTGTTTGAGCGTGGACCGTTTCATTGCAGTGGTGCTGCCGCTGCGCTTCTCCCGCTTCCGGAAGGTTCAGAAGGTGCGGTACATCTGTGTGGCCGTATGGGCCGTGGTGTTGATGCAGACGCTGCCTTTGCTGTCAATGCCCATGACGAACAACGAGCAAAGTGGTCACATAACATGTATGGAGTATCCCAACTTCGAGAAAATCGACAACCTGCCCGTCATGCTCATCGGTGCTGTGTTGCTCGGCTTCGGCTTCCCTGTGATCACCATCCTGGTGTGTTATTCGGCACTGTGCTCCAAGCTCCGCCTCCTGGCCAGGTCCAATAAACTGACAGAGAAGTCGGGTCGCAGTCGCAAGGCCATCGGTGTGATTTGCACAGTCATTCTCGTGTTTGTGGTGTGCTACAGTCCATATCACATCGACCTCCTGCAGTACATGATCAGAAAGCTGCGGTACAAGCCAGACTGCTCAGAACTGCATGACTTTCAAATCTCCCTTCACATCACCGTCTGCATGATGAATCTCAATTCATGCCTCGACCCTTTCATCTACTTCTTCGCCTGCAAAGGATACAAGAAGAAGGTACTCAGACTGCTCAGACAGCAAGTCAGCATGTCCTTCTCAAGCGTGGTCAGGACCTCTCCTGAAGGCTCCTCCAAAGACGTGTTTGGGAACGACAAAATCCAAATGAGCTCCAGAAGCAATCAGAGAGAGAGGAGCAGTGTGCTATTGAGCGACTAATGGCAGCAATGTTTTTGAACTATAAACAAGAACAAGAAATGCAGTGACTGTATGAGACTCACAACAACAACAACAACAAATTTCTTACCTCTGGATTATTTTACGTTTCAAGCTATTAGTTCTCAGTCGGTAGTTAATATTTTCAGATGCTGTTCAAAGATTATTGCATCTTAGTTCATTTAAATGACAGAATCTGTTCTGGAGTTTTTTAATTGATCTTTTGAATAATAAAGAAAACAGCTGAAATGACAAAAACACATGCAGTGAAATGATAAGCTACAGAACTCGTAAAGTACCAAGAAAGTGTAAACCCAGTGACTCAAATATGTGATTCCACAGAATGAGATTCCAGTCACAAACAGATTAAGATTTAATCAGTGATTTATTCAGTGATGTTTTATCTTTACAATCAGTCACTGAGTCATTTACTCTTTTTTCTCACTGACGTCTTTAAAGGTATGTGATGGTTTTGTGATTTTACCTGAGTTTAAAGAGAAGAGCACAAGCAAGTAGTATTATAGTGTGGGTTGAGACAGAACATAGAAGAGAACTATCATAACATAACCCTCTAGAAAGCTGTAGTGAGCTATCTTATTAGAAAGAGTCACATATGTACCTCAATGGTTCCTCATTAGTGCCTCAGAATGATAAACTTGATAATCACACTGACAAACAACTGTCATCATCCATCCTAAAAAAATGCTGGTTTGAAAAAACCCTAAATTGGGTTGAAAATGGAAAAACCCAGCAATTGGGTTGTTTTGTTCAACTATTGTTTGAAAATGATTGCTTGCTTAAAGTAAACCCAAAGTATGTTGTAAATTAACATTTATTAATATGTTTAATAAATAAACATGTATTAATAAGTTTAATGAATAAAAAACAATAAACATTAATTAAATTGCTTATTAATAAATGTTGACCTTCTGATTATTATTGTTGCCTCTAGTAATTATGTGTCTGACTTTTAATTTCCAACCTATTTTGGATTCATTTTATTTCAGCCATATAGTAATTTCTAAACAATAGTTGGGTTAAATAAAACAGCCCAGCATGTTGGTCAAACATTTCACCCAACTGCTGGGCTAAAACAACCCAGTTGCTGTGTTTTTCCACTTTCAACCTAACTTGGGTTGTTTTTAACTCAGCATTTTTTAGTGTGACACATCTACTAACTAACCAAATGAGCTTGACTATACTAACTGAAAATTCAACATGGATGGTTTATTATTTAATTGTTATTTAATTTTGACCAAAACTGTAATAATTATTTTAAGACAAATGTACCTACTAAAGCACCATGCAGTATCTCTGTGGTCCACAAGAGGGTGCACAGGGTATAAACCACTGTCCTAGTTCTGGTAACAAGTTAAAAAAAAAAAAAAAATCAGAAAAACATGTTTCATTTCAAACATTTTGTTTCAGTGGCTATTAGCAAAGCAGTAATCTTTCTGCAACAATCAAATTGAAAATATCTACTGGTTAATGGATAAGTTATGAAATATACCCTGGTGAAATAAAAAATCTTACACTAGCCTAGTTTATTAGTAGTAGTATTTTAGGAATGCCCTCTTTACAAGCCTCTTTGTAATGGAAAAAACATTCTACCCTTCTGCTGGTTCTGGCTGGCCAACCCTTTCAGCTTGTTTCAGATTGGTTTTAGGTACCAGACAGTTCCCGGTTCTTTAACCGCATAGGACCTGCAAAGAGCAAACCACATCTTTTAGCAGAGTAGAATGTTTTTTACTCACATAGCTAACAGCTCAAATAAAAATAATAATAATAATAAAGCACAAACATCTACCTATCTTATGCGATGGATGTAGCAGATAATAATCCTGGAGACAAAGTGTACATACAATTCACATAGAGAGACTAGTTCGATGTTTTCTTTTTTCTTCTTGACCAAGATCTTACAGCCATGTAAAGTTTGAATTCAGTGCAACTACAACAAAGAGCCATGAGAGGGAGATATAACAAAGCAAAAAGTGAAGCTCATGACTAGTACAACAGATGTCACTTTAAAAATTATTGCTTGCTTAAAAGTTTATGCATGTTCATTTTATGCCATCCATATAGTAATTTCTAAACAATAGTTGGGTTAAATAAAACTGCCCAGCATGTTGGTCAAACATTTAACCCAACTGCTGGGTTAAAACACTTCTTCCTCTTCGCACAGGGAACTATATTGGCATTTTAGTGTTCAGTTAGTTCATGGTGAAAAACAAGTGCTAGAGACAAGGGGAGATTAATTTGCTTGTTACCCTAAATTAAAATTCTTACATTTCTGCCCTTCAGAAAGGCACTAGAATGTACAATTGTAGAAAATGTTTACTTCAGACTTATTGTGATTGGTTAGCTGACTGAAAGTTGTTAGCATTTCATCAAAATAATTTGTCTGAAAACTGGCAAATAATTTATTTTCAGAAGGGATGTGAAAGACTGAATCAGTGACACCACAGACAAAAACAGGAAGAAGTTTGAAGACCAATATGTGGTTTCTTGACAAAGACCCCAGAGAAGCAGAAGAGCAGATGCAGGGGGAATTGTGGTTAGCTAAACTTTGCTAAAATGGACGGAAGTTGCTGTGTTTCCTTTTTACAGGAAAAGGAACAGTTTGTAAACTTGATAGAAAAACTTTTTACACTGAAGGCCTGTTACTGTATTTGTTAATCTTTGTAAACGTTAGTTAAAGGTGCAATGTGTAATTTTTAGAACTTACATAATGAACCGTTATGTTTTTATTACCTTAGAATGAGCCATCTCTTCCTACACCGTGGGTCCCCTTACATGTTAAGTCGCCATTTTGCGCTGGCATGTAGCCCTAAATGGGTACTGGAGTGGCTACTCTCTGCTGTCTCAGACGACGTCATCCTTGTCCTGTGTTAGCCACCATAGCTTCTCCATATTGCAATTCGCAACCTCACAGCTAGATGCCGCTAAAATTTACACACTGCACACTGCCACTCAAGTTAATACACATCATATTAAACCATCTTAGAATGTCATGATAATATCATATTTCTTTTTGAACCTTACAGTATTATGTGAAATTGTCAAAGAGCATACATTTCAAAAGACAAATTACATTCAAGTTATATTATGAAGTTATATTCAATGCAGTATCCAGATGAAATGTTCAGTTCAGTTGAGTTCAGTTATATTATGTCATCTACACTGAGGTCATGACCTGTCTTATAATGGCTGTATTTATATTACCTGTTTAACTATGGTTATGATGAGATCTTGTACCAATTACCAAAATCCGATATTAAAACGTGATATTTCTCATCGAGGTGAACAGCTGCCTCGCAATATCAGCAGTGATTTTGAGTTTAATGTGGGTATAATATCAGTCATAAATTAATCATTAAAAAAATTGTAATTATTCATAAAAACGGCATATAAATTCATTAGTTTCATAAAACTTTAAAAAGTTTAATGAAACTTCAATTCAACTACCAATAATGAGGCATCTATGTATATATTTCTATGGAAGTAGCCTTCTTCTCTGGCTAACTTGAAGGGGGCGGCACCCCAGCGCCCCCTATGGACCAGCCACCGCTGATGATTACTTGATTAAAGGGTTAGTTTACCTAAAAATGAAATTTCTGTCATTAATGACTCACCCTCATGTCGGTCCACACCCGTAAGACCTTTGTTTATCTTCGGAACACAAATTAAGATATTTTTGATGAAATCCGAGGGTATCTGACCCACACATAGGCAGCAACGTCACTGCACCTTTTGACGTCCGAAAATGTAGTTAAAAACATGGTTAAAATAGTCCACGTGACTACAGTGGTTCAACCTTATGTTATGAAGTGACAATAGGGATGTGACAGTGAGAAAATTTTCCCACCGGTTAATTGACATGTGACAACACTGGTAATACCGGTGTCACTGGGGGGCGGGGCCTCTACCTCTTTTTTTTTTTTTAACCGCTTGTGGGGCCTTTCACATATTGCCTCTAAAAACGCGTGGAAAGCGCGGCCATGTCGCTTTCTCCTTGTTTCCAAAGGGCTTGCGCTCCCGTGGCGTCTGTCATTGATATGCAACCATGAACTGCGCTTTCCGCGAAAAGGAATGTTTTTGACATGAAAAATAAAAACCTGCCCTGTACAGCTATGATCAGCTGTTCGGCTGAGCTTTTGATGTTGTTACAGAAAGGCCGACTTTCACTTTCAAATTAACAGCAATTGCTTGAATGGTGGGTTACTCTTACTGAAAACACTCTAGAAAACAGGACAGTTTGGCATAATTTGTGTGTGTTACGGTTCGTTAAGAGCAGAAGAGAACTCGATACTGGCACGCGCGTTGTGTGTGTGTGTGTGTGTGTCACATAGGCAGGACGTTCACAGACAGCGCGTTCTCTTTTGCCTTGTCGCGCTTGAATGGTTTAAAAGCATTAGCATGAATAAGAGCTTGATCATATAACGCAGAAAACGAAACGGATACTCCATTAATTGCATTAAATGCAAATATTTTTAACGCATAAAGTGGGGGAAAAAAATTAACCTCGGTGCCGCGGTGGGCAAGTGATGAAACCGGTGTTGCGACTAAACACCGGTAACACCGACTACCGTAGCAAGCCTAAGTGACAAGAATACTTTTTGTGCGCAAAAACAAAACAAAAATAACGACTTTATTCAACAATTTGAACCGTTGTCATACGTAGTGAACTCAGTGCAGGCTTCTTTGTTTACATCCAAATGCCAGCTTATTATTGGCCGGATCCTGTGTCAGCATCACATGCAGCTTCGACCAATACTGAGATGGCGTTCAGTCGTAAACAAGGAAGCCTGCACTGAGTTCACTACGTATGACAACGGTTCAAATTGTTGAATAAAGTCGTTATTTTTGTTTTGTTTTTGCGCACAAAAAGTATTCTCGTCACTTCATGATATTAAGGTTGAACCACTGTAGTTACATGGACTATTTTATTTTATCTTTCTGGACGTCAAAAGGTAGAATGACATTGCTGCCTATGTGTGGATCAGATATCCTCGGATTTCATCAAAAATATCTTAATTTGTGTTCCGAAGATGAACGAAGGTCTTACAGGTGTGGAACGACATGAGGGTGAATAATTAATGACAGAAATTTCATTTTTGGGTGAACTAACCCTTTAATTGTAAAAGGGTTAGTTCTGATTACTCAATTACCAAAATAATTGTCAATGGCAGCACTAGATTAGTTAAAATATTTAAAATTGCACCTGCATTGTTTTCCATTTTGTGACTTTCAGTCAAAGAAAATAAATATTTTTCCAGTCATATATTTTGTCATTGAGGTTTCTTAATAATGGTGTCTTATTCTTGTGAACCCAATATTGTGTCTCTCGTGAGCTAATTATATATTGTCACACCCCTACTGTTTACCCATTTACCTCTATCTCTTAAGATTACAGGAATGTACCAACTTAACAACTCAACAAAAAATATGAACATAGTGTTTCAGTTTTGTAGTGCTCAAGACCAGACTCGGTCTCAAGTCCAAGACCATATTAGGACAAACATCTAGACCATGTACTGTTATTGGTCTTGACTCAGACTCAACCTTATTAGGTCTCAGGCTGGATTTGAAAGAGCCAGCCTTTACTATAAAATGAGATTAAGTCATTATTCTGGTGTTACTTCTCTAGATCTATAATATTCACTTCTCTAGAATCTACAGTATAATACTATGTATGCCACTGGCATATGGAATCATTTAGACTAAATATAAAACCATTGTCTCACTTGTCTCACTATTGTAGTTTTCAGCTTATAAGGCCTGTTGGGAGTCTAATTTGCATTGACCAGATTCGATACAGTGATGCAAGTACACTTATAATGGTAAGAGTGCTTCATAACCTACCCTTTCTGGTTATAAATATTACAATATTTGCAATTACTAAAATTGCATCCAGAAATGAAGGTCAACTTATACAAAAGCATCCTAATTCCCTGTTTTTATTTTCCTATATGTGATGAACTCTGTAATTGCTTATACTTATCTAATATATCCAATACATTCCTCCATGATGCTAATCATCATATCTGTGCACAGGCTGACAAAACTGTAACTGACAAAAAAAAAAAAGAAAGTATATTTTCGCTATAGTACTTTATAGGTCTCGTAGGTCTTCCTTCCCTTTTTTTGTAATATGGAGGAACTGAAAAAATCAACTATGTGCACTCAGAGACCAAACAGACGTTCCTCATTTCACAGGCCTTAAGTTAATTTCTCTTTCACAACAATCTTTACCAAAAATCCCAAGGTTTCGACTATAGATATGTTAACAGACTGTTGTTTGTGTGTCAGTAATGCCCATATAGGTAAGTTAAAACTAGTGACTTCCCGATGTGGGCGATTGTTGAACAGAGGAAGTGTCAGCGTTTTAAAGGGTGAATGAATCAGTCAATGTACAGTGTAGGTGTCACATTGGTACGACTCTGAGGTCACAATTCACCATGGAACACATGGTCCGCTGTAATGATGGAAAATATGAATATGTACTACACAGATTGCAGTGTTTTAGTGTTGATGTTTTTAGAGTATCTTCTTTCACACTAGAATATTAAACTTCCGGCTGAATGTCACTGCTGGAACACTTCATTCGTGTGGTTTTTTACCACAGGTTAGACAGAACAACAACAGAAGAAATTAAAGGGATAGTTCACCGCCCAAAAAATGAAAATTCTGTCATCATTTAATTATATTCCAAAGATTTTTTTTGGGGGGGAGGGGATATTTTGAGACATTTTTCAAAATATGTTCTTTGGTGTTCCGTAGAAGAAAGAAAGTTATGCGGGTTTGGAACTGCATCAATGTGAGCAAATGATGACAAAATGTATTTTTTTGCCTTCAAAATGCAGATCAAAAATGGCAGCCATAATAAAAGTATTTTTTCTTTATGAAAAACCCTTCACACACAATACCAAAGCTTTTTTTTTTTTTTTTTTCATAATTAATAATGCCTGAAAAATGTGGCACAGACAACAATCATATATGTTTTCAGATAGCCAGTTGACCTCAGCAAATGTAATTGAGTCTAAAAGTGTTCTGTTTGGCCAGGTCTAAAGCTTGATCTATTTGTTCGGTGATTTTAAGATAAGCTGCCATCTCAAGACTACATTACAAAGACCTCATTTCCTGTTTATACACCAACAACCTCAGCATCCTGTGTTTAATTAAAACTCTTCAACACCAGATGCCTTCTGTTGCCACCTGCTGTGTGCTGCTCCCAAGAGAGCTAATGCTGTGTGACAAACCCTATTTTCCCAATCAATAACCAGCACCCAAACCTGTCACATCTTTACATCTCCACCACTCATACAGTTTGCATATGACATACAGTTTGCTGTTGAGATATATTCTGCACCAGTTCATGCATTACAGGAAGTGGAGGGGCTTCACAGAAACCAAAAGAAAAATTCTAATCTAAATAAAGACATTGGCTTCATGACTTCCTCTATCTTAGATCGAAGCTCGGCAGCGATGGTGCGTTACAGTCATCACCCGTACAGCCGTCAGAACAGTTACCACGATGCCGACAACATGGATCTCTGAGGTTGGTACATTTCAGTGTTTTACTTTGTAATCTTGTAGAACAACAACAACAACAACAAAACCAATCATATCAGAAGACAAATGATGTAGGTCAAATTTATACAAAGTTAATCTAATAATAAGAAGGCCATTTATCAATAGTATGTATTCAAAAACTTTTGTAGAGTGGCATTATATCTACTAATTTAAGATACAGGATGACTTGATGAAAGATGTAAATTGATACTGCACAGATTTTTGACAAGTGAAAATAGCATTCTTCCTATTTTTTTCAAGTGATGCACTAGTATATTGATTGATATTCAATTTTTTTTTACTTTAACACTCATATTTCAGAAGTTTGTTTTCTTTTTCTTTTTAAGACTTTTTCGATGACTTCAAAAATTTCTCAAATTCAAATGAATAAAAAGTGGCATATCTTAAGGGGATAGTTCACCCAAAAAGACAATTCTGTCATCATTTGCACCCTTATGTCATTTTAAGACATAATTTTTAGTTCTACTTGTATATTTCTATTGTGTTTTCTGTTACTATTCTATTATACTATGTTACTATATTAAATAAGAAGTTGTGTAAAAAGTGAATAATTGTAGAGGCCATATTGAATTTTATACAGATGAAAGCGAGTCTGTGAGGGGTAGACTTACAGTCTTTACAGTGGCATACAGTGTATAACGTAACTTTCAAAACTGTTTTATGGAATTTTTGTCTGGAAAGATTTTTAGTCAGCTGAAGAATTAGTATGTTGTTAAACAGTGCAAAAAAGTACAATCCATTGAACCCACTGTACTTCTATCCCTCAGAGCCTTGTTTTCATTTCTGGCAAAAATTAAACATGGCGCTATCCTAAGGTAAGGTCTAACGTCTATTACCTTGTTTTTAAAATTCTGAAACAGGCTTCTATAGTTAACCCTTATGCTGTGTTGAAAACCCTGTAACACCTTTGATGTCCCCGGTCAAAAATGACGGGCCTTTTTATCACCAAATATTGGATTCAATTTTTTTGTCAACTTGTTTTTTGTTTTGTTTTTTTGACAGGTTTTGTATTTCTTTTTGGAAATGTTGGATCATAGGCCGCATTGATCTGAGCTTACGCACCTCAGTTTTTGAAGGGAAAAAACATTATTTGTGGATAATTTTGTCAATATTCTACAAAATATTGAAATATTGCACTGTTTATCACACTAGTGTGCTTTAATGTTTAACCAGGAAGTTTGTTTTGAAATGCTTTTATTTTGTACAAATTGGCACAAAGTCACACCTGTGGTGTTCCCCGTCAAAAATGACCAGCCTACAAAAAAAATAGCTTATAAATTTCTTATTATGCTACATTGTCACCAAATTTTGGATTCAATCTTTTTTTGTCAACTTGTTTTCTTTCAACTGATCAGGTTTTGTATTTATTTTTTAAACAGATTGATCATAGGCCTCATTGATCTGAGCCTTATTGATCTGAGGATAAAATTCATCTCTGTGAAAAAGAAAGCCTGTAATACTCAAAATAGTTTGTTTGTGTACATGAATGTGTGTGTGTGCATGCACAGGTCCGAGGACTTTATCTTTGCAGCCAAGCACACACGTAAATATATGAACATGAATTTTCGATCTCCCCCATTCATTTTCAGTGGATGGTCATTTTTGGCCAGTATAAGCTTAGATCAATGAGGCCTACAATCGGTCAGTTTCAAAAAACACCACATGGACTTTGTGCCATTTTGTACAAGATAAAAGCATTTCAAAACAAATGTCCTGGTTAAACATTAAAGCACACTAGTGTGATAAACAGAGCAATTTTTTTCATATTTTATTGAATATTGATGAAATTATCCACAAATAAATGCTTTTTTCACTCAAAAACTGAGATGCATAAGCTCAAATCAATGAGGCCTATGATCGATCATTTCTAAAAAGAAACACAAAACCTGTCCTAATTGAAAGAAAACAAGTTGACAAAAAGATTGAATCCAATATTTGGTGATAATATAGTGTAACAAGAGATTTATAAGTAATTTTTGTATGGCGGTAATTTTTGACCGGGAACAACACAAGTGTAACAAGGTGGGGAAAAATCCCAAAAAAGTACAAAAATTATCCAAAAACTTTTGGGAAGTAGTTATACCCTATGTGAGCAAAGTCAGTAAGGTTTAGTCCAATGCGATAACATTAATATTTTCACGGGGAAAAAAATCCTCTCCAGGTCAAAATGACCCGAACACAACATAAGGGTTAAAAACATGAGAAAAAAAACTACGGTAACGCTTTAGATTACAGCCCGGAAAGCACTGCGTGATTACAACGAATTTACATAATTATACGCAACTTTCGATAATTATAGTGTACCTATAAAGTAAGAACATGTAAGTATAGGGGAACAATCTGTAAAGTATTGGGAATAAAGGGGTAACAACCAGGAAAATAACAAATTATTTATACTGTAAGTGTTTTAGAACTAAGGGGTACTTATACTATTATGATAGACAACAATCTTATGTTTGGGAGAAATTTAGCGAAAAAATGCACTGATTTAGTTGATTCAAGGCAAGTAGAAAGAACTATTGTAATCTTTTTTAATACATGGGGAAATATACTCGTTTCATGTAGTTTCAGTGTAAGTATGACATTGCGGGTTGCAAATTAAAGTGGTGCTTGTTACACTCTTGTTTCATGTAGTTTCAGGGTAAGTAATTAAAAAAACTCAAACAATCTGATATCACTTGGAAATCTTTTTTTGAAAAACAACTTATTTCAAAACAGATTTAAAGTTACAACACTTCTTATTCGTTTCTCTTGCTTGGCTTCCTCCTCCTCTTGTTCCTCTTCTTCTTTTTCTTTCTTTCCACTGATGAATCTTAAGAGGGAATCCCATGTCATTTGCTATTCTGTATTAAAAGAAAATACAGTACACCTGTAAATGTGCTCACCGTTTACTCATCTTTTGCCCTCATGCCATCTGAGATGTCTAAGACTTTCCTTCTTTAGATGAACACAAAGTTTTTTAGAAAAAGAAATAATATCTGGGAACGCTTTATAATGCAAGCTCATGTGTTCTTAAAAGTCGAAGCATCAAACAGCACATACAGCAATAACTACAGTAATCCATACAACCCCAATGGATAAATCAATGTCTTCTGAAGTGAAACGAAACGTATTTGTAAGAAAAATACCAAATATTTTAAAATTTTACATTTTCAACCAACTGTCACCTGCGCAAGCATGAGAGGGTTGAGAGTTCATGCTTGACGTAACTTGAAGCGTGACGTAAGCGTGCCGAGAAACTCACGCAAAAAGTCGCGCTGATGTCGGATGCCCTCAGTTTTTTTTTTTTATTAATGCTCACAACAAAATACGCAGAATAACAGAGACAACAGTTCTCGCGCGAGTTTCACATGAATCTCCCGCGAGAATATGTTTCGCCGAATGCAAAGTCGACTCTCATGCAGGCGCTGGTGACAGTTGGTCGGAAGTGAAAAGATGAATAGCCTAAACCATGAGAAAATTTCTGGGTGTACTGTATTTTCTTTTAATGGGATTCCTTCTTAAAGGGATAGTTCACGCAAAAATGAAAATTTGATATTTATCTGCTTATCCCCAGGGCATCCAGGATGTAGGTGACTTTGTTTCTTCAGTAGAATACAAATGATGATTTTTAACTCCAACCGTTGCGATCTGTCAGTCGTATAATGCATGACAATGGGAGCACATTCTATAAGAGTAAAAAAAACATGCACGGACAAATCCAAATTAAACCCTGCGGCTCGTGAGAACACATTGATGTCCTAAGAAACGAAACAATCGGTTTGTGCGAGAAACCAAACAGTATTTATATCATTTTTTACACCACTAATACACCACTATGTCTAAATGCCTTGAGCGCACGCACGGTGTCCGGTGCGTGAGGTGTGTACGCGCTCTTAAAGGATTAGTCCACTTTTAAATAAAATTTTCCTGATAATTTACTCACCCCCATGTCATCCAAGATGTTCATGTCTTTCTTTCTTCGGTCGAAAAGAAATTAAGTTTTTTGATGAAAACATTCCAGGATTTTTCTCCTTATAGTGGACTTCAATGGTCTCTCCAAACGGTTGAAGGTCAAAATTACAGTTTCAGTGCAGCTTCAAAGGGTTTTAAATGATACCAGACGAGGAATAAGGGTCTTGTCTAGCAAAACGATTGGTAATTTTCTTAAAAAATACAACTGTATATGCTTTATAAACACAAATGATCGCCTTGCACGTGCTTCCGCTTTCCGTATTCTTCAAAAAGCTTACGCTGTATGTCCTACGCCTTCCTTATTCAACTTACGGAACAAACGCGGCGCCAATTCCGTTTTTTCCGTAAGTAGAATAGGGAATGCGTAGGACATACAACGTAAGCTTTTTGAAGAATACGGAAAGCGGAAGCACATGCAAGGTGATCATTTGTGTTTATAAAGCACATATATTTGTATTTTTTAAGAAAATGACCGACCGTTTCGATAGATAAGACTCTTATTCCTCGTCTGGTATCGTTTAAAGCCCTTTGAAGCTGCACTGAAACTGTAATTTTGACCTTCAACTGTTTGGAGAGACCATTCGGAGCTGATCAGAATAATCCTGGAATGTTTTCATTAAAAACCTTCATTTCTTTTCGACCGAAGAAAGAAAGACATGAACATCTTAGATGACATGGGGGTGAGTAAATTATCAGGAAAATTTTATTTGAAAGTGGACTAATCCTTTAAACTACGCCAAAGCGCGTACAAACCTCACGCACCGGATGCCGTGCGTGCGCTCAAGGCATTTGGACATAGTGGTGTATTAGAGGTAAAAAAATGATATAAATATTGTTCGGTTTCTCACACAAACGGATCGTTTTGTTTCTTAGGACATCAATGTGTTGTCACGAGCCGCAGGGTTTAATTTGGATTTGTCTGTGCATGTTTTTTTTACTTTCATAGATTGTTTTCCCATTGACATGCATTATACAACTGACAGACTGCAACGGTTGGAGTTAAAAATCATCATTTGTGCTCTACTGAAGAAACAAAGTCACCTACATCTTGGATGCCCTGGGGGTAAGCAGATAAACATCAAATTTTCATTTTTGGGTGAACTATCCCTTTAAGATTCATCAGTTGAGAAACAAGAGGAGGAGGAAGCCAAGCAAGAGAAACAACAACAACAAAAAAAGAGACAATACGTGTTCCTTTCTGTCAGAACTTTAGAATTTGAAATGAAAACTTGATTTTAAAAAAATGAATAAATGAATAATAAGTGTTGTAGACCTGTTTTTAATTAAGTTGTTTTTCAAATAAAGGTTTCGGAGTCAGTGATATCAGATTGTTTGCGGGTTTTTTTAATTACTTACCCTGTAACTACATGAAATAAGAGTGTAACAAGCACCACTTTAATGTCATACTTACCCTGTAACGACATGAAACAAAAGTATATTTCCCCATGTATTAAAAAAGATTACAATAGTTCTTTCTACTTGCCTTGAAACAACTTAATCAGTGCACTTTCTCGCTAAATTTCTTCCAAACATAAGATTGTTGTCTATCATAATAGTATAAGTACCCCTTAGTTCTAAAATACTTACAGTATAAATAATTTGTTATTTTCCTGGTTGTTACCCCTTTATTCCCAAGACTTTACATATTGTTCCCCTATACTTTCACGTACTTACTTTATAGGTACACTATAATTATCAAAAGTTACGCTGTAAATTCGTTGTAATTACACAGTACTTTCCGGGCTGTAATCTAAAGCGTTACCAAAACTACTGTTTTACATTTGTTTCTTTTTTTATGGTCAAATCAGGCAAACCATCATGGATCATAACGCATCTTTGCCCGTCATCATGGAGAGCCACGTCCCCCAATTCTTTCGGACTGCTAGCCTAGTGTTTTACGGCATTATCTTCATCATAGGCACAGTGGTCAACCTGACCGCTCTCTGGGTTTTTGCCTTGACCACTAAAAGACGGAACTCCATCACTGTTTACATGATCAATGTCGCTTTAGTGGACTTGGTATTTATCTTACTTCTGCCCTTTCGAATTGTCTACTACAGTCAAGACTACTGGCCCTTCGGGGACGTGTTCTGCAGGATTAACGCCGCACTAACGGTGCTCTATCCCTGCCTAGCCTTGTGGCTCTTCGCTCTCATTAGCACAGATCGCTATGTGGCCATAGTGCAGCCGCGACACACCAGAGAACTAAAAAGTGTTCGTAAAGCCTTGCTGTCCTGTGCAGGAGTCTGGATCATGACCTTAGGCAGCACGGCTCCGCTTGTCCTCCTGGAAGAAGACCCAGACCGTATCTCAAACTATACCACTTGCATCAAAATGCATGACATTATCTACTTGCGCCGTGACAATCCCGTCCATTTCGCACGTATCGTCTTCTTCTTCCTGGTGCCGGTGTGCATCATGGTGGGCTGTTACATGATCATCGTAGAAAACCTAATCCATGGCCGCACGTCCAAACTGAAGCCCAAAGTCAAGCAGAAGTCCATCAGGATCATCATCACACTGATCATTCAGGTGCTTGTGTGCTTTGTGCCTTTCCACATCTGCTTTGTTTCCATGCTGCTGGCCAGCAGTGAGGAGGGTTACAACACCTGGGGGACCTTCACAACCTTCCTGATGAATGCGAGCACAGTGCTGGACATCATACTCTTCTACATTGTGTCCAAGCAGTTTCAGGACCGTGTGATCAGTGTGATCTTGTACAGAAACTACCTGAGGAGCGTTCGCAGGAAGAGCCGTCACACCAACAGTATTCGCTCAATCAGCAACCTGACCAGTGCCATGATCTGAACAATAACACAGCTGACGAAAACCATCTAAACTGAAAGTAAACATGTAGATGTTTGTAACTAAATTACAGAACAAGATTTAAATTACAGAACAAGAAGAACGATTATCAATGGAAACTCAATTATGTTTTCCAAACAGAAACAACCCATACTGAATATTGAAACTGCTCACAGTAACAGTAACTTCTTGTCTACAGTTAATTCACATGAGACGAATCACATGTGCACCAGTAAACTTCATTGGTAGTCGCTCCATTGAATCATTGCTCATTTGCATAAAGTTCAACTTTTTTTTAGTTTTGCTGCCGGATATGCATCACCACCCATCGCTAATTTATTTGTGCTGCAAATCGCTGTATGTGTGAACACACCCTAAGACAAACTGTTTGTTTCGAGTTGTTGTGTTTCATGTTGCAAGTGTGTCTGTGGTTTTAAAAGAGTTTTATATATATATATACACACACATAAATTTGGGAATGTTGTTGCATAATCACGGCAAGGTGTTTGAATAGTTTCCTTTGCAAAACTTTCTTTGCAATCTTTGCAAAATCTGTGCAAAACATGTTAGTCTCTTGCAAAGCATGCTTTTTATCATACCAAGTATGATCTTCAAAAACAGTGAATGTCTTTGATGAGGTTACTTCAAAAGGAGTGCATACTAGGATATTTGGTCCTTACAGAAGTGTAAAACGAGATACTACCTTTCATTGTGGGATGTAGTGCACATTAAATTTCCCAAAAAGGGAAAAGGTAATTAAATTACATAGCAGCACTTTATTTTTAACAATTTAGTTAATTATAATGAAAAAAAAATGAAAAAAAAAAGTAACGATTAATCAAATATATGTGATTAAAATATTAATTCAAAACATTCTGCACCATTTCTTTTAACAAAAGCTGATCACAATGAAACCAAACTGAAATAGGCCTTTGGTATTATATTAAACTTGACCTGTAGTACAGTGGTTCCCAACCACGTTCCTGGAGTATTCCCAAAACTATTACATTTTGCATGCCTGCTTGATCAAACACACCTTATTCAACTCATCAGCTCATTAGTAGAGACCTGAAATGGGTGTGTCATACAAAGGAGACATTCAAAATGTGCAGTGTTGAGGGCACTTCAGGAACGTGGTTGGGAACCACTGCTGTAGTATATAAGGCGCCAGCAGGTGGCGCTACTGACCAGGGCACATTTATGCTACTCTCACAGTGCTTTGCCTCAATATCACCATCAGGTGGTGTCATGTAATATAAACAAATTACTTGAAAGTGGCATTATATCTACTTGTAGTTTTAGATTGTGATGTTTTCAGTTAAGATTTTCTCTTTGTGTTTTATAACTTTCCATAAAATATGTGACTGCTGTCTGATGGACAGATTTATTCTTGAGAAGCTGACATCCTGTGGTGACACATGCTATATTCCATCTAAAACTGTTTCTTTTCACATTCTGTGATTATTATTATTCATGTTTGAAGCTTTTGTGACCTTATATTAATTGAGAGACTGTATGGAATATTTGCCATTTTAAAATGCATGTCATGCAGGACCATTTGTAATAAAAAAGTGAAGCCCACCCACCACCCCTAGTGACCACTTGTGACTAATCATGGAGCTTATACATTCATATCAATTTTAAACTAAACTCTGGACCTGTTATGCATCAGTACCAATATACTTAATGGATTCCCTGCACTTCACTTGATTAAGCATATTTATTAAATTTGATACATGTACATTTCTTTCTATATTTTTTCTCCAAGTACTGTCTACTGTTAATGTGCAGAAACAAGTAGTTAGTCTTTCTGAAGAGTGTAAACACCGTGGCTCTGTGGCGTTTTTAAAACTGCTTTCTTAAGCAGTCTGACATGGCAACTTCAGACTCAACCAATGGCTTGAGTTTGGGGTGGGACCTGTTTGGATGAACAATTGCAATGGAGCAGCAGTAGATATGTTTTTGAAACAGTTGTCTATAAAGCTCTTAAATGCATGTAAATCTCTTACATCCCAAAACTACATCTATAGTGGCCCCCAAAAAGAATTTGGACACATAAGCCACAATTAAATAGTACAACTAGTACAACTTCCATTTCAATCAGACTTTGATATAATGAACTATACTGCTGGTTATTTTGCTAGCTAGGACACCTGTGTGAAATAGAGGGGAACTAACTTCATACATCCACAAAAAATGCCTTTGAGACGAGTTTGTTAAAAACAAAAAAAAAGTGAAGTTCATTCTGAGGACAGCTATAGCATAATTTGTTTGCAGATGCCACCTGGTTTGATATCTTTAATGTGACTTAAATGTCCAAAAACATTTTTGGGGACACGGTATATATACAATCAGCAAAAAGATTGTTTTAGTACCTGTCATGGACGGATGGATTTGCCCAAAATAACAGTATCACGCTACTGTAAGTTGTGCATTGCAAACATTAACACACACACAACACACACACACTTTAGCCACCTGATACACATCACAGCAAGTTAATGGAGACAGACACTCTCTGAGCAACTGCAGTCTTCTGTCCAGCCCATATGATGAATTATCTGGAAGCTTTCTCAGTAATTTAGAATCTTCATAACAAGTGCTTTTTCCGTAGGAAAAATTAATGGAAACAAGATTGTCTTTCATTTGAGTTGATTTAGCCGCCTCGGCAGCCAGATGTCTCTCTCTGGGAATAAAACAGTCGGTGCTTAAACAAAGCCCAGCAAAAAACTACCTTTTTTCTGCCGCTCGTGTTACAAACAAATCAGCCGCCGCACAATGGCCATCTGTTTGTTATTTGATATGTGTGAATACATGTTGTAATGACTTTGTTTGTGAATCAGTCAGTGCACTGGAACACACGAGAGCTCTCCAAGTGGCGGAGTGTTTGGAGCTAATCATATAATTGGACACAATAGTCAATGACAAATGGAGTTGCATGGAGCCAGCCAGCTGGGAAGTGAATATGTAATCATTGTAAAATCATATCATTTTGCATATTTGAAGACAGCTTAATAGAGTTTGCTTGTCAGCACACTATCAAGTGATGATCAGAGTAGGCCCGCGGTATGTGTTTGGTGGGATATTGCTCCGTAGCGTCTCCGGTGACTTCAATGGAGTTAGTAGGGTGTTGTTTTAATGCCTCAGCTGTTGCAGTTTTATATTGTGATATGGGAATTATAATGGGATTCTACTGTTCGTGAGCACTTATACCAAAGCCAAATTCATGAATCATATAAAAAACATGACTAGAACTGGTAGTGTCTGACTGGCTTCCTCAGACCACTCAAGGGGAATGGGATTCATGTGAACGGCCTAGGACATGTGTTTGAACTCTAGACATGTACTAGATAACTCAGACAGCATCCACATTAAAAATATCACAGAGCTCTTAAAGAATTAAAATTAGAAACCATTTTATCAGACATATTGGATTTGTTTGCTACAGCAGTTCATAATGGTGGAAGTACTACTGCACGGCCTAAAGACTGAAGTACAATTCATGTGAATACAAAACAGTTGGAGGCAGATCTGAATACAATCTTGCAGTTGGTTGTAAGAAAGGGGTGGGGTTTATAGGGATGAAATGATTGGAGAAGACAAGCAAAAAGTCACCAGAGAAGTCATTTCACCAGAAGATCCAGTTGACATTTCGATTAAAAATTACGTTTAAAAAATGAAACATACAGTGCTGCTTGAAAGTTTGTGAACCCCTTGCAGAATCTGTGAAATTGATGTGAATAATTTTAACAAAATAAGAGGGATCATAAAATATGCATGTTATTTTTTTGTTTTAATACTGTCCTGAGTTAGATATTTTACATAAAAAATGTTTACATATGGTCCACAAGACAAAAAATAGCTGGATTTGTAAAAACGTATTTGAACCCTTTCCAGCAGTGACTGTATGATTTTGAGATCCATCTTTTTACACTGAGGACAATTGAGGGACTCAAACACAACTATTACAAAAGGTTCAAACATTCACTGATGCTCCAGAAGGAAACACGATGCATTAAGAGTTGGGGGTGAAAACTTTTGAACAGGATAAAATGTCCAAATGTTTCTTATTTTGTTTAAATATCTTTTTTTAATTTTTTTTTTATTTAGTACTGCTCTTCAGAAGCAACAGAAGACACTTATATGTTTGCCAGAAGACAAATTAAGTACAATATTCATTGATCTTCAAATTCAAAAGTTTTCACCCCCCGACTCTTAATGCATCATGTTTCCTTCTGGAGCATCAGTGAATGTTTGAATCTTTTTTAATAGTTGT
This sequence comes from Ctenopharyngodon idella, assembly GCF_019924925.1. NCBI lineage: Eukaryota > Metazoa > Chordata > Actinopteri > Cypriniformes > Xenocyprididae > Ctenopharyngodon > Ctenopharyngodon idella. The sequence goes on from NC_067228.1 coordinate 19,531,106, forward strand.
GTTTGAGTCCTTCAGTTGTCCTCAGTGTGAAAAGATGGATCTCAAAATCATACAGTCACTGCTGGAAATGGTTCAAATATACAAAAGATGCTGGAAATCTGAAGAATTTTCGGGACCTGGAGGATTTTTTTGAAGAATATTGGGCAGTTCAGCTGCTCAGGACAAACAAGGGACTCATGAACACCCATTACAAAACAAAAACAGTCGTAGATCATCCAGCAGGTAACCACACACAGTATTAAGAATCAAGGGTTCATAAACTTTTGAATTGGGTCATATTTATAAATTCAGCTATTTTTTTTTTTTTTTTTTTTTTTTTGTCTTGTGGACTTCATGTAAACATTGTTTATGTAAAATATCTTACTCAGGACAGTACTAAATAAAAAATGACATGCATGTTGTATGATCCCTCTTAATTTTGTTATAATTATTCACATTTTCACAGATTCTGCAAGTGGTTCACAAACTTTTAAGCAGCACTCTATGTATGTATGAATCGTTAACAATCGGATCAATAACATGCATTTAGAAAATACCTTTTCATTGCATACTGACTTTAAAGAATATACAATTGACACTTATTTGATAGCCTGGATTCTGAATCACTGCTTTCAGATTTACAACAGTCAATCGTTGTTTGCAGACACCATTCAAATAAAATAGAGGCATTTTAAAATAGTGAATCTAATATGGGCAAATATTCCCAAAAAAACAAAAAAAACAAAAAAAAAAAACAAAAAAACAAAGTGGCATCAATGACTTTGATTTTAGTAGTTTGACTCATGCTCACATTCATAGCAGACTGTGTTGGGTTTAAAGACATGGTGTGGAACGGCACTTCTCTCAGTGTGTGACCCTCTTTATGCTTTGTTTTGCTAATGTTGGAGGCTCCTGCCCTAAGAGACATGCAAAGTGATAGTCATAACCCATGGCTAGTGAGTCATAACCCATGGCTAGTGAGTCATAACCCATGGCTAGTGAGTAGTTATGCAACACCCACCATGGCTGATTCTTAACCACATTTGGTGGGTGTTAGTTTCCCTGACTATACTGTACAGCAGGTTTCACCATTATTCAGCTGAATATACAGTAAAGTCTTAATTTCAGAAAAAAAACTTGCATCTTCATAAGTATGTATGTACTTAAATGTTACTCAAAAGTGTCTTTCTATATCATAAATCAAAAAACAAACAAACAAATAAATGCAAACTATAGCTCAGCTCTGCAAGGGCCTAGTTTGGGCTGCAATTTCCTTAAGTTCCTATATTTATATAATGTTTAAAATACTTTTCTTTTTTTTTTTTTTTAAAAATACAATTTTTCCAAAGTCTGTCAGTCAATATTCAATAATAATAAAAAATTTAAAACATTGAGTGACATAAACTTTAGGGGAAAAGACTTTATTCTAGTCTTTAGCCCCATTGTCCTCCTAATATTCAAAACAATAATACTTTCAGGTACAGCATGGACAAATAAAGATTTGACATTGCAGATTACTCTCATCAGAACTTGAGAGTGATCTCATCTTCATTTTGCACCATGTGGTCAAGTTTTTGAGAATCTGGTCTGAAAATTCCAGGCATCCTCAAGCAGAAAAAAAAAAGAAAAAAAAAAATCACATCTTATCCAAAACCATGCCAAAAGTGGCATGTTGGCCTAATGAATTGAGGTGGATAATGATGTTTGAAAACGATGGTAGATGGTGCCCTTCATTATCTCTACAGCCACAGAAATCTCAGAAAACGCCTCATGTGGTTCCCAGCGGTGTCTGTATTTACCCTCACTGGCTTATGAATTAAGATCTTGTCTGGTCAGAAGTGGGGAGAAAGACCTTGTGCTCTTTAATCTATATCATAAGGCGTGATATCCCTGAAAGAATGTGCTCAATGCAAAGACAAGTCTCATTGACCCATCAGTTGGTGGAGGAGAGGTGAAGAAAACATATGGCTTTGATTACAGCGGTGCCTATTTTAGCGGACAAGCCCGTTGCTGATTCACACACAGAGAATAGCAGCACCATTAGAGGGCATAAATAATGTACAGTCCTTTTTCTACACTACTCAGCTAAGTGCCTTGAAACCTTGGTCTCCACTTGTCAGGTTTTTCAATAGATTAGGACAAGATTTATTTTAAGTCTGTAAAGTAGCATGTTCCTGACAGCGTTCAGCAGGGATCGAGTGTTGCACGCATAAGCACAGCACCCTGGTTTAATTGTAGCACTGTGGAGCAGACAGGCCTTGTGTCGGATTGGTTAAATATTTAATTCGGTCTCACTTAAACTTCCCCATGATCCATCGTATCACACCAGCGGAACACACAAGGCGGAATTACAACAGGGATAAGAGACATGAAAGTTGTAATTCCAAACATGGCCCTTGCTAGAGCTTACAAAGAGAGATTTGTGTTAAGAAACAGATCAGAGACTTCACCCTGTCCTTTTCTATCCTTCTCTCTCACTCGCTGAATTCGTCTTTTTCCCACCCACTTCTCAATATCCATTCCCTCTTTCTTCCTCTCTCAAACCATCCCCCTCTGTCTCTGTTATCCAACTGAAGTTACAATTGAGAAAACAATTAAATCCAATTTAAAATTCGACTACATGTCTGTGTCATGCCTCATTATGGGAAGGTTTTTTGTATTCAAAATAATTGAAACCTGACGCGTTAAGTGCGCAGGCGGACTCCTACTGCAGGGCCCAGGGAGCCGCAGACAGAAGAATGATTGTGAGGGAGAGAGGAGAGAAAAGGAGACCACTTCAGTGTGACAGCGCAGGGCAGCCTCGTGTAGGGATCTGACAGCGGGGAGGGTTCTTGTGTGTGCGTGTCACGTAGCGGCCTCCGAGAGCTCAATTACAAGATTGATACTCAGAGAGGAAACTTCATTTTGCTTTACAGATGTCGACACCACCGGAGAAAAGCGAGGTTGTTGTTTAACATAAGACGGGTTTGTGCAATGAGAATAAGCCCATGTGAAATGAAGAGGTCTTTTATTTCTCTTTAATATCATAATTTTAACTTTAATATCAGTTTTTTTAGGTTTTATTTAGTCTCACAAAACCAGACTTTTGACTAATAACATAAAGTCTAGACTTCACTGCAGCTTATTCTGGCCAAGAAGACTGACATTTAAAGGTGAAGTATGTTTTTTTTATGTTAAAAGTTTTTATTTTATTTTATTTTTTTTTATGTTAAAATACATTCTTTTAAACCAGTTCATTGACTACTATTAGTATGCAATTTATCTCCCCCAAAGGTGTAAACATTGAGCCCTCCAGGTACCATCAAAACATTGTGAGCAGTTTGCTCAGATCTCTCAGAAAGCTCTTTCCAGCTCAACCTATAGCAAGAGTTTGGCATTCAGCTTTGGTTACAGAAGTAAAAGTCAAAAAAGTCACTGCATTTAGACCTTTAAAGATTAAACAGGTCATGAACACGTCAAAGCAAACGGGCCATTGCAATGCTACACGCCACAGTGGGCGGTGCTTCAATACCATACAGCATCAGCATGCACCCGTTCAGAAAGAAAAATGTAACAGTTCATATTGTTTACTTTGATGTGTCCAGTGTAGACAGCCTCAAACAGTTGTCATACAATCATAAAAAAGTGCCAGGTGCAGAAACGTGGGATGGTTTTATAATAAGTGAGATGCTGGCGTTTGCTCTAGACCAGTGGTTCCCAAACTTTTTAGAGTGGAGTACCCCCTGAGGCATTTACCCTCCTTCTGCATACCCCCTCTCTTCCACTTAGATTGTAAATTTTCCATTAAGGGACAATATTTGCCCCCTAAATTGACTTTCTAGTGCATTTTTTTTATCTTTATGAATACCTTTACAATATTAATAATGTTTTAAATAAAAAAAAAATTCAATAGAGAAATATGCAATGCTAAAAAAAAAAAAAAAAGTGATTATTTTAAATACTAAAACCGCCAGTCACTGTCTTAATGCGTGAGTCATCGAGTCATTCATTCAACGAACTTTATTTATGAATGAATCAGTGAATCAATATTGACATTCACATACGATTCGTTCAAAGCTGCACATTCATTCTCAAAACACCGCTGTGTTGTAATTCTGATGTTGCTTTCGTTGCAAAATAGAGCAAATACTGACAATACTGTGAAGAACATCACTTAATATTACCCTTTTGTTTGTTGAACTGTTGTGTGGACATTTGGATTTGTATTCTTTCTTGTATAATATTATCAACATTAAAAACAAGAACTCACAAAAGGTAGGCTATGTTTTGTATCAAGAGTTTGAATCTTAAATCGATCTTTATGCACCTTTTGTGCCAGGCTATTTGTTCTTCGTGCTAGTAAGTGCTAAATCTACAGGTACATTGTCTAGAACGGCAGTAATGTAGCGCGATTTGCTAAGACAGCAGACTCTGCACGCAACCTATATGCACCCATATGCGTGCTGCTTATATGGAAATGGATGCAGTCAGATTTGACCGCAAAAGATGTGGTATTTTGATTGGATGTCATGTAGTTATGGCGTTGTGCCTGTTAGAAAATACATGATCGGTTTTAATGTTATTTTAAGGTAGGGAAGAATTAAATGAACAGAAATATTTGGCATTTTGTTCGTGTACCCCCTCTGTCACCTCACGTACCCCAGTTTGGGAACCACTGCTCTAGACAAAGTAATAACCTACACAATTGCTTATTCATGACACACAGCAAACAGCTAAAAGTAGTCCTGACCTTTATTGAAAGTAGTCTACTTTTACCTGTTGAACTTTAGACATGCTTTCACAAGCACCTGTAAAGAGCAGTGTTTGTGATGGGGGAGGCACGTCGCACAAAAGGTGCTTGCAAGGTTGTTTGAGAATATGTTTTATTTTTGTAATTCCACTATGTGCCACTAGTATCGCAGAAACTACATATTTCATCTTTAAAGTGAACAGCCACAGCTTGTTTTGTTTTTAGGTGGCGATTAGGGGCGGCATTACTTGAATTAGATGATACAACAATAATAGACTGGAACGCATAAAATAATTAAAAAAGTGGCACAACAGCCTCTGGGAATGTACAAAAAACTGAGTAAAATAAGACAAAATGTGCACAGACTTTGAGATCATGGGAATTTCTGATACATTTCTGATAAAGTATTTTTGATAAAAAAGACATTATTATGATTACGTCACATATTATTAATTTTTGACTTGAGTCACAAGAAACAAGTAGCCAATAAATAAATAAATAGATAAATGATATTCAAATAAGAAAAACCAATAAGCAAAATTATTTCCTCTTGGTTTCACAGACAAGTCTTAAGCCCCAGACTAAAATGCATGTTTGAGCTGTTTAAACTGAAAGCAACTTGCACTGACATACCTTAACATATGCCAGAGCCATTGTTCTGTCTCAAGATGCATACCAGTAATGTACCAAAAGTTACATCCAGTACATGAAAAAATACTATAGTAGTTTATATAGTAAATACTATAGTGTTTTTGAACCATACTATAGTAAACTGTAGTATACTGGATATATTATAGCATTTACAGCACTTTGGTAATAAGCATACTGTATTAACTATAGTGAACTGATAAACTGTAATAAATACTGTAGCATAATTTAGTTTTTACTACAGTAAACTGTAGTGTATTGTAGTATAATATACCCTATAGTTGTAGAAAACTTAGTACAGTATTGGGTAAAGTAATTTTTTTATATTACTATAGTTGTTATATTACCACAGCAACTATAGGACACTTTAGTATTTAGTATAACGTAATGAGTAACACTGTTCTCGGGTATGTATGTTTATAAAAGCTACTTAAATACCCTAATTGAAATAAGGCTTAATCCTGGTTTAGGATAAACCTTGTTTGTGAAACCATGCCCTACTCTGTGAATAAGCAAATCTGAAAACATCTGAATCACTTTTACAAATCCCGCATAACTTTTATGCATGGCATCTAATAAATAATAACTTAGCTTTACATTGACCATACCCAGCAAACAATTTTGCGTTTAAAAGATGTCTAATAGCTGTCCAAACACAGCCCTGACGTCTAGGCTAAAACAAGGCAAGTGAAAATTTTGTTCTGTCAGTGAAAATTTTGCATAGGACATGAAACCAAACACCTTGTAATCACTGTTGACTTTGCTTACATGATGGAATATCATACATCCCACAAGTTATTTTGGTTACTATTTTGGTTAGAAGTTGGTTACTCATAGCCAGACTATATCAGGTCTATAGTTATAGATGGTGAGACGGTGAAATGATGACTACTGCTTGCTGGGTATGCTGTCATATACAACTTTAACATTATTGAACTTCAACACTGAAAATAATAACAAAATTGTTGCCACTTACTGCAGCGCTGCTTTCCACCATCTTTAGTGACATGTTTTTCATGTGCACATATCATAGATATGATATCATAGACAATTATGAGTTTACGACATCACTTGGTGCCCATAGCTCATAATTACGATATTTCCAACTCTACTTGAAGGCCACATGAGGTCTACTGAAGTCTCGTACTTATGATGTTCAGAAGAAAGCAGTGCCAGACTGCATTTGCATTTGAGCATCGGCCAACACTTGATGAAGTTCTGAAAACATCTCTGTTTCATTTCAAAAGACCAAAGGCCCATCTCTATATTTTCATCTTAATTTGATTACGCGCCATCCTGTCTCTGTGAATGATCTGTTTTGCCTCAAGAGGATCTTTTAATCACTTTTCTCTCGTAGTGTTGTTCCTCTAAACGTGCCGCAACTGTCTTGGACCATTCCCAACCACACTTGATTGAGTGGTAAAAAGACATTTGGGAGAAACTCTGTGTGTGTATGTGTCTGCGGCTGGCTTGCGCGTCGTCAAAAGAACTGACAATTAGTTTACAGTGGCTGTACAGAAATGCTCACCGCCTGCTTGGTGGCGGAGATGCTTTTGTCTCCTGTCCTCCATTAAGAGAGCCATAAAGGTAGTGAGAACAGATGGCTGCTGGCCTGCTCTGTCCTGCATCTCCCCGCAACTGCCACCGATCCTTTGCGTCCATTAATCTTCTAGTCTGTATTCCTGCGACACAACTATATTAAACAACTCAGGAGAGAGAAAAAGAAAAAGAAATGGGGGAGAGAGCCAAACAAGCCAACGCAGCTGTCAGGAAGCCGAGAGTGAACCATCAGTCCACAAAAACCTCTCTAAACGCTTCTGTAAAACAGTGCGAAGAAAATCATTCCGCCTTGAACCTGACCCTATAAAAGTGGTATCCATGGCCAGCGAAACAATAAATGCTCATTAAAAGGCAGCTGCCAGTGCTGTTGAAGACTTCACAGGCCTGGCTGGAAAACACAAGCACATCTGATTCCAATTGTAATTGAAGAAGACAACTGTTTCCGCCTGGGCTGAAGCTGGGGAAATTTACAGTGCTGATGGCAGGGCTTGTTAGAGGCTGGACTACACAGTAGCTGAGGCCTGTTAAACATACAAGTTTGGCCAGTGTGGCTCAATGTCTTTTTTTTTAACTGCACCATTAAGTTCAGATTGATTTGTTTTTCCTGACAGGAGGCTTTAAGATTTCAAGTCCAAGTACAACTAGTCCAATGCAACATGTTCTCTTTCATATTTTACATTTGGCAGATGCTCTTATTCAAAAGGACATGCAGGGCTCAACGCTAAGGATTTTTTCTACTGGCCCGGTTGGGCCAGTGGTTCAAATTTTTACTTGCCCCGCCAAAATTTTCACTTGCCCCACAACAAAAAATTAATAAAGTAACAGAAAAGAAAATGGGCCTATAAAATAAGCCAAGTTTTTGTTTTCGCTGTTTTTGATACATGTATCCTAAAAAAATAAGGTTATGACACCAAAAGCTACTAGATTAACTAACTTAAATTTTAAATATCGTTAGATAAATAAACAGCAAGTAATAAAATAGTAATAAATAATAAAATTACGAGTGCTAGCACAAATGGATACAACAGAACAAACATATAAATGAAATAAACAATGCTTTTCAAGTATTTCATGTAGGTTTAAACAAGAGATTTTCAGGTAGAGAAATAGTAATATCTATATAACTATAGATATATAATATAACTATATAACTATAGATTCAACTTTATTAATCAGTCAAGAGCAGTTACAGATGCATAAATAATGTTTTGAAATGTTGAAAATATAAAACGTTAAATAGTGTTATTTGAAATTATTTTAAAAATGAAGACACTTTAAACCTGGAATTAAACCCGCCAGTAGGTGGCAGCAAGTCCCTGCTAATGAGCGAGTCATTGAGATTCAACCGGATTCATTCAGGAAGTGTTGCTCAGAGACGCAAAACAATTCTGTGGACTTTGTTTGGAACTATTTTCGTTGGCGAAATAGAGTGAAACAGGCGATTTGGTGTCTAAAATGTAAGTCACTTGATATTAAGTTCTTTATCTGTTCATATCTGTTCATTAAACTCTACGCTGTATAAAATCAATATCACATTTGTAATTGCTGATATTTGGAGAAAAACGGCGCTGTGTAATATTGGTTAACTACATTAAATTATATAAATATAAAAAATATCCTGGGGCCCCTTATCTAAATGTATTTTAATAGACTAAATCATGCAGTGAAAGCGTACGCTCCAAATATGCACGCGCACTAGTCTAACCTACTAGACTACGTCACGTATTGCATGCGTGCACTCAATGGGTGTGTTTTTGTAAAGTGAGGGACATACTCGATAATTTCAGATCGTTAAATCAACAATTACGATATCATAGACATAGATGATATATATCGCACACCCTACAGCACTGGCCCGATCGGGCAAGTGACCGTTCCGTCTACTGTCCCGAGCGTCGTTCACCCTGGCCCCGGGCCATCGGGCAGTCCTTATTGTCGAGCCCTGACATGTGTCATAAACAAACTCTAAACAAGTACATGAACGCTACACATTTCCGGGGTTGTGGCATAAATGATTTCTGGGGTTGTGGCATTGTTCAGGCATTATCTGCATCTTCTTCTACAGTCAGAATCTTATGAGTTTTATGTTCCCTCAGTTATTTTTCTTTTCTCTTTTACTATGAATGATCTCAGCCAGAGAGTCTGTAAAATGTAAATGTGAACAATTTAACATGTATACGTTAGTAATAAAATGTATAAAATGATTATACAAACAAAAAAAGTTCATGAAGACTGCCACTAGGGGTCAAAGTGCAGCAATTGTATTCACAGGCCACAGTGAAAATGAGACTTGAGACATTGCTGCTCCAGAAATCTGCCTTTTTCTTAGTGCAAGTGCACAAAAAATAATAAATAAATAAATTAAATAAAAATGTACCTGTTAGAAATATTGTCAAATCCGCATTATAAACTTTATTAGTCTGGCTCATGAATATAAATTGTTTGATAATGTGTTTACTAAGTAGTTCTAAATGGTTTGTCAAAAAGCAGGAGCTACTGTAGTCATGTAAGTTATTAGTCCTAAAGTCATTATAGGTGGCTGGCACTGCAAAACAAAGCTGTTAAAATTTGGGGGTGTGAACTTAAAAATTTCTAAGAGTGGAGAAATCATGTTGCTATTCTAAAACTACAGAGAACTGCAGCCAGAAATGCACATTTAATGCAAACCAACAGTAACTACATATCATATATTATTACTAGACAAAGGGTATGTGGGCTACAAGTGGGGGACTGGCCTTCCCCTGCAACACCTACCCCACCGGCCTCAAGGTTTCAACACCCCTAATCTATGTTACATTGCTGCTCAGTGCATCGCTTCTGATCAAATGAGTCAGACTATTTAGATGTGCACAACTTACAGCTGCCTTTGCCTTACAAGAAAAATAAACCCAATCAGAAAAATAAACCCAAACTCGGCCAGAAAAAAGCCCCACAGGCACCAGTCCAGTGCTTTGCAGTGTGAGGGAGGTGGCCGCACTTGATGGGCTTTCTCTCCATCAGCATGCTGAGCTAAAAATCTGTTGTCTGCAGCAGTGGCGTGCAAAACACATTAATGCGTTCGAGGCCACCGTGACTTTATGAGGGACAAATATTTCAGAACGCAGCTCTATTCGGCCCCCTCTGCTGCATGTCCAGAACAGTCAGTGGCTAAATTGAAAAATCAATTCCAATTTAAATGATTGGAATAAAGAACTCCTGGAGTCAGAGATAAAAAGGCTGTCTTCTCCTAGATCCCCTTTAATTGGAAAGTCATTTCTTCAGGGTATTCTAATGGTTCTGAGGGAAGATTGCAAAGCAAAGTTGATGAGCTGGAGGAGGGTTAATAGCTTCTGTATGTGTTTCTGTGTGTCTGCATGGTTGTATGTTCGGAGGGTTTGCATGTTGTCCTCATGAACCCAAGGTTTCCTTTTGACAAACGGACAAAATGAAGAAAAATCCCTGGATCAAGACACATCATGGTGGCTTTGCTCTCGTCACACAGGTGCTGTTCACAGAGGGCCAACGTGCAAATGTCATTGGAACAAAATTTTCTTCCAGTAAATCAGAATAAACATGCCTCTTGAAATTTTTTTAACATTAATAATATGACATTTGTTATCTAAAGCCATCTAATCTGTCTAATCTATAAATAAATGTTCTTCAATGGCATTTATAATTGAATTGAATAATATAATTGAATGGCAATTTTCACAACTCCCCTAAAAATGCTTTTCCATAATCTTTAAAATGCTGAATAAAGAAATTTACATTCATTTACATTTATACTTTTTTAAATACTTAAACATGAGCCTACAATATTAGCAGTTATGTTACAAGTTTGAAAGTGGTAAAAAGTGCTATGAAAAAAGTGCTATTTTGTGTTTCAAAACAAAAAACATAAAACATTTTGATGGCTATTACAATATCCCATAAACGAATAGGCATAAATAAAAAGTGATGATGATTTGCTGGATCAATATTAAAGGAATAGTTCGCCCGTAATAACATTTCTGTCATGTACTCACTCTTACTGTCGCTCCAAAATTGTATTGACGTTTTCATCCGTGAAACACAAATGAAGGATGAGAGGATGGCGATTGAAACTGTCAAGCTCAAAAAAAGCGCTTCAAAATGTTCCATATGTAGGCTACTCCATAAGTAGCCCATCTTGTTCGTTAATCCGTGTCTTCTAAAGTCATTGATTGCTTTGTGGTTAAAAACAGACCGAAATGTTTAGATGTTATTCACTCAAAATGGTGTCTCCTTCATTAAGCCGCGGTCACACTAGACTTTGAACGCGCGAAATTTCATCGGATGCTGCAACGGTCGTGATATGGCGTCACAGTCTGCAGCGTCTATTTTATAAACATGAATTCAACATATAGCCTAAGATATAGAAATACATTCAAAATGTAAAAGTATACAACCTACTCGACTTTACTGAAAAAATATGATTCTTTTAATTCAGCCAAGAGGTCAAGCCGCGGTCACACTAGGACTTTGAACTTGCGGAATAACGGTCGTGATATGACGTCACGGTCTACAGCGTCTTTTTTTATAAACATGAATTCAACATATAATTTAAAGTAATACATTCAAAATGTAAAAAAAAATATAGAACATACTCGACTTTTCTGCAAAAATATAATTCTTTTAATTCAGCCAAAAGGTCATGCCGTGACGAATCGATCTTCTACTGGTCGCACGTCTTCATGTGATGCGAATTCGCAGGTCAGAGTTCACCAAATTTGAACTTTGGAACGCAGCGAAATGCGAAATTTTTCGCACGTTTTTTTTAATTTGAAAGTGAACTAATCCTTTATTTGCCTTTCCGGTCTGACGCATTCGCATGCGTTTGAATGGAAGTCAATGGAACGAAAAGTGCAGTGTGACCACCCCTTAAATCTGGCGCGCGGGCGATAGTGTTTGTTTATGTAAATGCAGCGCAGTTAGCGCGCTCTGAACCATATAAGGAGAAGAAGTCGGAGAACAAGAAACTACACAATCACGCACTTATCTCGTTGGTCCTCACGTCTGTCATTAACACGGTAGATTTGAAGGATGCAGCACTAGGAAAGCTATTTTTGTTTCTTGAGTTGACCAATCGTAAAACGTTGCCGTTGGTAATTGTCTCAAACAAGCATATGCTCTTTAATAGACTAGCGTATAAAATAGAAAATATATTTTTATAATATAAAAAGTCTGTGGAGGATTTGTGTCATTCATAACCTCCTGTTCATGTTTCCCCCCACCCCCACAGAATGCTCTGTAAAGTTTGCAAAAGTAACCAAGCGTGGAGTTTAGAAAAGAGCCAATTGGAAGTTGTATTTTTAAGACATATTCATAACCATTAATAAAATAAAACACCCAGTTTATTATCCATATCTGACATTGTGTTTCAACTGTTCATTGGTTGTATCAGTGTTTAATCTGTTACAGGTTGCATTCTCAGTTTCAGTTGGTAGAGCACAAAGTGCTAACATGAGCAGTTGTTATTGAAGAAGAAATAATGGTCATTGAAGCAGGGCTCTATAAAGTAGATTACAGAGGTAGACAGGATATTTACAGATACTGCAGAGGTCAAGAGATTGTCTGTGTCTGTGCTGGAGAGATGTGTGTTGGTTGGTTATGTGGGGGAAGGGGGTTCACAGAGGAAAAACACACAAGAACTCTGGTTGGTTTCATTTCCTGGGAAGAAAGGAAAAGTTAAAAGGTGGCCCCCGAACAAATGAAACTCAATTTCACGGCACATTATCCTTCCCTGTTCTCTTCTCCTGGCTTTCATTTTCATTAAGACCACAGACAAGCATAAATTAATAATTACTGCCCGAATGTCTAAATGCAGGCCGCTCTCCTGTAGCCTTTCATTTTCCACTGTGGCCTTGCATGTTCATGCTTGCAAAATGTTAATTTAGATAATGTGGCCTGCCCCTTGTCAGATAATTCTGTTTGGTGGTTCCACTAATACATAATGGTCTTTCTGATTAGATGACATTAAGTCTATCTTGTGTTCAATCAAGCCTGTGCGATTTCCTTCCTCGCCAACTCAAAGATGAGCAGATGAAGAACAGTCACATGGCTGGTGAGTCTTTGATACCTTTTTACTTTATGAACTGTGCTGAATGTCAAATGAGGGTGAGTAATTATGTCTGACCACCAAAATCTCAGACATAACGAATATTATGTTTTAGGATGCCTCTGAAATAGGCATTATGCTGCATCCCAGACATGCGAGGGAAATAACTGTCTAAAATAAAATAAAAGAATCAACAAACCCAGAACTTATAACTGGTTTTCAGATAAAAGTGGGCAATGTGTTCAAATGTTATTAGCGCTTTCTTTTTTATTACCTGAAGTAATAAGAATTATTCATGCTAGTTAGTGTATTAATTTGTTCATTAAAGGATTAGTTCGCTTTCAAATGAAAATTAGCCCAAGCTTTACTCACCCTCAAGCCATCCTAGGTGTATATGACTTTCTTCTTTCTGATGAACATAATCGAAGAAATATTAATAAATATTCTGACGCATCTGAGTTTTATAATGGCAGTGAACGGAACCCACCAGTATGAGCTGAAGAAAAAGTTTCCATCCATCATAAACGTGTAATCCACACAGCTCCGGGGGGTTAATAAAGGCCTTCTGAAGCAAAGCGATGCGTTTGTATAAAAAAATATCCATATTTAAACAAGTTATGAAGTCAAATATCTAGCTTCCGCTTTCCATATTCAAATTAGGCAAAATAGGGAAGGTGTAGGACATACAGCGTAAGCTTTTTGAAGAATACGGAAGTGCGGTCTGGCGGAAGCACTTGCAAGGCAAGCATTTGTGTTTATAAAGCATATACATTTTAATTTTTTTTAGAAAATGACTGATCGTTTCGCTAGATAAGACCCTTATTCCTCGTCTGGTATCATTTAAAGCCCTTTGAAGCTGCACTGAAACTGTAATTTTGACCTTCAACCGTTTGGGGTCTGTTGAAGTCCACTATAAGGAGAATAATCCTGGAATGTTTTCATCAAAAAAAAAAGAAAGAAAAAATCTTGGATGACATGGGAGTGAGTAAATTATCAGGAAATTTTAATTTGAAAGTGAACTAATCCTTTAATGCAACTTGCACATCAGGCTTCCTTTGTGCTTGAAGGCTCAAGGCCCTGGAGGTCATTAATATTATAATTCTAGTTCTGGTCCTCAAATTTGATTGGCAGAGTGGTGTTCCAAGAGCACTGACAATCTGGGAGTTTTCACTGTTTGTATCACTCCTCTTGTCTGTTTGTGCATTCTTTTTCAGTGACTTGTTATATTGTTACACCTAGTCCAGCTCCACCTCTGTGGACCTATTGGGTGGAGTTATGTTTAACGATAGGGTTATGGGTAGAGATAGGGTGTGGTTGGACTGTCTAGCTCCACCCATTGGCTCTGCAGTTAGCACCTCTCAGTTTATTTAAGAATAAAACAAGTGAGTATGAATGAGTTATTGAATCATTCTCTAAACTGATTCTTTCAGAAACACTGATTCTGTCAGGAACGCCATTACTGTTTGTTTTGTACAAATACGCAACCGATACAATTCTGCGGCGGCTATGTTGGAAACTTGTCGTTCCTGCAGCAAAACATAAAAATGATCTCTATCATATTATCTACTCAATATTGTATCTAAAATATAAGCTACTCAAATGTAAGTTATATCAGCTGAGAAGTCATGGTACCAGTCTTTGAAAAGTAAATAGCACTGAACATGTGGATTCATTTACAGTTACTCTATCTGCACTAAATGAATCGACCGATATTATCATCTTGGGCATGGTGGTATTAGCAATGAAAAGACTGTGAAATAATCACCTGGAGGATGTCTTTATATGCACACTCGACACAAGAAAAGCACACACACTCTCCAAAGTGATGACATTGACACGGTCCATGTTTGGAATGAGCAACGCTCGTTATAAATGTGCTCGACACGGGACGCGATTACAGCACCGTGGATATTTTGGTCTTTGTGCCTCAAAGTCATGTTCTAACTGAAATGAATTTATTACAATATGTGCAGTGATATGAAACATCTAGCTGGAGGGGTGAATCTCGCTTAAATAGCTGGGGCAGAACAAGACATCAAACAGCTCATAACTACTGTATATTTCTGTCTGAGAGAGAGGAAATACATCATATTCTCAGCCAGAGAGTCTTGATCCAGTGCTGGGGCTACAATGCCGATCTCTGTCTACTAAAATACAAAGCAGGCAGACCAGAAAAACAGAAAAAAAAAAAATAAAATTTGATAGACAGCACATTTCTGCCTTCTTTACTGCATCAAACCCTAACAGTTCAAATTTCACCGGTGAGCGACAGAAACCTTTTATGCTCATGAAAGGGCCGAACTTGAATTACAGTCACCATTGATTGCCACTTTATATGTAGTTTTTCCAAGGTTGATAGAAACTTTAACCTCATTTTCAATAAAGAAGAAAAACATGAAACGTTCCAGACCTTGAATTTTTACAATGCTGTGTTGAATTATGCAGTGATCAGTCAATTATTCATCTCGAAGCCTCTCTGTTACAGCCACGCTTTCAAAAGCATGCAAAATGGACCTGTGCACGGCCGTGCTGTGTCAACACATTTCCATCAGAATTGCTTACGACAGGAAATTGTCATTCAGTGTCAATTCTGCCTAAGCTTTTATAAACTTGAAATAACACTAATATCAATTAGCTGCATTGCATCGAAAAACAGTTTCCTGAGCCAAACAGTTAGGTGCTCTCATGGGTCATTTCTATTATGCACTACCTTTTGAGCTCTGCAACTTGTAGACATAATGTTTGTGTTGCAAATAAGTATTTCTATAAAAAGATGTATCAAACTTTTAGAAATATGCTCTGGTCAAGCTCAGGCACTGTATTAATTGTAGCCTAACTTAATTTACACAATGGCAAAAAATGAAATAAACAGAATTATAAAAATAAATACAAACAAATAGCCATTGCTCAGTACCTTACATAAGGGTATCAACTTGAAGATAATCGTGATTTTTGTTTTTAACTTTTGATAATACATTTATTTATCTGAATGTTTATTTCTCTGAATTTATTTCTCTGAGAACCAGCTAATACCACAAAACAACATGATACATTAAATCCATTTCTAATACTTACACATGTTAGCGTTGTTTCCTCATGTCACTTCCTAAATGATGTATGATGTCATTAAGGAATTGGAAAAGAGCCCAATTTATAAAATGATTACTAATTAAAATGACATTACCAAGAAGACATGTTTGGTTTGATCATTAGATTAAGTGAAAATGAATAAACACTTTTTTTTTTTTAAATTAAGAGTTTCATCTTAGGGTACGTTTACTCGACAACTATATGGTTAAAACGGGGAAGTTTTTCCTTTGAGTTTTCTGTGTACAGACGACACCATTGTCAAAATGATCCCCATTCATACGAATCCGTGAGAACGACTAAAAACACTGTATTCTGCTGGCAGGCCATTAGATGGCGATGAAACACTTTAGACTGAACATGCAACGCGCATGTGCATGACATCATCGTTTTCACAGATTCGCGTTTTTTTGTTGTTGTTGTTGTTTACACAGAGACCGTTTTCAAGAACTTGCACTTTGAAACCCGTTTTCAAAAGTTTGCGTTTTCAGGCCACCAAAACGCTGTTGTTGTGTAAATGAACAGCCAAAACACATAAAAAGTTTTCCGTTTTTAGTTGAAAACGCTGTCGAGTAACGGCCCCTTAGAAACAGCCAGGGACAAGACGAATATTAAAGCTGCAAGCAGCATTTATAGGGTCAAGCACAAAGAAGGCACAACAAGCCAGCCAACATGGCTGTGAGCATCAGACCAACTGCAACAGTGAGCAATTAAAGACTTATTAAGATAATTTTAGGCAAAAGGGCTGGAAAAAAAAATCACAAATACAGTCAAAAATAAAGATTTACTGGTTAATTTACCAAATTAATGCGGTATGGTCAGAGTGAGGTGACAATGACAGTCATAAAGTTTGGTGTCAATATGTCAAAGCATTGCAGAGAAACAGCCTCAAGAGTCATTTTGGCATCAAGCCTCTAATTCGTTGCTGTGGTATATGAATACAGTTTATCAACACGAAATCCATAACTTTTTACCGACATGGTCTGAAGATGATACGATTCAATTTTGGTGAAAATCGGACCAACAGTCTAGGAGTAATTTGAAAAAGTATGTTTTTAAAGAAAATCAAACTGGCGGACAGGAAGTTTGGCTGACTATGGCAAAATTGGCATCAATGTTCTCAGCATGACCCACGGAATCTATTAAGACCAGTCTCATTATAATAGGCCACATTTATATACAGCTATTAGAATTTTTTTTAATAAAAATTCATTATAACGTTTGACCACAAGGTGGCGCTGTCTCGAAACCATTTGAGAACCTTCAGAGCATTGTGCCGATGACACATACTGAATTTCGTAATGGTGCATCAATGCTTCCATATAATATAGCATTTTATATCATAATACTGTATTGCAGTTAATGGCAATTTCGTGTTTTGTTCAATTATAGCGCCTCCAAGAGGCACAATCCCACCACTTTTTTATGTGTCTTCAGAGTGAGCCCATACATTTGTGTCAAATTTGGTGAAAATATCTCATTTCGTTTTGGAGTTATAAACATTTATTTGAATGAGAACATAAAAAATGCTACTTCCAGTCAAAATTTTGACATTTGGGCATTAGTCTTTAGTTAACCAGCTAAGGTTCCGTGTTTCCTACGGTGGTTTCGTCTCGATCGGAGAAACGGTTTCGAAGATATTCGTAAAAGTTTTTTAAGCGCTAAATCACCACTTTGCACAAACCATAAGGCAAAAGCTAGCATGTTTGGTATCGTTGGACTCGGCAAGGATTCAGGAGTCCAAACAGATAACTCCTGTGAAAATAAGTCAACCACACCCAAAGTTAGAAGCATTTGAATATTTGATTTTACCACTAGGTGGCGCTGGCTTGAAACTTCTCAGGCTCCTTCAGAGCATCGTGCTGACGACCCATACTGAGTTTCGTAACGATACGCTAATGCGTTCATAAAATACAGCATTTTAGCACAAAATTCAATGGATAATTGGATATCATTCGACTCAGCATGGTGCCCCAAATCTGACGAGACCACATTTATGATTTTTGGACAAACCCTTCAGAAGTTACAAGAAAAAATAGCCATTTTTCATTGGAAATCCTCATGCCCTCTCCTCATTTTTCTTGGTTGAAGGCCCCCCATTTTTTTTTCTTTTACTTTTTCCTTTGTTTTCCTTTTTTCCTTAGTTTTTGGGTAGGGATAAGAGTGTTGTTCAGGTTAATTGTATAATTTTTCTTCATTTATATCTATGGATTGTGATGTTTTCCATGTATGCCATGCATATATTGTCATTTAAGAATCTGTTCAAATAAAAAAATATATATATACACAGACAGAAAGGAAAGAAAGAAAGAAAGAAAGAGAAAAAAACAGCCAGGGACATCCATTCAAAATAATGTAGAATTTCATTTTTGGTTGAATTATCCATTTAAAGTATACATTTATGAAATGAAATGATTTAAAATCCACTTATTGTAACATTAACAGAAAACTAATATGATTTCCATCTTTACAAACTGTGATTTTATTGAAATATGTTTTATGAATTTTATGAAAATGTACTGCATAACAGGAGTAACCCTGGTTGGCTCAATCCTAACAGTTTATCAATAAGTAATTAAATTAAACAAAGAGATGTAAGTTTCTTCTTGTTTCCTTCTTTCTTCATGCACATTTTGAATATGTGGCTTTTCCCAGGAATATTGTGCCCATTCAGCTGGAATGAATGAAAGGTATTATTTCTCAGTCATGTGTTGTGTAGAGCAGTGTGCTCACTGTACTAAGCATGAGTGGTTTTATTCTGCTAGATGTTGTCATTGCTCAGTAACACATGTTTTACAACTCAACCATGAACAATTTTGATTGCCCTTCAGATTAAAATATAAGCACGCAGCTTATGTAATATCATACGTGACGTTTTGTTTTGCAGCTGAAAATTTCCTCTTTATTAGGATACACTTGCGAATTCTTTGTTGACTGAACCACATAAAATCACATAGATTCAAGAGTTCAACTGCATTAAACACAGCGACATTTGATGGTAAAGTCACACCATAAACAGTGTGTGTTTCTCTCTCAGGTTGTTTATAATGACAAAGTGATTCATTCGCAAAAGAGCTTAGTCTAATAATCATTGACTCACAAATATTTTATTACCATATATGACACCATAGAATAGAAAACAGACACACACTCATGCAACTCCACACAGATACACTTCAGTGCATGTGTGCAGAAACACACACGCACACACACACACACACGCACGCACGCACACATACCGTGTCATTACAGGAGACAAGATCAGAAAAGAGGGAAAAGCACTTTAAAACAAGACATCCTTTCAATATGTATGTTTCCTTTACTGCCATAGAAAGAAATAAGGAACAATATGTCCATAAATCTTGCTACAGTGTTACATCACATAAAAAGAAACTAAAAGGCAAGTCCTCGTTGATGAGGTAAAAGATACTTTGACATGTAGTTTAACACAATAAACATTGGAATTGTTACAGACTGAGGACAAATGCGTGACAAAATAATGTCTATGATTATAGTATAAATAGCTGCCCCATAACATTAGATACGTCCATCTAATAAAGGATCCTTTCAACACATATTCTTTCTTGATTATCCAATAAGTGCCTCATCACCATCATCATCATCTACTTGGTACAATAAAAGCCTGTAATCTATAATTTAATATATTCAACATTACCATTAATTAGCACAACTCATCCGGCTGAATTGTTTCACTCTTTATTCAAATGTGATAGTTTGGGATTGCTATGAATACTTGATTTTTGTTTTCTGTTAAACATGTTAAGGACTCACATGGATGTTTGCAATCTTTGCTGGCAATTGTTAAAAATTCTGTCATATGATTTAAGAATCTTCTCAAACTATTTAAAAAATAATCAATAAAATAGAAAATAATAAAAATCAAGTCTACAATCAGAATTATTATAATTCTGCAATTTGCTAAAAAAAAATCCAAATTCAATATGCATTTTTATCAAATATGATCCACACGGGGCAATTATGAATAATTATTTTCAAGTTATCGTCCTATTTAATATTCTAATATTATTTTGTCTGTAATTTTCCGATGGGATCCTGTTGCTTGTTAGTGAAGCCATTGACAAGAGTAATAAATATTTATTTAATATGATACATTAAATATTTATTATTTAAAGGGGCCTATTACTTAAAGTAATACACCAAATTGAGTGTAATAATGGTGGGTAACATTTGGCGATCTATACAACTTTTCCATAAACTGAAGTTGAAATCAATCCATACAAGCTTCAGATTCATATCACTGCAAATTGAAAATGTAGCTGTTAAAAAGATAGTAGTGTTTATCAACTTTCACCGGGCGTGAGTGAAGAAACCCTAAGTACATTTGTTCAGCACAGTTAAGTATTTATTGAATAACATGAATTCAGGACAACACATTTACATGCCTGCATGCTTCCTCACCATAGTGGCAGCGAATTGAAAGAATGATGGCTCAGAAACAAAACAAATCTATAAATTCAATATAAACGTTGGCATTGTTCTTCTAATAGATCTACTGCATACACAATACCAACTTTTAACATTATATACAAATACCAAAGTGAGTGAGTTAACCTAACTTCTGTTCTTGTATATACAATAATGATAGAAATGAAACTTGATTGTTTTTTCTTCTAGTTTAGAAAACATTAAAAGCACATATTAGTCTTTTCTGTTGATCAACATATATTCAAATTCACATTTTCAGAGGTTATTCTCCAAGTTTGGATCTTTAACATCTTGGCAAATAGTTATGACATTGATTTATGTTCTTTTTTTCTTTTTTTAATACAAAACAAAACCTCTGAATCAGATTTAATTTTCGAAGCTTTTTCGCTGGTTTAAATACAGTATAAAAAATCTTCAGTGCTGTGAATTTGTTGTAAGTATTATCACCGAGTGTACCAAACGGTACATTTTACTGTGCTCAAATTGTCACCTTCGCCAACTCATCATATCCAATCCCACATCTGGCATAATATAACGTTTATATCATTGAGAATAAGAGTCCTAATACTACATTCGGACACAATCCGTCTTCCACATCGGGCCAAGCATAAACCCTTGATGCACCTCTATGAGCGATTGACCTGTTTCTGTAACTAAATTACCCTGCGAGGGGACTCTGGAGAATCTTCATACGATACACGCTGCCAGTCTTCAACACCATGCTGTTAGTACATCACTGTGGTTTTCAGAAAAAGTCTTCCATCTGCTGATGATAAAGGGAGAGACAAAATAAGTATATCGAACAGAACTGAGCCATAAAGCAATGATAAATAACAGTGATGCAATGCAAATGAACAAATTACACCATTGTAAGCCCTAGATCAATGTATGTCACATTTTAAGAACATAATATTGCCCTCATGATGTGAAGTGACACTTTCTATGCATAAATGAAATTTAGTGAAAAAAGCAGCCTTTATTTTGTAATGTCTTCTCTGACGTGTACAATCTAATGAGCTTTGTCCATTTCCAGCGGACCTTCATTGGCGAGTGCATGCCTGAATGGGCGGCAGCTCTCTTTGCCTCTTCTGGTAAAAGCATCTGTTAAGCATGGCTCAGGAGCTTGTTTGACGTTTATTACCAGAACATTTCCTCTGTGTCCGGGAATCCTGCATCACTGCATTTAAGCAGCGTTTTCTCTCTTTGACAGTGCAAATAAAATTAAATTCTGATGAGCAAAAGTGGGGACTGATCCAGAAAGCTCTGTGTTGGAATCGGTTAAAACGAGACTATTGGTGTGATAGATACTGTATCTGCTGCAGATGTGTGTTACCAAACCGTTTATATTTTGAATTTGGCTTTTATGGGATTGTTCAGCAACACTACAGATATGAAATCATTATGATGTGTTCTAATAATTTTGTGTAAAAGTCTTTTTTTCTACATATTGATTAATGTGAATCCAGTAATCTAATGAACATTGATTAATTGCTGTAACGTGTTCTTTTTTCTGCTGTTTGCCACTGACTGTGCTCTTACAGGTATAAAAGGGGTTAATATTGTGATCTTGATAAATATTAAATATAATCAAATATATGGCTATAGGCTCACAGGGCATGCCAAAAGCTTAATCCATATTATCTACCCAATTATAAAAAATGCTATATACAAAATTATTCAGATCATGATAAATGTATGTGATTTTGATTGCCTTAATTTATCATACTGAACCATATTTGGTGCTGGAGACGTCTAGTATGGTTGATACAGAATTTTGATCTCAGACAACAAAATCAAATATTCAATAAAGCAAATCAAAAAATAAATAAATAAATAAATAATTTATCCTAAATGATTTAGAAAATATACAATTAAAATATTAAAATACCACAGTCAAATCTAAACAACCTGAGAACGACGACAACAAAAACAAGCAGAAAGCTAATCTTAAATGTACAAATTAGCATATTAATTCTGGGTCAAATGGAGTGTAGCTAAACTAACTTGTGCAAACAGTGCCAGGAATGTTTCTTGAGTGGGAAAAATCGAATGACTGCCATGTTGTTTTATGAAAGAACCCCCTCATTAAAATATGTTAAAACTTTGGCATTTTTATATTCAAATCAAGATGAAAAGTTCATTAAAGAGGATAAATATTTCATTAGATACTAAATAAAACAAAGGAATTTTTGGCTTCTCTCAGCATAAAATTCCTTTGAAAGATTAATTAATACATGTAAATTATGCAAATTATGCCCATGCAAATATTTTATGAAGACAATTAAGGGAACCATTAATTACTGCCTTTTTTGCTTCAGTGACATTCATTCATTTAATTTTAATTTCACTTTAACTGTTTTGATGTTTAATCTTGCAACAAAGAACTTTATCTCCCCTCACAGGGTCGTGTAAACTTGCAGAAAACATCGAGAGGCGCGCGCTGAGCATCAGGAAGAGATACCGGGGAGATATTATGTTCGGTATCACAAGGAATTAGTGGCGAGATGTGCTCCCAGAAGCACGGAGCCAGGAAAAACAGTCAAGCTTATTCTTGGAATGGATTCAAAACACTGGAAAAGCAATTAATAAACACAGACTGTGTTAATATAGCAGAATTACAGAGTGTGACAAAAGACAAATAGAAATAATTAGTTCTCTGAAATTATGCTCTCATTATTTTTTTCCCCCCAACAGCCAAGTGCTGAAATTATAGCATGTCTCTTTGGTTTTTTTGTATACAGATTGGAATAGAATTTTACCCTCACATGCAAGTGTAATTTATCAGCATCATTTTTTATGTTTTTGCCATTTAAGAGTAATTATGCCACACTAGTTGTAGGCCACAGTAACCATGACATGAACACACAAAAAAAATGCTCTTATAATTGAACAGACACACATGCTATTTTAAAACACACACACACACACACTTCCTGTGGGCAGTTTTTAAGTCAATTCTTCAAGGGCATTGACCGTAAAACCTATGAAATGATTGTATCTTGTGGAGAAATAAATATAGTTTTGTCAGTACGTTTTTCTCCAGATCATACAACCTAAATGTCTCAAATTTCACTATATGTCTGCTCAAAAGAACTAATGACAAAAGCAATTCAAGTAATAATGAACAAGCTTCTCTCCCCTCTATGCTTATACTAACTTAAAAATTAAAAATGATTAATCTTTATACATAAGAACTATCATAATGCTAATGACATTGTATGCTCTAAAAAAAAAAAAAATAATAATTTCCTGTTCATCAATTTCCTGTCACTTGATTTAGTTGGGCAAAAATCATACTCCTTGCACTGGATCTCCATTTATTTTTACTAAAAACTTCCTTCACACACACACAAAAAATTAACTAGGCTAATCAAACTGGGTTACGGGGCTTTTACTCGCGACAGGGTATTAAAATGCCATTTCCCACATTTCATAGCAATTTCCACACACTATTTTCAAAGGGAAATTGAGACCACTCAAGACGACGTTTTTTTGTATCACATGTGCTGCTGGGTACAATTAAAATAGACATAAGAGCGATGAGCGACTTAACACTTAAGGTGTAGTTAAAAGAGTGTGACTGAAACATTTGCAAATGGGCAAGTGGTTTTTTGTGAAACGATACCAGGCTAAACCGGGTCCATAAATACCCATAAACCTATAAAGTGCGTGTGTATTTATTTGAGTGGGTGTGTTGTGCTCCACTGTGGGTCATCTTCAGATAATGAAACTTCTTATTATGCTCATTAAATTGCATTGGTCTCTGAGGTACACAACATAGACAAGGTCTTACTGTCAAGGGGGACTATCTGTAAAATGATTCTATCCAGTGATTGTATCCATATAATCTTATCCTTTACCTTTATATATTGAGCTGAACACCATATTGACTGTGGTATATATATATATATGTATGTATGTGTGTGTGTGTGCATGTGTGTTTGTGTGTGTATATATATATATATATATATATATATCTTTTGTGTTCTGTAGAAGAAAGAAAGTCATACAGGTTTGGAAGGACCTGAAGTTGAGTAAATGATGAAAGAACATTTTTTGGGTGAACTATCCCTTTAATAATATTTTAATACATCCCTGCTGGTAAAAAGTACAAAACAAAAGTACAATTTTAATTGACTCAGTGGGCTTGTTTAATGTTTAATCTTTTCCTTGTTCCTTGTTTAATATCCCATCAAACTCCTTCACACACTCACAAAGAATTAACTCTCCATTTCAGCAGACCGTGTCACTGTCATATTTTCATATATTTTCCCAGTCTAGAAATGTTCTCTTGACAGATCCCACTGATCTTGACCTTCGTCTTGAACTGTAGGATCTGCGGCCCAGATGGCAGGCTGCATGCATGAACAGCAGGCCGAGTTAAAGCGAGGCTCATATACCAGAGCTGAGCCGAGATTTATAGTCTCCTGAAAAACACGTACCTTGTATTGTCCTCTCAGCATCTGTTCTGCCACTGCTGCGGTCAGTCTCTATCTCCTGGGTCAACGAGTCTGGCAAAATGAAAAGATAATGACGATTAAACATCCATGACATCTGTGCTTAATTAGGAAAGTTTTCTACCCTCGTCTTTCGTGATGGGCGGAGGGTGGATGTGCTCAGCAGATCGCTCGGGTCAGGGCGAAGTTTTGACCAATGGATAAGCGGTGTTCTGAATACTGAACAGAGCATTTCGCCACATGTTAGCCTGATCTTATAGATCTTGCTAGACTTGGTACAGATGTAACTAATGTAGAATGTACTTGTTTCATTCAACACTTTAAAGGGTTAGTTCACCCAAAAATGAAATTTCTGTCATTACTTACTCACCCCCTTGTCTTTCCAAACCCGCAAGACCTTCATTCATCTTCGGAACACAAATTTTTGGTTTTTTATCTCCCATAGAAAGCAACGAAATTACAACATTCAAGGTCCAGAGAAGCAGCAAAGACATCGTTAAACAGTCAACATGACTACAGTGGTTCAACCTTAATGTTATGAAGTGACGAGAATACTTTCTGTGCACAAAAAAAAAAAAAAAAAAGACTTTATTCAACAATTTCTTCTCTTTTGTAAAGAATTCTTGTCGCTTCATTTTTGTAAAGTATTCTTGTCGCTTCATAACATTAAGGTTGAACCACTGTAGTCACGTTGACTATTTTAACGATGTCTTCTCTGGACCTTGAATGTGGTAATTTCGTTGCTTTCTATGGGAGGTAAAAAAAAACCTCTCAGATTTCATCAAAAATATCTTAATTTGTGTTCTGAAGATGAACGAAGATCTTACGGGTGTGGAACGACATGAGGGTGAGTACTTAATGACAGGAATTTCATTTTTGGGTGAACTAACCCTTTAAACATTTTAGGATGTATTAAAAATGTGTCCAATGCAGTGTTATTTCAGTATTATTTATATGCTGTTCTAGAATTTATTAATATCTTGAATTAGTTCTTTATATTTTTATATCTCTATTCAGTTTTAATTTATTTTTATCTTAATTTTAGTAATATTAGTACTTTAACTTAGTTGACTTTAAGTTAGTTGACAAGGCAACATTTCTATTTTTTGTTTGTTTGTTTTTTTTAGGTTCAGCATTCATATCATATTTTATTTAATTTTATCTAAGCATTAATGGTTTTAATATAATAATAATAGCAACTCTTGTGCTAAAATTACTTTGACACTAAACAGATTTGAAAAAGAAAATGCTTGTTTTTATGGTAGATAACCACCGTCCCAAACAGATTTTCTGGATAAATGTGAAAGCTTTAAGTCTCTTTTATGATTCCTTTTTTTAATATATCATACAATTTTTAACTTTAATTAATATTTCATGTCCACTTGTGTATTTTTTTGCTCAGTAGCTGTGTATTAATTAGAATCATGTACTCTATAGTCACCCGGTCATTATCCCAAACTAAACCCCTGCAATGAATTATTATATTATATTATATTATATTATCTCTAACATACTGAAACACATTTCATCAGATTATTCTCAGCAAGTAAAAATACAACACAGTAAAAGAGGATATTTAATATGAAGTGACCTTCATCGACATTGCAAATTCCATATCTTGGAATCCACATCTCATAGGATTTAACAATGAAATGAAAAAATACACCCTTTAACAAATTTAAGTATGTCAACGTTCTGGTAAGTTGTCTCACCGTTGAGTGATCTGAGACTTTCTGTGGGTGATGTCTGTTTCAGGGTCTGCTCTGCCTGCTCTCGTCGTTTTGACTCATACTCCAGTGCCTCCTGCAATTTCCTCTTCGCTTTCTTCTCCTTCTTCAATCGCTTCTGTATGATCGCTGTGTGCAAAGAACACAGAAAAGCAGCAGTCAAGGACCCCAGTCATATGCAGAAGTATATCTGATATTAAGGACTAAAGAAAGGAGAGCTGGTGTTCAAACTCTGTCAGTGAGGAAATATTCATAGAAAAGTTGCAGCTGAAAAAATGTTATCGTTCAATGAGAAATTGACTGTGTCATTAGCAAAATAATTGAGCCAGCGATAACCTGGATTAACCTAGGTTAAAATGCCAATGAGACGAGGTTAAGGGAAACTTTCTGTAAAGAAGGAGAGAAAAGAGGCACACTGAATATTAAACAGAAGAAAGCTGGAGGGCTGTAGGCTCATTTATAAGGAGCCTTCTGTGAAACTGGCTTAATAAGCTCAATTTGATTCATTATGTAGGATAAATACATAGAACATGAGACTATTAAGTCACACTTAGCAATACTTTTGTGCAGAAAAAAAAATCTAAATCATTTATTGACGCCAAAATGTAGATTCATAATTATATGTTCATGCAATAATAAAATACAATAGAGTATGTAACTAGAGGCCATCTGTAATGCACATATCACTTTTAATCTCAAAGAGAGTTAAATTATTAGCTAAACTATTATCAATCTGTAGTCCAATCATGGCCTTCCCCCGAGAAATATTGTGGCTCATTTAGAAACATTTACCATATAAATTACTTATTTTATTCATGTTTCCATGAGTTTAACCACACTCACTGGAATGAAAGCTTTGTACAGTATATCTTTCTAATGCACCCTGTGCATTTAGACATCATCTATGTATGAAGTTACGGTAATATACTGTATTCCCACAAGCACTTCTGCACACATAATCAATTTGTGCTCATGTATTGATCGTAATGTGAATATGCCTCATTCTGCTCGATTTATGACCTTGTCTCTATCACTTTGGCAGCATGCTTTTTTGTGTGCTTGTAATTAACAACTGAGCTTGTAACATGGATTTTCAGGTTATTTTAATGCACTTTTGCAATAATTGTTCTATACTTTGAAAATATTCATTGAAGTTCACTTAAGGAGATTTTTTGGTACTTGTCCATGCAAACATTTTTGTGGGTGGTTGCTTATAACACAAAAAAGGCCACCATCAAGTCTCTATGAAAACTGATGCCTAGAATTTTCAGCAGCAATTACTTCAGTCACATGATCCCTCAGAAAACATTCTAATATGCTGATTTGGTGTACAAGTGGCATTTCTAAATATTATCAGTTGAAAACTGATGACTGTGATTTTGTTTTTTCAGGATTCTTTGATGAATAGAAAGTCACAAAAAAAAAAAAAATAATAATACGTTTTTTTTTTTTTTTGTAACAATGTGAAAGTGTTTGCTGTCACTTTTGATGCATCCTGAATGAATAAAAGTATTAAACATTTATTTAAGAAAAAACTTTTGAATGGTATTGTAAATCTATCGATTTTTTTTTTTGTTTTATCGTTTGCTAGTCAGAAACCAAAGTATGGTAACTAAAAAAAAATCTCCATAAATAGGTGGTGTAATTTGACTTAACATTCATGTTCTTAGCACAACCAAGATATGAACAAAATTCAAAATAAGGGGACAAAAAAAAACTCTGTAATGAATTATATATGATATATTTAAATGTTGTATTCGGCTTTACTGTGGCTTATTCGTTTACTCATTTTAGTAAGTCGTGATCAAGTTGAACTAATTTGTCCCTTAGTTTTGATTTAACTAAAACAAGGGAACAAATTATTAAAAAAGTGGTCATGATTTAGTAAAATGAGGGAACAAAGGATTATATCAGGCATACAATTTATTTGAAACGAGGGAACAAATTCATACACTATTTACAGCAAGTGCAAGTAGCGTCCCTTGTTGGCAAACACTATTTACACTAGCTCCGCCCACCAATGTCTGGTTGGACTCAAGTTTTAAAAAGACACGCGGAATTCAGCGTCTTCAGTGGTGCAGCAGCAGCGAGTAAGGCTTGCAAACCTGGCTTTTAACATGATCGGCGCAGGTTCAAATCCGCCTTTTGCCGAGCTCACATTTACTTTCAATAAAAATTAATATAATGTTCTAAAAGTGTAAATAAACTGTGAAGGATAGTGTTTATTGGGTAGGGTTAGGGTAAGGTATAGGGAGGGTTTTTATTCTCCCAGTAAGGCAGCATCCATTTAATAATTTTAATAAATATAATCATTTTCACTCACATTTACAAAAATACTGAGGTGCAAATAGAATCTGCCAATATAAAGTATAGACAGCATCTAATTATTATTTACTCTTATTGCAAAGAACTAATACTTTTACATGGTGTAAATAGAATCTATCGCTAGCATATCACTAAGAAAATAAATGCGAGCTTGTACTCAGTGTAAATTGCCGCCGCCATTAGTCAAACATGCTGATTTATTAGTAAGTTGTGGGAACAAACTGTTAATTTGTGGCCACGATATACATATTTTTATCCCGCATGTCATGTGCAGGGCTCTGTATAATAATGGTGGTTGCTTTCGCATCATTGCAAAACTTACGCAGAACACCTTTAGTAACCACTTAGCAATGCCCTTGTGATTGCCTATATTTCTTAGCGTTTGACTAACAATACCGCGAAACCACCCAAAACGACACATGAAAGCAACACACTCAGAAAATGTATAATCTTATACATTTTATCACAAAAAATTCTAATGTTGGTTTCATTTTTATAGATAATTTTATAGACAGACGTCCTCAACCTAATTGGTCATACTAAGAATGTACATTAATAAGCTGATTACAGTGAAGCAGTTGACATAAAAAGATGACACATGGTATATTTTTCATGTGGCAAGACAAAAAGCCCTAAAAAATACAATTCACAGGGGCAAATATGGCACCTAAATGGAATTTCTAAAATTGGTGTGTCTAGTAAAATTGCCTTTTTAATTACATGCCTCTAGAACTAGGAATCAAACTATATGGGTGATATATAAATTGTGTGTACTCTATGTGTTTTAGATGTGTGTGTGTGTGCGAGCAGTACACACCTCTGTTCTTCTGCTCGACAGCCAGTTGTTTCTCCAGGGTTTCCCTGAGCTCTCGCTCTCTAAACAGCTCCATCTTCAGCTCCGTCTTCTCCAGCTGCACTTGTTTCTCTTGAGCGCGGGCGTTATCAATTGCCACCTTCAGCAAGCCCTTCAGCAGCAGCAAGAGACAAACTCACGTTATACAAAGTCCACACACACCTACTCAGGAGTCAACAAAATATATCAATGCTTTACTTTATGATAAAGCAGTGGCACTTTAAAGTTACGAAACTACTTTGAAGAAACTTTTTGTCCAAATTCAATGTCAAAGATGACGGTATTCAAAACAAGACTGGATATGAGGGTGAGTAAATGATAATAGAACTTTTATTTTTGGATGAACTGTCCTTTTAAGTTTGATCACTGTCTCGTTTCTTCAAATGACAACATGTCATGGACATAATATGAGCTTTAATGAACTTATAACTTAACTATTTGTCAGTTTGTGAAGCAGCAGGTTGTATAAGAATGATCAAATCTTGAACTAAACAGCTGCTTGTCTCAAAACAACACAAAGCGGTATTCACCATTCAAATAGAGCAATGACCATTTCAAAACAATTATTCCCTGTACGCATGCAATTAAGCCAAATGCAATGGGCTATATCATACTAATTGTTCCTTCTTATGACCCCAATTTAGACAAAGTTGCTTTATCTCAATTTTCTGCTTGGGTTCGTTTTGTTGATTTGTGTGTGAATGTTCAATCAAAACATTACCCTGAAATCATGATTAAAGATGACTGACTGAACTGAGTCCTGCTAATTAACAATGGGGCCGAAAGCAGCGCGATAGATCTGATGGCCATATCACAAGAGCAATGAGCAAACCTCTCACTCCCCATACTGTACCCACATCATTAGTCTCAGAGGCGGTGTTAATCAACTACATTCATCTTTCTGACTGGGTCTTACTTGCATGACAACCACAGTGGTGATCAAGGGAGTCGTGGTGAATATATGCGGCTGTGCATTTGTTTTGATGGGGAAACACATCAGCTGGAGGAGCACCCAGAAAACTAACATATTAACTTTTTGCTACACCTGCCACAGGCAACTGCACGGGGTATAAAGTTAAAATAGTTCAAATAACTTTTCTATTTAAATATATTTTAATAAAGCTAAAAGCTGAATTTTCAGAAGCCACTACTCCAGTCTTTATATCACATGATCCTTCAGAAATCATTCTAATATGCTGATTTGCTGCTCAAGAAACATTTCTTATTATTATCAATACTGAAAACAGTTGTTTTTCCTCTTTTGAAAGCTGCTTTAAATAAAAGTGTCTTCTAAATGATTACATGTAAACAGCATAAATATTTCTTAATGTATGATTGTTTGGCTTAACCTCAAGCATGATGCTAATATCACTGCACATCAGCCTCCCTTTACAATATTTTCCAAACAGTGGCTTAAGACTGCCATAAATTGTGATAAACGACTTGATGTGCCATCTCCTTCCATTATGTGTAATCTTCAGAATCACTGGTGTTTGCTGTGTTTTGACACATGACATGATAAGATCATGACATGTGTCAGCTGGCCAGTCCACAGTGGGATAAAATAAAACGTTACTATAGCAACTAGCAGATAGCCTGCTAAAATTCAAGAGGAAAATTCTCTGATGATGATGTTTTATTGGAATCACTATATTACTCAATTATGACTTTTTTTTTTATATACATCTATAATTTATTGATAATACTGAGAAGTCTAATTCACAATTCATCAATTTGGCTTGTTCAAATGTTTGTTTAGCAATTTGGTTAATTTGAACATTAATTTCAAATGTTGTTTGAATGTTTCTTTGGATGTCTCATTTCAATAGTTTAAAAAAAAGTCATCACTCAACACCATTTTTGAATGTACATTCGAGGAAAATATTCAGTCTTGCCCTGCGTAAACTAGTGTTGTCAAAAGTACCGATTTCAGTACCAAGTCAGTACTGAAATTTTAAAAATGTGACGCTTTAAGCGCTGTTGAGCGGATTCGTAAACACTGCTGATTGGCCTCTGTGTTCATGCGCTCATCAGATAAGTCTGTGATTGGCTACAAAGATCAACGCTTCAAAAACATGTTGTAAATAGACTTCATTGACGCTCTTCACCGAGCGCTTACACAGATACACACGGGAATGTTTGAAAGCAGGTGTCTATCAGTGGACCTGCTTTCAAACACTCCCGCGTTTATCAATGAAGCCAATCACAGGCATATATGTTGAGCACGTGAACACAAAGGCCAATCAGAGGTGTTTACGAATCTGCTCAACAGCGCTCAAAGCGTCACATTTTTAAAATTTCAGTACTGACTGTACTTTTGACAACACTAGTGTAAATCAACCTAAGGGCCTTTGATGGTGTTAGCTGGTTTTCCAACATAACACATATATGTCATCCAGCAGTTTATTAATGCTTTGTGAATAGTCTGAATTAGTCCAGAGAGAACTGGATCAAGAAAGACTGTTCATGGTGTATTTCACTCTCTGCTAAATATCTTCTGACAGAGAGGTCTCTTACCTGGATGTTAGTCAGAAGGGTCTCTATAGACGACAGGCCATCAGGGAACAGGAAGGGTGAAGGGAATCCTGGAGGTAAAGTCTGACCCGCAAACGACAGCCTCTCATAGCCATCTCTCGCAGTTGGCGTGCACATGGGGGTTTCTTCTGGTGGCAAACAGAGAAACATACACATTCAGCACAACAGACGACACACTCCATGTAGTACTGTGCTGTAAAATAAATCATTATTTTCCTGAATTGGTGTTTATACACCCAGATTGTTTGTGAGATGTAAAATTAACATCTATACAAGCATGCCCAATCAAGCACATATGATTGATAGCCCATTCTGTCAGTGTCACACGGCACTCTATTATTGATGCTTCTGTATTTATAGCCACTATAAATGCTTGAGAGATTTTACATACAGATAAAATGAGAGGCTCTTCTAAGAAATAGGCATTTGCATTTTTGGAAATTATGTGTTTCTCGGTAGCACTGAGGGCATGGATATGTTGGGAGACAAAGCCCACCCGTTCCATATGGCACGAAAACTCTCTGATAGGAAAAGACCGCACTCAAGCAGATGCATATGGCAAGCTGAGATTATCAAGGGCCCTGGCTTCTCAACAAAGGCCATATGGCACAAGGTGGTGAACCCTCATTGACCATGTTTCAACACTACTGCCGCCCCCTCAGCAGACTGGCAATGCCATTCTGGGCAAATGAATTAACCCTCTCAAAGGAATCGGTGCATAAAAAATCGATAAGATTGGAAGAGATTCAAGAGGAACCTGGTAGAAAAAAAACTGAGGAGGAAAATAAATATCATTTATTTTCTCTCAGTCGATGGTTGACACATAAATGTGCAGGTGTAAAATGTCACAGGTGGGGCTGCCGTTAAAACCCTCTGGAAATAAAAGAAAAAGGATTTTATGTCTACCAGACAAATAAAAACAGGGGCTGGCACATTAAAGAGTATATATTTTATCACCTAGTCCACTGGGACTTCCAGCTGAATGTCATAAGGAGAGAAAATGCTGGGATGAGCACTGTATAGTGTGCAGCATGTCTTTACAAACAGCTTTCCAAGATTAATCACCATGTCAGCTTATTAAACATTATGCTGGTAAATGAAAGTAATCTAAAGTACCTCATGTTAGAAAAAAAAAAATAATGAAAAAATTAAGTCCTCTTTATAGAGTAGTAAACATGTTCAAATCAATATGCATTACATTTACATTTATGCATTTGGCAGACACTCCAATCCAGATCCATTTACAATACACTTTAATATTATGTGTTTCTTGGAATTGAATCCCATGACCTTGGTTTTGCTTGTGCCATGTTCGACCATGAGCTACAGGAACACATGCATTGCAATAAAAATGGTTTCTGGTTTGATTTAAAAAGAATTATAATTCATTATTTAATAATTCCATGAATTAAAGTTGCATTTCATAATCTATAGTCAATGATTCAGATAGATAGATAGAAAGATAGATCTGAAAGAGAATAATGTGAGTGTGGACACTGAGCAGGTGTCCAGTGGGGCTGAAATATAAAGCAGATTCCTGCTCACTTCCTGTGAACAGCCACCAGAGCCTGTCAGTGCCCTGATGACATCATCTGCCATTCATCAGTTCCGTTAGGGCAGACCTCTGCCATCTGCTGCACGGACAATCATAACTCTACATCTATCTCCACACAGAAACACACACACACACTTACACACAGGCCATCAAAACTCCACATTTATCTTAACAGCCACAGCCTTATACAGGCTATCATAGGCCTGCATCCATCACTACATACACGTAAAGGCCTCATAACCCCCTGAATCCATCTCCACACACACATGGACAAACATGTACACACAGACTATCATAACTCACTTTAAACCACACAGCCCTGCGCTGACACTATCTTCACACTGTCATAGCGTGCTGCCAATCACAGCATAAGTCTCAGACAACATTCTGCCTGCTACAAAACGAGAAAACACACAGGCCATGTCACCAACTAACAGAACACAACAGGATGATTCAGACTGTCTAAATGGCAAGAACCAAAAAGAATGTCTCAGTAATATGTTCTATTAATGTAACACATTATGAAAGAAATGATAATGTCTTTTGATATACATGCAGTGTAGTCCATTTTATCTATTAGGGATGTGCAAACATATGTGTACCATTTTGTGCATGCTCATTTCCCCCATTTTTACATTTAGATTATTTTTTTGCTGTCATCTAACACTCACTTAAAGGGATAGTTCACCAAAAAATGAAAATTCTGTCATCATTTACTCGCCCTCAAGTTGTTCCAAACCTGTATACACTTCTTTGTTCTGCTGAACACGAAGGGAGATATTTTGAAGAAAGTTTGTAACCAGGTCGCTTCAGGGCACCATTGACTTCCAAAGTAGGAAAAAAAAAATTACTATGGAAGTCAGTGGTGCCCCAGAATTGTTCAGTTTCCCACTTTCTTCAAAATATATTCCTTTGTGTTCAACAGAACAAAGAAATTTATACAGGTTCGGAACAACCTGAGGGTTAGTAAATGATGACAGAATTTTTATTTTTGGGTGAACTATCCCTTTAATGTTAATCTTTAAAACACTAATAATTTAACACTGTAAAATGTAATCTTTAGCTAATTTCAAAATTAATATCCATTTTTATACTGTATATTATAATATCGTCATGCATAAATTCACTGCCTGACTGATTTTACTGTTTTATTTGCAATTTAGATAAAATCTAAATGAGAAAATCTGTAAAAATCATTGTTTTTATATACCTCATATTTAATTAAACTATACATTATGGTTTATTAGTTTAGGGTGAGTGTTTGATTAAACTATGTGCAATATTTTTTATACTATATTATATTATATTATATTTACAAGATAATACAACTGATTATAAAGGTGTATTATAATCATTACTAGTCATTTAAAAGCCTAGAATTGTATTTCTCATGCATTTCAGTTGAAGTATCAAACCCCAGAATCAGGCTCTCATTCAGAATTAATATGTTTATATGACTCCCTAAATCATGCACAAACACGGCACGACTTGAGGAGCCCCTCTTCTGCCATCAGCATTCACTAACGCCAGCCAAAGCTTGGTAACAGCTGGTCCTACATTAATTAGTTTAAAGTATTTATTTCAACCATCTCCACAGCAGATTGCAGCAAAACATAAGAGATTATTCCGAGCATCTGCAAATGCCCTGGAAACATTCAGCCAACCAACAGTTGAATATCAGCCGCCACTATTAAGACTTTACGATTCTAAATTCTTGGACAGAGGAAAGGCCAAGAGGAGTGCTGGGAATCCATAGAGGGTCTCCTCCAATCTCTCCCCAATTTAACTAGCATTTCACTCCGGTTCATTACCGACAATGGGCGGTCGAATAATGGATTTGCATTTGCTTGTAATCAAATGTTAAAAATAATTAAAGAAAACAATGTTTTAATGCTGTCTGATGGCATAGTTTTGTGCAAGCATTAACAGATCATGTAAACAGAGTGAATTATATTAATTTTATGTAATTGTTACATCACAGAATATACAGTACTGTGTTTACACAGTATGTTTTCTTCTCTTTGTCTCATTTATGGCTCTGATTCTTTGGATGCCAAACATGTAGCGAATCAGCAAATGAGAAACAATAGAGGACAATTGGATGTCAGAAGCTTGTATTTGGTTTGCAGCCACCGTAGTCCTGGATTTGGTGTTGGCATTAATAATACATCATTGCTTAAACCAACTTCTGCTTTAGACTCAGCAGGACCTCGCCGCAAACACAATGCTGGATCACAGGGTGGTTCATATTGCTTTGTTACTAGGAAACAATCTGTCATGCATTAGAAAACAAACAGCACATTTCATCTCAAATGACCAATTCAGCTCTCAAATAACCGAAATTTGCCATTTTTTTGGTCAGTCTCCATTTACATTTGCCACACTTGAGCGCAATTGTGTTTGTGAGCATTCTCTTGTTTCGAGCACTCCATTTTGGCCAGGCTTTAGCTGTTTATTTCCTGCCATTGGTCCAGAATCATTGACTTGGACTTAATTACAGTGCCAGACGCCAGCATGATGAAGAGAGCGAAGGAGAGAGCTGTGTTTTCCAGGTGATATTTCTCCACCGGGGCTGCCAGCAGCAGCTGTGACAGGTCCGTTTGCAGCTTTCTGCCTCAAAAATGAAATCCTTATGAAATCCTTTTAGGTCAGCCATGTCACAAATAACATTTCATGCGCAACTGTTTCGCTGGATAATAGGAGCCGCAAATAAAAATGGGACGCTGTAAATACGACGCATTTGGAATGAAATGCCATAATTTAAAACAACGCACATACTCACAATCACACGTAAACATTCGCACACACACACGCGGGCACGCACGCTGTCCCTCCCTCCCGTGGCAGCAGTGGGAGTCCTTGACAGTGTGGTAGCAATGATAAATCACCTTTCCTGTTAATTCTCTCAGTCCTTATGTGTTGTGCTGCTAAAACAGGGGCTCAGAAATCAACTTGACAAACTATGAATATAAAAAAAATATCACTTGGAGGGATCTGGGCTTATCTCCAATTTACATGTTATTAGATTTGTATTGTGAGCTGTGCTAAGGAAAAGGGGAGAGCGAAAAGAGATGTTTGCGATAAGAGAAGATAAAATGTCTCAAACCACTCTCAAAAGCCTTTGATATCTTTGATGGAAGTCACGACAAGGAGAGTGTAAACCACTCAACTGATTTTTAATATGATAGACAAGGCACTCTGCGATGAATTGAGTGGAAACCTTGGGAAATTTAGCAACATTCTCTCAATAAATAGCTTTAATTGACCTTGGGAGCTGAAAATGTGCCATATGTTGCAAGTTGCAGTGTTTGAATTGAGGTCCCAGCGGACCTTTCAGCTGATTTCTCCAATGAAGGCACTGAGCCGGAGGAGGGAGAGAAAGAGAGAGAGAAGGGGAAAAGCATTGCAGCATTTGGCTAGCCAGTCACTGTGATATATTGACAGGTGAAGCCTGTGTCCTTGCAAACCTGTGTTCCTCGCAGCAGGAGAATTGAATGTTTAAAACGTGGAGGATGTCAGTTCCCCTCTCCGCAAAGGCTGCCGCTACCTACAGCAGACAATTACATTTTATTTGACCTGCCAATGGGGCTGAAGAAGTTGCCTCCTTCCAGGGGAGTGCTTATGACCTTTCAGTCTCATAAATGGAGACAACAGTGCATTACACAGAGGCTAATCTTTAAAACTGCATCATCTACTCTCTCTTCTGCATTCCATTAAATATTTCAACAGCAAACTGTTTTTAATGACCTAACCCAAAGCTTATACGCCTGTTTTTAAAGTGTCAGTATCCAACTGCAGCCCATTTCCTTACTGGTCAGTTTGAAGAAGCTCTTTAAAAATGTAAAAGTATCACTAACTCTAAAAAACAGAATGTTAATTAAATATAAAAGCACCAAGGATATTTTTATGTAAAAAGACAGTTAGGTCGGAGTCTGTAGTTACATTCGACCCTGTTCCCCTCTCTCCTCTACCTCTGTTTCCTGTGTACTCTTGCACTGTCCTACAAAATAAAGCCAAAAATGCCAAAAAATAAAAGAACTTAAAGGGTTAGTTCACCTAAAAGTGAAAATTCTGTCATTAATTACACACCCTCATGTTGTTCCACACCCGTAAGACCTTCGTTCATCTTCGGAACACAAATTAAGATATTTTTGATAAAATCTGATGGCTCAGTAAAGCCTCCATTGACAACAAGATAATTAACACTTTCAAATGCCCAAAAACATACTAAGACATATTTAAAACAGTTCATGTGAGTACAGTGGTTCAACCTTAATGTTATGAAGCGACGAGAATACTTTCTGTGTGCCAAAAAAACTAAATAACAACTTTATTCAACAATATCTAGTGATGGGCGATTATAAAACACTGCTTCATGAAGTTTCGAAGCTTTACAAATCTTTTGTTTCGAATCAGTGGTTCAGAGCATGTATCAAACTGCCAAAGTCACACCCCCCAGTGGTGAACCACTGAAATTTCGAAACTTTTCGAAACACATGACTTAACAAAGCCTTGTTTACTGAAATCACATGACTTTGGGAGTTTGATACATGTCTTAGTACCTTTTTGGGCATTGAAAGTGTTAATTATCTTGCTGTCAATGGAGGCCTCAATGAGCCATCAGATTTCATCAAAAATATCTTAATTTGTGTTCCAAAGAAGAACGAAGGTCTTACGGGTGTGGAACGACATGAGGGTGAGTAATTAATGACATCATTTTCATTTTTGGGTGAACTAACCCTTTAATTAATTAATTAGAAATGTTAGAGAAAGGTAGAGATATTTATTGTAATATGCAGTATGGACAAAAAGAATGCATAAGAAAGAAGAGACTTGCAGCTTAGTATTCAAATGTTATGATGAATTTAAACTGAATTGTGATGAATTGTGGTGTCAAATAGGATGGATGGATGGATGGATGGATGGATGGATGGATAGACAGACAGACAGACAGACAGAAAGACAGAAAGACAGACAGATAGATAGATAGATAGATAGATAGATAGATAGATAGATAGATAGATAGATAGACAGATAGCACAGCTAGATCCGCATTCCCTGAAGGAAATGTCAGCGCTTACAAGGCAGCAAGGGAAAAATATCCAATTTTTAGCTAAGCTTTAAAGCTTTGGTTATGTGCAAATGACCCTTACCAGAAAACAATCCCCTAAACCAGATGTTTGAAGAATATCAATACATCCCTGCCTTGCAAGTACTGTAACTAGGGTACAAAACAAAACAGAAAAACAAGAAAGAAAACCAAAAGCAATGAAAGGGAAAGCAATTCTACCTTTACAGCATGTGTACACATGCAGACCACAGTGAGAAATGTGTGCTGTGATCCGTAGTGGGCAAATTCCTTTAGAATGACTTAAAGGTGCATATGTTGTGCATATGGGCACGGTGGATACATACGTGTTACGGGATTGTTCCAGCTATCTACCGCAGAACTGCTAACCCTGCTCACACCCACTTGGCTTTGCTCTTTTCTGCTCTTTAATTCCGAGATGAAAATTAGCCATTACCGAATTCCTGCTAAGAGTCAAAGTCAAGTGCTGGAGTCGGTCGGCCCTGGATTAACAGGTAACATTTGGCTTGGAAAGCCTTATCTCTGAGAAATGCACTGTGGTGTTTCTCTCTCTCTCTCTCTCTCCACTAATGTTCCCTACACTTAGAGATTAAATCGCTTGCTGCACAAACCCATTTGAGAGCACAAGGAAGGTGAGGGGGATAATCAGCACAGGCACTGGGCCGTGTTTCCTAAACGCGCTCCCAAACATTACTGTGCACGGGCATAAAATTAGCGTCGGGACCTTAAAACGCTGACATTTCGCATGACTTTTGGGAAAGTGACACCATCATATTTTCTTGTAGGATATCATTAAATTTCAACTGCCCTGTGGCAGAGACTTTCCATTAATAACCAATTCTGTGTGTCACTCCGCGCCCCTCTTCTGAAATAATGAGTCCTTTGGTTTGGCTTAATAAATTGAAACATATTCTCAAGGCCACGCTGAAGACAGCCGCACAGATGGGCAGGCGAAGGGGTGGAAATCTTCATAAATCCTTAACTGTCGCACACGGTCAGGGATAAAAACAAAAGCAGCCTTTATGGTGAGCAGTTCACCTACAGGGAAAAAAAAAGGTCTTGTGTGGTTGTAACTAACTAAACTAACTACAGCAGGCGATTAAACCACAAACTGTTAAGATTATAAGCGACATGCACAGAGCATAAAATGATTGTTAGATCAAATAAATAATGAAAAACATGACTTTTGTAATTTTTTGATTACTTCCTACTCTAAAGATCTAACAACTTACAGTCTTTAGCAACAGAAGTAATGCATTTGAATGCAGCATTTCTATCATTATATACTTCGAACCAACATAACAGGTGAGTCGGATAATGCATTTTATTTTTAGTCCAAACAGGCCTGTGGTTTTGTGGTTCAATCCAATTTGTCCTCTTCCCAGCATGCACTGGGGCATTAAAGGGTTAGTTCACCCAAAAATGTAAATTCTGTCATTTATTATTCACCCTCATGCCGTTCCACACCCGTAAGACCTTCGTTAATCTTCGGAACGCAAATTGAGATATTTTTGTTGAAATCCAATGGCTCCGTGAGGCCTGCGTAGGGAGCAATGACATTTCCTCTCTCAAGATCCATAAAGGTACTAAAAACATATTTTAATCAGTTCATGTGAGTACAGTGGTTCAATATTAATATTATAAAGCGCCGAAAATGTTTTTGGTGCGCCAAAAAAAACAAAATAACGACTTATTATAGTGATGGCCGATTTCAAAACACTGCTTCAGGAAGCTTCGGAGCATAATGAATCAGCGTGTCGAATCACGATTCGGATCACGTGTCAAACTGCTGAAATCACGTGACTTTGGCGCTCCGAACCGCTGATTCGACACGCTGATTCATTATGCTCCGAAGCTTCTTGGCGCAGTGTTTTGAAATCAGCCATCAGTATATAAGTCGTTATTTTGTTTTTTTTTTGGCGCACCAAAAATCGTCGCTTTATAATATTAATATTGAACCACTGTACTCACATGAACTGATTTAAATATGTTTTTAGTACCTTTATGGATCTTGAGAGAGGAAATGTCATTGCTCCCTATGCAGGCCTCACGGAGCCATCGGATTTCAACTAAAAATATCTCAATTTGCGTTTTTTCAAGGAAAAAATCTTCTTAAACTAAGGACAGTTCACCCAAAAATACATTTTATAATCATTTAATCACCCCGTCGATCCAAACCTATATTTGGACTGTCTTCTGTGAAACACACACAAAAAAATCCATTTTGAAGAATGCTTTGACTGTTTTTGTCTAAACAATTAATATCAATAGGGTCCAAAACAACATTGACTTTCATTGTGGACAAAAATAGCACTGAGACATTTTTCTAAATATTTTCTTTTGTGTTCCACATATTGATGCTTTGCGATTTCATGGTGGTTTTTCTAGTGGTGGGCCATACAGCAGCAGTAAGGCAAAGAGTCTCTGATGCAAACCCCAGCAGAAGAAGATATCTTGTCCTTTTATACGGCCCGTGTCATATTTATTGCATAAAGGTCAGAGTGTTCATTTGTTCAAAGTCAGCGTTTTTCCATGCTCCTCCATGTAATAAATGCAGAGGGGATGTCATTATTGGACCGCTGAGGATTAAAGGCTTGACTGCCTGTGATGACTGCATAAAAAAGCCCCTCCACTACTTTTGTTTCTTCAAGTGAACGTCCTACAGAAAGGCCGCACTCAGCATACAATGACAACCATCATTGCCGTAAACAGACACTCCTCAGTGGTGAATGAAGCATTGGCGAGAGAGGGTTACATAACCCGATTAATAAAGGTAAAGAAGGATGAGTTCTCAAAGGCCTTTGAATTAATTGCCTTTGAAAAGCAAATATATGCAGGACTCGTATGTAGTGGAGGGTCTTGTTTACGGTCTATGTGGGGGGTGATGATCACTAAGGTCTAAATCAAACATGTTGCAGTCTAGAGTCAAAAAATTTGTGGGATGGGGGATGGGGGGTGGGGGATGGGGGTGGGGGGGGGGGCTATTATTAGCATGCATTACAGGAGTAATCAGCCTGGATTGAGTCCATTTATTGTTCATTGAATGCTTACTGGTGCACACCTGAAAGCTAGATTACTACAATCACACTCTGGAAGCCTCCTGCGCAATCTAGTGCTCTGTGTGGACATCTTTTATTTTTGTTAATTGGAATTGCCCTCAGCTCACATCTGGTTGAATTTTCTACATCTTTTATGAATGTGCACATCGCTGTCTTTACACAGAAACAAATGTGTTTCGGTGCCAATATGTAAATGCCTTGCACATTTTACACACAATGACATTAGAAATTCAAACAAGGAGTAAAAAACCCGACATAATCAAAACGCTTTGATAGAACAAGCACTCGAACACTGAGAAACGGAAGATAGTCTGTGGTCTGATCACAGTGGAGTGCGTTCAGTCGAAGACGGGCGGACATATTAATGTGATTCGCAGCAATCCTACAGGGAATGAGGATGTTTGGGGCGACAATCGACTCTGGCACTAATCCAGGCTCTATGTACTGAGCCGCTTTGGAGACTGAAGATGA
The DNA here is from genome assembly GCF_019924925.1 of Ctenopharyngodon idella. Lineage (NCBI taxonomy): Eukaryota > Metazoa > Chordata > Actinopteri > Cypriniformes > Xenocyprididae > Ctenopharyngodon > Ctenopharyngodon idella. The sequence continues at coordinate 19,573,702 of NC_067228.1, forward strand.
AAGACAAAAAGAAATGTAAATGTAAACTTTTTAAAAAGCAGAGCTTAGGAGCCCCCCATCTGACGCCCTCTCTCTGTGTCTCTCATGCCCTCGTGAGCAGAGGAAAATGGATGCAAATCCATTTGCGTCTGGTTCACAGCTATAAAAAAATACTTAGGATTTTTAAAAGCGGGTGATGTGTTAAACGTGTGGAAATCTGTTTTGATAACATTATTCATAACACTGGCTTTGCGCAGCTTGAATTAATAACACTCCATTTACAGATGGAAGAAAGCTGGCATGGTATTTCCAGTTAAAGAGATTAATTTTTAAACACCTAATTGACAGGCCGGGGTTAGGCGGGATAAGCAACAGCATCTCCGGGCCTGTGGCTGCAAAGTCAAGGTGACTGGAACACTTAAGCAAGCTTTCAAATGCTGCAAGACAGAAGAGAATTAGTCCTCCCGCAGTTTTTCTCCACCCCCTATTCTCTTTTAATAGGAACGATTTTGTTCACAATGAAAGGATATAACAGCCCTAAGTATCCGTTGATAATTACGGAACAGTGAAATTGTAAAATTTGACACACTTTGCCCTAAACTCAGCAGCTTAATAAGAGAGCTGCATTACTGTGTAACTGCTCCAATATGACATTAAAGGGATATTTCACCCAAAAATGAATTTATAACATTTATTCAACCTTGTGCTGTTCCAAACCAGTATGCTAGCTTTTCTTCTGCAGAATACAGGAGAAAGATGTTTTGGAAGTCAATGGGGTCCAAACAATAAAAAAGAATTTTCATTTTGGGGTGAACTATCACTTTAACAAGAGTTGTGATAGATGTACAAAGTGAAATCTGTGTTTTATGTCAGTAAAACATCTTTTTTAATTGTTACGTCTGGTAAATCAGCCTGAGAACATGATGTTTATAAAACAAAGAGGTGCACAGAAAACAATGATCTTTGAGGTATTTAATTGTTATGTCTAGGACGTCTGGGTCAGCCTTACCATAACACAACAGTTGTTCTTAAGCTTTTTGCATCTTGAATCGCAAATTAGCATTAACGGCATTGCTAATTGTTACATTTCGTCTGTCCAAGGGCAAGCAAATGATAAATATGTTCACAGCAGTGTGCATACCGTTAAGGGCAGATGCTCGGATATGTACTTAGAATTCACAAAGAGACTGTCCGTGCTGCACAATGAACCATGTTCATTCTAATTGCCCTTGTAGTGCAAAAACAAAAAGAAACTCACTTGCAAACTGAGAGAAAGGAAAACGGTGGAACTACCAGTGCAATCAAAAAGCGAAGCTCTAACCCTCTAGGCCAAGAGCTGCATCTTTCCTTTTTATCAGAGCAGGTGTCTCTGCAGCACATTGCTCCCTTTGAAATGAAGGGTAACATAAAACGGCCCTGGCGTGTTGTGATGGACAAGGAGATTTCACCTTCTCTAGTGAATGATAATACATTATTAAATTTGCCTCTCTGCTTGTGAGATACTCTTAGCTGACCACAGCATATTTATCTCTCTATCTAAGCCTTACATCTTGGCAGGAGAAAGCATTCTGTCACTTTTAAGGCATTTCAAAGATTAGAAAGAACCACTCGCTTTTCAACATTCCTAAAAGCACTGTCTTTCTTGTGGAATGTGATTAGCAGTCCATGGTATCACGTAATGGAACATTCATGAGGGAGAACAAATATCCAAATGAAGCGCCGTGTCCTGGAGGGACGGCCCACGTTTGCATCATCAGCACTATTTGTTTCGCTGCTCACAAACTTGATTGATCCTCTATTGAATGATTTTTTTTCTTTCTTTTTGCACCCCTTCATTTCGACAGAACACACTGACAAGTTGTTTGATCATACACCGTGATTGTCTGCCAAGTCACATTTCAGATCCCCATGGCTAATGATCCAGCCTTTTGTCTTAGGAAAAGTCGGCCGAGTCAGCACAAGCCTCAGTCCGTTTCACTTTTGAAGCCAGAACCGCAAGGACACTTAAAAAGACGATAGAAAACATGCTTGGAAAGCAAGTGTGTCTGATGAAAGGAGAGTGTGCAAGTTTACCATGATCAGACATGGAGTTAAAGAACCGGAGGTGTGTTGTATAGTAACATGTTTGCTAAGCAAAAACCAATGTCTCTATAACAATGGTGGTCATAAAACTGCTGGACCAGAAACATTTCTAAACTAACTACTGTATTCCTCGCTCAATAGTTTTGGTTTCTGGTTTCTTTCTCCAACAAACCTAATGATCAAATGGAAATCAGTGTAACGCATTACAAGAAATCTAGAGTTTGTGACTTCTTTCAATTGGGACTTCATATCTAACAATCTTGACTTTATCTTAAAACTTGTGTCACAATTACTTGTTTTATTTATTTATTTATTTATTTATTTATTTATTTTTACTGTGAGGCAGAATAGTCTTCCATACAAGTAACTTCCTGTTCATTTTTGTATTTACAGACTACTAAAGTGGAAAACATCCTCCTTTTCATAATCATGCTATATGATACAGGAAGAATCAAACATCATAATGTTTACTTTGTTCAAAAGGTCCACCGGATTTGTACAATTTCCTGCAGTACGCTAAGTGAAATTAGCCAGATTATTTCTCAAGCGTTACGCTCTAAATGAAATAAAGCCTCTGTCCTTGGGGTTTGTGAAGACAATTACATCAGCAAAGCAATCTAATGAGTTTTCATTCTTGCACTGCAAGAACAATATCTAATTCTGCCAGATACAAAAAAAAAAAAAAAAAAAGAAAAATCACAGTAGATTTCCCCACTCCCTTCATGTCTATCAAATTTAATGTCATGAAACTTGAAAATCCAAGATCTGATAACGTCCATCTGCAAGTTACAATACACAAATGCAATGTGGTCATGCAGTCAGACTAACCTTAAAAGTATAGAAGCATGGTTTTTGTACACCACTTTTTTTAACGATTCAATTTTTCTCTTTGATTTGAGTTTTTAAAAGCAACAGACTTTTATTTTCGCATCTTTTGATGTTCTCGGGGATGAGGTATTTTATGATGAAATCATATAATGGCTAACACATGCTTTGCCATTCACTGACCAGCTGGCAAATTATCGGAGTGATACTGCGGCTGCCATGCTCCATTATTCATATGACTGCATCTCTGCGCTTGTCTGTTTGGCCAAATCAGATCCGATTATTCCACGCACATTTAATGCTGAATTCAGAGGAGGGTGTGTATGCATCAATCACTCGCATAACCGAAGTCATGATATACTGTCAATAGAGAGACTTGGTGACGGTACAATGTTTCTTCAAAGTCAAACAATATGCTTGTGATGAGGATGTGGTCATTTAAGTATTTGAATACGGTGGTAACTACGAAAGGGGGAAAGGGTAATAATCATATATACACTTGTAAAATGAAGACATCACGATTATTTGTAGCAATACTCAATCAGAAGTGATGCTTTATGTTTGATTTTGTGATCAGGCGTTATCATTTCCCCCCTTTTTTCAGTACTTAGGACAATTTGAAGCATTTTAAAAAATGTGAAACAAAAAAGTACTAGAAAAAGCGTTTGTGCATTTTTACAATATGAACGTCCTTTGCACAAATCAAATTTTGCATAACTAAACACATGCCATGCGGCATCAACATTACATCAATGTCATCACATATGACTCATCTGTTATGATCAATAATGCAGGAATAATTTATATGAGCGTTGCTCTCATTTGGTAAAAATAAACCTCTACCATTCCTTTGGGCAAGAGAAACTGTTTGCAGTTATTATCCCATAAATTACTCTTCTAGTGTTGTTATTGTGTGGTGCTTAGCTACAGCTCCCGCCCATATGTGGATATATTCACAGGCGGCTCCCCCAAGGAGAGGAACCATGTTAAATGTTTGATGTCCAAAATGAGTTTACTGCCAAAGGCTTTAGAGCCTTTCAAATTTCCTTGTTTGTCAACTACCTGCTGTTTCACAAGAGCGAGGCTTGTCAAAAACAATTCTGACAGATTCCCTTTGTGAAGCAATTCAATTAGTCCAGACTTTATAATAAATGTGAGCAAACTGTTCGCTTTTTTGCTTCACTTCAAGGTAAAGCGCTACCTTAATGCGGTCTAAAATTCTACTTGCACAGATATGCTGGCAAAACATGACAGAGATTTTGTAGAACTTTTTTATTTATTAACTGAGAGTGATAGCATTGAAGTCCTAAATCGAGAAGTTCATTGTCTTTATGAGATTGTCTTTACACAACAGATATTTCGAAAAACACTGATTTATTCAGTAATGAAGTAAGATAGTGTTTTTATGAATGAGTCATTGAATCATTCAGTCAACCGATTTGTTCAAAACAACTAATTACTCTGGAACAAAACAGGTTACGGTCTGTATTACTGAATCATTAACTAAACTAATTCATTTAAAACACATTGATTCATTCAGGAACAAAACAAGCAACTGTCTTTATGAGCGAGTCACTGAATCATTTACTCAAACAGATTCATTCATTCCTGATTCATTTAGGGACAAAACACCGCTATTCTGTGTTGCTTGGAAACACACAACGATTCTGCTTTGACTTTGTTGGGAACTAGTTTCGTAACAAAAATACACAAAGTAATTGGTAAAATTATGTCTAAAATTTAAGCTACTTAACATTAACTTCTTGCTTACTGTTGTGCCAGTTACTGAATCATTTACTCGAACAGATTAATTAATTCCTGATTCATTTAGGAACAGGAACATTCATTTAAAAATTAACTTCTTGTTTATTGAACTGTTGTATTGAAGAAATATCACACTCACGATTGTGTGGTATCATTATAACAACAGCACTCTTGCACGTGTGACACTGCTTAAATGTGAAGTGATATTCTAAATGCACAAGACACAAAAACTGTCCCAAACTCATCTGCTGCCATAACCTGCTTGGATACAGGTGACGTAAACATCTCTATCGTAATATTTCGCACTGAAGCGAAAGTGCACGATGTGGCATTAATTTAATGCTCTGCCACGACCATAAAGATCAAACAAGTGGAGAAATATCATTAAACCATTGGAATGTAATCTCATTTGTCTAAACAAACTGATCCAACGAACAACCCTAATTAAAAAGGCTGCCATAAACAAAAGCAGGCCAAGCCAGACGAGCCCCTCCTCTTTAACAATGGGGCACATTTATTTTATTAATCTAATGCATCATGTATCATATCATTACAGTTCAATATATCTATCATTAATTTTATTCCCTTCACTTAAGGCTTTTATTGGGATTACTTTGGTTATTAGTTGGTCTAATGTATTGGTTACCTCCAGATCCGGCGCTACGATCTCTCTCATCTCGCGGCATAAACCTGTGCGTGTTATTCAAATTGCCTCATTTATTATGATAGCTTCCTCATGTAAATTGTGCTGACTGCTCGCCCTTGCACAGTCCTCATTAGACTAATGAAAACCTTCAAACGAAAAAACTAAACAACCTGCCAAATAAAGGTCTGAGGTTATTATGAAAATTACAACTCTGGGAGCCAGGAGAAGCTCTGTTCATTAATTCATGCTCAGCAAATTGGTAACTAATTTAGTTGCACTCCTCTGCATTAATGGATTATTTTATAAAAATGTTTTCCACAGCCCGAGACCTTTGCCGCACACGTTAGAGAGCTTTGGATTCTAATCAAGAGGAGTGACATATTAAGCATGCCAAGCGTCTGAATGATAATGCAGCAGCGATGCAAATAGACAATGTGGATTTTCACTCGGTCGGAGAGAATCAGGACCAATCTAACTCAATTGATATCTTAAGGGGCTGGTGGAACCATGGCATGCTGGGGGATTAGACAGATCCATCTCCACATCTCTATTGGGGAACGATAGGAAAAAATGAATCACACGTACTGTGATAATGTTATCATAAACAGGCCAAGATGTCAGCGGCCTCGTATAGTACACAATCAGTCACTAGAAACGTGAGATCGAGACTGAACAAAACACATCGACCGCACACACCAATCCCCCTAAGACCCACACAAACACCTCATCTCCACCCCCCACCCATCACACCTAAGGTCTGACCTGTAAATTCATATAATCATGCTAATTACTTTGATTCACAGGCTTGCTCGGTCTATGGGAGAGACCTACACAGCGCCTCCTCTCCGGGCAGATCCAGCAGGGGACGTGCAGCCCAGTGATTTCCACCGTGGTTTTAATGTCATTATCACCCTCTCCAACACTTCCACAGCCCTGCCTTTTGCCTGGAGAGAATTCTCAAATCTATTATATGCATCATTTCGTGTTTATGCAAAGCATATGAAAGGACGCTTCATTTTTTCTTTGCCAAAGTAAATAGTGAAAACTGAAAAGTATAGAAATTGGGCAAATGTTAAGCCTCCGCCAATTTTATACTCGAAAGCTGGAGATTTGTTTGGATGTAATTTAGTAAAAAGGCATCTGGAAATCATAATCAATGTCTAAATTTGGGTTCTTAAAGTTTTTAAATGGACACTCCACCTGTGTTTAATGAATTATTTTTGTTCAGAGTGATATAGTGAATAAAGGAGTGAATACAAGAATATAAAAGTGAATAAAAAAAAATCATACTTTTGAACAGTATATATATATAGCATTCTACTAGCTACATGCCTAGCTATAGTGATTACCATATTTCCATACTAAGCTATTTAATTAATAGTGCAAGTTACTTGAAAAAATACTTGCCCAAAAACCCCATTACCATCCAAACAAACATTGTTGTACCAAGTTTTCGGTACAAAAGAGAGATTAACAGTGTAATATGAAAAAGTATCTTGGAAACCAGTAACATGATTTTTGCACAGCAGTGTCATACTCTAAAGTGTTCCATAGATTTTCCATAAAATAAAACAATAGAGCTATTTTGCTGGTTTTAGGTATTGAACTCTGACCTTTCTCCAGGTGCATTCTCTTGGCCTCATGGCCGATGTCGTGAGTTGCCAGGTCGCCCTCTTTAGGCCCGGGTAAGATGCTGGGAGACAGGCCCAGTAATGCCTGGTTCATCGACAGTCCATTCTGATGCACAGCTTTGAGAGAACACAGAAACACATTATTCCCATCTCCACACACTCTCAATTGACAACGCAAAAACACCTCGAGTGATAAATTACGATTCTAGTTGAAAAGAGCCCTCGTCGTCCAGTGGCTAGAGAAGGTGAATACGTCCTTGGCTTTCAACTGTTTGTGACTTCTGGTATACCTCATCTCCAAATCAATGCGCCAGTCAATCAAAATCACATTTGCCACTCTGCCTGGCGTGTGCAATTCTCAGTGCAATTCTCTATAACATCTGAGATGAGGCGACAGAACTTAAGTCAAAAAAAAAAAAAAAAAAAATTCTGTTTATGAATAAAAAGGCCTTTTTTTCTCAAAAACATGTGATTCACTAGATTGGTTGAAATACATCATATCAAACATTCAGTGGGTTCCTAAAGCCTGAGACCACTAGTGAAAATGATTTAGTATTTTTATAATTTAATAAAACATTTTCATTACAAATTAGATTATTAACATAATAATTTAGTTTTAAATAAAAAAAAAACCAATTAATTAAATAATGGGTTTTGCTTTAACAACAAGAAATCTGGAGCTACGTAAACTCCACGAGTTTGTGTAAAATCTGATTATGTTGATTTAAGTTCACATGATCTGTGATGATCTAAAGAGCATATTGAGCTTTAATGTAAGCAAGATCATCTGACCATCTGTACAAAGTTGCTCACATGATCAATGTCACACATTTAATGATTTGATTTTGAATTGAGCAGAGTCTTATTTTATATCACAAATTCTCTATTTAAAATCAATTTAACAACATATTTCCAGGTTCAAACCCCAGATTTTCAATGTAACTTTTGGAGCTCAAATAAGTTTTTAATCAAAATAAACAGTTACTCATTAAGACTCCGCTTCCAGAATAACATCATAAAACATGGTAGCATATTTCAGAGATGACGAGAAACATACATACAGGCCCTCTCAGTGATTAAGGACATTGTTTTTATTTTATGACACAGCTAATGATGAAAACATTTGAGGTCTGTCTTTGCACAACCAGAGCCAGAGAGAAACTTAAAGATAAAAAAAAAGATAGTTAATATATCTTTGCCATCTGTTGAAAACAACAGAAAGCGGGGAGGGACGCACGTGTGCTACGCTCTTAACAAGAGGCATTTTTAGTGCGGAATTTAGTAGCTCTTGAATGCATGTGCGCCGGTGTGCGGAGACGCTGGAAGAGACGAGGGAGAGAAATTGAGAGACAAAGAGAGTGGGAGAGAGATTTATGAGGTGAACATACGCATTCTGTCGGAGGAGCTCTCCGTGTGCGCGGGAGAGCTGGAGACGCTGCTGCTGCGCTGGGATGAGGGACGGCTCCCCGGCCTCCTGCCGTCTTCCAGAGAGGGGGCAGGGGAGGGACTGTCGGGGACCCGTTCCTGCACAGCCAACAGGAAAAACAAACACAGCCAGGGCGGCCATTACATGACACACTCTTTTCAGCAACACACCTCCATGGACACACAAGCGTCCATGCTTTTTTTTTTTTTTTTTTTTTTTTTTTGAGGCACCGTCCCCCCCACCTTTTCTCTGCATCCTTTCCTTGCTTTCTTTCCCAGGCTATTGTCTGACAGACTGTTCCCTGCAATGCCGTATGAAAGCACAGATCGCGCACCACCCAGCCCCCTCCACCTTCCCCCAATGGCTGATGAGAGATGTGCACGACACAATGAGAGAACGGCGCTGTGGGTTACCTTAATCACTGATGTCACCATTCGGGATGGGGCACTCTGTCCCTGTGCTGCGGCGGCCATATTGGCGATGGTGCTGAGGTGGTTCATCTGACTCATCGCCATGGTGACGGATGCGGGAGGCAGGCTGACAGGGATCAGGGGGTGGGGCATCATCATAAACGGCAGTTCCAAGCCTGAAGATGAGAGGGGAAAGTAGCTGATTAATTAATCATTTCTGGCATTAAGTTGTGTGCAAATGGAAGACACGTGTGAGACAGAAAAGAAAGCGTACTGCTTAAGAAGAGAGGAAGATTTAAAGGAGAAACGCCATGAATTATTCACACGTGACCTATCGTGCGACCAGGGTGGCTTACAGAGTAAATATTCATTAAATAATAATCGTCACATTAGATAATGTATTATATTAAAGCTATTGACGACTACAAAAAAAATAATTGCGGCATATTTTCAAGCCATTATGGTCATTAGAAACATAAATAATCGCTTTTGTTGTTAATAATACATATCGCTGTTAATAATATATAGTGTTCTGGTGATTACTGTTATAATAAGCTAATAATTGTGAGATTTAAACTAATCTTTATTATGTTGGGAAAGGGAAAATTATGGAAATATTTCACCATTAATAGTAAACGCATTCAAAATATCTGAGGAAAAATAAGGCAAACATGAAAGGCATTAGTTAAAATGAGCAAAAATGAGCCAATTAAAACTAAGTGTGTATCATGAGATGCCTACAAGCTAATTACGAGTATTTGTGCCAGAAACTCCATTACTTGTATAACAGAGTGCATTTATAACGTCATTTTTTAAAGTCCTTGATAGTTACACTGATTGAAATAATTAAGACATTCAAAGTATTTTGATGAGGAAAACCAGATCCTGCAGGAGGACACATGAATGTACTGTTAAACTCATATATATAACTAATGCGAACTGTGCTACATTCTTAGACAGTGATTAAATGGGAAGAAAGGAAGCTGTCCCGCTTTTTCAAAGGACATATGCACACAAATAAGGTCACAGCCTGGTGTGTGTCCCTGAACTAAAGACCCACTCACTCCCACTCCTGACTTTGAACTAAAGGATCAAAAGTAACTGAGAGAAATTTCGGTCTCGGGCGGTCAAAGGCACCACTCGAGCGCTTGAAAGAAAACTTGAGCGTTCGCAGTAGATCCGATCGAGCGGGCGGCCCCGTGCTCCATCCCACACTTCCCTGTCTGGCTCAAGGTAACGGGAGACACAGAGGGATAATCCAGTGAGTTGTTTTTGTGCGAAATATCAGTGGCCAAGGGCTGTGAGACAGTCTACATCAGAAAAAACGAAAAAAAAAAAAGGGAGGATGGAGGGGGTCCCTTCAGTGTCAATGCCTCTCGGTGAAGCATTGTACATTTCCATAAGAAAGATGACCAGCAGATGCACAGGGAAAACACATTCCCTGACATTAAAAAGGAGGCGGAGATTAAAAGAACGAGAGGCCAAGCAGCACCTTGTAAAGGCGTCTCTCCTCGAGTGCCGAGTCTGAATCAATTACCACTCGCAGGACCGGACTCAATTAAAACCTGCCACGGCGCCAGCGTGTGATTGCAGGATACTTACAGCGCCACGTCGAAACAAATTGAGAGAGGCATTCATGCACGTATCTACCTTTCAAAGCTTTCGAGAGCTGGATTGAGTGCCGGCGCGCCTTTGTGATTCGCTCAAGAAGATCTGACTGGATTTCAGGAAATCAACATTTACAAGAGAGTGGAGAAACGTATTAAAGTCTGATATGACTTTGCTTTTGTCATTTAAATGGGTGTCCTTTATCAGCCTGGCGGTGAATGATGTCTGTTGTGTTGACCGACTTCCACAAAGCAGAACTCTGCGTGTGTGAATGACTACGGGCTTACAGTAGCAGACTGCTCTCAGGGGCCTAATCTCTCTCCCTCTCTCTCCCCGTCCCACCTCCTTTCATGTTCCGCCATCCTTAAGTGATGTTTCAGCCATAATGGCCTATTGAAAAGCATAAGAAAACATGATGCAAGCTAAAAGAGGTCCACCAAGGCTTTTCAGACAGACTGAAAGGCGATGAACTATGGATGTCTAGAATCTAGATGTCTGATGAAGCAGTCACATTGTTCATCAACTGCATGTCTTTTTCTTTCTTTTGTAGTTTTCAACAAATTTGCCGCAAAACAAAACCCCTTTAGACACTGTTGAGGCTATTTTACAATATTAATGAATTTTAACTTGTCAATAAAGATTTTTATTTAATAAAGACACCTTATTCTATTGCGTTGCAGATTATTGATTAAATTACAAGGATAAAATCAATTCACCTTAGCAGCTAATTTATATTTATTTCAAGATATAAACGCTTTTTATATATAAATTTAAACTTTAGTCCTGAGGCAACATTTAGAAATTAGATAAATATAAATATGTCATACTATCTTAGAATATGCCTGTTTTATGCTGTATATGGGTCAATAAAAAAAGTCTTCTTCATAATACATATTATTATATATAATAAAATTCATTATACATTTTATATATATATATATACACACACACACACATATATATATATATATATATATATTATTCAGACATTTTTGATATTTTTAATATATTTTTACTAGTGGATGCAGGACACTGTAGTTCATTTATGTAAGTGAGGATAGCAAAATAAAGTAAAAAGTAAACTGTGACATATTACCAGTATTACCATGCACTACCAGTAAAACTGATAAAAATCTGGAACCAAAAATTATTCAGACACTTTGACCTGACCATATTTTGCTTAAGTGTTATCTGACATAATTAAGATTATTTTTTCTGACACAGTTTAACTCTGAGATCTTGTCATATTTTATTACCTTTTTTTAAACTATAGAGAATAAACTATTAATGAATGAAATGTTCAAGGTGTCTGAATAAATTTTGGTTTGACTATATATATTAGGGGAATAACGGTACACAAAAATGATGGTTCAGTACGTACCTCAGTTTTGAAGTTACGGTTCGATACAGCAGGGCTTTTTTTCCTTTTTATTAAACGGTGGTTTACTGAACAAACTGTCTCTCTGTCATTAAATTCATTCAGTTATAATTAAAATTTTCTTAAGGATAAACAAATCTATGCTAATACTGTAAATATAGGGAGCTCTTACTTGCACATTACTGTAATATTAAAGGTTACAACAAAGCCCAAACTATTAAATTCAGTTGCTATTTATTTTTAGATATAATCATCAACATTCAAATAATAATAATAACATTTTTTTTTATGTAAACATGTAAATTGCACATTAAGAGTTTGTGCATTAACCTCTATGTCCAATTATAAAATTATGTTTCTCCAATTCTTTGTTGAAATATAATCATTTACACAGTGGCTGTCAAAACTTGTTTTCATGACAGATTTATTTGAACATATATTTAATAATTAAGACATCACTAACTGGTTAAGTAAAATATAATTAATATATAGGCTAATATAGTGCATATATTTAGCAAAATAGTTCATTTTTCTTGCGAACTTACAAGCTGTGGACACTGAATGGCATTTCTGAGGTAAATGTAATACTACGTGACATTGTTTACAAGCTGTTTTATTAACGTTGAGAAGAGATGAAGAGGAAGAGATGATCGCATACACTTGCGCTCCACTCTGCCGCTGGAACTGAGGCGCCTATTCAGCATCTGTTATGCCACAGCAAAAAGCATCAAAACGGCATTTTTTTTGTTTGAATTTCGTGATAAAATCGACAGAATATGAAAGATGACACTTTGTTTCTTATCGAATGTAACAAAACACAGAGCTTATTGCGATTATTGGTGGTTAATGCTTGTGTGGTTAGGCTACAATGCATTACCGCACGCGCCCCCTTCTGAATTCCAGTGTGGATCGCCTGTGACTGACTGTATTCGTCGTGTACCTGCATGAACAATATATGTATATGTGTGTGTATATATATATATATATATTTTTTTTTTTTTTTTGTAAAATATCAGCACTCCTGGAAGCCCTCTCAGCCAATCAGATTTGAGGAACAGAACTAGCTGTTGTATACACACACAAAACACCCTGCATGATTTTCTTTGTTCAGCTGAACAGAAAGGAAGATATTTGGAAGAATGTCAATAACCAAACAGATCTCGCCCCCCACTGACTACCATAGTATTTATTTTTCCTACCATGGTAGTTAATGGGGGGCAAGATCTGTTTGGTTACTGACATTCTTCCAAATATCTTCCTTTCTGTTCAGCTGAACAAATAAATTCATACAGGTTTGGAACATCTTGAGGGTGAGTAAATGATGACAGAATTTTCATTTTTGGGTGAACTATCCTTTTAAGCTATGCAAAAAAATGATAAAATATCAAAAAAGCGATAAACTGCTGCAATTTGCATGAATTAAGAACTAAGATATTATTGTCAAACCGATGAACTTTGATTCCAGTGGCCCTTAAAAAGAGACAGAATGAAGCAGCCACTGTGTGTTGAAAGCAGGCCTTCAGAGCACTAGCATCCTGCATTATCCTGTGAGGGAGGAAGCTTTCCCTTGACAAAAATTAAACCAGCTCCTACTTGGCACTTTATTATCTCTTCAACTGAGTGATTTATTGTTTGTGGAATGAAAGCAAAAGAGGAGGAAAATTACATTTTCAGCAGAGCCAGGGCTCGTTCTGCCTCTACTCCTCTGTCCTGGAAGAGCTCACGACAAACAATAATGTCAGCTGTAATTGATCTGAGGTCGCCGGTTAGCCCTCCAGTAAAAGCCCACTATTTAAGCGACAATCCGCCCTGCCTGCTCCTCAGATGCTGTCTAATGAAGCTGTCCATCTCTGCTATTTACCTTCTCTTAAATGGAAGAGAAAAGATGTACTGTATGTAGCCGAGCCAGGGAAGATTTGCTTTCCTCCCGTGAAATAGGACCTGCAGATGCCGTTGGAATGTGTAATTGGCTGCCGGAGTCGGAGACGTGGGTTCCAGCGCTAATTAAATGACTTGTTTCTGGCCTATCCATCTTTGTTTGCGAGCACAACGCGACGGAGCAGTATGTTGTAAATGCTCTTATCTAAACAGACGTTCTTTTGCTCGTCCCTTTGATTTGAGAGCCAAAATCTTATGCCTTTTGAAGTAGCTGTTGAATCGGGATAACAGTTTAAATTGTTTTTCATGTGGTGTTTCAGAATGGCAGATTGTTATTTTTGCAGTACCCAACTGTCAAGGCTTTTGCCACAGGTTTCTCATTCAAATAGCAAACAACACTGCATTTTAATTGTAAAAATAAAATCGGCTACTCATAAATTCATTCTTGCTATTACAAAGGACCTTCAACCATAAAAAAGCAGAGCTCCATCTGTGTAGAGAAGATGTTATCGGAAATAAACGCATAGGTCCTTCATAAACAGACATGCTTCTATGGTACGGGTATAGATTGTTCTCTTTTCCCCAGACGGCATAGCTAGTCAAGGCTGTTAAACGCTGTAACTCATTAAGGCCCGTTAGAGGAAGGTATTTCACTTTGAAGTAGCCACCCACGGTCTTTCTGTGTCATTGAGAAAAACTTTAAAGTCTTTTCTTCCTGTTTATAATCTTAATGCTAATCATAAAAATAACATCTTGAATTTGTTAATATCCCCCCCCCCCACCCTCCCCCTCCAAAATGATAATAAAAAAGAAACAGACCTGTACACTATCACCAACAATCACGGAGTGCTAAAAACACCCCCAGACTCTTGAGTATGTGATGTGATCTGAAGCCACAAAAACAGAGAAACTGCATCCCTGTGTAAAACAGGCATTTACTATGCTCACTCTGAAGGGAGAGTGCTTAATAAGAAACAGAGGGCAAAGAAAAACATCTATTACACACTTGTGAAAACATCTATTACACACTTGTGAGTGTAAAAAATAATGGCAACAAAACATCTCTGGTTTGATGAGGTAGCATAATTACGCAGACCCGCAACCCCCCACAACCATCAAAGCAAACATGTGGTAAGGATTACGGAGGAGACAGACAGTATTGTTTTATTATTTATTTATTTATTTATTCTTCCTTCAGGAGGATAAAGACCCAGCAGCAGTTCTTGGCATATGGTGGAGTGGTTTTGGTCACTACCTGTTACGCAAGCTGGCCAACGTATGAAAACGTATGATATGACATTCTGATACAGAATCGTATCGTTGAAGTGCATTTTATGTACATCTAAATGTCTATGAAATGATAAATAAAAAGAAAATTATATTTGTTCAACAATTTTTTCAATTTTCATTTTATGTTCATTAAAGAAGGAAAGAATTTAAATAATTAAATAATTAAATAAACAAACAAACAATCAATAATTTATCATCAATAATCAAATAATCAAAATAGTTTTATTGGCCATTCCTAAGATGTACACATTTGCATTTTGCTCATGCTGAAAAAAAATAATAATAAAGTAATATAAAATAAAATAAAATTAAAAAATTAAATCAAATTAAATAATGAAATGAAATGAAACTAAATGAAACAAAAACAAAACAAAAAATAAATAATAAAATAAAATAAAATAATGAAATGAAACTAAACAAAATTAAACAAAACAAAATAAAACAAAATAATAAAAATAATAATAAAATAAAATAATAAAATAAATAAATAAATATTAAATTAATAAAAAAAAATTAAATTAAATTAAATAATGAAATTAAACTAAACGAAACAAAAACAAAATAAAACAAAACAAAATAAATAAATAAAAAATAATAAAATAAAATAAAAAATTAAATTAAATAATGAAATGAAACTAAATGAAATGAAACGAAACAAAATAAAAAAAAATAAAAAAAATAAAAAAAAAAATAAAATAAAATGTAAAATAAAATAAAACAAAACAAAAATAAAATAAAATAAAAACACAAATGACAAATAAGGCTATGGGTTCGCTCTTTTGTTTTTTGGTGTGTATCATCACAGTTGGCACCACATATACACTGTGATCTTGTGGTCTGGTTAATGCAATTACTTGCATGGTGTGAGATACCTAGATACAGGCTTCAGGACACATCACTGAAAGCACACTCAATTTCGTTTTGAATTAGTTTCAGCTTAAATGTGTCCCGTATCATTCTCTATAAACTACTGCTGGTTTAGGGAAAGCAGAAGGGACCGAACATTACTAGCAGATGTTTCCACAGAGGGTACAATATATTCAAGTCCAATCAATAACCCCACCCTCCCTTAGGGACTGTGACACCCAGGCAGAGGAGGGGTGGGGGGAATCATTTCCATCAGATACTGAGCAAAGGGTCCCGTTTAAAAAGATTGCTTTTGGTCAATGGCAAGCAGTTGTCATTTGACTTGGACTCTGAAATGAAATGTATCGAACGGCGTTATCAATCACACAGTGCAGGGGTCCATGAGACGGCTTTCCAGGGGATAAGACAGCCTCTTGCATCATCTGTTCTAATTACAAAATTAGCATCACGTTGCAGAGGCTGCATCTTTGCGTGATTCAGAAATTCCTTGTGAAAGGAGATTTGTTATGTTTGTCATACAGCCTTGGTCTTATTGAATGTGCTTAAAAGGATAGTTCACCCAAATATGAAAATAATGTCATTAAACCTGTATGACTTTTTTGTTCTTCTGTGAAAAATGTATTTTTATGCATACAACAAAAATCAATGAGGTACAGTGTTGTTTTGGACCACATTGACTTCGTTACACTTGTAAAATTCTTCAAAATATCATCTTTTGTGTTTCACAAGAGATAGAATGTTTATCCAGCAATTAGAGATAACATGTAGAGAAAGTATAAAATAAAATAAAATAAAATAAAATAAAATAAATATTGCATTATATTTGTATTCATAAAATATAAAAGTCTGTTTTAATTTTTAAGTAAATAAATAAAAACAGAGTGATTTATTGAGAGAGCTATCCCTTTAAAAATATCTTTCAGAAAAATTCACTTCTGAGATCTCTTTATGGGCAAAATGCAACTTATCTGATCTATGAAATCCACATTACTTATCTAGCTCTATATTGTGTCTACATTTGTGTCTATATATCTTCTTTTCTACGAAAGACATTCAGTGGAAACATCTGAAACAAACCAAGAACTCTTCAAAGCTTTGAGCACCCAAATTTCCTCTGGGTCACTAAGAAAAGTTCAAGTGCACAAATTCCTGTATTTTGTGCCACCCAGGCTAAATGCAGGCTACCTTCTGTAACTTGAGGCAGTGGGATGATTTGTTCTGGCAAGAAGCCTGACCCAGAGCAGGATCGCTTGTCTGGTTCGGGTTAATGGTGCTCCAGGCATGATTGATACCAGTGAGTGATAATGGCCGCGCCTTCATTTCTCATGTTCTAATTGCTGCAATGTTATTATCACTGCAATAATCATAGCAATATTCCGATTGCACCGCATCCTCTCTGTCATCATAAGGCACGGCGGTTACGCATCACACGCTGGTTTGTTTCTCTCTCGTAATTGAGTGCAGTGAGATGACCTATCGGAGGAATATTCTAAACAGTCAAAGCGCACGCATCTTTCGCATTATAGACCGCAGAAGCTTATCGTGTGTGAAAGGTTGAATGTCATTTATTACATGTATCACATTTACACCATGTGACATTGTCTTTTCAAATTGCGCAGATCTCTTCATCCCTATCTTTGCCTCCAAAGGTCACTCAATTCCACTTATAAATGCAACCTGACAGAGATTAGTAAAGAGGGACGGGCAACGCACCACATCTCACAACTGAATCAAACGGCTCCAAATTAATTCATCCAATTAATGAAGAACGAGCTTTAATGTTGATGAGGCCCGACAAGTAAACCGGCTACTTATTTATTTCATTTACTCTGCAGACACAAATATCCGCATGAACATGCACCACGTTCATGCCGGCTACGCTCACTGCAGAAACGTAGAGCTGTGCTGCTTTTCAGAGATGATAGAGCATGATACGGATCATTACAGAAATAATGTTTAATCAATTCCCATTTTGTAATCTGTTTCTGCAGTTGTAGGCATTTGTGTACACCAGCGCTTTGCACATTTTTACACCCAACTCCCCCCTCTTCCAAAATCATGCATATTCAATTTTATGCTGATGCTTAACTGTCGATGCAACCGGAATTAAAACAAGCAATTCGACTTCATTAAAAAAGTAAGTGATTATCGAGTTATCTTTTTGAAATTCTATTAAAATGTGTGACGCTCTCCACTTATCTGTCACCTGCTTCCCAGGAGCACAACACACTAATAGAGGCACTCAGAAACGAATGCCCAGGAGAGGCAGCGTGTCTCTGTAAACTCAGCCCTGGTTCTCATCCCGGTCTCAGAGCTATTACCAATGCTTCCTGCCTTCCCGTGAAGAGCCCTGCTGATGTTTAAGGCCAGACAAAACAGCATTCAACAATGTAAACTGACACAGGTGAGGCGGTTTTGAAGAAACTGGCTATCTGCAATGCTAAATGCCTATGGTGGGACTCAGTCAGCGCGTAATAAGGAATGAATCATTGCCCTGATTTCTGCTGGTGCGACTCAGATGTGGCTAGGAAGTGAACAACATGTTTTCACTGTTTAGCTGCAGGCTGGTTTTTCACTCAGCAGACTTCTGGGCAATATTTCACATTTTCATACTATATTCGTGGTGATTTAATTTAAAGGGATAGTTCACCCAAAAATTCAAATTATACGATGATTTACTCACCCTCAAGCCATCCTAGGTGTATATGATTATCTTCTTTCAGACGAACACAATCGGAGATATATTTAAGAATATCCTTAGTCCTCCAAGGTTTATAATGGTTGTGAATGGGGGGCCGCGTTCTGAAGTCAAAAATAATACATTCAACCATAAAAAAAAGTAATCCATACGACTCCAGGGGATTAATAAAAAACCTTCTGAAGCGAAGCGATGCGTTTTTGTAAGAAAAATATCCATATTTAAAACTTTATAAATTCAAATAACTAGCTTACGGTGGACGACCGTACGCATACTGCGCATGTCAATTTGGGCGGAAGAGCAACCTTTGACCCCGACGCAATGACGAACACAGAGGCGCAGAGGAGAGAGCAAAACAAAACGCCGGTCACAAATTAGAAGTCTAAAACAAGAAATTTTAAAGAGAAATGTCGGAGGATTTCGATATAAGAGAAGAGGAGCTTGAGTTTGTTGCACAGCCCTATTTGTTTGAACCGTGAGAGGCGTCTAAGCTTACGATACTCTTATATCCTGCATCATCGCGTCACGGGTTACTTATTTGGTGCAAGTCGACTTCTGCGTATGGTCTTACGCCGGAAGCTAGTTATTTGAATTAATAAAGTTTTAAATATGGATATTTTTCTTACAAAAACACATCCCTTCGCTTCAAAAGGCCTTTATTAACCCTCTGGAGTTGTATGGATTCATCTTTTTTATGGATGGAAGCATTTTTTTTTTTTTTTTTACTTGGGTTCCCATTCACAACCATTATAAACCTTGGAGGACTAAGGATATTTTTAAATATATCTCTGATTGTGTTCGTCTGAAAGAAGATAGTCGGATTCACCTAGGATGACTTGAAGGTGAGTAAATCATGGGATCATTTTTATTTTTGGGTGAACTATCGCTTTAAGCAACATCATGAATATGATGATAATTTTATTGCCCTTTTATTTGGCCAGTAAGTTTCCTGAAAAGAATGTCATTAAATTAGTTTTACGTGTCTCACGAATTGCAAGAATGTTTTGGATTTAAACTTTAGTAGCAAAACGCCATTAAGATAATTTCCTTGAATCAGTTCAAAGTGTTCACTTCAATCAACTGATTCAAAACTCTGATGAAGTTTAAATGATTCATCATTCATATTAGTCAAATACATAGAGCACAGCTATATTAGCTACATTTTATTTACACATAGTTTTAGTAAAGCATTTGAATATATGTAAAAATTCCATGTGGACATTTGAATGATGATTCAAACAAACTGTTGAGTTTTCATTTGCATCATCACTCAAATGAAGTCTATTTCCTATCTTGTGTTCATTCAGTATAAAACAGTGTCAGTGTATTTTAGTTGTTGGATTAAACAATTTGAATCAACTTAGCAACAATAGCTGTTCAGTTGAGAAAAAAAATCCCAGAAAATATTTTTGACCCCTTTTAATCACAGGAAATGTCATATAAAAAAAAATCATTTCAATTCTATCCATGATATAATAATATTTTAGTTATAACTATATAACCCTGACTTAGATGGAAGCATAAGAAAAGAGAGGAAGAAAAAGTTAAAGTCAAACAGACAGACACGATTTAACCGAAACTTTCTGCTGTTTGTCGTTGCCATGCCACGTTTAGCAGTGCGAGGCCGCCAGATTGAAAAACAAAGCGCAACCCTTGTTGGATTTGTCCTTCCACAGTGTGGGATTTATTATTAGAAAGGACATAAACAGACTAATTAAATCACAGCAGTCGAGGCTGAGATGACAGCTGGTGCTGTGTGTGACCAAACAGATCCCTATCAAAGAGCAGGAGGCATGGCTCACTCAATCCATCCTCTATGGGGAGCTATTTTAAGAGGCCCGGCATTGAGCATGAACGCTTTATGCTAAATGAGGGCTCGATGTACAAGCCGGCTGATTATAAAGATGCGACACGGCCCCGATGCATGATGGATGTGCCTGCTGTAAAGACAATGGGTTTAGGGTCTATGTTTTTTGATAGGTGTTGAAGAAATGTGACAGCGCTCATCAGACAGATATCGCACCGCTACCGACTTCCTCAGTGTCAGTTAAAAGCGCAGAGTGCTTGACGCAGTGATGCATTGAATTTATGACGAGATTGCTCTTGACAGTGTAACAAGCACAATAAGAGGCACGAGTCTTGCAGTTATTAATGTGTTTGCATGCTTATCCATATGGTTAAGTGCATAATAAGAGAGATTTTGACTGCTTCAGAGACTGTTGGTTTCCCTTTGAAGTGATTCTTCATCTCATGCATCGAAAAGGGTAATTTTGCCACAAATGCATACATTTTTAGTAATTATTACAAGATTTGAAACACCACCGGCTGATTGGTTGCACATTTGAAACCAGCGATTAGAAGAAAATATGGTTTTAACAAGTCAATAATGGCAAGCGCAATGAAAACAACTTAATCAATGACACTGCAACGTTTGCAAACAAGAGCTTGAATTATAACACCAATAATTGATTCCTCTCCTCCCCGCTGTTTTTTTCTTTTCCCTCCTGTGATGTCATTTCCAATCGATTCCTTCCTGTGTACAATGATGAGAAGTTTCCCGAGTTTGTTTTTTCACTCTGACTCTTTCACCCGCTCCACCAATGGAAATTTGCAAGCTGCACTAGCAGCTTAACCAAAAAGGATTAACTCCCATATCCAACCGAGAACACAGATAATGCTCGGTAATTGGTAAAAAATGAAGATGAATGGGACAGCAAGATAAGGACCAATTAGCTCCTCCACGCTTACAGCTGCGGTCTCTCTACAGATCCATCTCTTGAGTGCTGGCCTCCTCTGCCAGAAGAAGCCTGGCGGAATTAGCGGCCTGACCTCATCGATGGTGGGAGGCCCACCCATCATCTCCCCACATCACTTTTAATTCTGTCCCTAACATAGACACCTGTCACCAGCCCTGACGTGACAGGTTTGCACTCCCCCACGTCCCCAAAATGCTAAACGCCAGGTCTGGGCCAGGTCTGAGCACGCTAACTCGCTAAATCAGAGAAACACACACAAACGCGCGCACATACATGCCTGAAAGTTTGTCGCTTATTTCATTATGGCAGCATCATCTGGTTGGTGATACACACAATTCCCCCATCTAATTACGGAGAGGATTTAAGGTCCATTAACGTTGCCGTGGCAAGGAATCAGATGCAAAATGGCACCCAGTGGCCACCAAGAGAGAGATTCTTTTCACCTCTTTCCATTTCTTAGCCTGAAGGCAGCAAAAGCATGAGTCACAAGGAAGGAAAGAAAGAAATAAAAATAAATGAAAAAAATCAAACAATTCATCTTGCTGGAAGAAGGCAGGTGTTGGTTTTGGTTCAGGTCTATTCAATGCGAGAGAACGGATCACTGTTTGTGTGTCTTCTAGGCATATGTTTTGCTTGGTTTGTGATCTCTAATCGTGCCGTTTCCTGTGAGTCAGTGGAACAATCCACATTGTAAGAGAAGGGAACCCCCCACCTCCTTGAAAAAATTCTGGGGAAGAATCAAAAGGGAAGCGAGCGCTAAGTTTAATCACATTCACCACCTCCTCTCTCGCTTAGGCTGTTTGGCTCCAACTTAAACTGGCTGACTGTTTTTCTCTCTGTTTTTGTAATTAATAATAGTGATGCAAGCCGGCGATTGTGATTGAGCTGAATATTTAATGCAGAAGAAACATTAGCCCATCCAATTTGCATCAACACTAACAAGTCCGGAGGAGAGTACAATGTCCTTCACACACTTACTATCAGCCTGTCTGTACTTCAGACTAAATCTATTCTGCACTACACTAAGAATCTCAATCAGAATATATAACACTGGAGGAATAGCATGGTATTTATATTTGTGACCCGTGCTGGCAAAATAAGTCGCAATGAGCACATTTTCAAAAATGAGTTATTGTAATTCTTCAAAATGGTGTATGATTTGTTGGAATCCGACAAAAAATGACTGAGCTACACCTGTTTGAAGTCGATAAAGTCAGCAAAGTCAATTTTGAGAAAAATCGAGTTAAAGTTTTCTAAAGGTTCCAAAACAAATCACCTAGCAACCATACCTTAAAATTGGTAATACCCACCAGATTTGGCACAAACCAAGTCAAAACCCATATCTATAAGAAAAAAATATATATATTCAAATTTTTCCCATGATTCCACAATTGTTTGATTAACAAAATCCTAACAGACAGCCTATCTATTAAGACCTACAACTGTATCACTCGGATCTAATATAATGTTACACATCAGATGTTTTTCCCCAACAGTTAACCAAACGTTCACTTAAGACATAACAGATAATGTTTGTGTGAATACTCACAAAGCCTTTTTGAAATACTGTGTCTTTGTGTGCACGCTTCGGATCTGTCAGTCAGCGTGAGTAAGATCGTTTTGTTTACATCAGCCTGAGTTTGAAAATCACATTTCATTGGTTTAGATTAATGACATCAAGAATTCGCTATGAATATTCACAAAGTTGGAATGCTGCGCTTTACAACGATACCAAACTTGCGACAATAAGGAGAAATACGGCATTTTTCATGGTAACGTACAAATAAAGCTACTTTTACATGTTTAATTGCTATTTGGAGCATTGGGATCGCTAGATGAGGGCTTAATGAACTCATTAAGCCCTTTTTTGAACAAAATAAAACATTTTTCACTTGTTTTGCCTGTAGTTCGAAATTAGCCCGTGCGCATTCCGACTCATTTTGCCAGCGCAGGTCACATTTAGACAAAAAAACAAACAAACAAAAAAACAGTAGTAGCAAATACCTAGCAACCATTAACAACACCAAAACAATGCTGGCAACCACTCACAATACCCTCGCACTGGCAACTTTTTTACAGCTCACAAAAATACTACTGCAAATAAATAAACACACACACACTTTATATCTTAATAATAATAATAATAATAATAATGATTTGTATGTTGGTGCTTAGTATTGTTATTGGTGGTGTTGCCCATGTAGTGACATTTAGAAAAATAATTACACTTCCATGTAACCAAGTGTCTCTAAATTAAACCTCATAGCAAGAGCAGCTGTTTTAATATAGCACCGGCTCACTTCCTGCTCATGACATTGTCCACTCCTGTCTAGAGTGTTTAACTAAGTTCCTCTGCTCTAAAGTCATCCCTATATCTGTCAAATGATTTCAGACTCTGGACTCCAGCTGCAAAAAGCGCCTATAAGCGGGACATAATAGGCATTCACAGCCCAAAACCATTAGAGCCAATCACGGGGCTCAGAAAGGCAGAAGTCAGCAGAGCACCGCAGCTAAGAGTTTATTTTCACAGTTGTGTGTTTTCTCTGGCACTCTTTTAAAACACCCCGATGCGATATCTCTCTCTCGGTTCTCTGGCGAAATGACCTTTCTGTTTTAATGCCGTAATGATCCGGAGCAGTAAGGGAATTCGCTGGGAGACGGGAATGGAAAACACTGTCTATTTCACTTAAAAACCTAATTTATGTTGCAATTAAAGGCTGAAAGGAGCTTGTTTCTCCCCTCTGGCTGGCTGAATAGAAGAAGCTATATTTCGCCCTCTTATCATGCGGGTGACTCCTATTGGCCACCCCGTCACAGGAGAGTGCTTGATATAAACAAGAGATTGCACTGACATCCAGTAATCAATATTAGGATGGCTTCAGTACCAAACATCATTTGTCTCGGCCTCCGTTCTTTTGACCAAACGAAGCATTAATTTAAATCATAAATCTGGGAGTGATTTAAATCCCGGAATGAGAGACCCGCCTGCCTTTAATGATTTATTTTCTACATTTCTGCGAGCGAGAGATTTGTCCATACGCGGTGACAGGTCACCTTCAAACGCCAGAGGTAGACTGTTCATCACCATGCAGACTAGCATCTCATCGCTGCGAGTAAATATTAAAGTAAAAGAATCCAATTGATTGTGGATGGGCTGGAGAGGCGTCGCGGCCATATATTTCACTCAGAGCTTCTAATGCCTCTCTAGTTCGCTCCTTCGCTCACTGCTGGGCCTGGAATTATTATTCTTCAGGGAGTCTGCGTGCTCAAGGTTACAATTTAAATTGTAAAAAGATAAAAACAGTTTCTTATTAGCCCCATTGCCGCAGCCTCGCCTATTCCGATTCGCATTTATCTTTATTTCGGTGACCTCGCGGCCCCCCGCCGCCGTTCGCTGTTAGATGACCTCAGCTCCGCGCGGCTTCCTTTCGATAAATCTGCTTAGAGCACACCGTGTTTTGCCAAAACTCCTAGTGTCAAATGCAGCTGGGAAATCCTTGACGCAGGGTGGATATTCACAATGGAAATTACACACGCACAGTTCAGCTCTGGGATTATGGTAACTGAATCATTTGTAATGGATTTGTGGTTTAATATAACAGTGTAATTTCCACAAAAATGGCTTTAAGTAATGTTGCAAAGAGAGAGAAAAAAATCGGAATGTATCTGAGAAACGATTAATTGGAGCGGGGGACATTCAAAACTAATTTTCTTCACCAAATTGAATTAGCGGCTCGCTTAATAGCTATTAGCTTTGGGATAAAGTGCTCATGGATGCATTTGATGTGTAGCTACTTTAAAAGTGCATTACCTGCTAATGATGAATTTGGAATCAACCAAACAAACTGACTGCTCAAAAGAAGATTACACAAAGCTTTCTAGTTTTCTTATAGATTTGGTAGTTTGAAGTTTAATCTGCATTTATGTAAGCTTAAGAACATATTTTAAGAATTTTGCGTAGATAAATAGAATGAACTATGTTTAGTTTTATAACAGCAGATTCGTTTGTTCTTAAAGGGACAGTTCACTCAAAATTGTCATTCCAAATCTGTATTAACCTTTAAACCTGACTTTCTTTTAGGGAATAAAAAAACAAAACAAAAAAATATTTCTTACTGTGTTTTTGAAAAATTTGACTTTTATTGTGTGGATGCAAACAGTTGAGAGATGAGTCCCGCCAACTCATGTGCCAATCAAAAAACGTGCCAAAACAAGATTTTAAACTTTGTATCTACATGTGGCTTTAAAAGAAAATAACCTTCTAGTTGAAAGTTCGGAAAGCACATACATATGCACAAGACTTTACTGAACATCTTTGACATGTCTGATATCAACATGCGGTGACAGATCACGTGAAGCACAATGTTAATTGGTTATGTTGTTAAAAAGAACAAAATTATGCTAAATAATAGGTAAAAAACTGCAATTCTTTTCATTAAGTCATTTAATCAGTGACACTTCCTTCAAAATCTGATCACAAGTAGTCAAGGAAGACACATTTGAGAAACATGTTACTCTCAGGTGTAAACAGCAGTGTGTTTTGACTGACCACTTGTGATGGATCGCAAGTCGGCTGTTACCAGGGCCTGCATGCAGTGTGAGTCATGCTGCTGGTGGATGGTGACTCACCCACACTGGAGCTGAGGTCTCCGTTTTCTGAGTCGGCCCCGTGCTGGGTGTTGCTACCATGGTAGCTGCTCATCACCTCCAGTTTGATCTTCTTCACCTTCATGGCCTCTGCGATAGCAGCGTTAGTGGCGGCCGCAGCTGCCGCAGCAGCGGCTGTGAGACCTGCAGCAGGAGGACAGAAAGATGGAGTCACATCATAAGGGTTCAGCTTAAATGGGCCTAAAACAAGGGTATGATCAAGAAATGCTTCTAGAATAGACATTGTCCAAGAATTTCAAGGGGGAAAAGAGGCAGTAACATGAGAACAACACATCCCACACTTTGAGGGGGAAAAAATAGATTTTTTTTTTTTTTTTTTTAAAAAGGATGCATTAAATTAATCAAGAGACATTAAAAACATTTATAATATTAGAAAAGATTTCAATTTCAAATAAATGCCCTTCTTTTGAACTTTCTATCAATCCTGAAAAATGTTTCCATAAAAAATTAAGCCCAACTGTTTTCAGCAAGTTTATTGAGCACAAAAACAGCATATTAGAATGATTTCAGAAGGATCATGTGACACTGAAGACTGGAGCAATGATGCTGAAAATCCAGCTTTGCCATCACAGAAATAAACTACACTTATATTTACATTTATATATATATATATATATATATAAAATAAAATAAAATAGAATAAATAGAAGCTATTCTAAAATGTAATAATATTTCACAATATTACTGTTTTCACTGTATTTTGGATCAATTTAATACATCATTGCTGAATAAAAGTTGTGAAGAAAAATTGTACTGACCCCAAATGTTTGGCTGTACTGTATTATAATATTGTGTCTAAATAAATGTAAAAATTAAATACAATGAAAATCGATATTCATTTTGAAATCTGCTAAAGATTACATTGTAAATGTATCCTATTGTTTTTAAATATTACCTTTAGTGAGCATCAAATGACCGCAAAGGTAATCTAAATGTAAAAATAGAGGAAATAAACATGTATAATTAAATATTCAATATCAATACATTATGTAATAAGGCAAAAAAACAATTTTACACTCATGTTTTTGAAATCACAAATTACTTTGAGTAGGGCTTTACCTCAAAAAGAAGGGGGGAAAACTGCTTCTTGCTCTACAAATGTTTGACACAGTCTTTTCTCCCATCACTAGCCTAACTCAGTCTAGCACTGCGTCTTAACTAGAGCAGATCATTTGCATCCCATCACCGACAGTAGCTTTGCTGTTTTTGATTACACAGCTGGCCCCATTGGACTGATGCAACATTTTCAGCTGGAAGCCTCACTGTCATGTACGTCTTCTCTGATTTCCATCTCTTTTTCTCTCTAAATGCAAAGATGACGCCGTTGAGCTTTGATGGTGACAGATGGAGTCAGGAGAACATATCAGGACTGACATGTTGCCATGGTTTCTGTTTGTAAATAAACGGGTGGGGATGTACGACAAAGTGAAAACAAACAGTCTGAAACAGTGGGAAACCAAAGACGTGCTCAAATATGCACACATACACACACACAAAAGTCTGTAACATCTCAAACACATGAACATTAAACGGCAAATCCATTGTCATTCCCTCTGAATGAACAGGAACGCTGCAATTCAAAGTCTTTTGGCTCCAGTGGCAATAATACATTTTTTTCCCATTGTTTGATTTGTTTAAAAGGAGCACAGTGGAGATGGAGAGATTGGATAAGGAACTGACTCGCTGTCATTTACTCTTTTTCAATGACAAAACACCTGAAAGACTTGAAGAAAGTAAAAAGAGGATCCTTGAAAGAGACCTTGAATTCATGAATGAAGATTAATGAAATGATGTGAATGGATGAATCAAAGCTGAGCTTTTTTCCAGCGGTGTTCAGTGAATCCTGTGAGCGCAGTCTCATTTTATATGTACAGTATATTGAAAAATGGTTACAATAACCTCATTTATGAGATTAGGAGGCAAACTAGATTCTGTGATAGGGGTTGAGCAACGTAACATAACACTACCACAAAATATTACATATCATAACTGAATGTCATAACTGATTTTTTTTTCTGTTTTAATGTATAATTTAAACAGATCTGTATCCTGTATATTTAATAATTATTATCCTGTCAATTTAAAACGAATCTAATTAATTTAAGATATGCTAATTAATTAACTGCATATTAATATTAAAGAAAACAACCCCAAAATATCTTCCAACATTATTGTGGTAGATAAATAAAACACTGAACAGGCATTACAAAAATTACTTTACGTTCCAAGTCAACTATTGTATGTTTTATTTCCATATCATTATACATAAGCCTAGCAAGTATTGCTTTCTAGCAAACTTATTAAAAGGTTGCAGTCAGTATTTAAAATTCTTCCAAGATAACAGCCCTAAAAATCCCCAAAGTCCGTTTGACTTTTGTTTTCCCCATGTGAGGGAGGCCAATTGGTAAATTCATCATCACTAAAGTGTCACTTTCACTGACATGACTCGACTGCGCCATTTGGCCACTGTCTCCTTTCCTGAGCGCGAAGAGAAAAGGAAAAAGAAAGATATCGAACATGTGGCTTTAATACGCCACCTTGCCTCCCCAGCAGCAGACAGGCAGATGGTGTGAGCAACACTGCATGCCACCAGCTTTCTGGGCTTGTTTGCATTTTAAAGTACATCAGTACCATATTGATGTATCGTATACACTGTGTCGGAGCGGCCACTCTCGTTTGCTGTTGTATATTCATGCCCTACAGCTGCGGAGGGGGATCTACTTCCCCCCTCCACTCATAATAAATATGGCCTCCAGTCGCACTGAAGGTCAATCTTCATTTGCGTCTAATGGGAGAGAGTCAACTGTTTTCTAAATGAGATGTATGTGTAGCAGAGTCCTGGACAAAAAAAAAAAAAAAAAAAAGAGAGAGAGAGAGAGAGAATAAAATCACCTTCCAGTTGCTTGTGTGAAAAGTCAGGCACTTGAGTTGCTTTTGCCAGATTTTTTACTTCAACAATTAAGCACTTCAGTAATTTATTAAACATCTCTCATATTCATTTATCAACTCTGTAAAATGGACATGGTGATACGGAATGTCCTGCAGGTATGAATGTTATCAATAAACAGCTTACCACAATTTCCTGCTTAATTAGCCTATTACAATATAGACCAGTGGCTCCCAGCTGGTGGATTGTGACCCAAAAACAGTAAAGTCAAGGACAGCAAGGAAAAAACATATGCTACTACTAACCATATTATTGTGCATAGTTATGATAGCAAAATATATAGCTTTGTCAAATGCTGTAGTTAAAGGTAAAGGCCTTGCATCCAATTAAACTTCAGAATTTTGGACAAATTGATCAGTCAACAATTGGTCCTAAATGGTATCAGTCAAAAACTGAATAATAAAAATAATAATGAATAATAATAATAATAATAATAAATAATAATAATGAAAATAATTTGTTTTTACATTATAATTTTTTTAAATAATTATTTACAAATATTTTATTATTAAATAATAATTAAAAAATAATCAACAAACAAACAAACAAACAAATAAAATACATACATAGAGTACACTGTAAAAATATATGTTGTTTCAACTTAAAAAGTGCTGCCTTAAAATTTACGTTTAGTCAACTCAAATATCAAAGTTGTGACTTTACAACTTCACATTTCAAATTGACTAAACTTATATTTTTTAAACAGCACGAACACTTACTTTTTTAAGTTGAAATGACATTTGTTTTACAGTGTACATACATACATAAATGCTATTTTTGCTTGCTTTTTATATGATTTTTAAACCATTCTGGTACTGTACTGAGCCACTACTTGATGTACAATGTAAAATCTGGGTCCTGAAGCAAAACCAGTCGAGAACCACTGCTATACCTACAAGCATTCACAAGCAACTGTACTCATGTTGTTGGGTCCTCCTCTACATTATCGTTCAACGTTGTTTCAGAGAGATAGTTTAGTTCATTAGATCACAAATAACATCCATCATAGGTTACAAGGGGATTTGACTGTAACATCTACATCAGAGTACCCATCCACAAACTGTTCTTCACATCAGCAACAAGTCCACTCGTAGTGCCCGTGCACTTCTGAGCATCACAACGAGCAACCCACTCCTTCTTCAATTAGCATTCATTAGTATGCGAAGCACCAATAGCAGATCGCAATGTTTCGACTTTTGAAAGTCACCTTTAGATTCAGACACCCATGTCTGTTTTCTCACAGACACAAGGATCTCTTCAGCCATATATAAACAGCCGAGCATAAGAGAGAACAAGCGGGCAGACGGGCACGAGACGGGGGCGTGGGGAGGGGACAAATAAAGAATCGCATGGTACTGTCATACTGCGCACAAAACAGCAAATAATAGAGATGGGGTCTGATCGTAGCCCTTGGAGCAGCTGTCATATTAAATAATAATGAAGGATCTATTAATATGCAAAGGAACCAGCAGCAGACTGGCTTAACGCTGTCATGCCTCTGAATATTGTCAGAATGTTCATTATTAATTAACATGCGGGCTGCCCCATACCTGCTCAATGTCAGAACATTCTTATAACAAATAAGGAATGTATGTGCCTCCTTCCACTAATAGTGTAATTAAATTAAGATCAGATTAACTTCACATCAGTACACAAAGAGTGACTTAGCCATGCTTATGATAAGAAAGTGCTTATCTACTGACTTAATGTTGTGCACTCCTAATAGAGATCGAGGCCAAATTTGACTATTTACCCAATATATTTGCAGAAATGAGCTCCATTTCAGTGACTTTTGAGGACAGGTCGCACACACAAAGCTGAGGTTGTGCCAATGAGGACTGGGTGAATTAATGCATCTGAATTGTTCCATCTGCATTAGAGCCAAATACTGCACATCAATTATAAGCTGTCGACACTCTGTGTGAGAAGAGTCACATTAGAGTTGACTGATCTGTTTATGACAGTGTAATCTTGCATCTGCGTGAAGGCCTCATGTTTCATTAACCTCTTTTTGTGTCTATTCTCTTAGTCTTGCTGCATTTCTAGTTGATTGTGTCCACCTAATGACAGACTGATGAAATGATACTCTGATGTCATTACCTGCATAGCTGTAAAACACTGTTCACTGTACATTTGTACATATATGTATAATATATATATATATATATATATATATATATATATATATATATATATATATATATATATATATATATATACACATACATACAGTAGGGATGCACCGATACCATTTTTTAAGGACCGATTACGAGTACCGATACTTTTTTCTGGTATTCACCGATACCGATACCGATGCCTATACATTTATTTATTTATTTATTTATTTTTTGGTGATGTGGCAGTTTTTGAGACTAATGAATGTAGGACAGCTTCTTTATTATTACTCCAATGAAAAAAGTAATAATTTTTATGTGCTTGTCACAAACTTAAAGCACAAATTTCACAATGTCCAATAACCTTCAAAGGGCATAATTATTAAAGTCATAATAAAAAAAAAAAATAATAATTAAAAAAATCAAGTCTTTTTTAACCTGCCTTTAAAAAAGTGCAAAACAAATATTACAGAACAAATGTTTATAACATAACACTGTGAACCAATGTAAACACAACCTAGTGACCATATTTCTCATGGTGGAATACGGGACGAGTGGGCAATATGACCATGAGATGAGAAATTTTATTTCACGATATATATATACATTCATTTAACATCTTTTGTTGTTTTATTAACATTAATGACAGACAAGTATTTAATTAGGCTACTCTCCCTTTAAGACCAAATCCATGTATGTAATATACTGACACATATCCTGTTTTCACCCACCTGTTTGCGTCCACTTAAGCCATAACCGACTGTATTTACATGAGATACTCCACACGATGGACATTTTGACAACTATTTGTGCATCGACATTCGGGCGCAAGGAGAACTGATCGCGCGCAAGAAAGAAAGAGAGAGCGTGCGCGGCCGAGAGAGAGCGCTTCTGGTCTGTCATTCAGCGCGATTTGCATGCAGTTCGCAATGTGTCGGTTGTTATTATTAATTTTAAAGTATTTCCACACCTCTGAGGCTGACATTGTTTCTGCTGCTGCCGCCGGTGTCTGTGTGCACGGAAAATTCTGTCAGTTACGTCACGTAACGTATCGGTCTTTGGTATCGGGAGTATTTTTACGAGTACAAGTACATGAGCTTGGTATTTGGTATCGGTGCATCCCTAATATACAGTATATATACAGTATATATATATATATATATATATATACACACACACACACACACACACATACAGTGCTGCTTGAAAGTTTGTGAACCACTTGCAGAATCTGTGAAAATGTGAATCATTTGAACAAAATAAAAACGACCCACTCAAAAGTTTATGAACCCTTGATTCTTAATACTGTGTGTGGTTACCTGGATGATCCACGGCTGTTTTTCAATATTCTTCAGAAAAATCCTCCAGGTCCCGAAAATTTTTGCATATTTTTGCTTTTGCATATTTGAACCCTTTCCAGCAGTGACTGTATGATTCTCAGATCTATCTTTTTACACTGAGGACAACTGAGGGACTCAAACACAAGTATTAAAAAAGGTTCAAACATTCACTGATGCTCCAGAAGGAAACATGATGCATTAAGAGTCAGGGGTGAAAACTTTTGAACAGGATAAAGATGTCCAAATTTTTCTTATTTTGTTTAAATATCTTCTTTTTTTTCCATTTAGAACTGCCCTTTCAGAAGCAACAGAAGACACTTAAATGTTTGCCAGAAGACAAATTAAGTACAATATTCCTTGATCTTCAAATTTAAAAGGTTTTCACCCCCCGGCTCTTAATGCATCGTGTTTCCTTCCGGAGCATCAGTGAATGTTTGAACCTTTTATAATAGTTGTGTTTGAGTCCCTCAGTGTGAAAAGATGGATCTGAGAATCATACAGTCACTGCTGGAAATGGTTCAAATATGCAAAAGATGCTGGACCTGGAATTTTTGGGACCTGAAGGATTTTTTTGAAGAATATTGGGCAGTTTAACTGCTCAGGACAAACAAGGGACTCATGAACACCCATCACAAAACAAAAACAGTCATAGATCATCCAGGTAACCACACACAGTATTAAGAATCAAGGGTTCATAAACTTTTGAGTGGGTCGTTTTTATAAATTCAGCTATTTTTTTGTCTTGTGGATTTTATCTAAACATCGTTTATGTAAAATATCTTACTCAGGACAGTGCTAAATAAAAAATGACATGCATTTTGTATGATCCCTCTTATTTTGTTAAAATTATTCACATTTCCACAGATTCTGCAAGTGGTTCACAAACTTTCAAGCAGCACTGTATATATATATATATATATATATATATATATATATAACATCGGTTAATAGGAACACCGTCATTTCGCAATAGTTTTTTTAATCGACATATAGAAAATATCACTGTTTTGCACAAATATGTAATGGAAACCCGACTGATGTCATATTATGAATCCATTTCATGGTTCTTATTTCTGTCAAACCCAGAGCAATTTACCTGTAATTTTTCTTTTACTACACATTCAGGAATATTTTTGGTGAGTAATTTCTGGTCAATATAACCAAGACCAAGAGTGAGATAAAAATGGCTCTATTCTAACAGTGTAACTGTGGTGCTAAATGACATGCTACTGGAAGGAAAACATCTCTCAAGTGCTGCGTTAACAGCACTGTGCACAAAGGCCCTGAACATTTGCCAACATTACAATTACACTCTTTTTATGATGAAGTTACATCAACAAAACAACCTATGACCACTTTATGCTGTATTGAACTGTTGTTTACATTTTCTCTCCCAATCGTGGTGCTGGTCAAGATAACTGGGATCCATGAACCGAATGCAAGCAACTCTCACTGCATCTGCTCATTGTATGTTGCTTCATCAAACAACCAAAGACCCTTACAAACTTGATTGTATAAAATGTTACTTTTCTTCAGAAGTTCCAAACAAAATGTCAAGATCAGAGCCTCTCTCGTGGTTTAAAGGCCTGGATATCAAAGGGTTTTTATCATGGTTGCTCAGGACTAAATAAGAAAAGACTCTCATCCTAGGCTCTCATACTGGCCTTTAAGTTCCTGTTTCTAAACAAGTCACTGATAGGCTGACCTCACTCAAACATAAAGGGGCGGCTGGGCACAGTTTCCCAAGCAGAATGTTTTACTAATGCTTCAGCGGCATTGTTCAAGATTACCAGTTCTGTTGCCAAGCTAGAATTTCAATAGTTTCCTTCTCAGAAAGAATGTTCACTTGAACACTTGCATATCGGTTTACAAAAGAAATAAAATACAGGAAATTAATACAAAGTTCTGTCGTAAAACTCTAGATGGCACAGGCTGATAGGTCCTTAACTTAATTTGTTAGTGATCACATCATTATCTACATAGTGCATCTGATTGGTTGTGGTGGCATCAGCAGCCAATAAGTTTGCTGCTCAACATTCAAATACTTGGCATTGTTTGCTGTTAGCAGTCTGCAGCGCACCTTCCCCAGCTCCACCTGTATAGATCTGCTAAGGGGGTTATTTCATGTATGTTCTATGTGCAGCAGCAGCATGTCTTACATGCTCACAGCAGTAGAATGTATTGGCAGTAGCAAGTCTCTGTACTTGCTCAGCAGCAGCAGCAGATTTATTCCGCCAAGACCAAATACATTAACATTGACCTATCCATTTCCATGCCAATCTCTCCGAGAGTTGTCATGACAGAAATACATTTCATTAGGTTTATGCATGAACTATTTTAGATTAGTGTCTCATTCGATTCAAGTTTTTACATTTACATTTTAAGCATTTGACAGACACTTTTATTCAAAGCAACACTGCATACAAGTCACGACTGCCGCAAACAAACAGAAGCCACATTTTACAGTTCCTCCTGAACCAAAACAATAAACTTATGCTGCTTTCATATCATGTCATAACCGTAATTTCAAGATGGCAACCCTTGACGTTCTACCTGGAGATGTTCACATCTTTAGACTGGGATTTATGAGTTTCTCTGGCAAAACTATCAATGTCGAAATGAATCTGCAGCAGTCAGGTGGTACAAGTTTGAGCTCTGAAAGTTGTTAACATTCATTATTATGGTAAAGTTATGTGCTTTGAGACATAAAGCAACTTAACGCCGTCTCTCATGACGCTTTGCAGACTCTGCTCTGGCTGTGCGCATTCATGTGTTTTGAAGGAGGCGTGGCTTTGGAGAGAGAGCTCTAAAGAGAGTGTAGGATCTAAGCTTGCTATTGCTAGCCTCGAAAATTGTCTACCCTACCTTTAATTAAAGATATCACTTTATAATAACTTTCATTAATGTGCCCTTCAAGTAAAGTTAAAAAATTTCATAATTAAAAGCACATGAATGACTGAGTGAAGTCATGTTTACAAGTGGGAAACTCAGAATTCTAGATGATACACAAGTTGCAGAGTTTTGACGTTGGAAGGAACATGTCAATTTGAAACATTGCAGAAAAACTGATCTACAATATAGATAATATAATAAGATATATCAATAATGTAAATTTAGATCAGTGATCTAAGGTCTGTATTGAATTATGAATGATTTCGCAAGTTGTTTCATTTTAAATGCATTTCATTATATTGTTAACAATTTAATTATTTTGTTTTGTTTCTGTGTAATGTTTCCGACAGGAATTTGTGACATGCTGTAATAACGAACGGTCGAAAAAGAGATGCACTTGAAGGCATAACATTCTATCATATAATGCTTACCACATGATTAAACAAGTTGCTGGTCAGTGTTAGTGCTAACAATGCCAAAATCTTCAAGTTCAATTTCCAGGGAACACGCATACAGATAAAATGCAGCTTAGTCGCATTCGATAAAGTAAATACTTGTAAAAGTAAAGTTATCATGAAGTCTGCTTGTCTGAAGATTTAGTAGTAGCTTGTTGTGTGACAGCAATATAATTTGTCCTATAGGACAGAAAACAATCATACTTTGCAATGAAAAAAATAACACAAACAAATGGTACTTTGGTTTAAAATGATAACTATATGGCCCTTGTGTTCAATAATTGCTCAAGAATCCACAAGAGAGATTAACGAGGAGTTAACTGTACATTAACAAGGAGTGAACCATAACCTTATGACTGTGTGTTATTGAAAGATGGCAGAACAACCGAGAGCACGATATGTAAATCAGGACCCTTTCTCATGAGCGACTTCAAAGCTGCTACAATGAAATCCAGCCGTAAATAGAACAAAAGCATAAGACTTGCTCCAGGCAAACTGAAGGCACAAATGGTTGTTGTTGATTCTTGTGGCGATAAGCTTACTTTAACATCACGACGGCCTATGTACATATAGCAGTGAAGTGGATTTAATCGGGCTAATTAAAATCCACTCAAGGCAGAATGCAGCATCCACTATAATAATCTGGAAGAGAACAACTTTCCACTCCAATTTATTCTGGAGCTGTGGTTGCACAGGGGGGGCTTGCTGGGAAGGGAGTGGGGCCGGCGGGAACGGTCAATGATTCTGGCTGGTAGTTTGGATGAGGGCTGTCAGATTTTGCAGTGTGCCATTTAACGGATGGGCAGCGGGTCGCTACGAGAACGGGCCAGGACGCGGGAGGAGGTCTGCATGCGTTACCTGTGGGGGGAATGATTCCCGGCGACATGAGGCCCGGCACCGAGTGCGGCATGATGTGAGGGTTCTCCGGCGATGTCACACTCTGGGTCCGTTTCGGAGGCCTCCCGGGTCTTGAGCTAAACAGAAGTGAAGTGGCGGAAAGGGGGAGGTAGAGGGAAGTGGAGAGAGAAGGGGAGGGGTTAGGGACAGAGGTTGCCGTTAACATTCGGACCAGAACGCAATTCCATTCCAAAGAGCTAACATGTACTGTAAATAAATTCCTTTTCAAGGACAGTTGCTTTCTGCTGCTCGACATAATAGACTTCCATAACTAATTAGATTACACAGTGAATTCATTTCCTTTATTGAAGATCAACCACTTTTTGATGCATAATTCATGGCCCGCACCTCGTTACCTGCCCTTCTGTATTAATATCCCTACACTATTTGAATTACCTCGTTTGCATATGCTAAAATCCGGCCATGCGGCTTTCAGCCTGGAAATTACATGTTAACTTGTTATAATTATTGCAGTCAGGCCACTATTGATTTATGAGACTTTTAAAAACCAAATATGTGTAGTTCTGGTAATGAATGATATTCTAAGGTTCTTTAGGAAATTAAAAAGAAAAAGGCTGCCTTAGGAAACGTTCTGCTTGCTTGATTTAATAGGAGTCGTAGCTGGAAGCTGGTGTGACTGAGTGACTCAGACCTGTTGTGCGTTTATGATGGAAACTTTTATTACTTGAAATGAGTGACCAAGATCACACAATGATTAATGACGCAACAACTGCAAGTCCGACGGAGGAAAAAAAACGACCCTCTGAGCTAATTGTCAGATATTTTTTCACACATTACAACGTTATGTTCATCCATGCATTTTTCCACTCTAATTTTGGCAACAACAAAAAAGTAGCTTGCATAATCTCACAGAAATATTTCTTCACAGAAAGCATCCATAATAGTTGTGGTTGTTACCAAGGGCAGCACAGCCACTGGGGACATTTCCCATGACAAAAAAGAAAAAGAAAAAAAAGAGGTGATTCCATCCCTAGTACTTTTTCCAAACTAATTACATACCAAAAAGCCTTCAAAATATGAGTTGGTCAAATGATATATGAAAACCTATTATGTAGCATTGTTTCAGTGACAACCAAGATTCCTCTGAATGTTAACAATTAAAATTGCTCATTACAAAAGGGCTGAAATGAATGAATGAATGAATTGCTCCTGCTTTTGGTTGTTACCAGAGAAAAGCTCATTTTCAGGGCATTGTCTATATTTCACTGCACTTGCGTTACAATGGCATATCAGGACATGATTGAAAGAGACCTTCATTAACTCAAGGTTTTGTTCTCTGCTTTTCCAGTGACTAAACAGGGCCTCATTTTCATGGCCAAAAGGAAAGCAGAAGAGTACATTCACTATGACCCAAGGCCAAAAAACTCACTTATTCATGTACCACCAAATTCTGTCATGTGCATCAGTTTAGTCCATTTACAGACTGAGCAGATGAGCTGCATTTCATTGCGTTTAATCATGTTTTATCCCTGACAGGCATGAAATTGAAACGGAAATTCTTTACTTCGCACACTAAAAACAGAAGAGGCCATAAACTCCATGCTCAGAGTTTTAGCCATGAAAAAGAGCAGCACTCGACATAGTCAGGCCTGGGGCCATTCACACTGTAAGGAGTTTGAACCGTATCAGCCTGTTCAGATGTGACAGAATCATTTCCACATCACATCACGTAACGGAAATAGAGACATCATCTACTTCATACCTCGTATAAATGTTCCAGTAGGGATTTCACACTTATTGTAGGTTCACCTTTAGGAATCTTTGATATTTATCTTTGCAGTGCCCCCTCTGTTTATAATTGGCATATATCAAGTTCTTTATTGCTGTTCTATTTGATGTAATTATGCTAATCTTTTCAGGCATGTGGCAGGCCACAAATGAAATTTAGTCTTTTTAGAAGAATAATTTGCAGAAAAATAATTCTGTCATTAGGCTTTCACCTTCATGTTGTTCCAAACCCTTTAATTTTCATTATTTTGGGCAGAATGTTTAAGCTGCTCTTTTTCATACAATAAAAGTGAACAGGG
This sequence comes from Ctenopharyngodon idella, assembly GCF_019924925.1. Classification (NCBI taxonomy): domain Eukaryota; kingdom Metazoa; phylum Chordata; class Actinopteri; order Cypriniformes; family Xenocyprididae; genus Ctenopharyngodon; species Ctenopharyngodon idella. The sequence continues at coordinate 19,612,301 of NC_067228.1, forward strand.
AATGGGGCTGTCAAACTCCCCCCCAAAAAAAGCTCCATAAAAGACTTTGAAAATTTGAATCATTCATTTGTCATATTCAGTCATATCACATTTGGATGGTTTGCAAATTCACATTTGGCAAGTTGCAATTGGTCACGATAAACAATGATATTTGGCATAATTCATTTAAAACTGGTGTGACATGACAATGCCATATTTGAATATATGCAAATGTGAAGATTATAAGGAAATAACTACTTAAATTTCCATCTTTTCTTTACATAAATCTATGACTTCGGCTTCTGAAACTTTTAGTCATTTTAAAAAAAAATTGTCATTGAACTTCTTTAGCGTTCAACAGAAGTCAGTCAGTCATGCAGGACTGGAACAACATGAAGGTGAGTAAATAATAATACAATTTTAATTTTTGGATTAACTATCCCTTTAAATACAGCACTTTATCTGAATTTGTCACAGGAGAGCTAAAGAAACCCCGGCAACAAACAATCAATGACCGACCTACAGAACGTCCTAAAATGAAATTCCTCCTCCTATAGAAACACCTCTTTGATCTTATGTGGGAGATTGCATGACAGTTTTGCTGTCATCACTTCCAATGTACTGAGCTGAATTATTTATGAAAGACCTCAATAGATGGCATGTGATGGTAAAAGCCTTCCTCCCTCCTCCCTCAACAATGCCAAAAGCAGAAAAAAACTTGGACAAAAAAATGGACAAAATGTCACATCAACTTTAGCTCCAGGAAGAGCAGGGGATTGTGAACAAAGCAGACGTTTAGCCTGCGAGCTGTGATGGGATCTGCTCACTGAGTGTTTACACCATATCTGATGAAGGTAGTATAGAGTGAAAGAGGAGAACAGTGGCTTTTTTATAGGCTGTAGCAGCAATATATTAACTTACATTAAATATTTAACAGGACAGTTCACAAAAAAATTAAATTTTGTCATCATTTACTCACCTTCATGTCGTTCCAAACCTGTATGACTGACTTTCTTCTGCTGAACAAAAAAGGTATAATACATTGCAAAAAGCAGCATGAAAGTCTTAAAATTCACAGTACTCATTTTTTGAAGCCACACAATACCTTTATGTGGGGAACAGACATCAACGTCCAATTCATGAACAAATCATTTTTTTGAGTCAGATCTTTTCAATAAACCGATTGATCCAGTTCACAAAAGCAGTCTGAATGCTTCGTTCATGAATCAGACTGATCCAGCTCTTTAGTTCAATTGAATAATGATTTTTTTTTTCTGTTCACTTACAGAACTATAGCACTACAGTCATATGGGATACTTTTATGGAGACTCTGCCTCATTTTGAAGTTACTTTTGAGCTCCAGTCCCCATTCATTATAACTGCATGGAAAAGTATATTCTTTAACATTTTGTCTTTTGTGTTCCAAATCAAGAAAAAACAAAGTCATACAGGTTTGAAACAATTTGAGCGTGAGTAAATTATGACAGTTTCTGTTACACTTTATTTCGATGGTCCACTTTAGACATTCTGCTAACTATAAGTTATATAAGAGGGTTAAGACTATAAGAGGGTTAACTGTAAACCCCAACGCTCAAAATACTTAATTGGTTTGAGTAGAGCAAACTTAAATTAAATAAATTAGTTCAGTTAAATTAACTGTTATGAGTTTTTAAAACTTTTTTTTTTGAGTTCACAGCACTGACATATTTCAAGTAAACGGAACTATTTTATTGTTTTAAGTTGTATGAACTATTTTTTTTTTTTTTTTTTATTTAGTCTAACGTTAGTTTAACTGAAACTGGGCTGGGATTTCAATTTCCCAGCATGCTTTGCCCATGGCACTCAAAAGAGAGTGTAAATGTTAAAATTATGTGCTATACAGTGTTTTTTGTGCAAAATTAATGGTAAGGGAGATTTAGTAGTTATTAATGTTTTGTTATGATAATTTAGAAGAGCTTCTGTTAATGTGGGTTTTAGAGAGTTACCATCATGGTGACAAGTGACGCATGCTGCTTGGTTTCAGAGTAAGTTACATGTTTTAAGTTGCTGTACTCATTTAGTAAGTGCTGTACCAAACTTTTTTGAGTTCTGACAACTTATTAAGGTTTACAGTGAAGTAAATAACTCATTTGATTTGCAAGAACTCAAAATAAAAAAACGAATTAACCAAATCTTTTATGTTAATTGCTATCAAAATGTATGCTAACTCAGTACTTCAAGTTAGGAGCAATTAACATGCACGAGTACTACAAACTCAAAACTTGATAGTTCTGCTTACTTAAAATCATAACTCAAAACATTTTATGTAACTGATTACCTCAAATTTTTTTGAGTTAGACCAACTTATTCGGGTTTACAGTGTACATGTTAACTAACTCTCAGAGCATTAGTAGACTGTAGTAGACTGTTAGTTAAGGGTTAGATGTTAGGGTTGGGGTTAGAAGAATAAGTTTACATGATGACAATAGCAAATTGACAATAAGTTTACTTATAGTCAGTAGGATGTGTGTTGGGTGATCATCAAAATAAAGTGTTAGCAGATATTAAGCAGACCGTCTACACTCTTTTTTTTCTAATACTCTAATGAGAGTTAGTTGACATGTAGTTGCAAAGTTACTTACAGTTAGTAGAATGTCTAAAGTGAAATCAGAATAAAGTGTTCGAAATTTTGGGGTGAATTATAGCTTTAATAGATACATACTGAAGTTTTGTTGTTACTGTATTAAGCATCCCAATTACACTAACTTAATTTTGTATGGCTTTGTGTGTGTGTGGTCAATTGCTTGTATCTATGACAGCAAGATAGCATTCTGAAAAACAAGTTGGAAACAAAACTGAATCACATCAAGTGTTTGAAACTGAAATCCCCATCATGCGACAGCGCGGAAGGTTTTCACTTAAAAGAGGACAGCCTGTGCTCATATGTTCAAGAGGACACTGCAGTCATTTAGCTGAGATATGCATGAGCATTCTCTGCTGTTTGTCGCTTCTGTAAACAGCGATTATGGGGCCACTGAGGACGAAGGGAGAACAAGAGCTGGACCTTCACAAAAGAACGAGTACAATTTGTCATGTGCTGGATGCCGAGTCCTTAAATAGCCCGGCACAAAAAGTCCTCAAAAGTAGGCTATTAGAGCACAACAATGGTTCATGAGATCCACTTGTGTTTGAGATATGCCCTGTCCACTCCACTACTGGATGTCACCACTACCAAACTTAGTTACATCCTTTTCCCTTTTCATTTCTTTTTTGTAACTCTGGGATATTTTTCCACACAATGGTAGAAGCAAGGCTATCCATGACGTTTTGCTGAGTGCGATGCTGACAAATTCAAATAAACAAGATTTCCACCCCTAGAGGGAGAACGCAATGTTTGCTTGCATTTATTTATTAGATAAAGCTGAGTGGTTTGTATTACTCAGAAGGTAAACATTTGAAATTAGCTGAAAAATGCAATGCAGACAGAGCCAACCAGTTATTAATGAAGAGGGTTACAGCCAGGGTGCAAATAATGGGGGGGAGGGTTAGGGGATCTGACCCCCCAAATTTAGGTTTGACCCTCTAGCCTCAAAAGAAGTGGGAAAAAGAATGTTTAAAAGGTCCACTAGGTACTTAAACTAAACAGTTTTAGATATTACATTAAGCACATTTAAGAGAGTCCAAGTATAATGTTGAGGAGAAATATATTCATTTGCACATTTTCTTGTGGCACCAAAAACACATATATATTCTGCTCTTATTGCATTTACTTTCAAGCACAAAAGCCAAATAATCACCCAGCAATCTCTCTTTATTGCTCATACTATAGTTAATAACAGATCCTGTCTCCAAACTTAGGATGTTTTATGGACAGCATTTGCCTGGGGCCAAAAAGTGTCAAATTTGTAACAAATGTAGGAATTCTCATTTTGTTTTGCATTCATGGCGAAAGGAAAATAAGAGTGAACTTTCCCTGAACCATGCTTCCTTTAATGGACTTGGTCCATGTTGACCCAGGAGTTCACAATGGAACATGATCTCCTCCGTCCCACCACACTGAGAAAGCAATCAGATTAAACCCACAAAATATATGGCCATCTCACTTCCACAATACAAAAGTCAGCAAATTCAACCTCTCATGTGTTGTTTCTTAGTATCTGTTAGGAAAAAAAAGCGTTTATGGAAAAAGAAAATACTAATGTCCTGGTATAATAAATAAAAAAATAAAAACCACTTAAAAACACTTAAATACTTAATTATAACTGAAAAAAAGAATGAGAGGATACAATGACATTTTTTTCTTCCAGAACAAGTCATTGGATATATCACAAATAAATGTCGCGCATGAATACTCACAAATTGCAATTTCCCTCAAACTCGTATCCAAAGACTAGTTTAAATCATTTCATCTCTGTATTAAGCTAGAGTTTTGTGTATATTTAACAGGCATCATGAAAGCAAGTTTCATTATCATTTATTTAGAAGGAAATCAGTGACTAATATAATAGTTTCCATTATTTACAGTATAGCACATACTGGATAATTGTATAATAATAATAATAATATCTATTGAACATGTAATCTGTCTAGAATCAGTTTGAAAATCTTTTCAGCATTTGAACTAATTTACCAAGTGAAGATTTAATAAAAGCAGCTTGAAATCCAGTATTTCATATTACATTTATAAAATTTATTGAACACAAATTTGAGAAGTACGCAAAGAATATATTTGGTCAGTATTTTTCAGACAGGTTTGTGGACCTCTGGACCTAATGGAGACACATTTTGCTGCCAGCTGATGAAACGTTATCCTGGAGTCAATACATGTCTCGCTCAGGTTTACAGAAAGAACATTCCGTTTTGATTCGCCTCAAATGGAGCAATTAACCTTTCCCGTCTTCCTTTTGTTTGTCATTGGGAAAGGTAAAGATGAAGATATTTATTCCATTTACTCGCAGTCAACCAAAACAAGCGGACGAATCACAGCATCTCTGCTTCTGTAAATACAGACTCCTCCAGTAGCCCGCCAATCAGGCCTTATAAAATATTAACCCAATGTCATTGCCCTTTTCAAATCTCTCACCTAGAATTCCCTAATTGTTCCCTTTCTTTATCTCACCGAAGCAAAGTGTAAATAAATTAGCAAAATAGCTTTTATCAGCCTGAATAACCTTTTAACTGAAGGATTATCACTGGTTTATTTTTCATTTCTTTTCGTGCGATAGCAGCACATGCCTCATTGATTACTTTGCTGAGGTGGTGGCCAGCAGAGAAAACAAGGGCCTGATAACAAACCGAGGTCTCCGCACTAACAATAACACACTACGCTCAGATTAGGCCCCCTGACTTTGCAGCTTTACTCGGCTTGATTAGATGGAATGCTGGCAGGTAAGGCTTTGCCATTTTACTATGTAATCTTTGTGTGGACTGATTATAAGATCGAAGCACATAACTCTGACCAATTGATCATACTTAGAAAGATATTCAATTTAAACTACTGTGCATTGAAAGGACAGACTTGAAACTGAAACATGAAACTAGGCCAATACATTACACTGGATAATCTGAATTTATGGACTCTAAACCTAGTGGAATGATTGCAAATGGTTGTCCGAAACATTTTAAAGGGATAGCAATAAACATTCCTTTATTATTTTCTTATGTTAAACTACAGAAAACTAAACCAAATAAACACACACACAAACACCATAAAAGTAGAATTAATAATTCTTTTGAACCAGTTCTTTTTACTGAAATAGTTGATTTGATTCACAAGTTCTCAAGTTAACAGTGAGGGGAAAATTGACTGGAAATGACTTTCAATCTGTTTATCATACAATGATATAAAATGGCTTCAGAAGACATGGAATATGTATATATGGACTACTTTTATAGTACTTTTTTGTTGTTTTTTTGTAATTTCTGGACACACTACAGTGGATTGTTAAAAACAATCCATGTTCGGTTAAATATGGACAAACTCAGCGGTTGGGTTAAATGTTTGACCAACCTGCTGGGCAGTTTTATTTAACTCAATTATTGTTTAAAAATTACTATATGGATGGCTTAAAGGATTAGTTCACTTTAAAATGAATATTACGCCATGATTTACTCACCCTCAAGACATCCTAGGTGTATATGACTTTCTTCTTTCAGACAAATACAATCAGAGTTATATTAATAATCACCCTGGTGCTCCCAAACTTTATAATGGCAGTGAATGGAAATCACTTGTTTGAAATTCAAAAAAGTACATCCATCCATCATAAACCTACTCCACACGACTCAAGGGGGTTAATAAAGGCCTTCTGAAGTGAAGTGATGAGTTTGTATAAGAAAAATATCCATATTTAACATATTATAAAGTAAAATAACTAGCTTCCGCCAGACCGCCTTCCATATTTCACTTCAGAACATGTCTTATGTCATTATATGAAAAGAGTAGTGTGAAATATCTGCTTTTGTGTTCCACAGAAAAAATAACAGCATATGGGTTTAAACAAACATGAGGGTGAGAGTAAATGACAGAATTTTTATTTTTAGTTGAACTATTCCTTTACTGCTCATCAAAGATGCTTTTTAAAAGCTCAGGACCACCATGGACATGCTGTGGCCGCGATCGCATTACGAACAGGAAACACTAACATTCTTGACTTTGCAAACCACTAATCATCTCTTTTATTCCGTACACAGACCGCCAGCATCAACTTCAACTTCCCTAGAAGTTTTCAACAAGGGTCGTAGTGAAGCAAAGAACTAGAATCTGCAATGATACTTGATATATAGCAACACAAGTGGCTGTCTCAGTCACTTACACCTGCACATGAATGGAACGCTAACAGAAGAGGTCAGCCGGAGCACCGCGATGGCCCGTTCCACCGGCGCTCCTGCATTAATCAGTGCTGCCTCAGATTTTATCACTCTCTTTATTTGCATCAAACTGTTGTTGCTTTATCGCCACCAGCTCTCTCTCTCCTTCTCACACCTGTCACCCTCAGCCAGGTAGACGCCTTATCAGATCAACATAGATGGATTATGTGCGAGCACTTCATATAAAGCGTTTTATAAGCAGGAACAGCTGCATCCGCTGGTAAACGGTGAACTTTTGTGAGGAACAATATATTAGATCAAATGCAAACAATCAAAGGGAGCAGTTACCCTCAGCGGTCTACAAACAGTGGCCCTCTCCTCCCCAGACGTGTTTTTTTCTGCCCAATCCTTCAACAGTACCGCGCCAGCCGTAACATTTAGAGATTCAGAGAGTGCTCAGGTTATAAAAGTGGCCTTCCTGCTGCTTTTGTACGCTGCACAGTCTGATTAAAGAGCCACTGGGCAGGGCAATCAGATTGCGCCACTGCAAAGGAACTCGCAACCCAGTTATGTTCCTTCCTTGAGCTTTATTTACATGGCCGTGTCCTCATGTAAAAGTATGCAGAACAACTACCCATAAAACATATTAAAAAAGTATGTGAACCCCAGCAGTAAATTTGGAGTTCTTGCTACTCACAGGAAACTTTGCTTAATGTGGACCATGCCTCAAACAAAAAAAGATCTTAAAAAAAATGAAGATTAAGAATTGTTGACTTGTTCAACACCTCCAATCTCGTCTCATTGACTGGACCGCAGGTTATCTGACTTCAGTTAGCTTTTGGAGAACTCATTAGGATGGGGATTCACATACTTTTTCCCAAACAAAACTGTCTCTGTGTTGAATTTGTTTAAACATAATGTGTTTGTCTATTCTTGACTGAATTGAAGTGAACTCTGTTGTAGTTTGCAAAAACGTTACAGGTCAATGACATAATTCAGGCATTTTTTAGAATGAAAAAAAAAAAAGCCAGAAAAAAGGTTCTTGACCAAAACATTCACGCTATGCCAGAGTGTATACCATTTGTACAATTTTCTCATTACTGACTGTAGTTGTTAGGTGTTTGATGGTTGTTGTTTTTATTATTGTAACTTTTTTTACTAGTTTATCCAAAAAACCAAGCAAATCCAAAGGGTAAAAAAAATAATAATAAATTCTCCTCTGTGGACTGCAACAGTAAACATGACACCGTTTGAGATAACTTCATACTGGAGAGAGATTTTAGAGGGAAAAAAAGATCTGAAAGCAAGATAAACTGCTGATTATTTTAATGCATCATTAATGACAAAAAGCCGATTTCTTAATTGCATACTATAATTGTGAAGCTTAAAATTGTTTTGTATCAGTACTATTAGCACTAATAAGGAGCAGCAGGCCTGTACATCCTGGGAACTGATGTAGAATGCCTAATTGGTTGACTTTTCCGTGCCTAATGGACGATTCTCTTAATTAAAAAGACACTGCAGAAAATGTTATAGATCAGATACGGCAGAGAGAAGAAAAAAAAGTAAATGCAGTTAATCAAATGTATGAAAATGAACAGTTCCAGGAAAGTTAAAATGAGATGGCTAGATATGATTTCGATCGCAATATTTATTAATTTCAGTCCCTTTGGTTAACAAAACAGAGCTGTGCTTATCTTCATAATGGTGAGGATATGCTCTCAGTGATCTCCCTTTACAACGCAGAACTACGACGCATATGAAACAAGTCTTCAAAACAAGGCTTTAAAAACTTACTAGTCAGGGTGCCTTTGAGGATATTTAATTAAAATCTAATCCTGCATTCATTAAGGCTCACATAAATTAAGCTGTCATTCATAAGATTTATGGATTCTCATTTGCATATTGCATACAATTCATCAATTACTCAAGTATGAAAGGAGCACATTTCCCTTGGAGCTGCCTGCTGCCCTGCCAGCATTTGAAATGAGAGAAAGAGCGATACTGTCAGGCATTCGAAACAAACTTTCCCCACAATGTCTGCCTCTTGATTAATCTAATTTCCAAGGCATCCTTTTACAAGATTGTACACAGTCCAGCTGCAGTTTTCAATTATATGTCCTGTCCTCACCACTAACTTTGAATGGGAGATAGATGTAGCGTGGGGCAAGTATCCAACCCCGGTCTCCTCCACATCACATGCCTGTTTACTCCGATCTTCGTAAATTAAAAAAAATAGAGAGGTGTTTTAGAGGCAGATGGAACCGGGAGGGAGGGAAAAGGGGGAAATGCTGTAATTTTATTTGGTGGGATGTCAGATGAAAGGCTCGGTGTGTAATAATAGCATATTTCCTGTCACATTTACATCCGCCGAGCTTTCTAACAGAGGGAGGTTTCATCCAACACATTAAATAACTCCCATTTCGAAGAGGCGCTCGGCCACTGTGGGAGAACGCCGGCGTGGAGGAAGTGCTTAAACCGAGTCGAGCGTGAATACTTCTAAGATAAAAGGTCAGGCGAAAACAAACAGATGACTTGCGAGGATGAATAGAATTAATTGAGTCATTAATATGCATGGCTAATAAAGCTCGAAAAAATTCTACGTGGAGAACGAAATCATTGTCGACTATTCTCTCTTAATGGCCCATATTTTCAGCTTGAAGGGATCTGGGACGTGTACATATCAATCTCGGGGAGGGAGAGGAGGGGGGCATTTGACGAACAGGTTGGGATAACCTCAGTGCCGATTGTTAAAGTCAGACAAAGCAAACAAAGCGAACTTGTTCTAGAGAGGATATTAATTCCCAATTAATCCCAAATTCTGGCAGAGGAACAGACCAGTGCAGCAAGTGAAAGTCATCTTGAAGGGTACTTAATTGGTTCCCTATAGTAAAAGAGCTTGATAACAGAGATCAAGCTGCAGTTTATTAATCCTTCCCATTGTCTTATGAAATTGTTGTCGAAAGTAACTTCAGATAGAGCCAATAGTTAAGACTTTAATGTGCTTTTAATATTAACAAGAGGAAGCAATTAAGAGGCCACAAAACAATAGCACTCAGACTGATGCATATTAATTCGGCAAATATGATTTCAGAATCAATACGATTAAGGCAGTGTGCCACACAAACACGTGTGCCTACACTGTCACAAACACACACACACACAAATCTAGAGGCTTTTTTTTCTTTAACTGAGAACATTTGTTCCACATTACATGGAATTATGTTTCATAAACATCCATGTTTTGCATTACATGCATTTCAATTAGCAAATGACAGAGCAAACCCGGTATTTCTGGTTGTTCTTTGACATTTCAGTCTCCTACTGACTTTCCAAAGTCATTAATTCAGTCAGCCTCAACTAAAATGGGCGACTCACTAATTACAACGAGAGCAAATATCTGATATTGTGCAAGACGTAGGATGTGAGGTCTGTATCCTCTCAGGGACAAACAAATTTAACGCCAGGACTAAACAGGAAGTCCTTAATGATTAACATTAATTGGACTGTGGAATCGGAATCCTGTGTGAAACATTAAACAAAAATTATCCACTGTTTATACTCTTTCTGCTTTCTTAATAATTAATGAAATGTAAATATTCCAGGGAGTCCAGAAGTGATCTGTGGTGGGAGAGGAAGAACGATGTTTACACAACGGCACAGCGAGTCTGTGTGGCAGAGATGATCCGCCCCATCCTCCTCCTCCTCCTGCGCTTTTAGATACTGTTTATGCAGAACGAATCATCCTCTGTGACTCCCGGATCCTGATCAATTCCATTTGAACGCAGTTTACTGTGAAAACAGAACAATTGACCCCACAAAAATAGTTCCTGCTAACAAAATCCCTCGATTTGTCCCTGCTAAAAAGAAATCAAGGCACGACTGCTAAACGCATGTCAGCCGCATCCGTCTGCATCTCTTTGATCCTTCAGGACGAATCACGACTGCGTGCGGAGAGCAAACAACCAGAACCTTTTAAGACAGTTGGAGGGAAAAGCGCCCCACCCAGTCAGGAGACAAATCGAATGTGGCACGTACAAGTTTACTTTCATCCTCGCTGTCTGATTGCCATCAACTGCCAAATGTGGCGTAATGGCAGCGAGGCAAGGCCCGTGTCGTTAAACCCACAGAATGACAATTACTTCAGACAAGCTTTATCAGGGCCCGTGACCCAGCCTCCACCACGCTAACTAAATCACTCGTTTTATTCCTGGAAGCTCACGATTCCATTAAAAAGCTTCATGAGGAGGTAAGAAAAGTCCATTTAGGCTCAGTGTGAGGGCAAATAGTCCGACTCAGCACATCGTACGAAGTCTTCATACCACTTGATGATGTAATTCTTAATGCATGACCCTGGTCCACATAAATCTTAAGCGAGACATCACCTGAGATTTTTTTCCGTCCCTCTCTGCTATCTCTCTCTCGGTTTTATGATGAATTGTTTGCAACATCTCTGCGACTAAAGCCTTCAACCTCTTCAAACCGCTGCCTCTAATAACTCGTCGCTACAGGAGGGGGGGGGGGGGGGGGGGGGGGGGGGGGGGGGCATGACAGAATGATGAATATCACAACAGACAGCTCCAATATGGTACAATTTTAGCAGATCAATATCGCACTGCAATATAAGAAAAAGCAGCAGATATTAGTCTACACAGTGTATTACAGATGAGGAACATCTATGCGCTCTACTCTCGTGCCAGACCCTCGCAGATATTTCAAGCACGTCTCTTACTCTGCACCTTGCATATCGAAACTAATCACTCTGTGGGTCGAACGGGCATCTGCTTAGAATTAGTATGACGTGCTAATGTTTTGAGTGACTTCCGTGGACAAGGTTGCTTAAACAGAAATAAACTATGGCAAGGTGCGAGGGTCCAATTATTCACCAGAGCAGAAATCTTTCTCAAAGGCTGATAATGGGTTTAAAGTAATATGTTGCACGGATACTGCTGCATTATTAGCTAATACAGAGGAGACTATGGAGGCCAATGCTGGTTTTCGAGGATGAGGGTGGCAGTGCTTCCCACACATAGACTTTACTTAGGCGGGCCGCCCAGGTATATTAACGGCCGCCCAAGTATATTTGGAGACACATTTATGCTTTTATTATTTTTATCCTCTTATACTTTTGTATCCACCCAAGATAATGAAACCATCCGCGATTGATTAACTAGTGGAAAATCTCCCCTGGCCCTACGCGTTTCATACCTGCTCGTTCTGTGCGCGAGAACTGTTTACACCCGCTAATTGCCAGGTGCGCTGCAGAGACGCGGTGGATATTTCACAAAGAGCGCTGCATGTTGCAAAGTCACAAGGCGGCGCTGTTGTGCGTTCTACACTTCTACAGGCTCGCGCAACAACGCTTCAGACTGCTTCAAAGTGATTCTCAATCAACAAAAAGTTGAAATTAATTTCAATAAATAAAAATACTGTTAAAAATCACACATTATTTGTTGTTTGTCACATGCAGTAGACCATTTTTGTGCCGTGGGTATAGGAGGATTTTTCACCCGGCTACCACCGCAAGTATATTTCAAACCTGTGGGAAACACTCAAGGGGTTATGAACTGCTTTTTGTTTTTTTGGGGTTTTTTTTTTATAATGTTCTTTGAGGTCCACTTATAATGTCATCAAGAGTTTTATATAAAAAAAAAACATCCTAATTTAGAAGTAATAAGCTATTTTCTATCCTGTTTTTGATCCTCTCTCTTTTGAACAATCAGTATTGATGGCCGTGTCACATTCAAGATATGGAAGTAAACGCCCACTGGTATGATTGGGTAACAGTTTTGCATATACAAATAATTTTCAATGTCCCTGACATTAAACGTGTGGAATTGTTTTGAAAAGATGTTGAAAAATATCTTGTTACTAGGGCTGGACCAGAATATTCGAATATTCGTTTGGTAGGTTGGTATTCGATTTTCAATTCTGGGATTCGAATATTCGTTTTGTTTTGTTTTTGTTTTTGTTTTTTTGCACATCTGGCATACCCCTCGCGAAACGGTTCTCATTCACGCTTGAATATGTTTACACTACAAAATATGGCGAAATACAACACTCTTTTTTACAATTATCTTATATAGCCTACCCGTTTTTAATAGGACAGTTTAAGGAACCCAACCTTGTTATACTTAATAAATATAAATTGTCTTCTTAGCCCTCTAATGTGTTCCCTGCAACTGGAGTATTCCGTCTGAAGCGCAGAACTGCATGAGCTCGTATTTTGGGTTAAAGGGTTGGTTCACCCAAAAATGAAAATTCTGTCATTTATTACTTACCCTCATGCCGTTCCACACCCGTAAGACCTTCGTTAATCTTCAGAACACAAATTAAGATATTTTGAAATCCGATGGCTCCGTGAGGCCTTCATAGGGAGCAATGACATTTCCTCTCTCAAGATCCATAAAGGTACTAAAAACATATTTAAATCGGTTCATGTGAGTACAGTGGCTCAATATTAATATTATAAAGCGATGAGAATATTTTTGGAGCGCCAAAAAAAAACAAAATAACGACTTATTTAGTGATGGCCGATTTCAAAACACTGCTTCAGGAAGCATCGGAGCACAATGAATCAGTGTATCGAATCTGCTGTTCGGAGCGCCAAAGTCACGTGATTTCAGCCGTTGGCAGTTTGACGCGCGATCTGAATCATGATTCGATACACTGATTCATTGTGCTCCGATGCTTCCTGAAGCAGTGTTTTGAAATCAGCCATCACCTTATAAGTCGTTATTTTGTTTTGTTTTTTGGCGCACCATAAATATTCTCGTCGCTTTATAATATTAATATTGAGCCACTGTACTCACATGAACTGATTTAAATATGCTTTTAGTACCTTTATGGATCTTGAGAGAGGAAATGTCATTGCTCCCTATGGAGGCCTCACGGAGCCATCGGATTTCAACTAAAATATCTTAATTTGTGTTCCGAAGAATAACGATGGTCTTACGGGTCTGGAACGGCATGAGGGTGAGTAATAAATGACAGAATTTTCATTTTTGGGTGAACTAACCCTTTAAGCTGCGCTGCTTTGACATTGTGGAAAATAGAATAGAAACAAAATGTAATGGACTTTTTACCCGTTACTATCAGTCTAAATGAATCTACTGCGAAATATAGGAGCTTGTTAAAACTCAAACGTGAGATTTTACTGGGACTGCGTGTTCTTTATTTATTACCGTTCGTTCATTTATTTTTCGTTCGTCTTTTATTTAAATAGCCTACCCTTTACTGTGTCAGTAATTACTGTGCTGCTAATTTCTGATTTGGGAGCGATTTGTTTGTCAGAAAAATGTTAGGCTACCTTTTTAAAAGTATTGCTCTTAACAGACCTGTGTTTTATTTCACTAGCGCAGTGTCCGTTCTCGTAACATTTAAGCCCTGCCCGCGTGAGGCGCGCCGCTTCCGGCTCGCGCTGTTCTGTAGTTTATTAAAAGTTTATTAATTCTGAACGTGTTCTCGACATAATCAAAATGCAAACAGGCAGACAGACACACAGAGATTCCTGCTGTAACGCGTTGTGTAGGAGCAAATAGGGATAACGTTGGCACACTTAGCTTGAGTTATTGATACCACACAGAGACTTAACAGAGGCGATTGACATTTCACAACTGGCGCTTAATTCCCCATGAAACATGTCTAACTGTCCGTCGCAAATGTTATGTCATCCACAGTGTTACTTAAAAAAGAAAATAACTTTAAATGAGCAACAGAAAAACAGAAATAACCCGCATACATGCGGTGCTCGAGTCGTTCGACACAGTTCGACCGGGAGCGCGCAGCTTTTAATTCTACCATATTTCTACTCGTTACACATGCCTTTATTAGAGAGAAGAATATCTTCAGCCTCCTCCCGCTGAAGCTATGAATATTTGGTGCCGATTACTACCGAGCTTCGAAGCTCAAAAAATGGTATTCGGATCAGCCCTACTTGTTACATAGTTGAAACATCTTCAAACAATGTGAAACATTTATGTATGCTTTATAAGTCAAGTTTATAAGTTGACAAAGAATGACTTGAATGTAGCATTGTTTTTCACACTGTCGGCTATTCATAGTTCATATCATCCTTTTCGATAAAGTGAAAACATATACATCATTTGCAGTGTCGTGTTTTAAAGGGGTGGTTTATTATGATTTAACTTTTTTAACTTTAGTTAGTGTGTAATGTTGCTGTTAGAGCAAAAGCAACATCTGCAAAGTTACAATGCTCAAATATTTTCTTTTAAAGAATTCGCTGTTTAAGGACTACAACAAACGGCTGGTAGGGACTACAACAAGATTCTTCTTGGGTTAGTGACATCACTAACCCTAAAATTTACATAAACCCTGTCCCAGAGAACACACAAGAAAGGGGGTGAGGCCATGTTGTGCTGCTTTAGAGAAGAGGAAGAGTTGTTGTAGTAGAGTGTTGTTGCCATGCCGTCATTTTACGCCGGACTGCTTCACAAACGAGGGTCAATTCAACGCTGGATTTGCACAAAAGATTAACATGACGGCACATGCTAGTCAATGAGTTGAATCAACTCCACACCAACTACATAAATTTATCCACTAACCATTCAGAAACATCCAGTTGCATTCTAAAAGTTTTAACTTCTTCCTGAGTGTCTCCATCAGTGTCCGACTCTGGTTTGAACAATGTAAGGCTGAACACCATTACTGACAATTGACATTTTGGCTGCGTGAGATTATCCAGCTTTGTTGAGCAACCGAAGCGCAAGCTGTTAAAGCTCCGCCCTCTTCTGGAAAGGGGGCCGGGAGCGGCAGGCCATTTGCATTTATTGGGGCACACTCAAAAACGGCGTGTTTTTGCTCACACCCAAATAGGGGCAAATTTGACAAGCTATAATAAATGATCTGTGGGGTATTTTGAGCTGAAACTTCACAGACACATTCTGGGGACACCAGAGACTTATATTACATCTTGTAAAAGGGGCATTATAGGTCCCCTTTAAATAAAATGAAACGTGTTGTAATGTCTTACTGATGACAAAACAGATGTCGCTCACTGAAGCTTTTATTCAGGATTACAGCGAATGGCTTAGATAAAAAAAATTAAAAAAAATAAAAATAAAAAAGCTGCGTTCTCTATGTGCTTTCTTCCGTATTCAATAATCCAATGCATTAACCCCATAAATGTCAAAGCAAAGGAAGGAACAGCAAATCACAACTATCAAAACTATTCACAATTTGACTGTGGCACTACAGTATAAATACTCAGTATATATCAAACGATCTGTATCAGACAAAGCAATAGTGACACATGGATATAAACACTGTTACTCACACTTGGGTTCTGCGACATTACTGTCGGATCCAATGTAGTTGGCACTGCATCATCTTTTATTTTTAGTCTCTCTAACTGTGTCTTGTTTAAAAACTAATCCACAGTAAAACGAAGCGAACAAACGAACAATGTCTTACTGACAAGATCTGACTGGAACTTTGTTAAAAATAAAGTTCATTCACACTTTCTTAATGTTAGGATCACAAGGATGGCAATGCAAAAACTGTTTTTCCACAACTTGGCACTGCAAAAGCGTCTTGTAATCCTCAGAGGCAATCCTGTGTTTGAATCTGTCTTGTATTTACTACTACATGACACGCTCGGTGGGCGGGGCTAAAGAGGCAATGATGTAAGAAGTAGGAGTTGATCTTCTTCTTCAGAGGCGGTCTTTCATCACACTATGAAGTAATAATGAGATAAAATCCGAAACAAGTCATTTTCTGAGCTTGGTTTCAATAAAAGCTGTTTTTAGACTAACGAGGAAGTTTTGAGTTCTGAAACTTAGGATATCTTTATAGTACAATGACCTCTATATGTCAAAAGAAAAGAAAATATGATTTCCCAATTTATGACTCCTTTAACATCTGGCCAATTTGGCTAGCTTCTACCAAGTGACAGATGATTATGTTAATAGATCATAGACTTTGAATAGATGCACAACCTTTGACATCAATATGCCTATTTATTTTGCTATTGCTGTCCAAGGTTGAGCACTTTTCAGAATTGAATTGAGAATGCTATTTAAATTCCAGATTAATTCCTGAATTTCAATCGAATTCAAATTGAATAAACATGATGCAGAATTGCAATTTAAGGAAGTAGAATTAAAATGAACTGAAATTCAAAGAAATTCATTTGACTATTTTTAACTGGAAAAAGAAAGTTTGTGAACACAATTTTTTAAATGCTGCTATGACAAAGCCTTGATTAAAAGTAAAAAAAAAAAAATGTAAAAAGCTTAAGCTTAAGCAAATGTTCAATGCCGTGCCGAAAGCTCTATGACCAGTCATTTACGCTGTCATCACCCAGGTGTTGATAGCCCGCAAGCGCAGGTGAGACCTGAACATCTCACACTGCTATCTGTGTTTAAACTAAACCCATTTAAACCTTGCCAATTTAAACATTCAAACGTAAGACGCGAAAGAGAACTCGCACGCGCTGTGAGGAGATTTGTGTGTACTCATCCGAAGAGCGTACACAGAGAGCCGCCACAGCGTGCAAATACTCTCGCGCAAATTCTCTTTCAAGTCTTGCACCTAAACGGACAAATTCACACAAAAATTATGTCAACATGCCCATCTTAACGAGTATCCTAGCCAACATAGTAGGTTATGTCTTAAGAGAAAAACGAGACAGACAACACATGTGTATCAGTATCAGTGTACTGGATCTTTATGTCTTAAAGGGACAGTAGTCTAATATTCCTGCTCTGTGTGTTTTAATGTTAATCGAACGACAAAGCATGAAGAAATCACTCTTGACTGAATAGCTTTTGTAACTTCAAAAATGTTTCATCTTTATTTAATTATTCAAAGAAGTTTATTTGCAGTGTTATTTTATATTTGATTACTTTTTTCAATTTCTGTACTTGAAAGCTGTTAGATACCTGAAAAACCTGTAAAGCATTGTTTGTTTTATTTGTATCTTAGCTCTCATGTATTTATTTGTGCTGTTCTCGTAGTTAGATTATTTGGTTTTATTTTCTTTATCTTTATCTGACAATTGTCCTATTTTTTTTACTGAACATAGCACATACCGAACTGTACCGAAACCGTGACACTAAAACCGTGATACAAACCGAACTGTGAGAAATCTGAACCGTCCCACACCTAATAGATAGATAGACAGATAGATAAATAGTTTTTTAGAGGTGATCTACAATCAATAACTGGGTACTAATCTAGAATCAGTGTTTGAACACCAATCACTTTAAACTGAGGCACATTTGTCCACATTTGCGCTCTCTCATTCAACTCAGAAAAAACAAACTAGAGAGAAAAGGAAGCAAACTGAAGATATCACATAAATACAAATACAAATACAAAAAAAAAAAATTATGACAAATGATTTCCTCCCTCATTATTCATCACAGCATCACGTATTAGAATTCATAAAATTCACAACAGCATGGTTTCCATTCTAACTAGACACCACTGACCATATTGCAACGGACTGTCTCGCTCTCACTCCTATCAGCAAGACAAGTGAGATGGTCTGGGGGCAAGAGAGGGGGATTGCAAATGTTCATAATGCATAATATCTTCTCTCACCGGGGAGCAGCAGTGGGGCCCCTTAGCTGTCACCGGCAATAGGGCCCAGCCATTGTGAGAGCTCAAGGTTCGTTAAATACTATTAATGGAACACAGTATCCGTTGTGCGGCGAAACTTGTCAGCATTTCATTAGAGACTGATAAACATATAATAGAGAAGTGTCAGGCCCAGAGTGGAGTGTGTGACAGGCCGGCGGGGGAAGGATTTGGAGGATTTTGCCACTGCAATCATTCATTCCCATGATCCACTGCTGACTGACAGAATGATTTCGACCACCCCGGGACATTACAGGGAGGAACGAGACCCAGAAGTGGTCTGAAGTTGGGCTCAGACCACATATACAAAGTAGTGCATCAGACTATATTTCTTCCTTTTGTTTAAGCATTAGGGCTTGATCAGAAGGAATATTGAACTTTTTCATTTCAGGGCAGCTGGATTCAAGAAAAACAGCAGCTTTGGGATTGTGGGGTCAAACGGAGAGAATATGACTACAATGTATGAGTTCTTAAGTAATTTATTTAAATTTAAAAATGTTTAATAAAGTTTTTTTGCAGGGTAGAGTTATTTTTTTTATAAATATTTGTTTAATATTTAGTATTAATATATTGGCTAATATGTTTATTGTATTATTTTTTAATTATCACAAAAATTTCTCACACTTAAACACAATTCGCACGCTCATCTAATTGCTTGAAGATCGCGTTTTGCCACAAAATGAGTTGTAAAACGTGGGACTTTTGTACCTTGTGCTGATGTTTAACACAGAACAAGACACTTGAGCCTTTTACACCATCAACAATCGGTCACCAGCGCTGTTAATCAGTTAATCTATTCTTTTTCCCGTCTTGCAAGAAATATGTAAAGAAAGATAATTAAAAACGTGTTAGGTGAAAGTCCAGCAGCCTTGCTCCGAGTGTATGTTCTCACAATGCACGCTTTGTTCGTCTTATTAACCTTCTCGCTACTCAGCGTGCCTATAAATGAAATCTTTAGCCCTTTACATGTGAAATTAAAACTGCAGTCCCCTGAGCACTTTTAATTATTCCTCTCCTGAAAAACTTCCACTTTTGTCAGCCCGCTTTATTAGCAAAGCAGCCGACTCCCACTCTCTCTCTCTTTCTCTCTGCCCAAGTCTGTCATGGTTCACTCCTTTGAATCTCTCTCCTTTTTTCCCTCTATTCTTCCAGCAGGCCTGTTAAATTCTCACCTTGCGCTGCCCTTGTCATCAACCCGATGAAGCACAAAGCTAGGCAGCGAGGGAGTGTTTACTCATTTCCCCAGCACATTATCTATCACATTAATCACAGGCCCGGACCTTCTGGACACAGCGGTCTCCTGCTCTGCCCTGGACTCTCATCAAACCTGACCATCCCTCTCAGTGCACTACACACACTAAACAGCAGCGCTGTATGCCAGTAAGAGCGGCTGTCTCTTTATACAGCAGATAATGTTAAGAAGATAGATAAGAGTCAAATGCCCATGTTTCTCCTTATCGGTTAATAATCAGGGAAAAACACAAGCTGCTTGACATAAATATGCATGATAAATGAAGTCAGTGTATCCAATTAACTAAAATTAATTGCATGTAAATTGCATCTGTAAAGTTTTCCCTTTTTTTTTTTTTGAAAACAGCACTCTTCTCATATGCCTAATGTTTTTCTCAGCATTTCTGCATACGGTTAAACATTTTTTAAAGAGACAGTTCACCCAAAAATGTAAATTTTGTCATCTTTTACTCAGCCTGATATGGAACACAAAAGAAGTTTTTTTTTTTTTTGTCCATAAAATGGTGTCCAGTTATTCATTGTATTCAGACTTACAAAATGTTTTTCAAAATATCATCTTTTGTGAGCATCATACAGGTTTGGAATATAGGGGTGAGTAAATGATGACAGAATTTTCATTTCTGTGTGAACTTTCCCTTTAAAGATTAAAAGTTATAATCTGCTTCTGCGTCCAAAAGAACAATATCCTGTTCTTTTGGACGCAGACGCGTCTGGCAGCAGCACTGTCCAAACAGATAAACAAATGTGCCCTCCTATTGAACTGCTCCGATTTGAACATTTCCTTTGAAACTGATGTGTTCCAGGCTCTTTTAATAATGGCTGCGGACACAGAGTGTGAGGCCCTGAAACAAGAGCTCTTTAAAGCTAGGAAGAGGATGTTTTAAGAGATGGTTAGCCACAGGCAAGAAGTCGGCCAGGAACTTGTTTGTGAAATACATGCCGTTACAGGTTCTAATGAGGTTATGGTCAACAGCAACATTATTATAAATGATCCAGCTCTTTCTCTCTAGTCGTTGTGCAATTAACATTTCCAACCGGCTCGAAGCCAAACACCCAGTTACATCTGAAATTCAAATAAATGAGCAATGTAAATAGTTTAGAGAGCGAGTTTACCCACTGAACAATGGCCTGTTATGAGACACAAACGACCAGAGAAAAAAGGGACACACTGGTGTGGGGATGGAAACAGTAGGGGGTGAGATGAGCCAACACAATGTGGCCCTTCTCCTAAAGCAACTTGTTATCAGGCAGAACGCAGAGGCTCTTTCAATCTGCATTTAAATACATTTCATTCCAGCCGCTCATTTGCATTAATTTCTCCCATTATATTTGGAAATGGCCAAATGTCTAGCTGACACAATGTGGGAGCCCATCACCACAGAGAGAAGCCCCACACCTGATGCCAATTTAGGACTCCTGGATCTTTTCAGTGAGCTGGCCCGATCTGACAACTCCGGTTCTTTGCAGTCCAGGGGACTTTTCAATTGGATTTGCTTGCGGTGACAAAACTGTTTCTCGCTCATCTGAGAGGTTTTTTTCCCCCTTTCTCTCCCCCTCGCTCTCCTTCTCTCCGTGAGACCGGGCGTCTATTTGGGTGCCATGGGAAAACCGGTGCCGAATGATTCTCAGTGGCTTCTGATTTCCACTATTTGTTCAGCATTAGGGCCACTTATCTCTCAAAGAAAAAGCAACATGTGGAGAGAGAGAGTGACAGAGCGAAATACAGCCTCGCTAACAGGACCATTGTGCGCTAAGGATCTGCATTCAAACACGAGGGGCCCTCGCTCTCGCTCGCGCTCTCTCGGTCGCTTTCACACAGACTCGGTTTTTGCTGCAGTCAATTACCAGTGCTAATCCTACCCGCAATAGGGAGTAAATATTTCATTACTTTTTCAAATAAACACTCGGTGTGCACCGCTGAAGTGTCATCCACGAAGTGGAGAGAGACGACTGACGGCCACTTCTGTTCTGTGGAAAAAAATCCAAAAAACTTAGTGTCTGAGTGGGCTTTTTGTTCCTAGAGCAAACAAAACAGAAGAGAACGAGCTACACTCAACCCTAAAACATTTTAGCGGATAAAAAAAGAGAATTTTTCAAGCAGGTTTTTCATGGGGACTGAGTGCCTTCAAACTGTTTTCTTTTCCTCGCTAAACCAAACAGTAAGAGCGGCTCAGTCAAAAAAAAACTCCATACACACCGTGTCATTCCCATCGGCCAATAAAGCCTGAGCTGTCTTGGAGGAATTAGCAGCCTGACTAAAAACACAAGGGGGGGAAATGACAGAGGGATCCTGGCGCTTGGTGCTCATTAATCACTGCAGCGTCTTTGACCTTTCATTTGCCAAGGGCGCTTAGGGAGGAGGAGGCGGGTGGCCGGGGCAGAGGAGGGGAGAGAGACTGAAAGAAAGAGACAGAAAAATAAAAAAAAGAGAGAGAATGACAATAGTCCAGAAGATGCCACAACACATTTTTAATGAACAGTGAAATTAATCAGCTTCACGGGTTGCTAAAAGAATCAGACGGCCTCTAGGTAACGACATATAGGGGGCAGAGGTATCTTAGCTGCAGGAAAGATCACGGGATTTGACGGACGTTTCTAAAAGAATCACAGAAAGGTATGAAAATATAAGGTAAAAGTGGCACGAGGACAGCAACAGGAATATTTTTAACTTTTAAAACTGACAGCAATGAGACAAACACAACGACAGTCAGAGAACGCAACAGAGGCACAGGGCCTGGGACCGCTGTGCCATTGGGCCGGGGGTGGGAGGTACATGTTGATTTAAAGTGCAAGATAATGAGACACACGGGCCGACACAAGCTGCAGCTGAAATGACAGCGAGTGCATTGCTCCAGAAATAAATGTTTTCACTTAAGCTAACATGTGTTAGGATCCACTACCAAAAGCCTTTTTACCTAAGCATGTAAAAGCCTGTGAGCACAAGCATTCCATTAGTGTCACAGTCAAAGGCCGAGCCGTCCCGCAAAAGCTCATTTATATCAAGGCTGAGGTCATTCTCTCCATATAAGAGGGAGTCAGACGGGCCATATGGCCAACACTCAATCAGAGAAGTTACTCACTGCAGGCACGTGTTAGTGTTCATTAACACTAAAGTATTGAAGCAAAGTTTAAAGTAATGAAATTATACAAAGTTTATCACTTTAAAACCAAAGCAACTGCTGTAATTAAAACTTCCACGAGTATTAGCCTAACAAACATAGATTAATATTGTTGCTTGAGACAAATACATATATAGCTTTATTTTTAACCCTAATTGCAGTTCAAGGTTAATTTAATCAGCCCATTTCTACCTCTGAAGTGCTCCAATTTAATTGCCTATTTTTATTGCTTCAGCGAGGTTTTAATTGAAACCAATAGGGATCTAACAACAACTGTGACATGTTGGTGTCTGGGGGAAAGCTATAAATATGTGAGAAAAAATATGTGCATTATTAATGTGATTTCTTAATGCATTATTGCAGAGAGCTGGGCAGCATTCTCTATTGTTTTTAGTGAGGCAAACAAATTATAATTAGTTGCCACTTTAAATGCAAACTCGATAAGAAAGTACAACTAAATATGTTTAAATGACATCTCGTCGCAGTGCCACACCTGATCAACTGAACGGCAAACCTCAAGCATTATTGGCAAGGGTGATTTATTGGGTTATTCTTGCATGTACTGAAGCAATCAATTGTAATGGCACTGTGTCAGAGTCTTTCTTAACAATGAAAGTCATTATGTATTCGAAAACGAATAAAGGATCGCATGGCTATTGACCCAGCAGTGAACGTCATCACAAGTCCTTGGTATCAAATTCTGCATAGCAGCTTTGGCAATTGACACTATTGATTTGCCGCATGGTAAGCATTATTGTTGGATCTCAAGCTGTAGCGTTGTTTGGAGCGCTTCATACTCCTGCAAAACCCAATACATATTTCCATAAATCAGTCATTATTTCCGTTACACAAGTCTAAAACTAACCTTGAGCTAAAGTCGGTATAAAAATAAGCCTAACTGTTGCTAACAATGCCATTTTCAACATCGGGATCCTTGTTTGAGGCCCAAAGAAACTATATATAATATATATATATATATATATATATATATACACACACACACACACACATTTTTTTATAGATATTTTTAACAACATTGGATCACACTGACTTTCACTGCATGGGAAAAAAAAAAAAACACTGAGACATTCTTTGAAATATCTTCTTTTGGGTTCCACAGAAAAACGTAAGCCATGCAGGTTTGGAACGACATGAGGGTAAATAAATGACAACAGAATGTTCATTTTTGGGTGAACTATCCCTTTAAATATCAGCTCCTTGTTTACATCTCAAACCAAGAGAGAAAAGAATAATCGTTTGCTCCCATTACAGTGTAAAGGCTCTGAGGCCCTGTAGCTAGAGTGGAAAACACCAGCAACTCAAGCCTGACATCTGTATAAAAACAAAAATAATCTGCTGTCAGCAGAATGTTCAATGACTTCTATCACGCCGGTGCCGAGAAATTCTAGCGGCTGCGAGGATCGGGCTGTTATGCTGGGTTCAGTGGATCGGAATGCATGCTAATTAGCATCAAAAATGTGTGTCACCGCCCCATATCTTCACCAGGAACATGCCAAAAGGTTTCCTCAAAACCGAGTTTAATAAAGTCTGTCGGAACGCGTAATGGCATGTCAACAAAAACACACACGTTTCATTACTCAGGTCATGTGAGGTTGTGTTTTAATGTCACGGTTAAATTTTTACAGTGCATGTCTTAGTCAATCGAGAAAGGCTGAAAAAGCCAGATAAATATTTTACTTGCAGTACACCTCTGCATTATTGATGTAATTGTAATCACAGGCGTGAATACAGTGGGCGAGAGCGGGCTTTGACACGCCGTAGCGAATACACCTAAAACGAGGGCTTGTGTTACAGTGGAAATTCACACAGCACATTGTCTGCGGTTGTCACTTTAATCTGGACCGTCTCAAAATCCTCCAGCGCTAAACAGAAGCAAGCCTTCCCCTTTAAATAATTGATATTTTCTGATTAAATGTGGCAGTTCATAGATAATGAATTCTTTATGGCAGTGCCTTGAGCTACTCCACTGCCCCTGCTCCTGCAGACAGCTTTATGGAACGTGCTGCCCAAATTTTGAAAGTTTAACCTATGTAGATCAATGTGCTTCCTTAAAAGAGTTTAATAAATTAAAGTGCACGGGGCCCTTTTTTTCCTCTGTGAGCAGAAAAAAGCTGATGAGACAGGTTTAGTTTAATCTCAGGCAATAGAAGTCATTAACCATTCTCCTAGGAATTAAAATATAGCTTGCCCTTTTCTTCTCTCACTTATCATTAGCATCACTTTAATCTCCCAGCGTTTCACACTGCTATTTTAATCATTACTTACTGCCTTTTGACAACTGAAGAACATGCCTCACTCTCGCTCAGGCAATATCCCCATTTTAGCTGACAAAATGTAGGACATCATGTAAAAATATCTAAATTTTCTCTCCCTTCCTTTCCAATAACATTCATATCAGAGTCCTTGGGAATAAAGCCAAGTGTGTTTGTATCAAAAACAGCAGGGTGAAAAGAAAGGAAACAAAAGTGAAATGAGAGATTCATGCGTAATGGCGCAGGGATTAGGGCGATGTGACAGTATTTGCATTTATCACGTTGTTTAAGTAGATCATGAATTGCATGTATTCTGTTATGTGGGTCATTTGGTGAGCTGGGGCCATCCATTTCTTTGTCCTTGACTCAATGAAATATACAGAAAAATTGCCTTTTTTTCCCGGACGAATATAAATCAAGAGTTATGCACTGTCTTTTAATGTCTTTGACAGATATAGGCCATGTACTCTAACTTTGTTTCTGCCTTTTTTTTTACGAGTCGAGGTTGTAATTTTCAGAGGGAAAAAAGCCTGACAATTATAAATACGCAGACACTATATCTATTCAAGAGATGAGCATTTAGACCAGAGTGCTACTAAAATAAGCAGAATGAAATATGAATTTAAACTTGGGCATACACTGATACATGTTTTTTGTTGTGCATTGGCATTTGTCTTTACATTGCATTTAATCTATCTGGACAGGCACTGGAAAAATGCCAGTTGTTTTCCACATTCCCACACAAAAGTAAAGGAAAATCACATCCATCTGACCTATTCTCCATCATTAAGATAGAAATAACAGCAACACCACATTAAATAAAGCCTGCTGCCATTAAAAACAATGAAATACATTAATGTATTATGACATCATAAATGTGATAATAATATCAGCACACCAAAACTTAAAGGGATAGTTCACCAAAAAATTTAAATACTCTCATTATTTACTAAATCTCATGTCGTTCCAAACCTGTATGACTTTTTTTCTTCTGTGGAACAAACAAATATATTTTGAGAAATATCTTTTTTTGTCCACACAATGAAAGTCAGTGGGTTCCAATGTTGTTTGGTTCCCAACGTTCTTTAAAATATCTTCTTTTGTGGTCCCCAGATGAAAGAAAGTCACAATTTATGTGATTAAAAGATGACAGAATTTTTATTTTTTTTTGGGTGGACTATCCCTTTAATCTAACTTCTTAAACTACATGAAACTAATCTGATATTCAACATTTCTATACATATAACTGGCTTTTAATGGCTCTCAGATTGCTGACAAGAAACAATCCCTTAGATTAGTGCAGAATGACTTAATCCTATAATACCGTTTGAATGTAACCCAAAACATGACTTGAGAACATTTATTGCATTATTTTTAATGTGATTATCAATTAGTATATTTAATTGTTTGTAAAACCATCCAGAACATCACCAAAAAAAAAGAAAATGAAGAAAAAAAAATGAATGTAAAATATAATACAAAAGGTTTTTTTTTTTTTTACCCCCAAAAAGCAATGTAAATCCACAGTCACTTTTGAAGAAAAACAGAAAAATGTTTCTCCTCGAGTTGCTCTACAGGAGAGACAACAATGTGTCTTTTTTGATCACATGCATGAAGAGGAGTATCTCTCCCCCTCATCCCCTTTGAAAATCAACACCAAACTGGAAACGGTTGGAAACAGTTTATGAACATTTCAACAATCAAATCCCTCCTTTTACATCAAAAAGGAGCCCAAATCATTTCTGATCTCTATCCAAGTTCAAAGACAAACTTAAAGTGATACTTCAAAGAAGCCTGTAATCAAAGACGCACAGCTGTTAAAACAATCTTTTGTTAGTTCATTGTCTTCAAACCAGACTCTTCACGAATCCATAAACGAAGGGAAATGGAATCAAATAAGTAATGCTCGATCTCTGTTAAGTGGGAAGCTTTGGTGTCTGGCTGAACAATATTTCTTACGAGAGATTTATGTCTATTTACAGCAGCGTGAAATAATACAATAAACAAAGTGCAGGCTTGCAGTTCGGCGCAAATTAAGAGGTTCAAGCTGAGCCTTTTTGACAGATAAAGCTCTCTGCAAAGGGGGCTGCGCTTTCATACGTGTACCAGCCTGCAATATGAACCCATCTGAGATATGATCAGATTCATTTTGACAGGTAAAGCCCAGTGTTCTGCAGATAACTCCCCTGCACACAAGTCATATATTATTTGTATGCTTTATTCAATGAAGGATGACACTTTCTTCTCGTCTTTTTCCTTTTAACAATACTCCTGTATATTTAGTCATTCAGTTTTCTTCAAAAGAGCATGGTGAGACCCGATGAGAAGTTGCTATCATCTTATAAAAATGGACTGTAGAGGAATTTTAATGCTGTCTGAGGGGGGAAATGAGCGAACAGAAAGGAAATCGACTTAATTTTTAATACACTTTAACACCTTGCTTTAATCCGACGCTAATGTCCGTTGTCAAGGGTTACTGGCGAGATATCGTGAGCAGCTGTCAATCAAGAGCTTGATCAAATTAAAGCACAGTTCCATTAAGTTACGAATGGAACCTGGAGGTCCGCTGTGAATCAGTCATATCCCAGCTACTGTTATGCTTATTACAGCCAAACATTAGACTGACCTTATTAGAGCTTCTGTATTTAGATAATACAGCTTGGCCTATAGTCATACGCATTTAGATGTGTTATGGCCAATGTGTTTTATCTTTGTAATTTAAGCTGAAATGTCCTACTTGTTGTTGCTACTTTGAAATTTTGTTTAGTTGTCTCTGTGGACATGAAGGATTTATACATAATAGATACAATGGCAAAATACTGAACATCACTAACCTGAGTTGGGAGTGTCATCACACAGGTATGCCCAAGATGCCATGCAAGGAAGAAAGAGAAAAAAGAGTTAGTGGAAACATAATAAAGAGTCCTGTTGACATAAAATCTAATCATCTCAGACTATCTTTGGTTTTCCATACATGTTGCTGCAAGAATCGCACTGCAAAGGAACATGTAAAACATCTCCTATGTGGGCAGCCAGAAAATGAGGTTGCAGCATTTCTTTTGAATACCGAGATTGGCAGCTTTCTAGGGAGTCATGTGAAAGAATAATTCACTATAGCAAAGAAGAGCTCAATAAGGTGAGAATTTGGAAATAAAATTTGCAACAAAAGTTTACTGAAATAAGATACACAACCGTTCAAAGGCTTAGGGTCAGTAAGATCTTTTTTTTTTGATACTTGATTAATTCAGGGCTCGACAATAAGGACTGCCCGATGGCCCGGGGCCAGTGTGAACGATGCTCGGGACAGTAGACGGAACGGTCACTTTCCCGATCGGGCCAGTGCTGTAGGGTGTGCGTTATATATTGTCTATGATATCGTAATTGTTGATTTAACGATCTGACATTATCGGGTATGTCCCTCACTTTACAAAAACCAAACAAAAACACACCCATTGAGTGCACGCACTCACTACGTGACGTAGTCTAGTAGATTAGACTTGTGCGTGAGCATATTTAGAGTGTACGCTTTCACTGCGTGATTTAGTCTACTAAAATGCCTTTAGAATGCCCCAGAATTCAGGATACGGGCAAAATTGCCCATGTATATCTTTTATATTTATATCATTCAATATAGTTAACCAATATTACACAAAGAGCGCCATTTTTCTCCAAATATCAGCATGATTACAAATGTGATACTGATTTTATACAGCGTACAGTTTAATGAACAAGAATTCATTATCAAGTGACTTACATTTTAGACACCAAATCGCCTGTTTCGCTCTATTTCGCCTACGAAAATAGTTCCAAAGTCCACACAGCATTGTTTTGCATCTCTGAGCAACACTTCCTGAATGAATCAGCTTTTTGAATGAATCGGTTGAATCTCAATGACTCACTCATTAACAGTGATTCACTGCCACCTACTGGCGGGTTTAATTTCACGTTTAAAGTGTCTGTTCATTTTTTAAATAATTTCAAATAACAGTAACGTTTTATATTTTCAACATTTCAAAACATTATTTAGGCATCTGTAACTGCTCTTGACTGATTAACTTTAATAAAGTTTAATCTATAGTTATATAGTTATACATCAGATTACAATTTCTGTACCTGAAAATCTCCTGTTTAAACCTGCATGAAAAACTTGAAAAGCACCATTTGTTTCATTTATGTTTGTTCTGTTGTATTTAATTGTGCTATTACTTGTAATTTGATTATTTGTTACTATTTTATTACTTACTGTTTATTTGTCTTACTGTTACTTTACTGTTTATTTACTTACTGTTATTTTAAATTAAAGTGAGTTAATCTAGTAGCTTTTGGTGTCATACCCCTATTTATTAAGGTTACATGTATCAAAAACAACGAAAACAATTACTAGACTTATTTTATAGGCCCATTTTCTTTTCTTTTACTTTACTTTATTATTAATATTTTTGTTGTGGGGCAAGTGAAAATTTTGGCGGGGCAAGTAAAAATTTGAACCACTGGCCCAAGCGGGCCAGTAGAAAAAATCCTTAGTGTTGAGCCCTGAAATTGATACTTTTATTCAGCAAGGATTGACAGTAAAGACTTTGTAAAGACATTGCTATAAAAGATTTCTATTTCAAATAAATGCCCAGCATTTCCCTGCAAAAAAAATACAAGGCCACACAGTACAACATTTGGCAAACTTTAGCACTTTCAAGTATGTGTTGATGATGGCTCTAGATTGTGAATGTAGTTGACCATTGAGGTAAATTTCTTTGTCAATAATAATGTAAATTAAAGAAGTATATAGAATAAAGTCAACATGAAATCAAAGTCGTCCATATTTACTTTCTAAATACATGGTATTATTGCAAACTATTCATTTGTGCATACTACTCCAAAGAAAGAAACTGTTTGTCTGTAATCTTTAATCAGAATGTGATAACTTCTAAAATATGGTAATCTCTGAAACTTTTTAAGATGTTATCACTTATGCTGGATTGAATAATGCTATATTCCAAATCACAGTTGTAGCAAACTTGCATTCGGTCTGACACCATTTTTCCCAAAGAATATCCAGTTTCGCTTGGAATCGCTTCACATTTCGGAAGTAAAATGGCTTGCGAATGGCAATTCGTGTCGACTTTAACAGATGGAAAGTAATTCCAAGTGTCTTTTAATAACCGTCTATTTCACATTTCTCCTTTATATGTCAGTATCCCTTAACGTTTGGGTACCATAAATTAAGTCCTGGTTAAGTGCATGCCATTAAGCTGTTAAATTATTTCACAGCAGTGCACCTTGACTGTGAATTTCACATTGAAGACTGTCAGCAGCACATAATGCTGCAGACAAGCAAAGTAACTTCATATGGAATCCAGCGTGACACTGGCCTAAGGATAAAGCGCTTCTCGTTGTGTTAAGATGTGACCACTGCATAACAACAGAGAGATGGGAGCTTTCAGGGACAAGCTGTCCCACCTGTTATAACAAAGTGCCTGACACATTCTCACTGATATAGTGTATATATTTTTGGAAGTAAGATATTGAGAACAAGACACAATCATTTCACCCTAAAAGTATTCCTGCGTTTGTGTGTGTGTGTGTGTGTGTGTGTGTGTGTGTGTGTGTGTGTGTGTGTGTGTGTGTGTACGTGAGCATACGCTTGTTTGCTAGCGTCTCTTTCTGGCTAGCTCCATCTGGAAGATTCAAGCACTCGGCGGCTGTCACACAATAGGGAGACCAAAGCCTGCTGAAGGATAACAAATGACTTCATGGCAAAACAGCTATTGAAATTCTTTCAGTATGTGGCATTAAAAACAACTGAACAAATAGAGATAAGGAGGTTAGTAGGATTTGAAATGAGATTTCTCTCTCTCTCCCTCACACTCTTCCTCAGCCCTCTGTTAAAAAGCTAAACAAAACAAATGGAGCTTATTACTGCAGATTACCTTACACTGGACAGATTCACGGTGTGGGGCCAACTGTAAACAATGTCTTTCTCTCCGCTTACAAAGTATGTGCCATTTATAACACTGAGCAATCATAGCCACTGCGTGGCTAGATAAAAGAAAATGTATGCGGGGCCTGCCATTTGAAAATGCAATCACTTAAGACTGTTACCACGTGTGTTACCATAGCAAACACTGATAAACTAATTATTCCCTGCTATACAGCTTATATTATTGCTGTTTAAATAGTGCCCAGGGGATTGGGAGGGAATTTAGCATGTAAGCAAGTGGCGGAAGGGATTTCAAATCAGCACAAGGTCACAAATTAAAAGGCATAGTTCAGTCAAAAATTAAAATTGACATCATGTACTCACCCTGATGTCTTTTCAAACATGTATGACTAATTTTCTTCTGTGGAACACAAAACATGGGAGGTTTTTTTTGTCCGTACAATGAAAGTCAATAGGGTTCGGTGTTGTTTTGTACGCCATTGACTTCTATTTTATGGACAAAAACAGTTCTTCAAAATATCTTCTTTACAGGTTTGGAATGGCCCCATTATGAGAAAATGATTTTTGGGTGAACTATCCCTTTAATAAAACACGTAAGTCAATATGGACAGCTAGCGAACGGTGCGTTAATGGCTACACGTGCATCAGTGTTTCAGATACGTTCTGTGGCAAATGCGTACGACTCTGCAGTCGTTAATCACACCGCAGGACGTTTCTGCACCTCACACCTCTCCCGATTCAATATGAAACTTTCTGGCAACTTCCAGCAGTCTGCAGCAGTAGCAGCCGGGGGAAGATAAATAGCGTTGGACATATATTCTGTTCATTTGCCACTCTCTTTCCTGTCAACAGCCAGCAAAAGCTCTCTCATGCAATCGGATTTATGATTTATATGCGGCGCCGAGGTGCAACAGGCTCCGAGCACGGGTAAAGCGGCGGTCTCTAGATTTATCATCGGCCCAGTCCATCTAACAATCGGGCGTTAAACAGAACAAAAACCCATTCCAAATAAATTCCCACTGTATTTGTGTGCCGATTTGATTTACCGGCCTTTGGGGAGGCACCATTTGGTAGCGGCAAGAGCGTCGAGAGGTAGGTGGTGCCGGAGAGAGAAAAGGAGGAAGGATTGGGGGGGGGGAGCATGTGCCAGAAGTGTTTATTGTGTCAGGTTGATTTATTGAGTGAGCTTCATTTCACTGAATGTTCTCAGATATTTATTTCCCTAAAGGCCCCACAAAGATATGAACAAGCCCGCATCCACATATGTCATCATTGCCCATTTTACAGAGTCAGGAGATTTCTTTCAGAAGAAGGGGGGGAAACACCAGGGCACCTTTCCATCTGTGTCTCACCGACGACGCTTCTTAAAAAGAGAGTCTTTAAACAATGAAAATACATTCCCAAACTCTAAAAATACAAATAAAAAGTCATCTTTTTCACAAGGGCACTCAAATGTCGCTGAACTTCACCGTAATCTCACAGGTCAAAATACAAAACAAAATCTGCGCCAAAAGAAAAATTTCACATCAGCCAGGTTGACAAAACAAGATGGCACTTAAATCCAGGAGAAGGCAGAAACAAAGATCCCGTTTTGATGGCCGGGTGGCAGAGAGAAAGAGAGAGAGATGGGAAAACAGTGGGAAAGTAAAGCAGATGGCACTGGCCTTTGATTTTCCAGATGGCTGTCCTGACTGGTGAGCTCAGTGACATCGAGTCGTCTCATTGACATGCTGCCTCCACCGCCTCCCCATCCGCAGGTCTCTCTCTCGCTCTCGCTCTCTCTCTCGTCTCTCAGACGCTCCGCCCGGGCACCGCTCGCCAACCTGGCCACTCTGGTTTCAGCCTGCTGCCGCTGTTTACCCGATATCGGTAACGAGACGCAATTGTACATGGCATCTTTTATTTAAAGAAGCAAAAGCAATTACTATTGCGAGGCCCGACTGCAGCCATCACTAATTAGGAGACTTAATATAATGTTAATATTGGAGGTAAAAACACCCGGTGCATAACGAAATGTGCAATTTGCTGTTTTGCATTGGAATAATTAACACTGACTGCTAGTCATTTTTTACGACTGTATACATTTAGACGTCTGTGTTTATTAGCAAGCAAATAAGTCCTACGCTGCTGACACAGACAAACGGTCCGTCAATCTGCGCCCTACGATTAGCTTCCAAAGGGAAAAAAATTCATAAAATATGATCCTTCACCCTTATCTGTAAATAAATCTCCATTTTAGCACACAAGAATTAGAATATTAAACAGTTGCAGGCTAATTTAAATTGGACCAGTGAGGAGAATTAAATGCAGGTTGCCTATTCCATGACCTCGCAAGTACCTCATATTTTTTTGGGGTCATATCATCATTACCATAGTGCAAGCTCAGAAACGACAACTCAAAATTCCCTAATTACTGTGTGTTTACTGGGGGCCACAGGCCTGCGCACAGTTAATGAAACATCACAGTGCAAGCCTCTAGGGCCCAGGGGAGACAGGCCCTCCATTGTAACACTCGCCGCTCTGCTTTTCCACTCTGTACGCAATTAATTGATCCAGGAACCATATTTTATGAGGCATTCGAGGACAATCTGGAAGCACATCAAAATGTCCTCAGAAAAACAGGATCTTGTTCTTTTAATACAACAAAGCAATCCAAGCAAAATAAAAACAGAGTGAAGTGCCTATAAGGTGTTTAAACCTACTAATGACTATGTACTGTGCTAAAACACAAGCACACCACCTGATTACTCCTAATTGTTGTAAACACATTTAAATAAACCTACAAGAAATCAGCTAGACTAGTATAATGGTTTGCTTGGAATAGCATTAGGTCTCATTCACAAAAAATGCTGGGTTGTTTCAACCCATGTTTGGGTCAAATTTGGACAAACCCAACCGCTTAAATTTAATTAAAAAATTTAAACCAACAGTTGGGTTTGTCCATATTTGACCCAAACATGGGTTGAAACAACCCAGCATTTTTTAGAGCGCACATGTATTTGTGTGTAAAACTTTTGTAAAACCTTCAAACATGTTCCTGCAGAACTCATGATTTATCAATACCTTTGCATTTAAAATTATTCACACTCAATAATAGTATATCACATCCTGGGTTTTCATGTTTTCTGGGGACATTCCATAGTGGTTCTCAACCTTTTTTCCCAGTGGGCCGCACTATGGTCAAAGTGCAAGTCTCACGGGCCGCATATCTTTTACATATGACGTCACCAATGAAAATCAGATTTGATGTTATGGTATTAGCAGATAATATTATTATTATAATACCTACACTATCATTCAAAAGTTTGGGATCGGTAAGATTTTTACTGTTTTCAAAGGACATTTTATCTGCTCACCAAGGCTGCATTTATTTAATTAAAAATACAGTAAAAACAGTAATATTGTGAAATATTATTACAATTTAAAATATCTGTTTTCTATTTGAAAATATTTTAAAATGTAATTTATTCTTGTGTTGGCAAAGCTGAATTTTCAGCATCATTATTCCAGCCTTCAGTGTCACATGATCCTCCAGAAACCATTCTAATATGCTGATTTGCTGCTCAAGAAACATTTATTGTGTACAATTGTACAAAATATTTGTGTAGAATATATATATATATTTTTTTTCAGGATTCTTTGATGAATAGAGCGTTCAAAAGAACAGTATATGCGTTTAGTACATTATAAATGTCTTTACTGTCACTTTTGATCGATTTAATGCATCCTTGCTGAATACAAGTATTAATTTCTTTAATTTCTTTTCAAAAAAATAAAAATAAAAATTCTTACTGACCCCAAACTTTTGAACAGTAGTGTATAATGTTACAAAAGCTTTGTATTTCAGATAAATGCTGTTCTTTTGAACTTTCTATTCATCAAGGAATCCTGAAAAAAAAGTACACAACTGTTTTCAACATTGATAATAATAAGAAATGTTTCTTGAGCAGCAAATCAGCATATTAGAATGATTTCTGAAGGATCATGTGACACTGAAGACTGGAGTAATGATGCTGAAAATTCAGCTTTGCATCACAGGAATAAATTACTTTGTAAAATATATTCAAATAGAAAAGTTATTTTAAATTGTAATAATATTTCACAATATTACTGTTTTACTGTATTTTTCATTAAATAAATGCAGCCTTGGTGAGCAGACGAAACTTCTTTTAAAAACATTAAAAATCTTACCGATCCCAAACTTTTGAACGGTAGTGTAAATGTTGCACACACAGAAGAGGCGGTGTTTTCTGGTGGCACATGCGGTATTTTATTTCTGTCACACTCTGCAAAATCAACAAATAGGCCTACTATAAGAAATTCGTTTTTGTTTCACAGTGTGTTGAAATGGCTAGCAGTGTGACTTCATATCAAAGTGAAACTTTCTTGTTCAATAAACTCACGTTACACAATCCCGATATACAGTATGTGAGAGAAAATGAGAACAATGTATTCCACCAAATAAAAACTAACTTACTGACATTAGCATTGCAGTAATCAGATAATAATGCTCAATGAACATACACAAAATGTATACAAGCAATTTAAGTAATTCTGGATGTAAATTCTCTTCAACAGCATCTTAACAGTCACCAAACAATGACAGAATGTTATATAGGCCACAAACGCCTTAATCAACTCTCTTTACAAACAACATTGAGCGCATTGTAATTACAATCTCTGACGATATCAAGCATTCTGTCACGTCGCAATCTCTCGCGCAGCATCCGCGGGTGCGCCGATGCGGTTATTTTTATTGAAGTACATCAAACAAACACATCAAATTCACATGTCTACTGACATTGTAGGTTTTGCATATGCCAAGTACTTTAAACAAAGGCTGCCCATCTCGCTCATTGACAGTAAACTGATTCATTCTTCCATTCTTCTTACCTTCGCTGCTGATGCTACTCTTCTTGTTTGCAATGTGTTCCTTCATTGGTATGTTCCTCATTTAGTTTTTTTTTCCTCTAATAACAAATTTGTCCATTTTCCTACATTTACAAAAATAATGGCTACTATATTAGAATTCTACCAAAGCGCACGCTTGTAAGTGTACGTTAACTGAGCACTCAGTATATAGTAGGTCTGCGCATGTCCGAAAATAATATATGATAAAAAAAATAATATATGAAAAAAAAAACATTATAGGTCAAACTTATATTCATTTAATCCATTTTAATTTAATTTAAAAATAAAATGTAAAACTGGAATTTTTTAAATGTGGTTAGCATATTGTGGGCCGCATTTGCATTCGTGACAGGCCGCAGGTTGAGATAGACATAATGATTTTTATACTGTATAAACTGTATATTATATCCCCTAACCTACCCCTAAACCTACCCATCACAGAAAACCTTCTGCATTTTTACATTTTCAAAAAAAAACGACATCTGTTAGCATCAGTGCTAGCATCAGCAAACAGTGATGCTAACTGGCAATCATTTTGGATATTGCCATCTTTGTGGGGGACACTGTGTCCACATAATGTATAGGGTTTACCTGAACCACACACACACACACATTGTGAATTGCACTGTGGACATTTTAAATGAACCTGTTTTGAGTATACAAGTACACAACTTAGCAATTATTAGTGAATGAGACCCAATGACATTTTGTTGCATTGTAACTTAAAGGCATGTATTACAAGAACTGAAGTGCATATCACTCACAAAATCACTACCATGCTGTGTTTACACATTGACTAGCCCATGAGCCGACTGCCATACCGTATCCGTCTCTGGCCAGGCTGTTACCCTCACAGAGTAGAGTGCTGAAAGTGATTCCCAATTGTTGTGATGTCATGTCTGAGAGCAGGGTAGACTATTGATACTATAAAAAACATGTTGCAAGGGCTAGCATGTGGCAGATTGCTTTCTCCGAAGCCAGTTTTAGATCAGTGTAAGTACAGACAGGGGCCACGGTCTCTGCGCTTGGGACTGGAATGAGAAAAAAGCATTTCCGGCTGTATTCAGCTGACCACTAAAACAATTTGCTGTGGGAAAAATGGGATAAATGGACTTTGCTAGCAGATAGCAGGCT
Source organism: Ctenopharyngodon idella (assembly GCF_019924925.1). NCBI lineage: Eukaryota > Metazoa > Chordata > Actinopteri > Cypriniformes > Xenocyprididae > Ctenopharyngodon > Ctenopharyngodon idella. Next base: position 19,649,293 of record NC_067228.1, read on the forward strand.
AAAAAAAAGGGGCTAATGTTGAAATCTTAAATCTTTTACAGAATTAGCAGTGTTGAACAGCTGAATTACACCAAAGTGGAAAGCTGATTCTGACTCTGGTTTAAAGCCATGACCATAACAATAGATGAAGACATTTACTCAGGACATATCACTGACATATAATATTAGCTGCCAGTTAAAGGTATCAAATTGCTCGTCACCATTTCAGGCATCTTAACTGCAATGCTTAACTAAGCTACCTGGACAGCAGAATTGTTATCTCAAAATGTCAAGCTTCCAGAAAACTGCATGGAATGTGTGTTGACATCAGATCTAGTGAAGAGGAACTCGACATGGGAGTGCCCCTGTGTTTCAGCCATAAATATCTAGAGGTTGAGATACAGCATCTATATTAGAGCAGTTAAGCTAGGTTGGCGTCACATGGACATGCTTTGGTGTGCACAGCATGAAGATATTAGAACAGGTGCAATACGCCAGCATGTATAAATCTGATGACAACGTTTGCTAACAGGTCAGATACTATAAAATCTCCTTTATCCTGCAGGTGAGATGAAAGTGGTTTAAATGTATGCTTTGTTTTTTTAATTTATTTAAATAAGTTTTACATAAAGACAATTTTGAAAATGTTTAAAATGATGGAAATTTACATGAATTTAAGGCTCTAATCATATCTGTGGCCTAATAAATTCTGTTTTATTTAACATATCACATGACCAATGAACCAATATTAAGTATTTGGATCACAACACAAACTAAATACTAGTCACTTTATTTATTTATTAATTTGTATTTATTTATTAAATCAGTGACAATATTCATTAATTAACATCATGTCAATGCAAATCTGCAACAAAAACATTAACCAAAATGATCTATAAAATCTATAATCTTAAAAAGACTAGTTAATCATGACTGACTGAGAATAAAACATTTCTTAAAAAAAAAAAAAAAAAAAAAAGCATTGATCAAATCGCTTGATTATCATTGCAAATGACTCGTCTTAATTATCAAGCGTTCTCTACTGTAAAAGTTTTCGGACATTTTTAAAGGAATGCAGTGTCTTTGAGAACACCGCCACCATAACCAGCGGACACAAAGCAATAGTCAGGCTTGATCTTGGTACGAGAGGCTGTTTTCTCCACTTGAGCTGAGCTGATTGGAGGTGGAGGATTCACAACGCTGGGGCTGATTTCCATAAGAAGGGGAGGACGGGTTCTTAATGGGGGTCAGTGACAGGGCCGGAGTCGGAATTGGCAGGGGTGCATCAATTAGTGCGCGGGCAAAGCTCAGGCTAACGATAAGGTGAGTGGATGGTAGAGAGGGGTAATCTTCATTAGAAGCACATGAAAAATATTACAGGCTCACAAAGAAGAGGCAAATGAGAGTGTGGCAAAGGGCATGATAGAATCTTCACAAGCTCATTCCAGTGCGTTACTAGCGCAGCAGTTAAGGGTTTAACATCCGAGGCTACGAAGGGACTTTTAATTAGAACATACAGTACAACAATTTTACAAAGAAAATTTGAATCTCTCAAAATGGCAATATGATTCTGTGGAGGCTTCGGTTTAAAATAGTTAAACATTAGCATGACTCGCTCAGTGGAAAATCTGAAGCACGCTATGAGCTAATAATGAACATCCAGAACAATATTAACACGAGCATTTACAGAGAAAAACATGTAACCGATTGTTGTATTTTTGTCTATGAGGCATTCTGGATGATTTCTCTCCAGAATTCAACACGATTAAACAATTTCTACTAACAAGCAGCTTTTTCTTGTCGAAGAAACATTATCAAACGAAACCGTCATCAGCTTGTTTTGATAATGCTGATAAAAGGAAAGTGCACTGTTTACCATGCACATGGGCCTTTGATATTCAACAGCTCTGACTTAATAAGGCAAGACATTAGTGTACACATGTAAAGTGCGTTCATAAATGTGCGAGAGGAGAGGCGAGCTCAGAAGCAGAAAGGAATTTGATTACACTGTGTCCACCTATCCAAATGAGCCCCATCATGTGAACATTGTGCAACCAAGCAGTCACGCAGCTCCAAAGACCATCCAGGCAGCTGTATACCATTTAGGTGCATATTGAGAAAAAAAAAAAACAATCTACCCTATTGAACAGTTTCATCCCCACAGGGCAAACAACCATGGCACATTCTCCAGGAATTATAGTTGTCTCCTGTTTAGAGGACTAGAAATAAATATAAAAAAACCCCATCACATTTCATGAGCCCCTAAACCTGTAAACAAAACCTTTGGAGCAGATAAATTTGAAACGCCACAATGCAATTAAAGCCCAATTCGATTTGAGCGTGCACAGTCCATCTGTCAAAGGGAAACTGAAGCAGAGGAGATCCATTATTAGTGAATTCCTGCTTGCCTTTTCGAAAGTCAGATGTTCTCACAGATGCAAAATACCAATCGAATTATTCGCCGAGCTAAGGTGCTGCTCAAAACGCTAGCTTCGCCAAGTATGTCATCATCCCACAAAGTTCTTTGTGCAAACTTTTCCCATTAATTATTACATCTTTGGAGATTTGATTCTTCATGCTCTGGGGAATCATTGTGATGTTCTTGGTTTAGCTGAAATATAAATGTCTCCTATAATCCTATTTGTCCACTTTAGAATCGGGAAGATAAAAATCTTTATTATCTAGGGGGAGGGTTCAAGGGACCCCAGCTCAGTGCTTTCAGCTTGAAATGCTATCATCTTCAAAGGTAGAAGAGGATGTCGATTTAAAATCAGAAATGTATCAGGGATCTCTACGCTCCTTAAAGTACAATACATCTCCGCTGATTAAAATACATCAAAGCCTCGTCATTCGTTCCTCTGAGCAATAAGGGTGGATTTTAATTGCAAAATGTTAAACCTCACAATTAAAGGCTTTGTGCTTCTTAAAGCTAGCCCAAACAGACACCAAAAGAGCAGCATACAAATGAGCGGGAGAGAGGGAGAGAGGAGAATTAAATGATAGCATTAAAAGCGCACTGTTAAATGATAACGCCGTAGAAGACCAATCACAGCGCGCACCGATAATGCTACAGTGAAATATGTCAACAGATTGCACTTTCACGAGCTATCATTTTTCTCTTAAATTAAAGCCGTCCCTTTAAAAGGAAAATACATGCTCAAGTGGCTAAAACAGGTGGCTGTTTGCGAGAACACTGGCATGCCTGCCAATGATAAGGCGCTCGACATGATGTGATCCTGCTATAAAAACAGGTAACACTCTGCCAATGCAAACAGTTAGTCAATTTACAGTCTACAGCCATGAAAAGTGCTATAAAGTTTTTACCGGATTGCTATCATCAGATTACAGCAGGTTCACAATGCAAAACCTACCAGCCAAAAATCTTATTTAGGATTTATGGCAGGGTAAGTAAAACTATGAACCACAAAGTTATACACTTATGCATGCTATTTTTAATCCATATGCATCTGTTGTAATTATTTTGAATTCCTTCTATGTAACGCACATTGAATTACCATTGTGTATGAAATGCTCTATATAAACAAACTTGCGTTGATGGCTTGATGGTTACTGTTTGCATAAACAGTGTGCATCAATTACACATCAGATGATAAATACACATCATAAATAAAATAAAATAAAATATTCAAACAATGATGAATGCATCACAAAAAAAAGTGCCTATCTACGAATCCCCCACAAACACATCACGCAGCATTAATTAAAAGCCTATGATAGACACGGCATGCTTCTAACAGACCTATCAACAATGAAAATAGGATTTGCTGGCAAAAGAGCATTCCGGGGTCCCTCGGAGGGACTAATGAAAAACACTTTCATGGCTAACCCATCAAAAAAGCCAGGCTGGAGGAGAGCGGGGCAGCGTACAGCTCCAGCAGCAGGATGTCATGTGAGGGTCTGGAACGTGCGACCTCTCATTTCATCCTTTAATAAAGTCGCACCCAGGTGGCCTTGATGCCTTACAGTTGCCTGGGGCTCCCGAGCGCTAAACAGGAGCTTGGCTCAACGTCATTACGCTACATCCATTGCTTCCCTGTTTTCTAGCATAAAAACCTGCATGCTTTGTTTTCCATTTCATGTCACAATTTGAAAGTCTGTTATCAAGATCAAAACGTTCCTTAATCTCAGTTGGTGAAACTTGTTACATTGCCTCACTGATTGACTTGCAGAGCACTCTAACGGCAATTGTGAAATGATGAGGTGAGGAAATAACTCAACAAGGACCAAGACTGTGTGATCGGTTTGAGGTTAAAGCATTGGGGAAGTCTAGGGTAAGATGACTTGGTTGGAATGTTGCAACTCTTGCCTGTTTAACATTAATACAAATCCTAAATCAAAAATCAAAATCAACAACAATAACAAGTAAGTCATAAAAAAGGGCTGTAGTACTTAAATGCTACATATTTGCAGCTGACAGACTGCAGTGAAACTAGCCTAGAGGTGGTCATTTTTCAACTTGCTACACTAATTCAAACACAAACACTGAGAGAGGCCAGGGATTTCATTGTGCAAATGATCTGCGTGTAATACTTTCATAACTTCCTGTGTGAAAGGAGCCCGTTGGCCAAGCAGCCAGAAAAACATTCAGGTTATCAGAATTTCTGTAGGCCATTTCTTTAATTAGCGCTCACAATTTGCGTTCAGATAATGTCAGGATTGATGAATTTAGTCTTGGAAGGACGACGGAAAGTTAAATAAAGTTCTCCTAGGGCTCTGCACTGTTTCAATGGACAGAATAAATGCTTATATTGACAGATGAAAAGATACCTGTCTGGTTAACTGCTCATTCAGACAGTAACTTAACACCACGCACACCTACACATCTGTCAAATCAAGGCTTTATGCTGTAATTGCAGAAGAAGGAACCTGAATTTTTCAAACAGTTCTAACAAACGGCAAATTGCATTTATTCCGCAACGTGGATGCAGCTTCAACCGTTTCCTGCCTTTGATTTATGCATCCAGGTCTTTCATAACTTTTAAATTCATCAAGGCGGCTTTCATTCGGAAACAGAGCTAGAATGCTTTTTCAAACACAGCCCTCCTAATTAGAATTATTGTAACTCTGACAAACCCTGGACAGAGATGCCACTTAACCGCCTTGTCAGACCCTGGACTCACAGCCTGAATACAGATTCTCCACCTGTCCGCCTTTCCGTATTGTTCAAACTTTTCCACCATACACCTATTTCCCCAGTGGGAAGCAGGTGGTATGTGGAGGTGTTTACGGAGAGAGTCTAACTGACAGCTGGCGGGAGGAGACTCAAACAGCTGCAGACGAGTGGAAAAAAAAGCGGGAGAGAGAGAGAAGGCAAACAGCTCTAATACCCTCAGGGTTGTCAACTCCAATCCCCCAACCCACAATGCTTTTAACCAAGCAAACAGAGGAAAAACTGTTGCCGTCTCAAGACATCAGAGTCTTCCACCGAACTCCCCGATCTTGGAGCGATTTTGCAGGACTGAAATAAGGCGATCAGAGGAGCTCAAAGGAGAGAAATGGAAGTTGAAACCATCTGACCAGCTTCATTAAAGTGTTCAGTTATTGTTATGTCAAAAAAAAAAAAAAAAAAACAAAGTACTATATTTACAGTATGGTGAACAGGAAACATGTTGGTGTAAATTTCTCATTTCAAAGTGGAGGACAGCATCAAAACACACCAGATCAACTTCTTTACAGCTTTGTTTGGTTCTGCCAATGTTATTGTAGACCTATTCCAAATTTCCTGAGGCTGAAGGGAAGGGGGTGGTGGTGGTGGCAAGTGGGTGAGCATTGCGCGAAAACCGATTGCATGCAGATAAATCATTTGCAAAGATCAAAAGACAAATCAGTGCCAAAAGACAAAAGATGCTGACGAGTAGAGAACAATAGAAAATGTGAGATGTGGGGATCACAGCAGACGGCCGCAGTATCCAGCTGTAAAGGAGACATGCCGTGTTTTGTTTTTTTTCCCTGTTTTTTTTTGAGCGAAGTGTGGCTAGGCAGGTGATCTATGACAAGTTGTCTGTACACTTCTGATCATGTAGGCCCGCGACAGTCTTGAGGTTCACACCAGAGTTGTGCAAAATTTAAAATAGAAGAATTTCCTATTTTCTTTCCATTTATGCATGTGAAATTGAACTGAATTGGCCACAGAGGAAGTTGGAAATGGAATTGGAATGACAGGAAGAACTGCAATTCATAGAAATTCAACAGAGATAATACATTCCGGGAAATGTACAGTAGTGTTGGTCCACAAAAGCCTAATTTATTAAATATGATCAAATATAAAATATACTAAAAACAAATTTCTTTAAGCAGAATTTCAAACATACAGTAAACATTTCATACCAACATGCAAAGTTTGTCTAAAAAATACAGTTATATGAATTTCTTTAAACTTCAATTCATTTTAATTCTTACTTTCAAATTCAAACTGAAATTCTTCATCCTGTTTGCTACCTCAATTCAAATTCAAGGAAATTACTTGGAATTCAAAACTCATTCTCAATTCAATTCGATTCTGAATTATGCACAACCTTGGGGCCAGATTCAGAAAAATCATGTTAAGAAAAAAAGTTAAGAATGTTTTTTTTTTAAGATAAATTAATTCGTAAGAAGTTCATAAGAATGTTCCAATGTTCCAATGTGCAATGTGTTCTATTTTCTTAAGAACTACTTACTTTTTGTAAGAAGAAAATGACAAGCGTCTTTGCCAAGACTCATTGATCAACTTATTGAAAAACACTTCAAAGTCTGTTGTTTTCAGATTACGTAATAACCATAGTAAGCATGCACACTATTTTTGTCACTTCAGACTACTTGTGCACAAGGCTTGACATTAACTTTTTTGTTCACCAGCCACTGTGGCTAGTAGTTTTCAGCATTTTCACTGGCCACAATTTTGACACCATACTGCCATATAGATATTTTAATAACACTTTAGTATAGGGAACACATATTCACTATTAACTACGACTTTTTGCTCAGTAAACTCCTAATTTACGGCTTATTAATAGTTAGTAAGTTAGTTGTTAAGTTTAGGTATTGGGTAGGATTAAGAATGTAGAATAAGGTCATGTAGAATAAGGCATTAATATGTGCTTTATAAGTACTAATAAACAGCCAATGTTCTAGTAATGTGCATGCTAATAAGCAACTAGTTAAAAGACCCTAGAATAAAGTGTTACCGATATTTTTAATATTATCTCATCTCTGTCACTTTAAGACCTGACGCACGGATCCATTATACTGTTACACATGCTTTTTCTTAACTGTTAATGTTCACTTAAAAAATAACTATGTTAACGTGAATACTCACCAAGACCGGTATTTTGACATTATTTTGTGTGTATTTGACTGTTTAAGCTCAATAAGCAGCGAAAAAGAATTCAATTTAGTACTGAGAGGTGGCCGCGAGAATCTGCGAGAACGAGTAAAATTATGCGCAATATGCACAATCCCACACCGAAATTCAAGCCCTGTAACACAAACAATATTTATCTTGAGCAAATGAAATGAGTGAGTGAGGGGAGGCGGGTTTGTGTGTCAACTTGCTGTGGAAGAGATGAGAGAGCGAGGAAGCGCAGCTGGTATCGTGCATCTGCGGAAAATGAGTATTGGAAGTGTTTTAGATTTCAATAATCGATATTTTTGACAACACTACATTGCACTTAGAATATTATTTCAGATGCCTTTTTAAAATATTACAATTGCTGCTGAAATCCACCCGCAGGTGTTAATGTCAAGCCCTGCTTGTGCACATAAATAGCAATATGTATTATACGTATCTAGCGTTATGTTGTAATTTTAATATTTGAAACTACCCAATAAATTCAAATCTATCTATCTATCTATTTCTATCTACTTAAACACACACACACACACACACAACATATATGTATATATATATATATATATATATATATATAAACTGTATTCTGAAGTTATAAAATAAGAAGTTAAAATAGAAGTTAAGAAGTATTTTATTATTAAGAATGTGAATTCGGCCCCGGGCACACACACACACTTTTCTCAAAATAAGTAGAAGGAACTGGCAAAGGACAGTTTGCACACCACATAGTAATAAATGCAGGCTAACAAATATACATGAAATTGTTTGTTTGGGATGTACAAAAGCATATATTCTTTGAAAACAACAGGCTAACAAAAGCTAAGCAGAAAAGTATGACACTGTGAACATCAGGCACTAATCATAGTGGCATTCACAGATACCACTAGAATAAGTAACATATCACTTTTATGGGCCATGTTCCCCTGCCATTAACGGCTAGAGAAAAAGACGAGGCCATATGAGCACAACCTTGAAATGAAACGCCTGCCGTGGTTAATCATATTCGGCTGTAAATTAGCTTTAATAATACATTGACTAGCGCATTTTCCACACACACCACTTTAAATACTTAGCATGATGCACGCATTGCCTACAAGTGCAGGGCCCAAAAAGAGATGCAAACTAGTTTAATCAAATAGGGCTAAGACTGGGTCAGTACATTTCCCTTATAGATTTGGATAGAGGGTCAGAGACACTTTTAGGTGTCCGCTAGTGGATTTGCATGAATGTAAATTTACTCTTCTGGGTCGCAGGATAGTATAAATAGCCCCGAGTTCCTCAAGATGTCTATTCTAAACAGCAGTTATTCAGAACAACTGCTGCAATGGTGAAATTAAAGGGGGATTGCAGGGGGAAAGTTCCTCTTGCCACAACAAAGGAAGGAAATCCCACTTAGATTTGTACTTCTCTCTTTTCTTCTACCTTCAGCGGGTGTATCAGAGAACAAACAGTGCCTGAAGCTGGTAGCCACCTGCAATGTATTCCCCCACCCCACCCCCATTAAAGTCCTTCACAGAAATCAGAATTTAATAAATCACCCCGGAGTCTGACAGAGTTTATCTCAAGGGGTCGCTTTGACTCGGGAGGAGCCGCTAGACAGACAAAGCCTAGGCCGATAAGATGTGAAATTAAATACAGTTAGCAGTTTGAAACAAAGGACGGAATGTGTCACGAGCCGCAACATAACCACCAAAAAGCTTATTGCTAAAGAAATGGCAGAGACAGGAGGTGATTCATTTCAGTTTGCACACATTTAACCTCATTTGCATGCTTACTGTCAACATATCTCACTTCCACTGATATGTTCAAGAGCTTTCATTAAGGCCTGAAGTTGACATCCTTTTTATTGAGGCATGGCATATAAATCATGGCCGTCGCACACCTGCACATCTTGATCAGAGATCTTGCTCTATCATGTTATGCTTCCTTTTAAACACATGGCAGGTATGACACCAGTCATCACTTAAGGTAAGGAGAGAGTTATGGGAGCACGGTTTATCTCTGTGTGCACAGATATCCTCACTTAGCATGTTGAAATACAGATTATTTACTTTGACAAATACACTACGTTTATTTATAGAGCATTAACAGAGACCCAGTTAAAAGTGAAGGTTTTAATTTCTGAGCAACTAGCATCATCAAAAGGAATTACAAAAATAATCAATGTTTTCAAATAGGTTTTCCGAAATCTGCCATTGGTTGAACAAACCGTTAGTCCTGCCCCCAAACTCACTCGTTGCTATGTTGACTGGTCGAGACGTTCAAAACAAATAAGACAAACGTTTACACTTTTTGGAGCAGTCAACCAAACTTTTGGAGCAACTATAAATGGCTTACTCAATAATACTTAAGTATACTTGACTTATGGTGTTTTCACACCTGGATCGTTGAGCGTTTATTTCAGAACCTGCTGCGTTTTTCTCCCTTAGTTCGGTTCATTTAGATGTATGAACACAGCAATCGTGCTGGGATCCTCACCAAAACAATTGCTCTGAGATCACGAGTTGGTTTCGGCCTGAGTGAAAATGAACTCTGGAGCAGTTCGATTTTTTTTTTTAATTATACTTTAGATAACAATTTTCACTAGATTTTTCTGATCAATTATCATGGACCTAATATAATAGAGAATCTGATTAGAAGCAGCACACCAGGGTTTAAAACTAGGATTTAAAGTTGCTCTATTGCATCCAGTGACCACAGAAATTTCCTGCACTGTAAAAAAAAAATCCCCGTAAAAAATACGGTAACGTTTTAGGTTTTAAGGGACAGCACTTAGTTTACTGTCTATTTTACAGTTCAAAACCATATAATTTAAAGGTTTATATTGTAATAATTACGGTACATAACTGTTTATTTTACACACTATAAAAAAATTCAGTTAAATCTACGGTAAAAAAAACGTATTTCATTAACTGATATAATGTTAATTTACCTGTTGAACCTATTGAAATATTAATATCTGTTTTGTACCTTTGTAATACACTGACAACCACCAAACACAGTGGTAATGAGAGTCACATGATGAACCAAAGTTCATCATAAGTAGCTTTTCCACAAGCTGAGAAGGACAATACTAATATATAGAAGGTGCACACAGTGTCATTCACACAAACACCATCATGGTAACACACATGAAATTTTAAAAATGCAATAAACATTAATTTAACAACATTAGATGTAACATAAAACCCTAATGTACATAACTAATTAGAAAAACTAAGAAGAAACAGAGTTACAGAGTTCAATGAAAATACTTGAATGTGAATTGTCACGCAGGGAATTGTGAGAATATAAAATTAACGGTTTTTCACTGTAAAATATACAATGACTTGTTGTTTTTCACTTCCAAAAACTGTAAATTTAACGGTATTTTACCGTAAAATTACATTAAATGTACCATTAGAGATCTGTTACAGTTATTCACCATATATAGTACGGAAACTTTCTGTAAACCAATTAACTGTTTTTCACCGTTAAAATCAAGGTCATTTTTTACAGTGTGACCATTTTCGGTTCACATGGTTTGGATCCTTCAAATGGTCCTTAACATGATTAATGTCAAAATAACAGACTTGCACTAACTGTCCAAATAGCAAAACTTATGCTTGATGTCTATAACTAATAAATTACCAAATGTCAGCCAATACTGTATTGGCCTTGGGAATATACTGTATTGGTAGACCACTAATTGTCTGAGCATTTTAATCTGGGATATACGAATTTAAACAATGGCATGGTATGTTTTACCTTTAAGTTACAGAGGTTAAAAACAGGAAAAAGAAAGTTACAACAAGACAACTGTAGGGCACATTACATGTCAACTAGTGTCCACAGCTAGCATACTAATGGTGTGTTGGTGTGCTAGCAACATACGCCTACTCTAATGAAAGAGGTGAGTTTGAGATTTTCAATGAGCACTTTGGCCCTGTCTTTTATTAATAACACTCTAGGGTCCAGGAGGCCACGAGCAAAATGGTGGGAACGGGCTGACCCGCATGCCACGCCTAATCTGTCCCGGTTCGGTCCGCGCCACCGACAGCCTCGCTCGCTATCTTTTTCTCAAACTGATGCCTTCCTGCTGGGACGGCGTGGCTGGAGAGCTGTCAACGTGCTGCCCTTTCTGGGGCTCTGCGCTATCTCTGCCTGCACCAGTCCACTGTGGCCTGTTGAAAAGAGCTGTCATAGCCTCGCAAGTCTCTGACATTCCTATTGGCTTGACCCTGACCCTTTGAGAAACGCACCTTTAATTATCCTGTCTCAAATCTCCTTCCATGGCAAAACGAATATACATATTATAGCCGTGAGCATGTGTGCTATTCTTTTAAAGTACGCATTTGAGGGCCCCACTCAAAGCTGTGCAACTCTTGGAATAATATTAGACTATTTGGAATGTGACTGTGAGACAAGCAAGAGACACAGCTGCAGAAGAGGTTCTTTTATCAAGGGAAAATTACATAATGCCCCAACAACTACGAGCTGTTTCCAGCACTCCAGTACAATACTTGAAGTATAAAAACAGCACAGAAGACATAAATATGATTGTTTTAGCTGCCCTCCCCGGTATCCTCCAATTAAACATGCCTGTCACTGATAGAAGCGTAAAGACACTTTTGATCCATGTAATCAGATCTGTGAGCTTGCTTTTGTCTCACATTCCTTTTATGACATTTGAAAGGTCAAGAGTGAGAGGACATTTGATAACTGCAAAATCCTCATACTCCATTTTACAACCCTTGTATAATCTGTCTTCTCGGAATTGGTAACATAGCATTTTATCTTTGGGAGGAGGGCTAGAGAGAGATTAGAAAAAACTGTGTCTGTTCGCATTTGTTCACCATAAGGTGAAGCTTTAGGAATTCGCTGCACTGAAGACAAAAAGAGGAAAGAATCGGATAGCGCTCTGACCGCAACAAAAGGTCAAGTCGCTACACAGAAATACATGCTTGCTGAAAGAGCCAAACTGCTGTACCATAAATAATGAGTGAGACAAACTGTTTTTTTCCTCTTTTTTTAGGTTTCAGGAAACTGTGCATTGTCAACGCTGCACTTGTAGCACGCCTGGCCCAAATATTTATGCAATATGACACAAACAAGAGTGTGATTTGTTCTGAATACAGATCAAAGACATGACAGCACATTGCATTGTTTTCATTTAGACACAATATTGACAATTCCCAGTCCATTTTTGTTCCGCCAGCGGAAATAATTCAAAACAAAAATGGCGTTACGTGTCTCAGATCAACACAAAACAGTGGCATTCCTATAAAAAAAGTGTTTTTGAATAATGAGTCAATGACTCATGAGGATAGTTCTGTTCCTGAATGAACCAGTGTGTGTTTGAATGAATCAGTTGAGTGAATGATTCAAGAGCTGTGTCTCATTTCAAAGGCTGCATCCTCCGGAGGTCGCATTTGAAGGCTGCATATGCCATCGAGGCGGTCTCATTTAAGAAAAGTAACCATTAGATTGCAAAGTAAGAAAGAAATTACAGTATTTTACACCTTACAGTCAATTTTGTTAATGTTACTTTTCTTAAATAAGACACCAAATTCTTAATGACGTATGAAGCCTGAAAATGCGACCTCCGGAGGACACAGCCTTCGAAATGTGACGCAGCTAATAACTCACTCATGAAGACGACAGTCACTTGTTTCCTGAAAGAATCAATGACCGTGTCAGAATCAGTGCCGCCACCTACTGGCGTGATGATGTAACCTGCAGAAAATCACTAAAATCCCCATCACTAATACACAGACTGACAGTCCATCTGGAACACACAAAAACATATATAAAGATTTATATATAAAGATTTCATAAATATAATTATTACCGAGGTGTGTGTGTGTGTGTGTGTGTGTGTATATATATATATATATATATATATATATATATATATATACACACATATACATATATATTCAGACATTTTTGATATTTTGTTACTAGTGGGTGGAGGACACTATAGTTCATTTATGTAAGTGCGGATAGCAAAATTAATCAGATTTCATAAATATGAAATTAATCAGTTAATCAGATTTCATAAATATAATTATTACCGAGGTGTGTGTGTGTGTGTGTGTATATATATATATATATATATATATATATATATATACACACACATATACATATATATTCAGACATTTTTGATATTTTGTTACTAGTGGGTGGAGGACACTATAGTTCATTTATGTAAGTGAGGATAGCAAAATAAAGTAAACTGTGACATATTATACCCAAAAATTTTACATACATTGGACTACCAGTAAAACTGATAAAAATCTGGAACCAAAAATTATTCAGACACTTTGACCTGACCATGTTTTGCTTAAGTGTTATCTGACATAATTAAGATACATTTCTTCTGACACAGTTTAACTCTGAGATCTTGTCATATTTTATTACCATTTTTTTAACTATAGTGAATAAACTGAATTAATGAATGAAATGTTCAAGGTGTCTGAATAAATTTTGGTTTGACTATATTATATATATATATATATATATATATATATATATATATATATATATATATAAAGCTTTTAATTTAGAGTGAGCGGAATGATAATAATATGAACTTACGAGAAAGGAACTGATGGCCTTTTTCTGTTGTTCCCGTTGTTTTATCAAGGCTTTGCTGCTCTCTGTACACAAAAACTTCCACTGTGCTCTCAGCACTGTGTTCCTTCTCCCTTCTCAACAGGACAGTCTTTCCCATTAAATAAGTCCTATTCCACTTAATGGCAACCTTGGGAGATCTGTATCGCTTGAAAGCACCGGCACTTAACACTTTGTAGTCAGAGAAAACGTTTTTTTGATCTGCTCGTGTCATTTAATCATCCGTATTCTACCGAGCTACTCAGAAACAATTTTGCAGGATATTAACTTCTGGCTAAACCCTGCTTGTGCCATTTGTGGTTCCACTCAACCAATGGTCCCGTGGGGGCCAGAGCCCTCCTCACAGCTGTAATGAGCTTTACTGAGCTGAATAAAACAGTTAATAGAAAGGTAAGATCAAAAATGCATGAATCATGAAATATTAGCCAGATTCCAATGAAAATGGCTCTGGTTAAGTAGACATAGCTGTCTGTAGGGTTGTTGGGCGGCTTCAGTAGTGCAGGAGACAGTTTAGTAGCTTATTGAATGGCTATAGCATACCTCCTCCATGTATAAAGTTACTTAAGTGCTCGCCTGCAGGGAGAACCATGTCAAATCGCATTGAAAATAACTTTGAGGAGCAAATTGAATGTATTAGCTTAAAGGGAGGTGGTGTCTATAGGGACCGCTGACACTTAATACTGAATTATCCTAGACAAAATATATTGAGCAAAAGTAAAGTGATTCACTGTTCTTTCAATTCCCCCCCCCCCCCAAAAAACAGTTTCTGTTGGTGAGAAAACCTACTTATTACTTGGTTGGCATCCACAGAATACACAGACAGGCAGTGGCGTCCCATGAAAACCATTTTTGTTCCATTACAAAAAACTAGGTCATCCTCTCATAATTGTCAATCATGCAATAAATCTTTCTGTGCCGCAAATGAATACTGCACTGGGAATGAAACAAAGCTTATTGGCATGCGATGTCAGCTTGACTTAATTCATTCTCCTTTTCAGCTGAGCCTATTCATATGTGAAGTTTACGGATATCACACTGCCTGTTCCAGAGCGGGATAATAGATGTGGACAGACACATTATGCTGGGAATGTTGTATTAGCACAGCATAAGCTGTCTGAATGGAGACACAGCTCACAACAGAGTTTAAAATGTGAGACCGGATCCACAACTAGAATAAATTATCCTTCTTTAAGACACTTTAGAAGAATATTCTCTCTCCCGAGCAATGAATGTAAATATGTAAATGTATGTACAAACAGGAACCTCTTCTTCACTGGCTCTGAAATTAAAACAACAAGCAGAACTTTCAAGGGAATCGTTTTCTCTGAATCATCTGTTCATGACATCATGTCTTAAAATAAATCCACAATCAAAATCATTAGAAAAATAATCCTTTCTGATGCAGTATGAGCATGAGATGGGTGAAACTTAAGCGTTTCTTAAAAATAATAGCAGTAATGCAAAAAACAACAAAGAGTATCACAGGAAAGAAAAATCGCAAAAGAGAACCCTTCAAAGTCTCAATAGTTTCTAAATGAGAATAAAAGCAGAAATAGAAATAGAGATTTTTCTTCTCGAAAAATACCCCATTAATCTCATAAGCATCTCCTCTTGTGTTTTAGAAGAAAAAAACAACAACAACAATATCTCAAACTTTGTAGTAAAAAGTCAGAGATTTCGGTAACACTTTAGTTTTGTTTATAGGGAACAATTCTCAACTAGTTGCTTATTAGTTTGCATACTGGCTGTTTATTAGTGCTTATAAAGCACATATTAATGCCTTATTCTGCATGACCATATTCTACATCCCTAAATCTTACCCCATACCTGAACTTTACAACTACAACAACTACCTTACTAACTATTAATAAGCAGTAAATTCAGAGTTTATTGAAGCAAAGGTCATAGTTAAAGGGTTAGTTCACCCAAAAATGAAAATAATGTCATTTATTACTTACCCTCATGTTGTTCTACACCCATAAGACCTTCGTTCATCTTCAAAACACAAATTAAGATATTTTTGATGAAATCTGATGGCTCAATGAGGCCTCCATTGCCACCAATGTCACCAAACCTCTCAAGATCCAAAAAAAGTCATGTTATTTGTTATTTTGGCACACAAAAAGTATTCTCGTCGCTTTATAATATTAAGGTAGAACCACTGTACTCACATGAGCTGTTTTAAATATGTTTTGAGTACCTTTCTGGATCTTGAGAGGTTTGGTGACATTGCTGGAAATAGAGGCCTCACTGAGCCATTGGATTTCATCAAAAATATCTTAATTTGTGTTCCGAAGATGAACAAAGGTCTTACGGGTGTAGAACGACATGAGGGTGAGTATTTTTGGGTGAACTAACCCTTTAACTATGACTTTTGCTTCAATAAACTCTGAATTTACTGCTTATTAATAGTTAGTAAGGTAGTTGTTGTAGTTGTTACGTTCAGGTATGGGGTAAGTAATAAATGACATAATTTTCATTTTTTGGTGAACTAACCCTTTAATTGTGAATATGTGTTCCCCATACCAAAGTGTTACAGAGATTTTAGTATTAACATTTTCCATCAGATTCTTACAAATGATCTATTTCTCAAACCTGGGAAAAAAAAATAAATAAATAAATAAATTGTATGAGACGGTCACATTGTACAAAAACAACCCCTTACCCAAATCCTAAAACCAACTATGACTATAATATGAAAACATTTAAAAGTATACTACAATTTTGTACAACATAAGTTGTACAATGATGTCATGCGATTTCACCATCTCATACAAATTATTACGAGTGATTATGAGAGTCTGTTTGTGCTTCTGAGAATGTAACTGTGTCTGGTATCTTTCCATCACACAAAGGCTTGAACACAATATCTGCATCTGCTACAGCTCTGGGCTCACCATTTACCTTCTCCTGCCAGGTGTCTTCAGTTTACAAATATCTGATTGGACAGACGGGAAATGCAGTGGTACGCCTCCAGCAGACGCGTTTGGTGTCATGTCTCTCTGGAGCAAACTGTCAGTCTTTAAGAAGTGAGTAATAATAGCCGGGCACCACAGCCACTTGCTATGGAAAAAACACTTTCTTTTTTAAAGCGAGAAGCTGACATTTGAGTCTGCAGGAGAAACTCAAGCGGAGCATCACAGAAAGAGTTATCAGAATGCCTGTCTCACTGGACTTAGACAACAGCAATGTGAGAAGCTCTGGATTGCTTTCAAAGGAACAACACCTTTGTTTGCTGATAATAAAATACAGTACAGCCCATGGAGGGTTTCGGATGGTTGGTTTAGGGATCTGTTGTTGGGGATATGCATACTTTGTACTACAGTTATTAGAAGAAATATTTCCATTTGTTTTAAATTGTCTGCATTGCAAGTTGGGATGTTTGCCCTGCAGAGAGTTGTGTGCTATGCGATGCTTATTCACGTTGGCCTTCAGTTGGAATACCATGATCGAGCTGCAAGGTCTCCTAACTGATTGCTTTGATTTCATAAAGAGGCTACAAGAGCCGCATTTTAGAATGTTTCATATATTCAAACGCAGGAGTAAACTGAACACAGTCATGCATATTTTGAGGAATATAATCAAAACTTTTGACGCTTACATCTTTACATTAATGCAATGGATTAATTAAAATAAATAAAAGCTACTGAATAAAAAATAAAATAAAGATTCTTCCTCAAAAAAAGTAATACGCTCTATCTACTCAATAAAATTGCGGCAACAGATTACAAGCAATATTATTAATTAAATTCAACATATAAGTATTGAGTTCGAATTAATCAAATTAATTCCTTAAAAGTCAACCATTAAAATGTGTAAAATTAGCAAGCACCATTACAAAAACCACAAACCGACATAAAAAGCAAAGAGCGAAACTGGCCAACTAAATGACACACTGATCACCATAATGGTAACCAAACATTTTCAATAAAATCAACATCAACATCTAAACCTCTATTAATTCATGTGTTTCTCTTTCCTTCAGTGATTCTGCTTGCTATCATCAGGTGTCTTCAGTGTTGGCAATAAAAAATAAAGAGTTCTTAATTCATCTTTGACGTCTGTCTGTTATTCAGATATTTTTGTTTAAATTTTACTTAAATTTTACTCGTTTTAAATGGTTGACATTTAAGGAATTAATTTGATTAATTCTAACCCAATTCTATTTGTTGAATTTAATTAATAATATTGCTTGTAATATGTTGCCAAAATTTTATGGAGTAGATTAGCGTATTAGAAGAGTATTGGAAGTAAAAGAGTAGCGTATTACTTTTTACAGTGTGGCGAGAATGAGATACAAACACATCAACAACTGCATCAATTTGGGCAACATATGGGGATCCTCAGCGGCAACGAGCACTGAAATTTGGCTTTTCTATTATGATTCAATTGTGCTAAATTGACTTGATAGGCTTCTGTGCGGTCCGTGAGGATTTTAGCTTCATAAGAGATGCCTGGAGTCTCAGCTTTGTCAAAGGCCCATCATGCTTTGAGCTCTGATAGAGTTCCATTCTACTCTCGAGTGTCATTAGCTGTGGGCCAGGTAAAGATTAGATAACAATCAGAACTTTATGAGATACCTTTAGAGGTGTTAGGAGTCTTTTGTCGCAGTGCTAAAAGAAGAATGTAGATTAAAAAAACATATTTTCTTTCATTATCTAACTGAGTGGGGACTCTTCAGTTGTTTTGGCAGCACAGAAAAAAAATGTATTTTTAAGGAGCAAAAAACTCTTAACATGCCATGTTAAGCATATTTCATGGAGTATTCATAAATTACTAAATATTTAATTTATGGTGGAATTCTGAAAGCAGTTTTATCAAAGGTACTTTAATAATATAATTCATTTTTGCAGGAGAGCTTGAAGTGAATTGAATTGAGAGCTCTATTTATTTTGTCCTAGGAAAAGTGTCTCCAGCACTCCAGAGCTCTTTGTTTTTCTTTAATGGAGTTATGGTGCTCTCATTGCGCTGTAAAGTGCCGCTTGTTCTGACCTAAATGAAAACAGCCTCGAGACCTCAGCAGTCACCTGTCCTTCACCGCAGTCGCGCCAAAACCTGCTGACGGCATCTCCAAGCTTCCCCGCACCTCATTGATGCTGTTTATGACAGCGGTTCAAACTTAAAAATCCAGATTTTGCTGTCTTCTTTCAAAACCACAGAGCTCATAAAACATCCATCATGACATTCCTCCATTTTATAACAGAGTAAATATCACTCTTACAGGGTAGATTTCCCATCATTCACTTTTATCACAGTAGAGTGGAACAAGAAGAGGCCATTAAGTTCAAACAACGTAGATATTTCCGTGATAACATGAAAAAGTTTATATAGGAGGAGATTTATCATTTGATATGATCTTGAAGATGAGGGGGAAAAAAACAAGAAGAGGAAATTTCTGGAATCCCATTTGAGATTGATTCCCTGAAGTATTCTTCTTCTTTTTTTTTTCTTTTTTTTTCTCATGTCAGCTTCAACACGAAAATGAAGCCAGGGAAAATTAACTCCTGATATGGCTACGCTGAATTAGACGGTGAAAAAAAAAAACACTTTTTAAGGATTCCGGCCTTGTCATTTTCAATTTTCTGCTCTTTGGACATGCTTGTATTCAGATTCCCGAACATCCACTCGGCATATCAATCCTAATTAGACAATCTGGGTCCGCGAAGGATGAGAGCCGAGTTATTTGCATAATTTAATCATAAATACTCAGCGATACATATTTCCGAATGCATTTGTACAATCATCTTTCTATCCTTAGGGCAAAAGTATTAATATGATTAGGCAATAATTCTTTAAAAAAGAAGGAAAATAGGAAACCAGAAAGTGCACTCTCTTTTTAAACTCCAGCTTTGGGCTATATGAAAAATTAATTAATTTCTGGGGAAAATCAATTTCTTTATGTGACCATATTAGCCAGAGCCGAGCTAAGGCCCGGAATCGCTCTCCAATCAAGAAATCTCATCTGCTCCCTCTAACTTGTGTCAGTAGTGGTTAGCATCCCTGTGTGAGCGTCAACGGTCTGCGCACTGCTTCCTAAATATGCTGTAATGTGGAAGGGATGGTGGCTAAAGACATGCCAGGGCTCTGAGTCAGAGAGCTCATAATGCATTACTTTTTCCACCAGCGATCTGCCTCAGGTGTGACTACGGTGGCTAGTGTCACTGTCCTGTCTCATTTCATACATCTGGTGGTCAGAAATTAGGAAACCTGCAGATGATTTGACACACTTACACTTGCTTGTTTGATTTGAGACTGGCTGATGACTCACGCCATCACTCACGGTCACCTGTTCTAAAAATCATGAACGTCCGCTATTTGCGCAATTAGCTTTTGCGTGTTTGACCAACTCATTTTTTTATCTAAAGGGGAAGCTTTCACAAAAAATTAATTTTGTCATTTTTTTACTCAACCCTGTATGACTTTCTTTCTTCTGCGGAACACAAAAGAAGACTTTTTGAAAAATAATGAAAGTCAAAGGGATTCAATCAGTGTTGTTTTGGATGCCATTGACTTTCATTGAATGACACAAACACACAGATAGACTGATGACAGATTTAAATTTTTGGGTGAACTATCCCTTTAATATGGAGGTCAAATGTCACGAACAAATTTCTGTTATTGAAATGTAAAAGTGTGTGCAAATATGAGGGC
Source organism: Ctenopharyngodon idella (assembly GCF_019924925.1). Lineage (NCBI taxonomy): Eukaryota > Metazoa > Chordata > Actinopteri > Cypriniformes > Xenocyprididae > Ctenopharyngodon > Ctenopharyngodon idella. Next base: position 19,669,892 of record NC_067228.1, read on the forward strand.
TTGAACAGAGTAATTCAAAAAATATTATGTTTATTTTCCTAGAACTGTTTCAAATGACCTCAATTGAATACAGAGGTATCAAATTGCTTTTATCAGTGTCACGTTCATAAACTCTTCTACTGTCTCCTCTCGCATTGACGACGAATGCCAAGTGCACAGTTAATTTGAACACACGTGGCTAATCCCATCAAGGAAAGCTCCAATGACTCACGGCGACGGAAAAAACAAAAATCAGATTGTTTATCTGCTTCATTTTCAATTCATCAGTGCTGATCGCAAGTGAGGAATATGGAATCATATGTATGATTTGTAAGAAAGTGCTACAATGAATCTGTGATTTTAACAAGCCTTTTAACATGCATCCCCCCGCACCCCCTCCCCCCCACACACACATCCCCCCTCAACTCTTTCATCCTAATCAGCATCTGTCTCTCTGTTTTTTGAAGTTATTATCGCCTCAGCTCCCTCTTGGATGTGGTTGCTGGGTGACGGGTATCTTAGCACCCACTCTGACTGGGAATGATTTGAATTCGATCCAAAGATTTCCCATGAGTACCTGTAAACACATCCGTGCCTTGTCGAAAACAAATATATCAGAAGAGCACTGCAAAGAGAGTGAGAGAGGGGAAAAAAAAGAGCGATAAAATCTGCCACTGTGTGTTAAGACGCACCCCTGAGTGCTAAACAAAATAATGACGCTCCTCTGTAAATATGCCAGTCTGTGTTGTACACAAACAAAAATATTTTGTCAAAAGTGATGCTCTTGTGATTGAATTATAAATGTAAAAATCGAACAAAATTTAATTTAAAACATAATTAATTAAATTAACACAAACTTAGGACATCTTTATTCATTTAAATTTAATTAAACAATTTTTTTTTTTTTTTTTTTAAAAGTCTAAAATATGCAAGTGCATTCAGAGATATCCATTTAACCTTCCATTGTTGACAACAACTGTCAATTAACCGCCTGGGCCGTACGCAGCCTGACAAACCCTCCGACGTAACAGCTGTCTCAGCACTCACCTCCAGCCCAACCGCCCTGATGTTTCAATAACCTTTCCTTAAGAGTTCAAATGTCACCAGGCGGCAAGAACCGCATCGTCCCACACGGACAAAATGGAAAGGAAAACAAGTAGCTGAAGTATTGCTTCTCACGGGGCAGACTCATAACTCCTATGAAAGCAGAGAGATTACAGCCCCGTATCTGTTCGGCGGCAGAAGGTGCGCATTAATCTGGGCCGAGGGTCCCCGGGAGAATGAGGGGGGGAGCCGGAGGAACACGTCCTCATGCGGAAGGGAGAACGGGGCGAGTCTGACTCCGCTTCATGGGGAATTCTTTTAACGTGAGCAGACAAAGATGTAAGGCCGCTGTTATCCCGTAGAAAAGAGGATTATTAGCACTTCTTCAGCACTCTGGAAGCCGAGCAGCATGCTGGAAAAGTGAGCTCGCTAGTATGCCTTTTTTTTTTATCATGTCTAGTTTTTTGTGTGTGTGTTTATTTGCAAGACAATGGGAATAGGATTGGAACACATCCCAAGCTGGACTCAAACCTGACCTCTTATGCTGTCAGCATATGCACAACCCATTGCACCACTCCTCTGTAAAGTTCTCCTCTACACACCAAAAAAAACATAAACGAAATTATCCTTCTTTAAAATTCAAAATTTGAGCACATAACGGCACCCTGAGTCACGTCCATGCAAGAGTTATGACTTAGCGTGCTGACCTGCCCTGTACAGAGAATCAAAGCAGATGTAGATACATTAAATCCACACTGTAAATAAGAGTCAGTGTGTTTGTGTTCCATCCGAGCAGATACCTTTGTCCATACAAATGATGTAATCCTCCAAATGGGAAGCAGACATGGAGGAGGTGATTGATTTCAGCATAACACCGGCAGTACCAGGTGCTTTCAGAGACAATTACAGGCCCCTCTATGCAGCAGTAATAGGCCAGCACTTTAGCATCATTAAAGCAATGTGTAGCACTGCATTATCCTTTAACCCCATCACTGACCACTCTCTTTCCCAGCCCCGGAGTTCAAACCACACACTCCATCACCTCAGGACCCTGAGACGGGGCCGCACGAGGAGGAGGGGAGCCGGACTGAAAGCACAAGCACAGGCCAAGAAGGAGCTCGCACAGAGAGCATGGGAGAGACTGAGAGCAGACTGCTCCATTAGCACCGCTGATGGACGAACACACACCGCACTTGACATACAGCTAGAGGGAAATATTTACATTGTGCATTTTTAAACAAACATACGTAATAACGGCTTTAAATCAAGTGTACGATAAATTACGCTGATAAAAAATAGTGTTCATCTGCAGCTGTAATTATGACTAGCATTGAGAAGTCCAATATATGTGCATCACAAGAAAAAGAGAAAAAAATATCAATAATAAAATTATTGCATATTATAATTGTATAAAATTTGCAAAAATACATGTAATAATGTGTGATTTAACAAAAGAGTTTTTAATCCGCACTCACACTGAATAAAAGTGGCACTTGTCCAAAACAGAAAATCATATGAGTGTGATTTATGTTATTTTGTATATTTTTTAATGTTATGTTTGTGAGAAATAATATTGTGTTAATATGATAAAAATCACTCTGGACAATCAGATCTAAAAAGACTGATATTAACATTATTTGCAATTTGTCACTTGCTGCCTGATCCACAATATATATATATATATATATATATATTTTTTTTTTTTTTAATTATAAAGTAATTCTCATAAACAAGTTGCAATTTAATTTTCGGTTTTTATAGCACTGAAATTCCTTATTTAAAAACATCTGAAACTGTACAACACTCGGGCTTGAATTGCTGCATGCAAGGGGTTTTATGTTTTCATTTCAGATGAGCTGTCAACACCTTGACATTTTTAAATTAGCTTACTTTTTCTAGTAATTATTGGGCCCATTCACTTGATCACTAAAGGGTGACATTAAAGTTTCAGGGCGAATTATTCACCGATGTTACAAGCAGTAATTGTTTCCTGTGTGAATTTGTACCTTCAAGCACTGTATCACTCCTGCCATTAAGCATACAAGCACTTATTGACTATGATTTGATTTTTCCCCAGAGGAAGAAAAGAATAGAAAGAAATGTCTGCCTATAAATACAACTAAAACATGGGAGAGAGCATCTATTATAATAATTCTGACAAACAAATCTACTCAAATAACAGAAAACCAAATAATATTTTCCTCTTATGCTCAATAGGAGCTCATATTGCTTACAACATGCACAAATGCAAACTTAAAAAAAAAAAAAAAAAAAAAAATCACATTTGTTAGTAGAAAAATATATAACCACAAGAAAAAAGCTTTCATGCTCTATGCATACACTTGTGCATGATTTCCACAAAACATGTTTGAGCCAACTGTCATTTATGAATTATTAATTTTGCTAAATAGTTGAAGAAAAAAGAACACCCTGTATTTTAAAGTACATACACTACAACACTTCAGCAAAATGTTTGCACTTATTTATTATCATTATTATATTCCACTTTCTACCATTGCAAAAAGTTGAATTATTTACTTTATAGTATTCTAGAATTAGTCGCACATTGTTCTATATTTTTATTATAATTATTTTAATGATATGATATGCACATTTGGTTTAGCAAAGATCCCTGTATTATCAAGAACTTCTTGAGATTAAAGTTACTGATGTCACAATATAAGTAAATAACAGTACATAAAACTACAAAAATAATAAAAAAGTTCTTGGTTGAACTTAAAACAATTGTAATGTTGCATCCGGCTGTAAAAATCATTTTGGGTTCTAATTGGAACATATATATTTTAAAGTGCAAGTACAAATGTGAAAGTATTTGCAAATGTCCTCCACATTTGTTCCACATATAACTCTAATAATAAGTACATTAGTTGTACTCTTTTTACTTTGTATTGTAAAGTTCACTTCACTTGTTATCTAACTTGTAATCTATTGATTTTCTGAGCACTAAAAGAGTCGCACTTGTTCTGACCTGGCATTAGTGCAGTCGTTGTAGAGGGTCTCGAAGTCTTTTCTGGAGATGAGTTTGCAGCGGTTGACCCCGGGCTGGATGGCCCCCAGTCCGCGCAGGATGCGGACCTGCTCCACGTTACACACCACCGGCGTGATCTCCAGCCGCTTGAGTTTGGTGTAGACGGTGTGCAGACCCCCGACCAGGTGTTTGAGAAACAGGTCAAAAGCCTGAGGCAGGCAGATGAGCTCCTGTCCGTCCACTGTGAAAGAGGCCACCTTGGCGCCCCTAAGCTCCACCATCCGACACTCATTATTCTGCGGGGTGTTTTCAACAGGAGACGGGGTCGAGTACACGGGCTTGCCGGCCAGTGAGATGCTGTTGGTGTTGGTGCTGATCAGATCCGTGCGGAACAGATTCTGGGGCGCTGACTGAGAGGGAGACGCAGAAGTGGCCAAGGGCGAGGATGATGATGCTGCGGTCGCGGAGCATGATGATGATGATGCTGATGATGCTGACGAAGAAGTTGAGATCGGACACGGCTGGACCAAAGACGACGGGGGAATCAGAGCAGCCGGTACGGCCATGGTGTTCTGCACCTATCAAATAAGTTCAGACGGGAAGGAGAGCCAGTATGTAAAAGTAGCGCAAAGAAGAAGAAATCCACCCGAGTGCGCTCCGCCGACGCGCGAATGGATGTGGAGAGGTGCCGTGCTGAAATTAGGGCTCTGAGAAAGATTGAGAGAGAATGACAGGAAGAAAATGAGCAGAAAAGTGTGCCTCTGCTCTGTGGATGAGTTGTTGTTGTCACAAGGTACAGAGAGGGAGGAGCCACTATCAGCCCTTTGAAACGGAGACATGCACAATCTAATGCGACCCTAGTGGAACAGCGTACGGAACATTTCCAGCGTTTACTTACAACCTTTGTGAGCTTCTCGGATGAAACCTGCGCCTCTTCTAGGAATTAATTCTCTCTGAAACTCAACTTTTTACGCCGAGCTCCTCTGCTTCTTATTGTTCGTTGTTTTAAAGTAGCCTATTGAAGTTGGCATTTGTTTGAGTGAGACTATAAGCAAATAAAAAGGTAAACTTTATAATTACTTTCATTAATAATGTGAACATTTATGAAAACTATATAGCATAAAGAAAAAAAATAGCTGTTTATAAAATGATTTGTTAAACATTATAAATATGTTTGTCATTGATAGGCCTATTAATGAAAGTTATTATCACTATGACAGTTAATGAAAGTAGGCTATAGATGCAGAAAGTACTGTGAATTTAACAGTATCACAACTTAAGGCGAGTTACTGGAGGGGAGAACGGGGTGAACTGTAACACCATCAGTTTAACCAATTAGAAATGAGCTACAGGGGTGAAATTACTTCAAACATGAGCACCACCCTCCTGAGGTGACCGTAAAAGTTATAAGAGAACTCGCAGGACAAAAAAAAGGTAGGTAAAGTGAAGTTTCACATCTGGATTAATTTGATATGCATGTTACATGACAGAACTGGTAGCATATCATCTGAATTAGCAGGTTCTCTTGTTTAATTTGATATACGTCATCCACAGGAGCCTTTCATCTGCATGTTAAAAAAAAAAAAAACTAGAAATATCATGTCTGAGCAAACAAGAGAGGCACTTTCCATGTATTATTACTTTTTTTGGGGGGGGGGTAATAGCTTTTTTTTCTATATTTGTTTCCAATTTGAATTTTTAATATTTAATATGTTTTCAAATTTTCAGATAGGTTTAGCTTTTTAATATAAAACCATAAGCATACAGGGAAACAAAATTAAAATGTCTATTTTCTATATGTTTCTATACAAACCAGCACAGTTCATTTGTAACAGACATTTATGGGAATATTATGTGTCTTAAAATTTAATATGGGTGTGTTACAGATGTTGAAACAAATGTGTTACAACACTCCCCAATATCCACTTTTGATCTATTTCCAAAAAATAAAAGACAGCCAAAGTTTACAATAGCATGTTATTTCTCAAACCTCTAATTTTGCAACTTCCGATATGTATTTCTTCAAAAACCTCTCCTAAAGCAAGGAGAAAACTTTGTGGAAATGTACACTGTCAGAACCCGATCTATGCGAGTTAACTTATAAGTTCAAGTTAGTCTGATTTGAACCACTTTAAGATAAGCAGAATGCCATTTCAGAATTGTCATTCAGGCACAGAGGTAGCATGTAGTGTAAAAATCAATATCCGCTTAAAATTCATAGCCAGACAAAGTTGCCCTTTATGTTGCTAACCTTTGCTTAAATATGCATCATATTAAGATTTCATTAAAAACAATGAATGTCATGATAGTTTGCCAACAGTTTTTCATGTTAGCATGAGGTTAACTGCAAATGATGGCCATAAAATTCTACACAAAGAACTGCTTGCAGACATTCGTTTAGAGAAGAATGATGATAAGACAAAAAGGCATCCACAAACGCCACAGGACCTCTATGATGTCTCCGATTCAGAGTCTCTTAACAAGCTGGGTGGGCTTGATGAATCAAACTCCCATTAGAACAACAGTCTTTCAATAGACAAACAGCAGGATGCACAATGCAGAGAAAAGCTCAGTTGTTCCATGCATTCTAACCTCGAATGTTCAATTAGTTTTATTGGTTAAATTAACAACGTCTGCAATGTTTATGTATTGGGTAAATGCAAGCAATTTCTCAATCTCGTGCTTTAGAAGAAGCTATGTTCATTCTACATTGCATCATTACTCAACGAGCCAGGACTGAGAGGAATGCTACATGATAACACAGTCCACCTGAGAGAAGTTCAAGCCAACAATAATCAAGAGGTTACATACAACAAAGAACAGCTTGAAACAGCTGAGAATGAAATGTTAAACTGTTTTAATTAACTCCTCTTTAAGGTCAACAGTACAGAAATAGCATGTCCACCTCAATTAGACATACTTCATCTATTCTCTCTATATAAAACACTTTACAATAAAGTCTGATTAGTTATTGTTAGTTATAAAACGGTTAGTTCCTGTCCTTGATTCTGATTGGCCAATAGCTGTGTTTTATTCACGATAAAACACAGGCTATGACCGCTTCACCCAATGGTTCTGTGTATCACTACACAACACCCTTAGCAACGTAAACTGTTTGTTCTCAGTTTATATTGTTCATTGAAGCTTATTGTATTATGTAGAAGAGTATTGTGAGAAAGAGATCGAGTGAGCGAGTTTATTACCTGCATTCAGATTTAGCATTTTCCTTCAGATCAGTCCTGTTCATAATAAAAAATCTGTTTAAATATCTGATGTATCATCTTGTCCTTTTAACATTTAAGGGATTTTCCCGTGACTGACAGTGCTGTCAAAGCATTTGTCAGTTGCATCTTGTTCCGTTTTCAATATAAAAGTCTTCACTACTGACTGACACACTCATAAAGACAGTCTTTGCCGCCATCTAATGGCGTGATAATGTAACTTCTGTTGCTGTTCACGGTCAGAGACTATTTTTTCCGGCGGAAGGAAGGCTTTTAGAAAAAGTTTACTTCATGAAACTTGCATTGATACATATTTCTGGCTTTAATATTTGTATTGTGTGGTAATCGTTTTATAAAAGCAATAAGGTACTCGAGGCTAGTGCTGTATCGTGAATAAGTCACGGCTGAAGCACACCCTCTCGTACCTTATTGCTTACCTAATGCATTAACTAACACTAACCAACAATGAGCAATAATAATGTATTAGTAAATGTTGAAATTAACATGAACTGAGATTAATAAAAGACAAAATAAAAAACTACTGTTAAAAAATTAAACCTTATTGTAAATTGTAATATATGTGTGTGTGTGTGTGTGTGTGTGTGTGTGTGTGTGTGGTAAAGGAAAAAGTGTAACACAGAATACAACATTGGCATTTGCACTACTAGCGCTTAAAAAAAGATCCATCAGGAAGGCAAACGGATGACATAAATGCTACCACAAATTAAAACAATCTGACTGTTTGATCGCAATGGATAAAATGTTCAATTATCTTCTGAAGAAAGAAGCATAAAGGGTGTTCTTTGTTTCTATACTTTTTTTTTTTTTTAATGACATTTAAATGGTTTCTAAATAGTGCTTGAAGTTAGTCAATGAGATTTATGTGTTTCTTCCATGTGTTTATATGATATCAGAGGCCCATGATGACTGCTGGGAGATGACATGACATCGCTAATGAGGAAAGGCCCATCACAAGACCACACGCACAAATGTTTGATGGCGTTGCTGTGCTGATGACTAACTTTGTTTATGGCATTTGTTACAGGGAACACACAGCAAACATCAGACATACATGAACCATCAAACAAGTGGACAACAGTACCTACATCTACTTTCTTTCCTAATCCTCAGCACACCGGCTAGAAGACTAACGAATGGAGAGGCAGCTGGGAATAAAGTGGGTGCTGCACAGAGTTTCCCTCCATCTGTAATATGAATCACCATAAAGTTAATGTATCAGTGTTTAAAAGTAGAACTACGATATGACTCGCGTATGATCAATGGCTCTGTATATTGTTTGATATAATAATTTATTCAACCTATAAGGCTTTGATAAAACAATGTTGAAAAGCAATTTAAATTAAATTCATTTAAATGTCAATTCTCATGGTTAGGATTTTTCTATAATTGGCTATTTAATTAAAATAATTTTCACAGTCATTAATACAGCTCGCAACTTGTAGTGCACTGACATGTTTTAATTACATGGTATTAACAAAATTGATATGCTTTAGAAAGCATGGTGAATAAGAAATAATTACACCAATCATACATCATCCCCCTTATGGACATTAAGAGTATTTCAACATAATTGATGAACTTTGAAAAGGAAGATAAATAACTTTAATTGCATAAAATGGGCGTACCTGGTTCAAATGGAAACAACCATCATTGCATTGCAACATATTGTCAGATTCCACTAAATGCAAATCTGCTCACCGTCTCATGTGATGAATAAACATGACTTTCATGCAGTAAATATTTGGGTACATCTGCAAGTGTGGTACGTCTGTCTTCTGACTCACGTTCATTACTCACATTGTTCTGTTTTCGGGGGAGGATGCAGCTTAAAATGCTGCTCAGACAAACAGAGTGCAGAGTGAGACAAATACTTATTGATTTTGAATATTTGTCTCCTCAAGGTCGTATGCCATTGACCCCATCCATCCAGAGACGCCCCCCGCCACACACACACACCCACCATGGCAGAGGGCAGATGACAGACTAGCCACCGTCAGATCTACCATCAGCTAAAAGTGTCGATCCTCAACGTCAGAAATCCTCTGGGACAGTGAGAGAGATGGAATTAGAGCGATTCTGCATTGATAAACCTGTAAAACAGAAGTGACATGTTTAAATATATATATATATACACACACACACACACAGTGTTGGGGAAAGTTACTTTTAGTAATCCAGTGTTGGGGAAAAACACATTACAAGTAACTTGAGTTACTTGTACAATTTACAACAAAATATCCAAGTTACTTTTTCAAATAAGTAACGCAAGTTACTTTTTCACATTTATTGACTGACAGCTCTCCTGTCCCCGTGTTGAGAGAAATAAAGTACAGAGGTGTTGTGCGCAATGTGTAAACATGACGGTCATTGTAGATCTAGACTAAATGTGAACATGCGTTTACTCATCTCACTTGCACAAAAACCTTCAGTATTCCTCAAAATGAATAAAAACAGTGAAATGCAATCTCAGAATTTTATGCAAACCTGTAATAACTATATTAAATTACACAAATATACTTTATGTATTTAATCTCACTTTTTATTAACCAACGTCTTTCCTGCTGACCTTCAATGATCTAATTCAACCATACTAATAAGCAAAAATTACTTTATATTAGATTTAGAAATAAGAGTGTTGAACTTCCTAGTGTGTATCCTATTCTTCTTCAGTCCAGAATGGCAGCACAGCTGAAAGGTTTGTTTAAGCTGCGCCCTCTATTGTACAGGTGTAAATATGCATTTCCTTCCGCCTGAGGCTTATTCATTTCACTTTTGGTGTGAAAGGGCCTTAAATTTTACCAAAAAAATAGAACTTTTTTTTGTTGTTATTAACAAATATTGCGTTACTCTCTAAAAAAGTAACTAATTACATTACTTAGTTACTTTTTATGGAAAGTAATGCATTATATTACTTTTGCATTACGTTTCACCTGGGCTGGGCTTGCTTGTTTGTTTTTTAATTACAATTAAAAAGTTCTATTTTTGGCAAATGTAAAGGCCCTTTCACACCAAAAGTGAAATGAATAAGCTTCAGGCTGATCACAGATGTGATGTTTATCTAAAGTCATTTTTGCTTATTAGTATGGTTGAATTGGATCAAAGACATTGGTTAATAAAGTGAGATTAAATAAAGTATATTTGTTTAATTTAATATATTTTATTATTGCAGGTTTGTGCAATATTCTGAGATTGCATTTCATTGTTTTTATTCATTTAGAGGAATACTGCAATTGAGATGAGTAAATTTATTCTAGAACTACAATAACCATCAACTTTACACACAACGCCTCTGCACTTACTCCCGTTTTCCCTCAATACGGGGACAGAAGAGCTGTCAGTCTATACATGGGAAAACAAAGTAACTTGCAAAAGGAACTACTTATTGAAAAAGTAAAATATAAGTAATATTTTGTTGTAAATGTAAAAGTAATGCGTTACTCTGAAAAAAGTAATCTGATTACTCGTAATGCGTATATGTGTGTGTGTTTAGATGTTGATGAAGGGATACTTCAACCTTACAGATTGGTCTATCTGAAATAGAAAAGCTGCTCAAGGGAAAGACAGCATCCTTCCTTTCCATTCGTTCCTTTAAAGAAATTACATATTTTGCAGGTACACAAAGAGCAGGGTTAATACACAGAGACGCCCAATTAGAGCCCCCTCATTTAGTAGACGTCTGAACAAAAACTTTATGACAGGCAGTTGGGGACTGTCATTAAATTAGATGTTGTGAGAATGATAGCACACTTTCTTTGCTTAATGAGAATGGAGTTTCTCCCCAGACTGGAATTTTCTGAGTTCAATGCCGTCGGAATGCTTCACAAAGCGAAACTATGGCTCTCTTTGTTGAGTTCACATTATAGATGAGATCAGAGAGTAAACAGAGACCAAATGTGCTCTAATAAAACTACAGATCTTCTAGCCGGCTCATTTCCATAAAACAGTTCCTGCGCAAATCAGGTATGACCTTCAGAGACATAATTAAAGCAAATATTTTTAGTCCCTGATTGGAATGTTGCATGTCAATACAAATTGTGAAGGAACCTCATAACGGAATGCAGATTTTATTGTTTACGGGATGCATGGAATCTGAAATGATAAAAGTTTGCATAGCTGCATCTGAATAAAGTTACTATATATTGTTACTATTGTGAATACTCACAATAAAATACTACTCTCAAAGTGAATAGTTAACACAGGTGATTCATTGAATTTAATTTTTTTAAACAAGTAAGATTCTTTAACACAGTTAATGCATTTAATTACAAATAACTCTCATTTAGCAGTAAAAGATGAATAAAAACCCTCTTAACAGAAATACTTTTTATTAATCTAACCCAAATGTAACATTTAACAAAAGTCACTTGCACTCTTTGTTTGGTGGAATTTAACTATCAAAGCTTCAAATAACTTCATTTGAACAAACAATAAAAACAAATGGACACTTATTAATGACATTATCAATGTTGAAAACAGTTGTATACAGTTTTTTCAGGATTCTATGAAAAGAAAGTTAAAAAGAACAGCATTTATCTGAAATAGAAAGCTTTTGTAACATTATACTATCATTCAAAAGTTTGGGGTTATAATGTTACAAAATCTTTATATTTCAGATAAAAGCTGTTCTTTTGAAATTTCTATTCATCAAAGAATCCTGAAAAAAAATGTACACAACTGTTTTCAACACTGATAATAATAATAAATGTTTCTTGAGCAGCAAATCAGCATATTAGAATGATTTCTGAAAGATCATGTGACACTGAAGACTGGAGTAATGATGCTGAAAATTCATCACAGAAATAAACTGCATTTTAAAATATAATCAAATAGAAAACATTTATTTTAAATTGTAAAAATATTTCACAATATTACTGTTTTTGCTGTATTTTGGAACAAATAAATGCAGCATTGGTGAGCAGAAGAAATTGGTAAAAAATTTATATAGATAGCTTCCAAGCATAATCTTGGAACACAGCGGCTCATTATGTGCATTATAGAGATATGCTGCCATGAAATAATTATCAGATGTCAAGCTGTTCTGATGCTCAGATCCATTTGTGCAGTTGTTATGATGATGCCATCCTGCCTTACAACTCTCTCTGTCTGTGTGTGTGTGTGTGTGTGTGTGTGTGCGCATCCTGTCTGCAAATATATCTGCAGATCTCAGGAATCACTTGGAAAGATGCCAGCCGAGTGTCTTGTGAGCTGAGCTGGCAAAACGTCCAACCGTATGTAAAATACTGCCCCTCTGGTGATATCAGTCTTTAAAAGAGAGCTAATTTCATTTTTTCAAAAGAAGCCGCTTGATAGCTGCACAATTACTCTGCGGTGCCCCGTACCCTGTTTAAAGCCGCACAGACTTTTATATCAGGCGAGAGATTTGTGGATATCTAAATTAGAAGGTAAACCTGTATAAACAGTAGTAATTACCGTGCCATTCACAGGGCCTGTTGTGCTCGTTCGGCAACAGCCACAGTGATTAAAATGAATCTCCATCGACTTCTCCATTAAATTGCTGGCAGTGGCGATCCTTTGACCTTTCCCATTGATTGAACATAACAATCACAATTCAATTGTAATGCAAAGAGAACATTTGTTATAATGTACATGAGATGCATGAGCCATTTCCTAGAGGGTTGAGGTAATCAATGAAGTGACTTCAAAAGGAACCCGCACAAAGACTCGTTCTAGTCAGAATCCACGGTACATATCGAACCCAACGTTCAGCCGTCTGTTGCATTACTCAATACATTTGCATCCTATGAAGAAACATATTGTGCATCCAAAACCCTTGGTGTCATTTTATGCTCGTTACAATAGCCCAAATACTGATGGGTATGATCCAGTGTTCTGATCATTTTCATTTGTTTTGATTGGTTAAAATGCTAAGCCTTCCCGGAATGTGGCACAGAGGTCTAAGAAAATGACTACAGCTGACATTTCCCTGAATTTTTTTCTGCAATGTTCTCTGTGCATGCACTGATTAGCAGTGATGGGAATAACGGCGTTATTTTTCTCAGTAACGAGTAATCAAACAAATTACTTTCCCCCCGTTACAACGGCGTTACCGTTACTGACAAAAAAATGCCACGTTACTATAATTGAGCTCACTGAAGCGGTTTTCATCTGAGTAGGCTCTCTCTCAGCCATAGGACCTGCAAAGTTTTTTCTCTGGTGTGTGTGTTGGGGTGGGACACATGCTTACTGATGATGATTGGTGTGTGACTAGAGATGATAGACCTGCAAAGTGTTTTGTTGTTAAGAAATAGTACAGGTTAGTCATACACAAATATCATTTTAAACTGATAATAATGTACGATGCTCTGTCTGTCTGTCTCTGTGTCTGTCTGTCTGTCTGTCTGTCTGTGTGTGTGTGTGTGTGTGTGTGTGTGTCAGAGCATGCGAGCGGAGCATGAGCTCAAACCAGAATACCCTTTGTGACATGCTGGATAATATGTGAAAATATGTGAAATACGTTTTTTCTAGTCAACTAGTAGTTGTTCATTTAAGCCATTAGTTGACTAATCACATTTATATTAATTTCATTTCTTAAATACTGGAGAGAATAAACCATAATAACGAGCATTTACGTAATACAGGCTAGATATAGCACTCAAGCGCACGCATAAAGCTTGCCATAAAGAACCGGCAAAAGTAATGATTATGAATGTGACAAAAACAGCAAGGAGACATTTTAATTGTTTGTTAATAAAGTAATGTTTTCTGAATCAGTGTCGGCTGCAAAGATGAAGTTCACGTGCAAGTGATCGCGCCGGCGCCTCCATGTCATGATTATATTGTCTGCTATATTTGCTTCTTATTTATTAAATCCAGGCAATTGGTTGATGAAACATTGATTCAAATTAAGATACAATTTTTACAAAATGAAATTCACTTCAAAGAAAGGCTTTCTACAAAAAATTTATGAAGTGGTCAAAATCATGTCTGACCCACTCCATGTCTCCCAATATATTGTGCATCTTATGATGTATTCTATCTTACTCATGCTGTTCACTTTTCATAATCAAATAGATGAATTTAAAACATAACATAGGCACATTTAAACATAAATATGAAACTACGTTTTCTTGTAGTACACGTAGTACAGTACAGAGAAATTTCATTCATGTCGTGAGGGCATCCAAGTTATCTGACATATTTGATTTTTTTTTTTAAAGTAACGCAATAGTTACTTTCCCTGGTAATTAGTTACTTTTATAATGATGTAACTCAGTTACTATTTGTGAGAAGTAACTAGTAACTATAACTAATTACTTTTTTTAAGTAACGTGCCCAAAACTGCTGATTAGTAACATTCGTATGTGACACCAGTGCGAGCAACACGTCTGGTTATAAAACACTTTTAAAGGGGTCATATAATGCCACTTTTACAATATGTAAAATAAGTCTCTGATATCCCCAGAGTGTGTATGTGAAGTTTTAGCTCAAAATACCCCACAGATCATTTTTTATAGCATGTTAAATTTGTCACTTTTTGAGGGTGAGCAAAAACGCTCTGCTTTTGTGTATATCCCTTTAAATGCAAATGAGCTGCTGCTCTCAAGAAGAGGGCAGAGTTTCAAGAGCTCCTTTGAGCACTAGCAGCGCTGATTACCTCACGCAGACTCACTGAAAATGTCAATAACTTAAAATGTCAGAAACTGTTCGGATTTCGTGTTCAAACCGGAGTCGGACAATTATGGAGAACAAGTGACAACATTAAATGCAACAGGACATTTCTGAATGGTTAGTTGATTAATTTATGTTGCTGATGTGGAGTTAACTATCTTAAAGTCATTGATTAGCATATTGTGTCATAATAATCTATAAATCACTCCTGTGGGAACTGTTGGAAGATCCTACAGAACCAGAGAATATATACTGCTGAAGATAGAACAGGTATAGTTTAGTTTAATTACGGTTATAACTTGTCATTTTGTCATCTTGCTTTTATGACATGCTATTGCATTTGTGTTATGTACTGTATTGCAATAACATGGCCTCACCGCTTTGTTGTGTGTTTTCGGGGGCAGGGTTTATGTAAATTTTTCAGAGAATTCTTTAAAAGAAAATATCTCCCTTTGCTTTGAACTTTGAGCATTGTAACTTTGCAGATGTTGTTTATGCTCTAACAGCAACATTACACACTAACTAAAGTTAAAAAAGTAAAATCATAATCAACCACCCCTTTAAACTCACAGCGAAACTAGTCTGCGGCTGAGTACTTGTACGTAGCTCTACTCCCTCCCTCTGACCAGGAAGGAAAAACTCGGCTTTTAATCAGCATTTAATTCTGATTTTAAGAGCAGTGCTAGATCATGCATTTCAAAAATGAACAGTATGTGAATAATGTCCTTAAGGGAATCTGCAGAATTGAGAGATTATAGTTTACACGCACATTAAACAGATTAAACCAGTCAGATCTCAAAAGGCAGTTTATCTAATGGAGAAAATGTAGTATGCTAATTGGGTAAAGTCTGGTGCTGAAATTACACACAAGTTCTTCTCACTGTGTGTAGATTTAAGGGTAAAGTTTGATTAAAATCGCAGGGCTAATCAGGGATATAAGCTGCAAAACATTCCCTGAACGAAAGCGTGCTCGCCACACAAAAAGTAATTGTCTCGAAAAACTTCTGCGATGACAGATTCAATTCCATTTAGTAAATGTTTAATAAATGTTATACAAACACGGCCGCCTATCTCACTGTATTCTGAAAACAAAGGGAAACTTTAATTGCTTTAATCATTCCATGCTTTGACGTTGTTATTGGCTTTAAAAATAGCAGTTAACAGTAACTGTCTTGTAAAGGAAATTGAACCACATTTGCGAAATGATCCCCAATTAAGATATGGCTATCCAGACCAGCAAAGTTGAACTGGGGTGTTGTGTCTAAGAAAAGCAGTCGATGCCATACAAAGCCATTTAATTAGCTGAAATGCCCAAAGAAAACAGACAGCCTAATATGTATCACTTTAATCAAATTTAAAGTGATTGCATCCCTTTTGAAGATTCCAGAGCACGGATATGTTCATTAACAGATATGTGGATAGTTGTTTCTCACAGAAACGACACTTAAACGTCAGGAAGCTCACTGCGCTGTTAAGCAAGTCAGAAATGTGCATCTCTGTTTTGTGTCTTTAGTGTTCACTAATGTGTTTCAACAGAGCACAGTACTACCTTTAATCTGCACTAAAGGGAAATAATGCGTTTCCTGCCTTATTTACCATGCTTACTTAACAAGTGCTGTACAATTAGAATTGTTAATAGATTGAGAAAAACAAAAGGACTTTGAAGGTGGGAAAGTGCTGACATTATTTCACAGGGGAAAAGCACCCCTGAGAAAAAAAGGTCTGCAATAAATGTAGTTTCCTGCACTGTTCTTCAATGAAACACCGCTCCCTCTCATTAGAAATGCCATAGAAGACATAAATCAAGGACAGTAAAAATTTCATTGTCTCCGCGATAAATTACGCACTTTGTGCATCGGACAGCAACTGTGTAAACATTGTAATTTCGCTTGATTCTCGTTAAATGCATGCAGGCTTTTTTACAATCCATAAACAGATCCAGAATAAAAGTTAATAAATGTCAAAATTTGCATTCTGGAAAAAAAAAAAAAGCATCTTGCTGCATTTTTGCAAATATCAATCTATGAACCTTTCAACATTTTGTCAGACAAAATGCTAATTGTACCTTTAGGAATTTGGGACACAGTGACAAGGAATGAGATGCCCTGTCCTTTTAGATGTGGAAATCAACTGGGGTAGCATACAGAAACCCTCGCGAAGGCAAAGCAAACACTGCCAGCCACGTTTTCTATGTGGAATTATCAGTGCATAATGATACATCTCTCTTAGATAAAATCTGCTTCTCCCAGTTGGAGAACCCAATAAATTCATGAATTCACAACGACTACATACTGTAGATAGTCAAACTTTTGCACAACATTCGTGATGATTACAAAGTACTGTAAACAAATCAGATCTATATTAATACCCTACATAAAATGATAGACATATATACAGTATATAGTTTATTTAGTTCATAAATAAAGTTGTTTTGGATATTTAAGAGATTATCTCATAAAACTAAGAATACAAAGTGGTTGGTTTCATCGTGAAAAATTTTCAGCATGCTCATGTTTCTTCTTCATCTGCTGTCCCATCATTCCAACACCGAGGCTAATTTAACAAGGGAGAATTAAGAGTGCAAAAAGTGCTTACACAAAGGTTTCCACGTTATTTGCTTGGAATTGATTTTAACACTTAAACAGAATCCTAACTAAGGGCTTATGTGGGCCAGGCCATCTGCATTTCACCGTAAACACATGCACATACATATTGGTCTATGGATATCTATCAGAAATGCCAGCTGAAGCTAGCAATGTGTTTCCAAACAAATTGTTTATTTTTACCCAGCAAACATGTTCTACAGCGTCCTTATGAGCGATTAGTAGTGTTGTTCTTCAAAGGTCCTTAAGAGGAGTTTGATGCAGTTCTTGCCCGTCCTCCCATTAATCCAAGCTCAGTTAAGAGTCTGCCATCTGGATGTGTGTTCCTAGCGATAAATATGATTTAGAGTTGATTCAGACATGTTTCCCGCACCGAGTGTGTGTGGATTTCAGAATTAAATGGCACAAACAAATGTGAAGTAGAAAGCAAATTAATATCTCTCGTTTTAGAGCTCCATAACAAAGCTCCACCCTTAATTACAGCCTGTAATCATTTCCCGAAACACACATATCAAGAAATTCAATTACCATCATTGAGCCCTTGCACAAATAAACTGATCTTATAAATATAAAATATCTCCTGATGCATGTTCAGATGATTCAAGATGTTCATGCAGGTAATTCTGAAACAACATTGCTTAGTTGTTTATCCTATGCTGGGATCAAGTTATTTGAGCAATCAACATTATTTTGTGAAATTGTAACTGTATGTGTGAATATCAGATAATGTTGGATATAATTAGGAAGGTTCCTTTTGAGCTTCAGTTGTTTTTCAGCTGTGCCAAGCAACAGTGACCTCTACAGGGATTGAAGATGGAAAACTCAGATACACTTTTGACTTCCTGCAGTAACCTCCTCAAAGAGAAAAACAGAAGACAGGATCATTAAAAAGCTATTTAAATACTAAAAATTATTAAAAAAAAAAAAAAAAAAAAAAAAAAAAGTAAATTTTAATCAAAAACAGTACATTACAGTACACAGAGAGTAAAAGACACAATGTAAAGGGTAAAAATTGATAAAATAATACAAATTTAAAAACCTCTTCTTAACCATTTATGTGGCATACTTCCAGTATAATATAATGTACCTGTATAATAATGTTTTCTGTAATGTTTGAAGGTAATTTTCAAAATATTCCATCAAAAAATATTTATAAATAAACAGTAAGATTTTTTCATTAATTTTTTTTTTAATCAAAATAGTATTGAAAACTGAATAACAGTTCTAATATACATCTAGTAAGCAATTCCACATTATAAATAAATAATATTTATAAATATATAGTAAGAGTTTTTCAGAATAGTTTATCAAAATAGTATTAAAGGGTTAGTTCACCCAAAAATGAAAAGTATGTCGTTCTACACCCGTAAGACCTTCATTCATCTTCAGAACACAAATTAAGATATTTTTGATAAAATCCGATGGCTCAGTGAGGCCTGCATCGCCAGCAATAACACTCCCTTTTTCAATGCCCATAAAGCTACTAAAAACATATTTAAAACAGTTTATGTGACTACAGTGGTTCAACCTTAATATTATAAAGTGACGAGAATACTTTTTATGCGCCAAAAATTACAAAACAGCGACTTTATTCCACAATATCTAGCGATGGGCGATTTCAAAACACTGCTTCATGAAGCTTCAAAGCTTTACGAATCATTTGTTTCGAATCAGTGGTTCAGAGCACCAAAATCACATGATTTCAGTAAATGAGGCTTCATTACATCATAATGTTTTGAAACTTCAATAGTTCATGTGACTTTGGCAGTTTGATACGCGCTCCGAAACACTGATGCGAAACAAATGATTCGTAAAGCTTCGAAGCTTCATGAAGCAGTGTTTTGAAATCGCCCATCACTAGATATTGTTGAATAAAGTCACTATTTTGTTATTTTTGGCGCACAAAAAGTATTCTAGTCGCTTTATAATATTAAGGTTGAACCACTGTAGTCACATGAACTGTTTTAAATATGTTTTTAGTAGCTTTATGGGCATTGAAAAAGGGAGTGTTATTGCTGGCGATGCAGGCCTCACTGAGCCATCGGATTTTATGAAAAAATATCTTAATTTGTGTTCTGAAGATGAACAAAGGTCTTACGGGTGTAGAACAACATGAGGGTGAGTAATTAATGACAGAATTTTCATTTTTGGGTGAACTAACCCTTTAAGAACTGATTTTCGGTCAACTCTTCTGAATAACAATTCTAACATACATCTATAGTAAGCAATTCCACATAAATAAATAATATTGATATAGTAAGATTTTTTCACAATATTTTATCAAAATATTGAAAACTGACATTCGATCAACTCTTCTGAATAACAGTTCTAACTGACATGCATCTAGTAAGCAATTCCACATTATAAATAAATTATATTTGTAAGATTTTGTCACGATATTTTATCACAATAATATTGAAAACTTCGTTTAACTCTTCTATTGTTTGGTACAGAATAAACAAAAGATGACTTCATTTGTCCAGCTGTGTAGGAGAAGATCTCCCTGAAGGCAAAGTCTTGGACACATCCAGGTGTAATGGCAGCAAACCCATAAAGTGTGCCAAGACATTTCTCCCTCGCTTCTAAACTTTAGCACAGGCGGACAAAGTGTCTTTCACAAAGAGAGGGGGTAGAAAAGAAAGGGTGCCAAACTACACGAGGCAGGGCCAAGCGTTGTATCAAGCAGGAGGAATGACTGATGGAAAGATAAGGGACAAAACCAAAGAGAGCAGACCAAACAGGAAAAGCAGGCAAGCAGCAAATGGAGGGGTGTAGCCTGGGTCGACACAGAGCGTATGGTGGACGCTCACGTTGCATGTATCTGCTTTTGTTTAGTGCAGACAAGAAAGCACTTTTTTTTTTCTATCTCATAAAAACATTCCGGTAACTTTTCTCTTTGTGGTGCATATAAAAACATTTCTAACTAGCATGTATCTAGTAACAAAATCACTCAAGCATAACAAATATGTAACCTATTTAAAATTAAACCAAGAATGTGGACATATTCTGTGCTGATTTTTTTTTCTCCCTGTGTACAAAAGACACACAAGCCATGTTGTGCCTTATACCCCACTGCTGTCGAGTTTTCTTTTATGCATTCACATTCAGTTCGGCAGCATCAAATCCTCCAGAGAGCCAGCATTGTCCTCTTGCTTGTCCCCTGGGTTTCCCATCACATAGCTGCATCTCTCAAGCACACAATATAACACCCAGAAGATCCAGCGGCAAGCGGGCTCTTTTTAAACGCTCGCACGCAATTTGAGGAAGATTAATTAAAATGCTATTAAAGCCACTGCTGATTGTGTTGATTCTCAAAGACTTTGCAAATTATTCCACTTTTACTGAGGCCTTAAACAAACGGACTCAATAGCCTTTCACTGATTTCTCCCTCTGAATAATAAACATCTGTTATGTCATTATGCACAGAAATAAAAGGGACACATACTTTCCCCAGTGATGTGGAAAGAACGTTTTGCACCAATAGAAGATCTGCGACTTTAGTGTTACAAATGTATGAGCGCCGTGGTTTCATATCGACATGGTTCAAACACTTTCAAAGGCTGGGGTTTGCTCTAGTGGACTTGAATGTGTAGTCTCTGGTGCATAAAGTGAAACATAAGACCTAGTAATGACGCTTTGTCTAATAGGATACCAAGCCTGAGGCATTAAGGAAAATAAAAAAAACTACATAAAGTGAACAAATTAGCCTCCATTTTAGTGCATCTGTCTCTAAAAACGTTAGGGAAGCTACTTCAAAACTGAAACTACAGTCAAGTGACTCTTTTTCTTATATTAATATATATTTACAGACTGTTAAAAAAATCTTTTCCAGTTTACAGTCACAAATATTAATACGTGAATTATTTGAAACGCATTAGACCAACAGAATTCCCCCAAATGTTGTACCAATTAGTCAAAAGTTGTCTGAAAAAAGAATTTCAAATTGAAAATTTGCTAAATATTTTTTTGAGTTCCCAGCATGCATTGCAGCAGGAATGAATTATGGGATTATTGTTTCGCCGTCTGGTCATTATTGTTAGTTATTTATTGTTGAGCTTATCTTTATATTAAGTTTATATTAAGCTTCTTCTATGCATATGGCTACCAACATGATATATCAATTTTTTGTGTTACTAATTGAAAATTTGGGTAACACTTTGGTATGAGGAACACATTTTCACTAACTACGACTTTTGCCTCAAAAAACTCTTAATTTACTGCTTATTAATAGTTAGTAAGGTAGTTGCTGTAGTGTTTAAGTTTAGGTATGAGGTAGGATTTAGGGATGTAGAATATGGTCATACAGAATAAGGCATTAATATGTGCTTTATAAGTTCTAATAAACTGCCAATATGCAAGCTAATAAGCTTACTAGTTAAAAGTGGGAATTGTTCGCCATACTAAAAAAGTGTTACCAAAATTTGTTGAACAATTAAAATCTGTAGTTTGGAGCAAATTTATTAACTGAATCAGGTATTTCGCATTTAGTGCACAAACAAATTAAACTGACAAAACAAAGTAGTGTTTTTAGACAATATTAAGCCTAAAGATGTGAATGCATCATTTTAATATTGCTTTTCCTCTTTTATTCTTATATATATATATATATTATATATACACTGTGTGTGTTATATATAAACTAAATTCTACAAAACACTGTAATCTAAATAATAAATAAAAAAATATTTAAAAAAAAAATAAAATAGTACACTTTGACACAAAGTGAATCTTTTTTTAATCTGTTCATTTTAAACAATTATATGAACTTGAATGAATCAAGACTTTCCAACACTATACATGAGAGAATCATTTAGGTGAACCAATTCACTAGAATCAGACTTTCTAACACTACATGTGAGAGAGATTAATGTAAGATGTACTGATTCACAAGAATCAATCTGACTTTCCAGTGCTACAAAAGGAAAAATAGAGAGGACCGCTCAGCTTGATTAATCCCTCAGTTTAGACATGTCATCTAAAAACAATAGCTTGTGACTGGAAAAGCTACAGGGCTTTGAAAACATCTAAACAAGATGGGGGTTAAATTAGCTGCATCACTACTTTTATTCACTTACTTCCCAACACTGTTCTATAATCCCTTCATAAGGCATTTAGTGTGTTTTGTGCTATTAGCATACATAAAACACTATTAATGCTGTATTAGCTTTAAATTTGGTAATACTATTTCGATAGTCCACTTTAGACATTCTCCTAACTACAAGTAACTTTGCAACTACATGTCAACTTATTCTATTAACCCTAACCTTAACCTTAACACTTAACCTTTATACTCTAATGAGAGTTAGTTGACATGTAGTTGCAAAGTTACTTCTAGTTAGCAGAATGTGTAAAGTGGACTGTTTTGTTTTTGATAATTCAATAAAGACTTAAAATCTAATCTAAAATATGTACCAGCTCCATTGTTTCATTATTTTCATGTTCGCGTATCACTTTCCAATTGTGTGATGCAAATAGGCTCAAAAGTCTGGTTACCCCTACAAAACTCTCCCCAAGGATTCGAAACTCTAAGTTCAGTCTCATTTCCCACTCTGCGCTCAGCAGCAGCGAGTCCTCAGCTCTCTGATCTTCTCTAGACAAAATGAGACGCAGCAGCTCAAACAGAGGGAGCCTGGCGTATGTTATTCCCTGCGCTACTTGAATAGATAATGCTTCTCTTTACTTTCTTTATTCCTTCAAAAAAAAAAAGCATCAGAGGCCAAATATTAATTCTTTCTGTCACCCAGCAAAGCAAGGGGAGAGCGACGCACCCAGCATACCAGCTTGTGTTTTAGCATGATTAAGGCACACATAAAGGCCTTTCGTAGGCAGCTTTGAACCTTGCCATTGAATTCTTTGTTTTTTGTGCATATATTCAAACTTATTCCCCCGCACTGCAGGAGGCTGATTCTGAAAGACAACATTAATGAAACATATAACAGGTAAAGACAATGGGATTAGCGCTATCCTAGCTCAGAGCATTTCCACCCAGGCTGGCAGGTTCGACGGAACACCGTTATCCGCTCTCCCCCCTTCTCCACGCCCATGAATCTCCTTTTAAAAAATGCCAATAGTTGTGATTGCTTAAAGCTCGATCCTTCGGCTCCATAAAGATGTGCGTGGAAAGAATCACATCAAGGAATGACATTGACAGAGGAACTGCTGACTTGCATCAGTGTTTGTCTTTTGATGTGAGAGATCAAATCGATGTACACGCTCTCGTCGAATGCCATGCTGGGAGGGGGGAAGATGGGGATTAGCATTTCGCAGCCCCGAGTGGTGAAGGTGCCTGCTTGCCTTAAATCATTAGTGTTTACGTCTGCCTGCGCCAAATAATCAGGTTTTACTAGAGCTTTCTTGAGGGGAGCTGTAAGAAGCGTTCTCCTGCGCTGAGTGAAAGATCCTCTTCGCTTCCTCAATTATTAAGTGGCTACATGGGAAATAGGGAAACATTAGCAGGTGTGTAAAAATTTTAAAAGATTAAGTGCTTCAAAAGAGTCACCCAGGGGAGAAAACAGGAACGTGAAACTGCTTTGGCAGTAACCAGGCAGTGAAACAAACGCTTGAGCAGAAAATGGTTATAGGAGATACACTGCCAAGAGTTAAGTGCATTTCTGAAGTTAAAGCAATATAAATAGAGAGATATGAGAAGGGTCCAAATGAAGAGTGGTTAGAGAAGAAAACAAACTTCAAAACCTACAATACACTTCAAATACATATCCTCAAAGAATGGCCAATATCACCCACTTATTCCCTGCAGTGTCTCAGTTATGCATTGTTCGTGAGTTATGAAAGTTAGTTCTGTTTGAAAAATTAAGCAACAGACATTGGGCCTTATTCTTGTGACAAAGACAGAATTTCTGAGCAAATCATTCATAAAACCATTTGTATGCAAACTGTCACATTTAATTAAATTTGATAATTGATGTACAAAATATTTTTTATGTAGGATTTTCAGAAAATTGTTCTGCTTGTTTCACTTTATTAAATGTATGTCTGTATGTAAGCAATAAGGTACGAAAGGCTTCGCGTCGTGCCTAACAACGCCCTTCAGCCGTGACTTATTCACGATACAGCACTAGCCTCGAGTACCTTATTGCTTTTATAAAACGATTACCACACAATACAAATATTAAAGCCAAAAATATGTAACAATGCAACTTTCATGAATTAAACTCGTACTAAAAGCCTTCCTTCCGCCGAAAAAAATAGTCCCTGACCGTGAACAGCGAAGACTTTTATATTGAAAATGGAACAAGACGCAACTGACAAATGCTTTGACTAGCGCTGTCAGTCACGGGAAAATCCCTTAACTGTTAAAAGGACAAGATAATACATCGGACATTTAAACAGATTTTTTTATTATGAACATAGGACTGACCTGAAGGAAAATGCTAAATCTGAATGCAGGTAATAAACTCGCTCACTCGATCTCTTTCTCACAATACTCTTCTACATAATTCAGTAAGCTTCAATGAACAATATAAATTGAGAACATACAGTTTACGTTGCTAAGAGTGGTTGCTAAGGGTGTTGTGTAGTGATACACAGAACCGTTGGGTGAAGCGGTCATAGCCGTGTTTTGTTGTGAATAAAATACAGCTATTGACCAATCAGCATCACGGACAGGAACTAACTGTTTTACATATATATATATATATATATATATATATATATATATATAGCGTTTTGTTCTATCTACGTAACCTATTTAATCCTGACTTCGAATCAGATCAGTTCATTGCAGCGCACCGTGGGATTTCGCTTGCCCTCCACCTTCCCCAGCACCACCTGCCTATATCTGCTCGGCTACTGCAAGGCTTTCCTTGAATTCACTAAATTCACTAAATGCCTAAATTCACTTCAATGTCTTCATGTGCATTTTAGAAGTATTCCCACTCATCCAGCACTATCATCCGGCATAGCAGATCTAGTCTGCCAAGACCAAACCTATGTACATTCCATGTATATTAATAAATGCTGTTTAAATTCATTCCAAGAGTTGTCATGTATACATGACAAATTATATATAATTTGCAGTAATGCTCATCTAACTTTATATTATCCCTTACTTTACTTTATATGGCCTTGAATTCCTTCATTGTGTAGTCATCTCTCAATAAAGAAATACTTATCCTTGGCCATATACTGCAATCCTACAGGCGATTAATGAACGTATCGGAGTGTGTGTGACACAGAACAAAGTTGTTAAAAGTTGTGCCGGAGTGACTTTGCGGTTAGAGTATTGCGCTTTTCTACACTATTTGAATTCAGAGGGCTTGCTTGCAACTCTACGCTAATGATCAAAGTTGAGAGGGGAAAAATCTCCTGAGTGTAAGTTATGAGGATGAGACGAGCAGAGGAAAATGCTTTGCTACCCAGCTTTGAACACTTTTACACTTTCCAATAAGCTTTGTTTTTTAATTGGCTGAAATTAATCTTAGGGATGTAGATGCCTGATTTGCATTCATTAAAACTCAACCAAAGAAGTCATGCTTAATTCCAATCAAATTTGCTTAATTATGCATGGCGAAAGAATCCCAAATGAGCTAAGGATTTTTGTTAGCTTTCCTTTTTTTTTTTTATAGCAAATAAAAAGCTTTTTTCTTTTTGTTTCCTATGGCAAATAAAATGTAATGAAGCTGTCTCTTTGTGTTCTGCTGAATGTTGAGGAGCTGGGCTGCGGCACCTTGAGTCTTTGTTGAAAAACAATATTATGGCTAAAGTAATTATAGGAATCTGCATTTTTCATTGTTAATTGTGGATGTCAGCATCATTAATTTTAATTTACAGCGGGCAATAAAATTAAGAATACTTTGTGCTGATGTTTTAAATCATGCCAGTGAAGGCGATGCATTATGCAACTTAAATTTCAAGAAGATATTGATTAGGGCAGATAGCCTTTTCTATGAATCTTAAACAGGCAGATGCAAGATAAAGCCTGAGGTATCACTTTCGCTCGCTGTCACTGCACCGGACGGGGGAAAGGACATCCATAGTCCCTGTGATGCTACTTTGGCAGTGAAAAATAAGTGATGGGAATGAAACGTAGAATAAATATACAGGAGAAATAAAAAGGAACGCAGAGCTCATAGTATATTCTATAAATTATTGTAAGCAACATCACTTAAGTATGGATCTGAAGACTATTTATAATGTCAAAAGTACTGTTGCAATATGCAGAGTGAACATTTTTATGCCCTTTAAGTAAATTATTGGATTTAGTTCAGCTAAATCTCTGAAATAAGTAATAAAAATGGAAATATGTAAGTGTGCGGTGCCACAAAAAGATGGCTTAGGGGGAAACATGTCATATCTTAAAATATTTCAATCAGTGTGCATTTGTTTCAGCCAGGCACCCATCCATATGTCCAGTGATCTATGTTTCTTTAGCGACAAAATATGTGCGACTGGCAGTGTAACAAGAGCACTTTAGGTTGTCTCTATTGTGCAGGACAACACAATGTGCTTGCACCAACACCATTTGATTAATAGCCTCTTTTCTTCTTTGGTGTACAGGATATATCCAGCTGCAAGAAGCTTTGGAGCATTGTACTTGGAAAACAAAGGAAGAATAAAATTGATCTTTCTGGAACCAGAAATCAATGAATAGTTATTTCCTGTGTCATTCATGTTATTTAGACAGACTTAGTTCTGACTGAGTTCCCAAAGAATTCCCCTTTCTACTTCAAGTATAGCAAGGACTTGGCAGTAAATGTAAAGCGTAGAGTTATATTTGGCTTAATTAAAATGCTAAGACATTGCAATTTCAATGTGAAAAAGAGATATCTATCTATCTATCTATCTATCTATAATTAATGATTTAAACAAGATAAATGTTTAAACTGCCAAAAACTTGTTGAAACAAGAACTCATGTTGCTCCAAACCTATATGACTTTCTTTTATGTGCAGAAAACAAAAGAAGATATTTTGCTGAAGATTTCGATGGAAGAATATATCAACAAAACAACATTGGGCCCCATTTACTTAAAAAAAAAAAACAATGATTAGCATTTTCATTTTTGGTTGAACTATCCCTTTAAGAATTCAAGATATGAAATTGTCAGTTTTTTTCTTATACAGAAACAAAAACATTACTGCCAAGGAATAAATAAAAGACATCACAGCCAAGCACGGTTATAATTGCCATGTTTGTGGTCCCTGGTTAGATTTATGTCTAGAAAGATTTGCCTGTGCTTGTTCTGCATACAGGACTATTATTTCTTGGGGGTGATTGTGTTGCTATCACAAAAGCTTCTCTGCTCGATTGTTCTGTTTCAAAGTTGGAGGGCTGCCCGTGGCCTTTTTTATTACTCAGGCAACTCCAACTATCAGCTCCATTTTCCTCTTCCTGCTTTTTTCCTGTCAGACACTGAGACAAGTCACTCCAATGTAACAATGAGGGTGATTTCATTTGACTTATCACACACACTAACGGCTAAACCAGCTGCCCGGACTTTGATCCAATGCACTTCCTGCAATGGATTTCCTAAAACAGGCAGTAAACAGGCTGGAACTATGCTGTCATTTCTTAAGAAGAGCAAAACATTTCAAATTGATTATTTTACCTGTTGCCTGCGTCCCACTGGACCAAGAAGAAACCAGGCCTGCCCTAACAGCGCACCGACCTACACGTTTTCCCAATGCAAATCTTGAGACAATGGTGTTAATTCAGCCATGTGATCGTTGAATACCGCAGGGGCATTAAGACAGGAAACCATACGGACGTGTAGCGTTAGCATACTTCTGAGGGAAAAAAATAGCCCACATGGTTTGGGAAATGCCCTTTTATTCATACTACTGTCCTTCGTTTTCCCGAAGGTTAACACGTAGCCATTACTTCTATTGTATTGCGATTGAGAGAAAATAAGTCACACGCGCTCTTAAGGGATTTTCCTTTCTCCATTAACTATTCTTTTTCACGAGAGGCTAAATCATTGACATCGCTTTAGGCTTTCTGGTCAACACGGTTGAATATAAAAGGCTCAAGATTAATTCAGCAATCTGTGACATCATTGTGTGAATAATTCATTCTGAAGGCCAGATAAGAAATGATCTGTGTGGAAATTAATAGCGCTTATTTAATAACATTCTCCCACGGATTCTCTGTGCTACACGCCGGTGCTGGAGTAGCGGAGAGTGGGTTCAAAAATCAAGGCGGATGATTCATTCGCACTCCTCTGGTAGTTGAGTTTGATGGATCATTCTTAAAAGCATCGTCGCTAATCTTCGGCTCCTCTTTTTTAGGTTATTCACAGATCAGTGAGTTTTCCGGCTAATCCGGGTTTTGATGCTCCCCTGTCTGTGTACATGGTATTCATCATATCTTGACAAGAGGAGTCCTTCAGACAACAAATAACCTTCAGTAAAGGGACATGAGCAGTAGATGTGCAGTTATTTTGGATATGTATCACAGAGGGGTAAGAACACAGCAGGAGATGAATGGTGTCCTTGTTGGCAGTGGGAATGGACCCCTTTTTTGGTTCCTCGGAATAATCATTCTGAACCCTAGCCATGCCTTCGACAACTTAATCAGACAGCCTACTACCTGTAAAGTGGCTGGGCTGATTTGATTGCCATTTTTATTGGATCCCCCGCCCATAAATCAAAGCAATGGGGACGGTTCTACAGACATGACCACTCGTCATTCGCTAGTAGCCTTGGAAACATTGTTGCGGGAGTTGTGCAACTGTCAGTGGGGGTAAATCAGACTTTGGAAATTTTGCCCCTTCTCCAGAAGAGCGTTATGGTTAGAGTAAATCATCTTGAAAATTGATGTCACTTTGCCAAAGTGGTTCACCTATCCCTTTGATGGGGCTCTGTCATTCCGTGTCAATGTCAGCACTTTCATCTTACTTTCTAAAAAGTGGCTTTTCCACATGATGGGCGACTAAGGGATCGCTAAACTGCAGAGGGGAACTTTGTTTCAAACAAACTGCTTGGGAACAACAGTCTTTAG
Source organism: Ctenopharyngodon idella (assembly GCF_019924925.1). Taxonomy (NCBI): domain Eukaryota; kingdom Metazoa; phylum Chordata; class Actinopteri; order Cypriniformes; family Xenocyprididae; genus Ctenopharyngodon; species Ctenopharyngodon idella. The sequence goes on from NC_067228.1 coordinate 19,699,335, forward strand.
AACTTCTCAAATTTCATCCCTAAAGGAACAGTGCAGCCCAAAACAAATATTCTTGTCACTATTTATTCACCGTACTAAACTCAAATGCTATAATTTCTTTCAGTGGTGTAAAAAAGCAGAAATTTTGAATTAAGTTTAGAAACTTCTTTTCTGTACGTCCATGTTGTCAAGCCACAAAAAAAAAGGCAAAAAAATGGCCGCAATGATCTGGAACAGCGATCCAGCACCTTTGAATCAAAATGACAAAATCAATAAGAAATACCAGCACACACAAAATCTCCAAAATGATGATTATTTTCATTTTTGGGTGAGCTATCCCTTTAAGAAAACAAGATCTGAAACTGTCAGGTTTTTTTATTGTATAGAAACAAAACAAAAAAAGTTTATGCACTCCTACATTTTTTTCTCCTACATTTTACACTCTTTTTGAATATGCTGTTATACACTGAAAAAAATGTCAGATTACGGAAGTAAAAAGGAATGCAAAGGGCAAGTAATGCTGACTATAAAATATTAATTTCAAAAAGTAAAAACAACAACAAAAAAAAACTAACTCCAAAGGAGTAATAAAAAGTATTAAAATATCAAGGATCTCTATTGAGATGTCCATTCCAGTAGTGTGTCAAAAGTGAGAGCACTAATGATATGCTAAAGATTGAAAATTACCATCTCGGATATGTCTAAACCAGTAAACTGGTAAACAAGCCTCCTGTTAGGAACAGGGATGATTTGAATCAACAAGGGTGAACAGATATGGATACTCCCTGCATTAGTGTTAATAGGAATAGATTATGGAGGGATTTGGCGATGTGACCTTCAGTGTACTAATTGAAATAGTATTCAGAGTCAGCAGTGGAGTAATCAAGTTAAACACAGAATCATAAATCATCATGAGAAGCGCTGTCACAACTAAGCCATTAGCCCCCTGTTTTTCATCCACACACCCTCTTGGAAATATCTGCCACGCCGCTCCGTAGGTTAATAGGAACAGAAATGGCATTTAAAGTCTATTTGGATCAAATGTACTGCGCGCCTGAAAGTAGAACTTTGCTAATTTGCAGGTAATATGAATTGATGTGGTTATGGTAAGGGATACTTGAGCCGACAGTGGAGTTGGACTTCAGAGACATACAGTTCATTTAGACTCTAGCATACAGGATTCAACAGGTCGTACTGCATTAAAATAATTTAAATAATTAAAAAAAAGAATTTTGAATCTTGCAAATGATGAAATAAAAATATTTGTTAAAGGGTTAGTTCAACCAAAAATGAAAATAATGTCATTTATTACTCGCCCTAATGCCATTCCACACCCGTAAGACCTTCGTTAATCTTCGGAACACAAATTAAGATATTTTTGTTGAAATCCGATGACTCAGTGAGGTCTGCATAGCCAGCAATGACATTTCCTCTCTCAAGATCCATTAATGTACTAAAACATATTTAAATCAGTTCATGTGAGTACAGTGGCTCAATATTAATATTATAAAGCGACGAGAATATTTTTGGTGCGCCAAAAAAACAAAATAACGACTTATATAGTGATGGCCGATTTCAAAACACTGCTTCATTAAGCTTTGGAGCATTATGAATCAGCGTGTCGAATCAGCGGTTCGGAGCACCAAAGTCACGTGATTTCAGCAGTTTGGCGGTTTGACATGCGATCCAAATCATGATTCGACACGCTGATTCATAACGCTCCGAAGCTTCCTGAAGCAGTGTTTTGAAATCGGCCATCACTATATAAGTCATTATTTTGTTTTTTTTGGCGCACCAAAAATATTCTCGTCGCTTTATAATATTAATATTGAACCACTGTACTCACATGAACTGATTTAAATATGTTTTTAGTACAGTAATGGATCTTGAGAGAGGAAATGTCATTGCTGGCTATGCAGGCCTCACTGAGTCATCGGATTTCAACAAAAATATCTTAATTTGTGTTCCGAAGATGAATGAAGGTCTTTCAGGTGTGGAACAATATGAGGGTGAGTAATTAATGACAGAATTTTCATTTTTGGGTGAACTAACCCTTTAATCATTATGTATTAAAAGATTAGTTCACTTCAGAATTAAAATTTCCTGAAAATTTACTCACCCCCGTGACATCCAAGATGTTTATGTCTTTCTTTCTTCAGTCAAAAAGAAATTAAGGTTTTTGAGGAAAACATTCCAGGATTTTTCTCCATATAGTGGACTTCACCAGGGTACAAGAGGTTCAAGGTCCAAATTGCAGTTTCAGTGCAGCTTCAAAGGGCTCTACACGATCCCAGATGAGGAATAAGGGTCTTGTCTAGCAAAACGGTCGGTCATTTTCTAAAAAAGAATAAAAATTATATACTTTTTAACCAAAAATGCTAGTCTTGCACTAGCTCTGCGATGTGCCACGCATTACGTAATCACATTGGAAAGGTCACAAGTGATGTAGGTGGAAGTACCGATCCAGTGTCTACAAAGCGAACATACAAAGACTAAGTCAAACGGCCTTTACAAAAAAAGGTAAAACAACGATGTCAGACGATTTGGAAGTTGGAGGAGAAAATGTTTTTTGCCCTACCACGGTACTTCCGCCTACATCACGCCTGACCTTTCCAACGTGATTCTGTAATGTGTGGCGCATCGCAGAGCTAGTCAAGACGAGCATCTGTGGTAAAAACGCATATACGTTTTTTGTTTTTTGGGGGAAAATGACCAATCGTTTCACTAGACAAGACCCTTATTCCTCGGCTGGGATCATGTAGAGCCCTTTGAAGCTGCACTGAAACTGCAATTTGGACCTTCAACCCGTTGTACCCTGGTGAAGTCCACTATAAGGAGAAAAATCCTGGAATGTTTTCCTCAAAAACTTTAATTTGTTTTCGACTGAAGAAAGAAAGACAAACATGAAAATAAAACACTGTTTACCTGCATGACAAAGAACATGTTAATTTGTTAAGTTATTGAAATATTACCTTAAAATCTCAGGAGGTTCTTCAAGTGAATATTTTAGGTCAAAGGGGTTTGGCTGACAAAAATGTTTGGGAATCGCTACACTACAAGAAAGAAAATCTACTGGAGGGGCACATCTGGCTGAATAAACTCTGACATTCAGCATTTGTGGTCACTTCCTGTGTTCAGTAGCACAGTTCCTCTGTGACACTGGGTGGTTTGTCAAACTTCCTAACATCTTTATCAATATCAACAAGTACTCTCCTAGTAAATAGCTTTTTAATTGTTGTGAAATGAGTGAATTAGATACTAAACAGTCGGTTAGCGTCAATGAAACGTCTTTCACAGAACAGTGACCACCAAACTTGTCAGAACCCTGATAAGAGGCTGAACTGGAATGCTTACATGGCATTAATCAAATAGCTACGTCTAATTAAACGGGTTTAAAACACGGCTTTTTCTAAATGTTGCTCAGGTATTGCAATAATTTTTGATCACCCAAGCCTGGAAGACAAATAATTAGAACTGCCACACCATTCTGATGAGTGATGTCAGCGTCTCGGAGTGACCTTCCCACTGCTAATTAATTTTCATCCCGAGAAAAAAAGACCCTGTTGTTGCACATTATTAATTGAGTTCATGAAAAGATGCGGCTGATTAATTTTTGTTGATAATACTTGTCATTCCAGGGAGCGTTGGTGATCATTTTATGGCTTTTTGTTTTAACGTTCCTTAAAGTTGGTCCGAGTCATCTGCGGCGCGATTAATTTGATCCAAAGCTGGTATCACCGGACCAACTACATTTCGAGCTCATTAGAAATGTGTTGCTTTGCTTTTGAAGTGTATTTACTGTACACCAGATAAAAGCAATGAGTTACTGTTCAATGTCTGCCAGGTCATATCAGAATAACTGACACACTGAGTACAAAAAGATCACGGAAGCTGTCAAAATCATTTATCTTGTGTTTAACGCAAAACTGCATTTACTCAAGCTTACTTTTTGTGAAACTCTGAAGTATAGCAAGTCACTTTATTTACATTAGCTGTGAGGAAAAGTTAGTGAACCCTTTGGAATTATCTGGAATTCTGCTGAATTGACAAGAACGTCCGACTCCAATTACACCCATTTTAAGATGTCAATATCATAAAGCTTTATATATGTAGAGCTATATTCCCTCTTTTCCTGTCATTGGTCACTGTAGCAAAATGGCTAGTAAAACATTGTTCTATCAATGATCTTGATTGCTTAAATCATGTATTCAATAAAAGTATGGCACAAATAAGAGCAGTGGAGGAGCAGTTAGCTCCAGACATGAGCGCCACAGTGAACCTGAGAACGCAGGTTCAAGTCTGTTGTTTATGACCTGATCCCACTCCCCTTTTCCCTTATTCATTTCCTGTTCAGTCTAAATCAATATGTGAGGCATAAAAAGCCTCCCATAATAAAAAAAAAAATAATGAGATCAACTTTACTTATTACTTACAAAAAGATCAGATGACACTTGAAAAGCCATTCATAGAAAAAGAGAATTCCATATGCTACAAACTTTCTTTCACAGCTGCATGGTGTCATTGTAACCGTCTCGTAATGTTGTAGGTAGTCAGTTGCACTCAGAAATATTAGAGCTCTCAGGAGGCCTTTCTCAACATAAAATGAGTCCCCAGCTCAGAAGGGCTGCTATTCTTTGATAAGGTATAGCTGCAGAATGCTGTAAAGAAAACCATTATGAATTGATAATGCTGGGCACAGACTTGCTAATAGAAAAAAAAGTCATTTATCCGAAACGTCTCACAATCGTCTGTGAAATGCAAGATGTCATTGAGCTGGTGAAAATGCGTCCCTTAATGAATATTCTTACAATTTCCAAGCATTGTCCTTGACGGCCTAAATGTGAATAGCACAGCATGTCATGGTTGTTAAATTACATAAATAGAACTGTAATTAAACAGGAGCACTGTTATATTTCACTTCTTTATGATATTATGCTTGGCATAATAAAATAATACTTGAGGACTAATAAACAGAATTCTCTGTGTAATTTCTGTAGCAACATACAGTTTACAGTTAGCAACACTGGCCTTAGTCTGAAGTCTTAAAAGTGCTCAGAATATGATGATTTAAACTGGATAAATATTCTTTAATTAAGCCTCATGTGAATTGATAACACCTCAGTTGGAGGGATACATAGACTTTATTGGTTTACGATATTAATCCACTGGTTTGTGGTAATTGTCATTCCCAGAGAAGCTTAAAACACAACAACACGTACTCAGAATGCTTGTTTTAAGAGGGGGAAACTCAAAAAGCATATACAAAAGCATATCCCATAGTTTTCAGACTCAGATCTCATAGTCAGTCTGTCCTGAAAGTTTTGTAAAGAATCATGATTTCTCTATAGAAGTTAAATTTTTGTTCCCGGAAACCTGTGGTTGGACAATGCATTAAAACAACTAAAAGCATAGAATTTAAAACTACTTTAACTGCAGCAAGTACATAAATTAATAAAAAAATAATATATGGAATGTCAATTTATGACAGTTCCACAGATCTTGCAAATGTATTTCTATCCAAATACTGCAGTTATAAAAGTTGTGTTAATGACTATGGAGATTTTTTAAATAGGTCAATGTGACGGGTCATATTTTTGTCCAAAGGCCTTAATAATAATAAAAAACAAAGATATGACATACAAAGTATGTAAGGTAGTGCAACTAGATTACTTTTATTGAATCCAAAAGGTTTTAATTATATTTTGTTACATATAAAGGTATTTTAAAGATTTTGAAGTGTCAAAAGGCCATTCGGTTTAACCGTCCAAAGGCCAATACAGCCATTTCATTTGTGATTAAAACATCTTAAAATCTAATAAATGTACATATTTTTTCTTCTGGCATGATTTTATAACATCATATATAAACATAGTGCAAAATGGTATTAAAATTATGCGTAGAAGTCATTGCTTTATTATGAGAAAGAATGTCCGGAAAAATGAAGTTCATTGATGTCATTCAGAGTAACCAATATAAAGGGACCATTTTGGATCAAGTCATGCGGTCAATATCATGTGACAGGATGTGACATCATTCAGACACCTGCAAAGGACCAAATGGTTGTGAAGCAAAGTAACTAACTCTCTCTTAACTAAAATTCATGTTTTCACTTGCTCATACGCATGTCCCGAAACATCAGGTCATTCGGTACAACCGCTATAAAACATGGAAAACTTGTACTAAATATAAAATGTTTGATTGTCCTTTCACTAGCTAGCTAGATATCAGCCTGTTAGCATTGTTTGAAAATATCATCATTCGGTATAACCAAAAGTGTTAAAATTTTGGTAAAACAAATGACTTTTTTGGTGACAAATTTTGTCCATCTTGTAAAAAATGACAAAAGCAGTGTTAATTGATTATAAAAACCACAATATCATTGTTAACACTTAAAACTTCAAAATTAATTATATCTCCATTATGGTTTTTTTTTTTACACTTTTAAAAACCTTATCCGTCAATGACCCAAATAAAAAAAATATACAATTATTTTATTTAAATGTATAATTAGTGTTATATAAAAATTAAAATAATAAAATAATAGATGTCTATAGTTAAGTTATATTTAAAAAAAAAAAAAAAAAAAAAAAAACAGAACAGGCTTACTCTAAACAGACTTTGAAATGCTAAAGAGCTGAATAAAAGAATAAAAGTATTGGCGAGCAATCTAAGAATCTAAACAGAGGGGATATCAGGGGATTAATGACTGATTGCCATTCATCTCTTAACCTGAAGGAGGTCGGCTGCTTGAATCCTCCTTCTCTGGAGGTGAGCATATGGACAGTGCATCTGTTTTTGTGGCAAGTTGAGCGATTCTACATCGAGTATAAAACTGGGATTCTGTCCAACTCAAGAGTAAGTTGTCCCCACCTGATAAATGGTGTATGCTTTCCAGATTGCATGTTTGACCATTTAAACTTAATTAATCGCTAGTGTTCAAAGATATCATTTCAAGTTGTTGTGGGCTTGAAAAGTGCTGTTTGTAAGTGTGGGCACATGAAAAAAAAAAAAAAAACACACCAGCAACAACAACAACAACAACAACAACAAATACTATGAACCACTTCATATTTTCAAAGGCTGCTTCCAGTTTGGGAAGCCATAGTTAACACGAGCAAGTGTTTGTCTTTGGAAACATTAACTAAACATTGAAATAATTCAGAAAGAAACAAATCAGCTTTCTCCAAAACAATATAGCTTTCAGCACCACCCACTGGTAAGAAATGTCCCATTTAAATACTTTGCCCAACAGGACTGCGGAGTCTCTCTGAAATGACATTCTCACATGCTCTAATCTCACAAGACTTTGACCCTCTGTCATTTCAGACAGCCTTTCACCTCTCACTCACCCCATCAGAGAGCATTCAATCATCTGTAATTGTGATCACACATCACCCTTACAAAACAACTGCTGCAAATGCAATCTATAACTGGACCCAAAGAGAGGGAATGGAAATCCCATTCCTGGGAGCTCTAAAACAAACAATGTGTTAGTCCTATCAGTAACCTCTATCCTGAGAGGACAAGGTTAACATCGACACTCTGTGAATTGGTGCACCCAAAATAACAATCGCACCGAACAACACAACACAATCAAAGCGTTCCCGCGTTCCCTCATTGTTTAATTTTCTGGTTTTTATCTGCGATATCTCCCAGCGTGCTCTTATCTTTGACCCTCAGCTTGTAGCTTTGTGGCAGCTTCCCTTTTAGATGGCTGATGACCTTGGGAGGGATGTCATTAAACCCTGACCCATTTGATGATCCCCTCATGTGGAATACATATGCCAAACGGGAGCCGCTTTCACGCAGCAGGGGTGACGTGAAATACTTACAAAAATATGACTTGACACACTTTATCAAATGGGGAAAGATGAAGACAAAACAGCTGCTGCTGCTGTCGTAAGCAATCTGGCCGTGATTGAATAAAAGTGTCAAGAAAAGGGCCGCTTGATGGTCTTTTGTTCTCTCCCATCCAGGTTGATGTTAGTTTGAGCTGTCAGGAGGGAATCACAGCTGTGTGATTTATCAATACTCCAGTGACCTTGTAGCCGATGGAGGATGAGAGCACAGCGCCCCCCTGTTTGAAATCTTGCTGAATGCCCAGAAACTATCCACATTTTGGGTCTGCATGCCAAGTGGCACATTGGCCAAAAAAAGGGAGTTTGCTTGCATTGTGGATTTCTTTCAGAGTTGCAAAAAACTCAAGTAAGAAAGAAAAATAGCAACATTTAACAAAAAGGTTAAATGAACACAGCATTATTATTCTAGCTTAATTTATAAATATACTATCGTTCATACATTAATGTTCATTTATACAACTTAAGGCAGGGGAAATTGTTTTTTTTCTTATGGATTGAGCCAGAAATTCCAGTTTTATTCCTATATATATTCTGAAGGTTTTTACAGAGTGGTTTGTTTATATATCATTCAACTGAATTATCTAGCATTTTATTCCAAAAAAACATGGTGATTTTTCTTCCTGGCTGTTGACAGTATTTTCTGATTTATGGAGTGATAAAAAGCCAAAATCCCCTCTGTAAAAACTCTAATATATCAACAGATTGAAACAAGAGTTTTAAACCTTGCCTTATCCAATGTTCAGATTTCTGTTTTGGAAATGCATATAATTTAATAGTGCCCCAGTTGCATATTTGGTTATTAACGGGAAAAAAAGTGTTACCGCATATTTAAACAGCATATTTAAATAAGCATTTCAGAAAACTTGTAATACAAAACCATTGTCTTAAATGTACTGATTAATCAACTGGGGAATGTATGGTGATATTTATTTTCTTTATCTAAATTTACCCTGTTCACCTGTAGTGTCTTGCCTTTAAATAAATAATAATTTCAATAATAGATTGTCAAAATGAGCTTTAATGTAACTTATTATCAGAAAAAAAGATATTGAAATTTATCATATACTGTATCATACAGAGGTTTAAAAAAGCTGTAGTATGTTTTTTTTTTTTGACATGCTTGCTATTTTATTCAGAACAAACTAATTTAATATGATCGTCCTGCTGCTATTTTTTAAAACTTGTTTAGTAATTTTCTTTCCTATTCTGATGAATGTCTTCATTTTTTTTTTCAAAGGACAAGCATTGTTATGATGAACCAGATGTTATACCAGCATTGCACATTCATTACTCCCATAAACCCATCTGTGGAATAGATTTTATGCAAATTTTTTCAGGGATCTGCATAAATAAAGTCCTAATTAATACCTTTGAAGAAACCTCTGTACTGCTTGATACTAAAGTGTTCTTAATTATGAAGGAGAAGGTAAGATGCCCCCAGGTAAAACTCAACAAATGGATAGCGATCAAGAAACATGGTGAGTTTTGTACTCCGGACCTTTTGTTCTTATGTGGTGGAATAATAATTAAAATAATGCCACCTAATGTATGACCTGCTGTGATCATTTCTCATTGGATGGCTATTTGATAGATTACTGCTCGCATTTATTTAAGTGGAATACTAGCCTGCATGTTTAAATAGCACATATGATGCTTAAAATGAGTGGGAAATATTTATAAAACTTATATCTGTCACATTAATATCTTTTTGTCTATGCCAGCTAATGTTTTATTTATTTATATAAAATAATATATTAAATATATAAAATATACACACATGAATGTCTTACTTGTCTGAATAGAAAAATACATCTGTTACATGTGTTCTGAGAAAAAGTCTATAATCATTAGTTTTCAAATTTGCAACTTGGTTTGATATTTTGTCACCTAAGACAGTGACATTCATAAATTTTAAGTGTGGCTTAAGTGTCTAAATACATACAATACAGTGAATCCAAGAAGTGTGTCATATATAATATATCTGATTGCACTCAATTCAGAACAATTTCCCAGGGTACACTGGAAAGTCTATTTAAAGAGGTCTTTATATTAATGCTTCTCAAAAAAACCTAATTAATTTCCCCCTTTTTCACTAGGAATGCACAACATGTTTAACCAGATGCCTTTGGACCAGTGCATTGATTGGCAGGTCTGTTTTTCACCAAACACTGATGACTTTAATGGTGAAGGTGCCCCTTTGTTCAGATTTTATTGACTTGAGCCAGAAGAGGCTTAGCTTTATCATAGTATTCCACATCAGTTTCAGGGCTTAACCAGCGCATTTCACATGACAGTAAATAATACTGTTGGTCAAATAATTCATTAGCACAACAATAAGGAGAATAATAATAGGCAAATCTGAGCGTGTACTTGAAGCCGAACAGAGACGAGTGAAGGGAAGGGAGGGGTAGGCAGAGGCTAATAGAGACAGCTTTGTCATGTGATTAGTGGTCTGCTCTGAAGGAATCTGGCCAATGACTAAACAGGAGGAGGTGTGGACAGATCAGCTAATGGCTGGGAATGCGACAGCTGAAGAGGTACCAGTTACTCTTGTATTGTCTCATATACTTCAGCTCATATTTTTTTTATTCATATAGTATTTAATACAGCCTTAGTACAGTAGCCCCAAAAACATTTTTGGACAATTAAAAGTCACACTTAAAAAGGAATATAACTGCATTAGAATTACAATGTCAAACCAAGAAGCATCTGTTTTAAGAAAGATAACACACTTTTTCAGGAAAAATTTCACAAAAAAAAAGTTTTGGTTACTGGCATTCTTCCAAATATCTTCCTTTGTGTTCAGCAGAACAAAAAAAAATGTATGCAGGTTTGGAACTACTTCTTTTCATTTTCAAAAATGAAAATTATCCCATGATTTACTCACCCTCAAGCCATCCTAGGTGTATATGTCTATTTTCTTTCAGACAAACACAATCGGAGATATATTTAAAAATATCCTTAGTCCTCCAAGGTTTATAATGGTTGTGAATGGGGGCCCAAATTTTGAAGACAAACAAAATGCCCCCATCCATAAAAAAATGAATCCATACGACTCCAGGGGGTTAATAAAGGCCTTCTGAAGCGAATTGATGCGTTTGTGTAAGACAAATATCCTTATTTAAAACAGCCATACGCATTCGACGTACGTCCAAAAATCATTAACTTCCGTGACGTAGTACACAATGACATGACTTACTAAGCGTTATAGCGTAGTACATCATTGCGTAGTGTAGAACGTCATGTCATTGTGTACATAGCATTTTGGACGTACGTCGAATGCGTATGGCTTTTGCGCTGGAAGCTCGTTATTTTACTTTATAAGGTTTTAAATAAGGATATTTTTCTTACACAAACACATCGATTCACTTCAGAAGGCCTTTATTAACCCCCTGGAGTTGTATGGATTAATTTTTTTAATGGATGGGTGCAATTTTTATTATTTATTTTTTTTGTCTTTAAAATTTGGGCAGCCATTCACAACCATTATAAACCTTGGAGGACTAAGGATATTTTTAAATAAATCTCAGATTGTGTTCGTCTGAAAGAAGATAGTCATATTCACCTAGGATGGCTTGAGGGTGAGTAAATCATGGAATAATTTTCATTTTTGGGTGAACTATCCCTTTAAGGGTGAGTAAATGATGACATAATTTTCATTTTTGGGTGAACTATCCCTTTAAGGGTGAGTAAATTATGACAGAATTTTCATTTTTGGGTGAACTATCGCTTTAACTGCATGTTTGAGCTGTTTTACCTGAAAGCAACTTACACTGACATATCTTAAAATATGTCAGTGCCTTTGTTTTGTCTCAAGATGCACATCAGTAATGTTTTTTTTTTTCTAAGGCACATTTATAATAGCTACTTAAATGTACTAATTTAACTATGGCATACTCCTGGCTTAATCTAAGCCTTGTCTGTTAAACCAGGCCATACTGTTCAAAATTAAGACATTAAATATCTGGTCACCTGTGGTTCCTCTGCTAGGACACCTGTGTGAACTTAAAGAGATCTGACAGCTGGTTAAAAGTAATTGCAAAAATGTCTGAGAAAGTTAGTCCTGAGAAAATCATTTGTTTGCAGATGCCATTTGGCTGAATTAAAAAATGATTTTGCAATTTAAGTGTGGCTTATTTGTCTAAATACTTTTTGGGGCCACTGTAAGCTATTTCAACACATAACATCTGTTCTGTAGAGTATTTTTTCCTGCTCCCCTCCAATCTCACAGCTGAATAGAGGCATAATGATCTGAGCCTTCAGTGAATATTACAGCATTATAATCTTATTCGTTTGATGCAGCAATTGGACAGATGTTCTCTTGATTTGACGCTTTTTTGGTTACAAAACGTCCTCCATGAGGCTTACAAATATTTACCCATGTAGCAGCGTGAAACTCGTTATGCTGGCGTAGATAAGCTTTGTATGTTTGAGCAGAGCATTGCTGTGGCGTTCCTTAATTGCTTCAAATATACAAACCGCTCAAAGACATAAATACATTGTTTTCAAACAATGTGTTAGTGATAAGCGCACAAATTTAGCTCACTGTTTTTAACTGTCAAATTATGAAACTTCCTCAAGTGGGTATCAATGTGCAGAACTGAATTCAGTGAAGATTTAGATGAATTTAACTGAACAAAAACAACATGACAGATTGTTTTTCTTATGTTTAACCTCAAGTTTATGTTTCGTACTTGCTTTGTACAATGTAAAATATCCCCTGTCAGATTAATTAGACACATTGTACTGTATCATTGTGTGTTCATGACAGAACAGTGTAAACAAAAACTTTTACTTTATGTTTTTTAATCAGTTTGTACTGGGGAATAAAAAGGGGAATTAATAGTCCATTTGCGCATTTCATAAAATTCCAGGCACGAACCTCGTAAAAACAGTTTATATATCTTATAGGTACCTTGCTAATAAAATCTCTGAGACCAGAATATCACTACCAGACTAGAGAACTTCTTAACTATCTTGTTCCTTTGAATTTAGATACACTTGAGTTCCCATATCATTTTGTTCATTCCAGCATTCAACAAAAAAGCAGTTTCTGCTATCAGATGAATCCTTTCTCTCTCTCTCTTTCTTAAACAAGGGATGGGTTGTCTAGCAAGGAGAACACCTGAGAACGTACCGGAGCCAACCATCCCAACCGAGTCAATATGCAATTATTTCAACTGAAGATCCACCACTGTCCACATCAAACACTCCACATTCCTTTGGCAGATTAGCCGAAATTATCTTTTATTATTTTGGCCTGCATGGACGAATTGAACTCTATCTGGTCCACATTGCGATGAAATTTGAGACAGCTTGAATGGCAGTGGTATGTTTGGAGTTTGGATAATACTTACCTTTTATGAAAGGGCCAACGGCGGCGGGAGATTAATAACTGAACACTGAGTGCCTTTCACTGATACCATCCCTCTGGTCGTCTTGTAAAAGCCTGTTGAGAGGTTAAATTAAATTGCTGTAATAAATGTTTGGTTTCAGCGACGCTGTATCATTGAAAATCAAACAAACACCGACAGGCTTTTGTGCGATGGGGATCAGTGAGAGAAAATGAATAGATGAGGGGTGGGGGGCATGTAGGGAAGTATTATGTACATTTGAAACAGACTTGTTTTCACTTAAACATTAATTAAATTGGAGCTAGAGGAACAATTATATTGATGAATGTTTTTGGAGCTACTGTAATTAAATTAATCCATTTAATTAACAAATTATATTGAACTTTTCCCCAGAGAGCAACATTAGACTTGTGTTCTCTCTTACAAACAAGCAAAAATAATGTTGTGGAAATGATTGTAAAGATCAGAAGGAAATGAAACTGTGACAGAGACAAAGACAAACCGGTGGTGTGTGTATTGTCATCTGTAGTAACACAATCACGGGTGATTGTGACGCACGGGGGAAAACATAATTGGATCAAAACTTTTTCATACCTTAATGGGCTACTCTGGAGAGATCTGGTTCCCTCATTTGCAAATTAAATTTGATAGCATTCTGACAGCACATTGCAGCCCTATAAATGTATTTAAATCACTAAATTATTACAACAGCTGACATTATGCTCAAAGAAGAAGTTCAAATGCCTTAGAAGGCTCACAATTGGATTCATTATTGCATACTGTATCAAGGAAATGAATTACTTATTAACACTATATATTTTAGTAGGCTACTATTGTAATAGCCTACTACAATGGCTCACAAAGCAGCTATATATTATTGTTGTTATTATTATGATTATTATTATTATTATTATCATTAATAAAACGAAATAACAGAATATAATTTATTAGAATAGAATATGATCCCTTTAATAACAGAAAGTGTTTTTTTATTCATGAGATAGGTCTCAGGTGACTCTGTCTGATGACTAAACAATGCCATCTAGAGGCAGCAGGCTGACACTACAGTAAGATTGACCCACTCTGACAAGACCCGTGGCCTAGATAAAATGTTCACGATTCCATGTCACCAAGAAAAACAATGACAGACAAAAGTAATAACTAAATATGTTATGTAAATCTAGGCTATATTAGTCAAGATTTCTGTACAAAATTAGTTCCAGAAGTGACAAAGCCAACATCGTAAACACAGAGAGAACTTTTCAATGACATAGTACGGTAACTCACCCTGCGTGAAGTTTTCTCATTAAAGCTGAAGAGCGAGTCTCTGGATGTTGATTCTTCTTAATCAATTTGGGAGTCCGTTGGACCTGTTTAAAATGAACAATAACGTTACAATACAATCTGTTAACCACTTCCGGTATGAACGAAGGGAAATAGAAAAATATGTCCGTATAATTATCTCCCTAATCCTAGCCTCAAAGATTAGCGTAGAATCCAGTAACGAGACAAAAGGCTGTTCTGTTAAAGGAAAATCAATGGAGTAAAAAGTTCGCTGAATAAACTGTAATGTGTGTAGCAGCTTGAAAATAATCTTCAACTATTTTTTTTTACATATTTATTTTAAATTGTGTTATTTTTGGTGTTTACTACGAAAAAATAGCCTATAATTATTTTATATTTCACAGACAATTTTGCGCAATCAATGACGTCATGACCGTTGTATGAATGGCTTGTTGGCGCACGTTGCTTTTTTCAAGGAAATGCAAAGGCTTCTGTCTCCTCCAGTATGAGGAACTTTTTACCCCCGGTTTCACAGACAAGGCTTAGGCTAGTCCTAGACTAAAATACGTGTTTGAGCTGTTTTACCTCAAAGTAACTTGCACTGACATATCTTAAAATATGTCAGTGCCACTGTTTTGTCTCGAGATGCACACCATTAATGTTTTTTTCTTGTGAACGTTTATAAAAGCTACTTATATGCCCTAATTGAACTAAGGCCTAATCCAGGCTTAGGCTAAACCTGGTCTGTGAAACCGGGCCTTAGTGATTTCAGTGACAGCAGAGTCATTCCTATGAATTCCCTTACGCAGTAGGCTACAATGTACAGTATGTCGCCAATATAATGTATGAAATGCATGTCTTGGTTTGAATATATACTTGAAAAATACTCCATGTGCATCATTATTTGTTCTCTTTCTCTAATCCCCAAAGAAAACCAACTTCTATAGGCCTATATTCAATATTGTAGTGTTTTGTAATGTTCCTTTAATAAAATTATTTAGAGAAACGTATTAGCATTAGCATTCCCATTCATCTCATGTAGGCTACATAGTTTTTTTTTCTTTCTCTTTAACCTGGCATACACATAAGACATTATTAATATCTATTTTCAAATCAGTTAAACGATTGTTAGGCTGCATAAAGTAGGTCAGCCGGAACTGGGAACACTTCCAATAACACCTGATGTACTGTTGTTACATCATAAGAAGAATGGCATCTACGCTAATATTAGTCTCTCTGTTTATCCCGAGTTTTACCGTAGTCAGCCGGGCCGTATCCAGATCAGATGGAGGACCTGCGCCTAAACACAAGCACAACACATCCCTAAAGTATCAGCAGAGACTGTGTCAACTAGACTATCCCCTGTGAAGGCCTCATCGACACGACAGCCATATACCAGCGTGATGAATCCAATCTTCAACCAGATGGAACTGGAATAAATATTTTGTATGTTCCAATCCCAATCTGACTTCTGACCTGTAGTGCTGCCTAAATCATAAATCATGCACTGTTCGTTTGTTGGCCAGAGGAGAACTGGCCCCCCGAATGAGCCTGGTTTCTCCAAAGGTTTTTTTTTTTTTTTCTCCATTCTGTCACCTGATGGACTTTGGGTTCCTTGCCACTATCGCCTCTGGCTTGCTTAGTTGAGGACACTTAATATTCAACCATATTATTGATCTGCCTGCATTGACACCATTGTATGCGAACTGAACTGAGCTGGACGATGACACCACTGTTTTCTCCAGAGCTGCTGTATAGATAAATGAACTAAATTAATAACTAATGAATCAATAATGAACTTACTTAAGAAGGACAACTGACACTATTTTCTTCTAGAGCTGCAAAATTATGTTTCCTGCTATACTGTAAAGCTGCTTTGAAACCATCTGCATTGTAAAAAGTGCCATATAAAAAAAGGTGACTTGACTTGTATTTTTGCTCACTCATTTCTTGGCTTGCATGGAGTTGTGGTATCCACCAGCAGGGGCTAACTAGCCAAACCTTGACCCCTTGGCAGTAAGTCTAAGCAATATGGGTTTTATGATGTCTGTGAAGTTTAATATAAGCATGTAAAACTTATAAAAAATGAACTTCAAGTTGATACAAGCTATCTCTCAGTCTCTCACTGACCAACGCTACAATTTCTTGTCACTGTATAATTAATTAAGGTATTATTAATAAAATTTAAGTTCATTGTGTGTGTGTGTGTGTGTGTGTGTGTGTGTGTAATGCATACATTAACAATTGTATATTCTTACTAAAAATAAATGTTTTTATAGTAGGCCTAAAGAGGATAAAACCTATAAGATACCCTGATATGTAAGGGTTTTCAGCTACGTCATTATAGAACTTCATATAATTCTCAGTCTAATACAAAACAATTTGACTTGTTTAACCATTTGTCTGTTTTCAGTACTCCACGAAAAGTTTTTATGAATAGTTGTTGTGGGAAACCCAAAAAGAATTTTCACTTTTTTATTACTTTCAAATGATCATAATTTTGCTTAAACAGCATCATAATTAATGTTTTTATAGAGCTGTCTGGTGAGTTTGAAAGATCAAAGATCCACAAAATTATGGCAGCAACACATTAATACAGAAACTAGGCTGAACTTAGTACAATATTTCAATGTGACTTTTCCTTTCGGTTTTAAAGAGGAGTACCTACTTGCTTCCGGTTCTTAATCTGACAGATGCAGGCTTAAATAGATTCATTTTTGTTTTTACCAAAAGAGTCTGAACAGTCTATAATATTTATTTATAGTTATCACTCCATAATATAATTGTATTGGTTAGCCAAAATTTGACTCCATTATTGATGAGTTTGGTGAGCCTATTGTAAAACCAGGCAAAAGATGATGATGCTAACAGCTAATGTGATGGTTTTTTAGTCTTGTTTTACCTTTTCATAAATGTAGTTCAGCCAAATTGAGAAGTGATTCTAACATGTAAGTCTGTACTCCAGAGAAAGATCAAACAAGTCAGGTTGGCAGTGTTTAGACATAATCATACAAATCTCCTTTTCAAAAGCCTAAGATTGACTCTCACTTGTTTACTCATTACTCACTCACATAACCAGATTTTGCCCTAAATTGCACTCAGAGTACATGGTGAACCTCTGATGACTGCAAAAGACTCTTTGATACTTCTGCTAAGCCAACATGGAAATAACCTTCTTAAAAACAGCTTTGATTTTTTTTTTTCTTGCTATTCCACTTGTTATTTTTACAGTGTAAAAATAAACATATTTTTCCACAGTCTTTTCTCTAACATATCTAGATTGCTTTTAAACACAATTGTCAATTTTTTTCATATTTGAAATGTAACACAAGTACAAAACAAACTACAGTAGTACTTGTTTAATCTTGTTTAATCTACATTTCCCATTTTGAGAAAACCTAAAGACACCCGCGTGCATGGATAAAACCAAAGGTAATATCGTTCTCTATCTTTTTTCTGTCTGTGTGCTAGTTCACATGCAATATAAACACATATACTCACATGGATTAAGTTCTATTCAGTGCCATTAGGCATTAAATATTATCTTAAATAGCTCTTTCAGTAAGCCACCCATAATCCCAATGACAATGTGGGCTTCCTGACACACCACACCCTCTAAACCTACTTTACACTTGACTTCACTTTTTTAAAAATATCACACAATATGAATGCAATCGCTGAACAATACAAACCTTTTGAGAAAACCTAAGGAATAAATATATTAAATGTGAATTTCGAGATCAAATATCAGTTCTTGTGACAGTATTTATTGTACCACTTAATGCAAATGCTTTCAAAACATGAAAGACCTCACACTGTTATGAATGTGGTGTTAAAATAGAATTCATTTGCATTATACACGGCTAATGTTTTTTTTTTTTCTCTGTTTTTAACCTGTACATGAAAAACAAGAAATCACAAGCTTGGATTCTCATATCATTCCTATTTGTGGTAAACAATTTTTAATCATGTGAGTTATTAATTCATGTACAGTAGACGCTCACTCCAGATACATGCTTTGCATTTTCTAAAGTCTGGCATCCAATTGTCTGCATATTCTGAGTTTTAATGAAATGCAACATGGATTACTTGCATTCATATGTGGATGTCCATGTGCCAACATCAACAGATGCTCCCTGGCTGCTATGATCCTTAAATTCTCTAATGAGCTACAGAAAATACTTGCCTTTGATGCACATTCAATACATAACTAGAATCAGTGGATCTTGATTTAACATTTGGCAATGAGGCATAGGAATGGCAAAACAAAATGTGTGTACATATGTCACAAATAATGTCGCGAATACTCCATGACTACATCGAAAAATCAGTTTTATGCATATTTGTAAATACTCCTCATCATAAGCAGTATTTTATGGGAACGTCTGCTGTCTACAATGCAGCATATGCCTACCACAGTCGAATCATTAATAGGAAATTTTTTTTTTTGCCCGTACAATGAAAGTCAATGATGTCCAAAAGAACTCTGGATTTCATTGACTTTCATTGTAAAAAAAAATAAATAAATAAAATATCTTATATGTTCCACAGATGAAAAGAAGTCAGGTTTTGAATGACATTTTTGTGTGAACTATCCATGTCAAAGTATTTTACCAAGAAATATTCTCTAAATGATGCAACAAATGTGAGTCAACATTTTTCAGAAAACCAGGAAAGTCTAACTTCACAAAAAAGTAACATTAGAGGTCTATCACATTGTTCCACTTTCAGTGGTTTGTCCAGCCCCAGAATAATCTTTAAACCTGTCTAACGTGTGTCTTTGTTTTCCTTATGTACTTGTGTTTGGTTTTCAAATGCCTCTGTAAAGCAGGACAATACAGGTTCACATATGAATGATGGGAACGGCCTTTATTTCGACATCACAATTCATTTGTTATGCTAACACATACTGTTTTACTTGTTGTAACATTGATTTCCTTTCGTAATAAAATGAAACAGTAATTCAGGCACATTTTCACTAATCAGCGACATTTTGATGGATAACAACTAGGACGTAAAACTATCCTGCTACAATCATTCAGACATTTTTACAGCATACCAGTTTTTATGAATCATTTCAACTAGATTTTCCTTAAGTGACATCAAACTTGTCCACAAATTAGCTTTTTGAAGACTACCCAGGCATTTTGCGTGATCGTTTATGATCGTGTGCTATTTTAATCAAAACATTCCTGATATTTTTCCCTGGCAGCAACTTTGCCTACTTCGACACTTCTCCTAGCATGTTGGCATAGAGCACGCAATCCACACAGGCAGCTGCAGTGCAGTCAAGCAGATTTGCATACCAGCACATATGGCCCAAGGGAGAGAGAGAAAAAGAGAGAGAAAGAGAGAGGGTGAGAGGGGCATAAATGTGAATTAACAAATTCCCTGAAATGCCATACTGTATTCACAGGGAAAAAGAATAGTTTTAGTTCTGTGGTTTATCTGGTCTGATTACCATCAAGTGTTGTTTGGGGAGCAGTGTCATAATTTATATTATTAAGATGATAAGGCCATTAATTGAACATTTTTGGTAAATAATTTCAGATGTTTAATTTCACTATATTTATATAGGCCTACTATAAAAACTGCAATATTTTAATGTAAAAATAATGTAAAAATGTAAAACAGTAAATTTGGTTAGAAACTGTACCTTACTAGGCTATATATACCATACATTTGTATTCGATGCATTTTTGCTGGAAAATATAAAAAATATAAGGTGTTTTTAAGTATGAATTAACTAATAATTTACAGAGAGAGAGAGTAAATTTTACAGTAAACCTTTTTTTTCTTTTTCTTTTCTTTTCCTTAATCCCACCTTTCAGGGAAAGAATTCCCTGTGCAGACCATTACATTTGTTTGGATTTTGATTTAAAAACTCTGCTATTTCTTTATGGGTCACAGTTGGTGGAGAGGGCAGTTTTGATGAACTTAAGTTCCACATGTGTTATTATGTATTTTAACATTTTTAAAAGCTCAAATAGGTTGGAATATTAAAGTTATGATTTAATGGCATATACATTTAGTCACTAAAATGTCTGTATTTGTAAAGTTCTGGCAACTACAGCGACCAGTTTTATTAATAATAAAAATAATGAATATTATTATTTTACGTTTTTATTTTTTACAGTGCACGACCATGTTTCTTTTTCTTTACTAGGCTATTACACATCCTGAAAACCTGTTTGGGTGAATTACTAAATGTATGATGACAAAGCCCCGCCCCGTTTTGAGGCATTGAAACGAGGCGGTTGCGTAATTTGTCTTGTCAAACGCGTAAAGCGCTTGACATCTCTGGCTGTCTGTCGTGTCGTTTTCATTTGCGGCATATTGAATGACGTGATCTCCAGTTTATTTCAGCGGAGGACATGCGGTTATGGGCAACGCTTTGTTGAGCAGGATCCACGGCTAGAATAAAACACCTCTAAGAACTGAGCGAGGAATTGAGAGAGGACGATTACAGTGGATTTAATGACAGTCCATCAAAGCATCACATTCTGGTAGAGTGAATCTGTAATCGCATGTTACATTGGTAAACAGCGCTGGGTTCCATGCTTTCCGAAATGCCAGTGTTATTTATGCTTTTGCTCTAAAGCGTAACTGATCGCTGCACAGCTTACATTTAATATAGTAATGTTTTCTAATGGTGTTCTCCAGTACGTTATAGCATATATATAAAGCATGCTGGATGAATTGTGCTGAACTCTGCACTGACCTTAATCTGAAAACTCCATAACAGCAGAGCAGCTGTAGGCTCTAAATTCAGATGGAGTATTTCCTAGTTTATGGATGGCTGATAGAGAGAGAGAGCTTGCAAGGGGGTTCCTTCTTCGGTGTAAGGTAGCAACAAGACTAGTGTATTTAGACATGCACACGAGCTGACTTGTTGCCCCAAAAATGACAGGAATGTTTCTAAGTTTGAGTTGATCTTTGAGTTTGAGAGTGTGGTTCTGCTGTACAGGTGAATATAATAGAAATGCATTCCTCTGAACTTGTTTTGTAATTCTCAGGAATTTCTACATTGTTTACTAGAAATCTTAAAGGATTCATGCCAAAGAGGTATATATAATAAGTGGAGAAAACTGTCCATTAGCTTTCCCATGTCAATGGCAGTTGCTTGGCTGGAAATATGCAGTGTTTTGAGCCAATCAGCTGAGTCGTAAATACCATGTGACTAATGACTGTAGAGTGTCATGTCAATGCTGATGGGACCATAAGAACGCACACAGTCCCAAAACCTTCACTGAGCGACTTTCCTGAACTGTGATGTGAAAGACGACACACGGTTTGTGCTTTTAAAAGTCTTCAAAAAAGAACTGGATATTGGTAAAAGTATAATATAATAAAATGTTTGCAATGTTAAAATATTGTTTTGGTAGAATACCATTAGATTACAGTTACAGTATCTACTGGCTGACAGGTCCATGCTAAGCAGCTAAACCTTGATCAATATTACAATTTCAAGGATTATTGTTGGAAATAGCTAAACGAACTTGAATTTTTATGTTTTTGTGCAATTTGTGGTGAATGAAAACCTAATTTTTTCTATCCCTCAGATCAGACAAGACATGGATGGATACCTGCCGCCTCAGTTTCACGTGTTATCAGACCATAAGAAGTTTTGTCAAGACAATTCCCTGACGATGGACCAAGGCGCGCCATACAGCATAAACATGAATGTTTTCTTACCTGACGTCACCTATCTACGAACCGGCATGTGCAGACCCGTTCGCTCCGCAACGACACAGATAAAGACGGAACCGGTGCATTCGTCTTTCAACTACTCCAGCTGCCACGGCTCCGCTGCGCCCGCCATGACGCACACAGAGTACACGAACCTCTACAGCCCAGCTGCGGAAACGGGTAACAATGTTTACATCAAGCACGAGACGCCGTCCCTCGAATTCCCAGAAGTTCCGCTGTTTCAGCTGTTGAATTCGGAGCTTGAGCCCAATGTGCCTGGAGGCCACTCTTGCACAGATTCCCACAATGCCGCATGCCCTCCGATGTCGACTTATAATGGTATTCACCCACCGCCCAATCATGTTGCAGAAAGATCTCTTTGTAATATGGGCAGCAGTGGATATTCTCTACCTGCCCAGTTTGGTCAGCATCCTCAGAAGAGGGCGGCCTATCTACCACCCTCCCCTCCCAACTCAGAACCGGGCAGTCCAGACAGGAGGAAAGAACTCATACAGAACTTATCGCCACCTCCGTCGTATGCTGCCAGCATGGCATCTAAAATGGCGTGTCTTACCCCTGGACCAGCACTTTCTGTTCAAACACAAGCAGTACCTGCCCAATACAACCGCAGGAACAATCCCGATCTAGACAAAAGGAGGATACATCACTGCGATGTACCCGGTGAGATTGAATTTAGCATCTAGACACTTGAGAATGTGAATATATAGTATACACTTTATTTGAAGGCCTTAGAAGGAAGCCACAGCTTTGTCCACACATATGATGCAGAGCAGGCTTAAATGGCTATTCGGGTGATTTGTTGAATAGATGTGGGCTGACATGACTAAACATCTGGCAATTACCGATCTCTAGGTTGGACTGACTAAGAGGCTTAGGACACAATGGTGAAACCTTTTGACTTTGTATACGAGGCTGCTGGACAAGTCAGAGCTAGCCAGCATGTTAAAGCAATAGTTCACCCAAAAATGAAAATTTTGTCACTGTTTACTCACCCTCATCTCATTCCAAACCTGAATGACTTTATTTTTCTGTGGAAGACAAAAGAAGATATTTTGAAGAAATTCTTTGACTTTTGTTATGGATGAAAAACACTGAGTCATTTTTCTAAATATCTTCTTCTGTGTTCCACAGAAGAAAGAAAGTCATACTGGTTTTAGATGAACTATCCCTTTAATGTTCCAATGTATATAAGCTTTAATGGTAAAGGTTATGATATATACTAACATTTAATGTATTATTTGTCAGGATGTAAGAAGGTCTACACCAAGTCTTCACATTTGAAGGCCCATTTACGTACTCACACAGGTAAGACTTTAAATAAGCAATATCACAGAGACAGCAGAGCTGTTCACACAATTGTCAGTGTGATATTACTATCATACAATAGTTCAATAAAGTTAACTAAACAGAATTGCAGATTTAGTGATTTGATTCTGATTCACAAGTTCTCTCATGTAAAAATTTCCATCACTGAAAGTAACGATAATTTGATGATGATTCAGTAACTTCTCTGACAGTTTTGGTGAGTTAATTCAGTGAATGATCCATGAGACTGATTCAAACGATTCCTTGTGAGTCTTTTTGAATGATTCATTAAAAGGACTGGCTCATAAGAGTCATTTGATCATAAATGGGACTACAGTGGCTATGCTCTATGTATGTGGTTCACTAAAAAGAACCAGATTAAAAGTGTAATTTGTTTGTGAATCAGATAATACTAGTCACGCTGTATGTTATTGTGTGCAGCCCATTAGGATGACTCAATAGAAAGACCTTTTCTTGCCAATATTTTGCAGTACACCATTTTATTCTACGAAAATGTGATGGTGCTCTCCCCTCAAAGTGTATTGGCCTGTGTTTTATTGCAGGCGAAAAGCCATACAAGTGCTCATGGGAGGGGTGCGACTGGCGCTTCGCCCGTTCTGACGAGCTAACGCGCCACTTCAGGAAGCACACGGGGGCCAAACCTTTCCAGTGCGCCGTATGTAGCCGTTGCTTCTCCCGATCGGACCACCTGGCCCTCCACATGAAAAGACACCAGAACTAGAGCCGCCCGCTCTCATTGTTCTGACGGTGCCACGGGAGGGCTATCAGGACCTCTGTTGATGATACTAATTAGGATTTGGGTGTGTTGGTTAATCTTGGGTTTTGGCAGTTCATCAGGTACAACAGGACCAAACCCTGCCGTCGGTACGGCTCCTGTGGTCACAAAACCAGCTAATTGATGAGAACTTGGCTCATTTGCCAGATGGGACATTCTTTTGACATGTTTGTTTGTTTCTTCGTTTGTCTGCATACTTTGAGGTCATAATTTATGACATAACTACTTTTAATGTGCCTTTTTTACCTTGTAGAATTGAGGTGCCATGTAAAATATACAATGTGCAAGATGTTGTGGGCAGTTTTACTCCACTATAAAGGAATATTCTAGGTTTAATAATAAGCTAAGCTTAATCGACATCGTTTGTGGCATAATGTTGATTAACACAAAAATAGTTACAATTTGTTCCTTGTTTACTTAAAAAATATATAAAAAATCAAGTTTACGCTGAAGCACTTATAATAGAAGTGAATGGGGCCAATTTGAAATCTGAAGCTTATAATTTTATAAAAGCACTTACATTAATTCTTCTGTTAAAATTTGTGAATTATTTGAGCTGTAAAATTTTTATGGTCGTTTTAGGGTTCTTGAAGTTGCGTTGACATGGTAACAAAGTTACCTAAAATCACACTAAAATCATGTTAAAACATTCTTTACGTCTTGTGGCTATACAATTGAAACACTGAGAATTTTAACATTTACAAATTGGCCCCATTGAAATTGAGTATTCTGGTCTCACTAGTTCTGTCACCCGAGCTTAACTTTTATTGAACCCATAATATTCCTGTAAGTGACTACTCGTACTTGTATCACAAGGTAAATAATATCAAGATAGAGTCGTATTTTTGGTTGTAGAACCAAACCGCAGAACAGTCATGAGAATGTGAGCCACGAACGCTGAGTCACAATGCATTAAGGTCTCTTAGAAGCAGCACTTGATAAGAAACAGTGCTTCAGAAATTTGCCGGGTAATTAGAAAATTAAATGTAGCTTCAGAACACCAAAGAGTTGGATTCAGTCCAAACTATGATATGTGTCGAAGAGGATTCGCTTTACGTCGGCAAAATGTTTGAAAGAGCACAATCTGAAGATTGATTGAACTCCTTTATGTTAATTCCTGTGTTTTACTGAAATGCAATAAGTGGTACAAATGCTGTATTTTTCCTGGCAAGAGGACAGGTTGGATATCGATTACTTCCATAGTTGTTTATTTTTCCTTACTATGCATTTGTTTGGGATAAATGATAGCTTTAAATGTACATATGACGTGTATTTATTTTGCACAGATTTTTTTTTCATTTCTATTTTATAAAATGTAACTCAACAATCACATGAAATGTGCAACGGGTTACTGGGAAGTGGTTTTAAAAATCGAACTAATAGTGCTCTAAATGGCTGCATTATGTGGAACAATGTGGCAGATGATTGTTTACGTTAGTTAGTTTGGCTTTTGGTGTGTTACATCTGTATGTGTGGCCTCATAAAACCTCTTATTTTCCATTACAGTGATACAAATATTTTCCGCCTTATTTTTCAGAGATTGTAAATGCATAACAGAAGGGACTCATTACAGATGACAAGCTGACATTGTTATTGAGATGGAAGTAAAGTAGACCGAGGACTTATTGAGTTTGTTTTTATCTGAGTTAATGTCATACGAGAATCCACATTGTTTATATGTGTTAAAGAGAGTGGAATTGCTCTATTCAAGATTTGTAACTAGAAGTTCTTCATTTTGTGACCAAAACTGAAAGAGAAAAACTCTTAATTGCTGTAATTAAAGGTTCAGACTGCTTACGATTAAAATGTTAAACACTCCCTCTAATCGCTCTAATTTGCAGTACTTAGATAAGTACAGTTAATGTTAAGTATGTATATCATTACTGTTATTAGACTTAATACAGAGGCAAATCTTTAAAGTCTTAGTCTGTCGGGTTAAACTGGAGTGTCCCGTCGTCCTGGCTCACATGTGATTAGGTGAATAATTGGAGGTGTGGTTCCAGTTGCTAATACTGGCTGTCAGATTTTAAGTCGCTGAGTAAAAAAAGTTGATAGTGTTGAGTGGTAACACCCAATTAAATTGATACTATAATTATCTTGACTATACAAATCACTTGAATAACTGCAGAAAGGTCTCAGTCATGGAAATAACCTGATGTTTTCACAATGCATTCTTTTCATCGTTAGGGTGTATGTTATTTTCTGAATCAGTTCTTACATAAGCAGCCGATTCTGAACATGAGTAATTCACAAATTTTTCCCCTCTTTAGTGATAGATACTGATGCTATCATCCAGAAATAAATAACAGTCAGGCCCACACCGGAACAAATACACCAAAACAGTCAACTGAATGAACTACATGTTAATGTATTGTAACTTCAGAAGATTGCTAAGTCATAAGACAGAAACATGTAGTCTTTATCAAATAAAAATACAACTTCCAAACAAAGTTCAAGACAATTTGTACTTTTGAGGTCAGTATTGTCCAGCTTATAGTGAGGTTTTTTTTTCTGTGGCTTCTTTAAACATTTTAGCAGAGGTTAGCATGCTAGCTGCATGCTAATTCAGCACATTCACATTGCACCTCAATGTGAAAACTCACTGGCCAAAGAGAGTGATGTTTTTATTATTATTAGTGATTGCTGCTAATAACTTTAAAAATCTTTATGTTAGATAATACTTCTTAAACACGACTGGAATCATCCCAACTGCTTTGTCTCTGAGGAAGATTGTTATCGTGAAGCCAATGCCTTCATGTTTCTTTGAAAAGCCTTATGTCAATAGGGAACTCATTTATTTTCTTTCATGGAAAGGAACAATAGTTTAATTCTCTATTTGACCTGACATTTAGATGATCTTTGCAGATGAGAGTATGGATCAAACAGTAGCTAAGCTGTGATCCTCTTTAGTGAATGCCATTTACTGAAAGCACTTATAGGAACACTGTGATGTTGCTCATACCCTTAAGGGAAAATCTCACTGGTATGAAAGCAATATCAATGGAAATGTTTCACGTGACACAAAAATGCAGTAATTCCATGCATTGTTCATCTGACTCAAAGCATTATTTACACAGAATTCTGTGTTTATAGTCTTATAAAGGCCCTGATCTCAGATAAATACACAACCCTTCAAATGTTTTACATTTTTTAAAGTCTCCTATGCTCACCAAGACTGCATTTATTTAATCAAAAATACAGTAATATTGTGAAATATTACATTTCTATTTTAAAATGTAATTATTCCTATGTTACTCCCATTACTCCAGACTTCAGTGTCACATTATCCTTAAGAAATCATTCTTATATGCTGATTTGGTGCTGAAGAAACATTTCTTATGTTGAAAACAGTTGGACAGCTTAATATTTTGGTGGAAACCATGATACATTTTTTTTCAGGATTCTTTAATAGAAAGTTCAAAAGAACAACATTTGTTTTAAATAGTCAAGTTACCTTTATTTATATAGCGCTTTATATATTTTATAATATATTTGCAATACAGATTGTTTCAAATCGGCTTTACAGTGATAACAGGAAAATTATGCAACAAAGTTTGTTCCGGCTGTACAGCAGCTCTAGAAGAAAATTCTAGCTTGAGTCAGTTCAGTGTTGATTTAGTTCCACTGTAAAATAATCAGTTATTAATTTAGTGCATTTCATCTATATAATATTGTTGAAATAGTAGGTGTCCCCAACTAAGCAAGCCAAAAGATGACAGTGGCAAGGAACCCAAAGTCCATCAGGTGACAGAATGGAGACAAAAACCTTGGGAGAATCCAGGCTCAGTCAGGGGGCCAGTTCTACTCTGGCCAACAAACGGACACTATGATTATGATTCAGGGTTCATCACAAGTCAGAAGTCAGATTGGGATTGGAGCCAATGTTGGAGCATTCAAAATATTTCATCCAGTTCCATCTGGTTGAAGATCGGGTTCATCACGCCGGTATGGAGACGGGTTTTGCTGAGGATCTGTGCCGATGGCTGCTGTGTCGATGAGGCCTTCACAGGGGATTGTCTCGTTGACACAATCTCTACTGACACTTCAGGGCTGAGATATAGTCGTTTCTATAGGTGCAGATTCACCATCTGATCTGGAGATTGCCTGGATCGGGACTATCTGCCTGGACTGCAGTAACCTCCAGTAGCTCCTCACTGCAGAACACGAGATGTAAAGTGGGAGGAGTTGGATCCAGATCCAGGGGGTGAGGATGGGTAGATTTAGGGATCAGGGAGTGGAGGTTTAGGGGATATGTAAAGTGCGAGGAGTTGGATCTGGATCCAGCCTCGCCCCCTGGATTTCATGTTCTGCAGTGAGGACCATCTCGTAACCTTGGGATAAACAGAGAGACTAATAATAGCATAGATGGCATTCTTCTTATGATGTAACAAGTACATCGGATGTTATGGGAAGTGTTCCCGGTTCCTAACAATCATTTAACTGATTTGAAAATAGAAATGTATGTTTTATGTGTATGCCAGGTTAAAGAGATGTGTTTTTAGTCTAGATTTAAACTGACAGAGTGTGTTTGCTTCCTGAACAATGCTAGGAAGACTATTTCAGAGTTTGGGTGCTAAATAGGAAAAGGATCTACCACCTGCATGCAGTTGATTTTGATATTCTAGATATTATCAACTGGCCAGAATCTTGATTTCCATGAAGGACTATAATGCGTTAATAGCTCGCTTAATACTGGGGAGCTAAACCATTTAGTGCTTTGTAAGTAATTAGCAAAATTTTAAAATGTATACAACGCACTATATAAGTGCAGTGTTGACAGAACTGGGCTAATATGGTCATACTTCCTGGTTCTAGTAAAAACTCTGCTAAGTTTTGGACCAGCTGGAGTTTGTTTATTAACCCCTTATAGCATTCCTGTAAAATTTGCCTGAACACCTAAAAATATTTGGCATACCCAAAGTAAATTGCATGCTGTATATGCATGGTTTTGGTCTCTTTTGAAAGGTATGTGTACCTTGGGCCATACAGTGGAACGCTGCAGGTTAAGTGTGCGGAGCAACCACCCAGTAGAGCATTACAATAATCTAGCCTTGAGGTCATGAACTAACTATTCCGCATTTGTCATTAAGAGCATATGTCGTATTTTAGGTATATTTTTAAGATGGAAGAATGCAGTTTTACAAATGCTAGAAATGTGACTTTCAAAAAAGAAATTGGTAGTGTTCATTTTCTGTTCTGTAGAGCTGTTCAGTCATGATGTCAATTTGTTGTCTATGCCATAACACTAAATTGCCACACTGTAAAAAAGAATTGTTGGTTTAACTTAAAAAAGTAAGTTACCTGGTTGCCTTAAAATTTTGAGTTCATTGAAATTAAAAAAAATGAGTTAATACAATGAAGGCGACTGGTTTAATCAACAGAAACTCAAAATATTATGTTATCTGAACTACATTAATTATCCAAGTTGATTTGACAAAAGAAAAAAGGTTGTGATAACAAATCACGAAAAAAATTTTTTACAGTGCATAAGTGTTCCTCAGGAATTTCAATGTTTTTTAAATATGGTAGATTTAGTACTTAGCTTTTTAGCAACTTTCATAATGTTATAATTTTACTCAAATCCAAATGCTATAAAATTCTCATGGGAAACAATGGGACAAAAATGCTAATTTTTCAGGATTCAGGACTGAACATCTTTATTCTATTAACAGTTTTGAAATGTCAATGTAAAGTAAATGTAAATACATGACTTTATGCCAATGTGTTCCATACAAAATGCAAGTTTATTAACTTCCATGCCTCCAATTAGATTATCAAACAAGTATAATGTGTAACCTCAATTTCAATTCACAGCTCAATCTTCTGGAGAAAAAAAAAAAGAAAGAAAATACAGAGAATAGCAAAAAGCACAGAATATTTAGACAACTTCTGGAGAAGCAAAATAAAGCTGAAACACTTTTAACCTCTGAAACGATCGGGACGTGACATCCTCCAACAGGATCCAATGTGAAGGGAATCCCTCTGAAGTTTAGCAGGGAAAAATATCACAACTTTACAATAAAACCAAAAAAAGCTCTGAATATATTTACAATACACACACTATACATAAATACAAGAAAGATAATTACAGAATATCAGCAAAACAAGAAACAAAGGCCATTGAGTAAATACTTGATTCCAAAGAAAGTAAAGTAAATACATAAACAAAGGTAATATTTTACAGAGACTCAAGGGGGGAAATGCTGTTCACGGAGGAATTATTACGCCGTACCACCAGTGTCTTAACATTCAGAATATTTTTCTGCTCGATTTCCATAACTGGGGGCACATGAGAAGTTCGCACGACTTTATGAAGTCAGAGGTAAACCGGAGTCCTGTTTATTTAAGCAAATGTGTCCTTCCATATAAATCTTATGCAGCTTCCATAGGAGACACATAAAGAATGTTCAACAAACACCAACTGGGATATTTACAGCTTCAAAATGGTTCATAAGGCTCAGTGCATTTTAAAAGAACAGATCTTTGTGTCATGTCTGAGTGATTAACTTCCTGTATGTGGGAATCTTAATAATACTAGGCACTCGTCATTATTGCATAACTTTGACCCTGTTTGCCTTTGCAAAATTATGCCACAAAAAAACATAAGAATGTCAAAGGGGAGGGAAAGTAATGCAGAATTGAGTAAAACAATCCTTCATTTTTCTGAAATCTTACCGGTAGAATATTAATCACTAAATTTGTTGCTCATGACTCTTGAATACTGTGCTGGAAACACACTTTTCATTGGGTTTTTACTTTATTCACATTTTTAGAGTCAGTATAAAAACATTAAAATAGTTTCTAAAAATGAGGCAGCTTTGCCTGAATACTGTAATGAACATTTAATTTTGATTGTTTATAAAAATGGCATGCAACTGCAACCGGTTTTGCTCAGCCTGCTCAGAGTGGGGCTTGAACCGGTCCTACATGTGCGTTTACAAAGATAATTCAGCCAAATATGAAAATTCTGTCAACATTTACTCACCCACATCATCTCAAACCTGTATGATTTCTTTTTTTCTGTAGAACACAATCTATATCTATACATTTATAAATGTGAAAGTCAGTGAGGTCAAAAAAAAAATCAAAATATTTTCTTTTGTGTTCAGAGGGAAGTCATACAGATTTCGATCGACATGATTGTGGGTAAATGATGACAGATTTTTCAGTTTTGGCTGAACTATCTCTTTAAGATGACAAGCCTTCATTGTCCTCCCACACATAGAACAGCTGAACACTTTTCTTTATATTAGCTAAATGAATGTCTCTGAAAAATCTGCATATTACGTATAAAGATAATCCCTTGTGTTTTAAAAAAGCCCTATTTGGATAGGTATTTACAGCCTGTAAAACGGAGCAATATCTTTTCACTTTCACATATATTACAACATCTTTAAAAGTATTTTTTTTGTACAGAAAATAGTCATATGCAGATGAAGTGCCCCACATTACAGACACGCTTCAAAATACAGAATATGATGATAAGATACATTGGTGATTAATGTCACATCTATCTTAAAATAATTACTTCCATACTTCATAAAAACAAGGTGCTCATGTTATGTTCAAGCCCATATACAACAGAATACCCACGTGTGTACACAAATACATAGTAAGGAACATAAAACATGGTGGATCATAATACTTCAGAATGAACGAACAAACAAACAATGCTCGAAATTGATTGGTCGTCTCTAACGAACAAACGGTTACTAAGTAAAGAATGTTTCTATTGACATGTTTCCTTTCACAGCATTTGAGTTTAGTTTCCTTTTGTTGGTGACGAAAAGTCTCTACATGCCCCAGCAACTGTGTAATTGATTGTTGATTTAGTCAGTGTGTTTGATCACCTGATCTGTCTGTGCATGTAGTCAGGTGGACCTTCTGAATGTAAATTCTAGTCATTTCTAATCATCTGAGAAGCGATCACATGGCTTTCTGTAGCCGCTTGAAAGTGCATATGGATCACAGGGACAGAAGATGTCCTTTCAGAAACAGAACTTAGACAGTGAAAACTTATACTTTAACATGAACATGATCATGGAACGTACAGTGGATTTATCAGGATACAGTATATGTAAAAAGAAAAAGAAAAAATACTTGTATTCACACAAGTGTGGCATATTGCTTCTTTTGAGTATCTTGGTTAGTGTAGTGTGTCTATATATATAAGTTAAGAAATACCTCGATAGATAGATGATAGATAGATAGATAGATAGATAGATAGATAGATAGATAGATAGATAGGAGACATTTCTTAACTAAACAGAACAAATTCTAATATGAACAGATATGGCTCAGTAAATATTTCAATCACTTTCCAACATCTCCAACATTAGAATGCATAAAGAATATTTAAAAAGAAGAAAAAGAGAAAAAAGAGAGGCTTTCGGAGATCGCTTTTGAAATGTAGCTCACTGGCTGCCCTCTACTGGTCACTTTGGGGATTGTTCCAATGGTGTGGCGCGAGGATGACGCGAAGATATGTGTGGGTGGAAAAACATTGGTAACATTTTATAATAAGGCTCAATTTTAAAATTAGTTAATACATCAGAAATTATAAACTAACCATGAATAACACTTCAATAGCACTCATTAATCTGGGTTAATTTTTTACATACACTAATTATTTCGAGTTGTTTAAACTAACAGTACTCTATCAAGAACAAACACGAATTGTATAACACATCATGAACAGAACAATTGTATATTTATGATTTACCGTTCACCTTGATTTATAAATGCTTGAAATATTGTTGTGCTGCACACTTCCATTCAAAAGTTTGGAGTCAGTAAGATTTTATTTTAATTAATACCTTTATTCAGCAAGGGTGTATTGATCAAAAGTGACAGTAAAAATAGTAATACTGTTACAAAAGATTTTAATTTTAAATAAATGCTGTTCCTTTAAACTTTCTATTCAACAAATAGTATACAAAAAAATGTATTAGGGTTTCCACAAAAATATTAAGCAGCTCAACTATTTTCAACACTGATGATAATAATAATAAATGAGCATCAAATCAGCATATCAGAATGATTTCTGAAGGATCATGTGACACTGAAGACTGGAGTAATGTTTAAATTCCAGCTTTGCCATCACAGGAATAAATTACATTTTATATTAAATATAAATACGTGATATATTAAATTAGAAAACAGTCATTTTAATTTGTAACATTAATTTACATTATTTTTGTTTTACTGTATTTTTGATGAACATATGTTATATGAAACTTCTTTTACAAAACACTTCTAGACACCTAACTTTTGAACAGTAGTGTACATACATTGTTAGTTCAATGTTACCTAATGCATTAACTAATTAAAGTGTTTTCAAAATAATTACAAAAAATGGATACACTGATGTTTTCAAAAACTTTAACTGAAGAATTAACACAATACTTAGAGTACTTCAGTAAGTACTGACCATGAATTACATCTAGGCGTCATAGTCCAAAAGCAATCTCACAAAAGGAAAAGAAAACAGAGGATATTCAACAAGAGAATTCCTCTGCATATTGTACAAAGTTGTGAGTGACTTCACCTCCAAAATCTGCCAGCTAGAAATCCACTATAAATAGAAGAGGTATCTGAATTATAGAAAACAAAGCGGCATTGGTAGAAACCCAAAGATTTTTCTGTGTTTAAAAGCCACCTGATGTAAGTACGTACTTAATAGATAGATAGATAGATAGATAGATAGATAGAGACAGATAAATGGATAGATATGTACAGTAAGTAGATAGATAAGTACGTACTGTATAAGGGTGAAAGCCATACCAGCTCACCCATCTGGTGCTCAGAATGAGTATATTGCTCTTCTACCACAAGCTACCTGTCTGAGTAGACCCTCATTATCCAGATTTACTCTAATTAGTGAGTCGGTGTGATGTAATAAAGACAAATTTGGATCGTGGACTGCAGAAGCCCACACGTTTTGTCTGTTTATCAAATCGAATCAATTTCAATTTAAAATCAACTGTTGGGGGGTAACAAAAGATATAATGACCCAAAATATAGGTTGTTTTTTTTGTGTAATCTCATTCGCTGGTATGTTGACCTGTAAATGGCAACCCTCTGAAACCTCAGGAATCACTGGCCCAAAGTCTCCGTCATCAGAAGAACTGCACGATCCTTCACAGATCCTTCTGGCTCTTGATGTTCCACAAAAAGGTAAATGTAAAAAACTGTGCAACCATACAATTCCCGGGCAAGCTCCCCTTTGCATCTGCCAGAACAACACGTAAAGCCATTCCACTCTGCGTTTCTTCACATTGTAGATGTTGACTGAGAAGCAGCCATGTTTAAACAGAACGCAAGGATGATTCAGAATGGGAAAAATCAGAAGACAAACCGAGTTTGTCCGAGTGAAATATTCCTTTGAACACACATGAGACAATCAACATCCTGGACTTCAAATGTTTCTGGCCTGTAGATGAGCCTCCTCCCTCCCTGAATGGACCCTGTTTAGCTCTGCAAATGTGGGGAAAGCATTGTACTCCTCTTTCACTTGCTCTTTTATCCTCTCTCTCTTTCTTTCTCAGGGGCAGGGATGGCCGTTTTTGTATCCAGCCCAGCTGAACACTATTGGGGGAGATCCAGCTCTCCCGTGTGTGTGAGTGAGTTGGTTCAGACCAGCATGTGTCTGCGACGATGCAGGGCCAGATGGTCTGAGCGGGAAAAGCTTCGGTCGCAGTCCCCACACTTAAAGGGTTTGACCCCTGTGTGTTTACGGTAATGTCGTGTCAACTCGTCCGAGCGGGCGAACTTCCATGTGCAGCCGTCCCAGGTGCACTTGTATGGCTTCTCACCTGGTGAAGATAATGGATCACACTTAAGCAGAAAGAAACACCGATGCAATTTTGGAAATATCTGAATCAATCACGCTGGTTAACTAGAATCCACCAAAATCAGATAAATTGATAATGAAACTATGTGTATAGACTGCATTTGTGTGCTCACTTACCTGTGTGTGTCCTCCGGTGTGCCTTTAAATGGGAGCTCTTGGTATAAACTTTATTACAGCCTGCAAAGTCGCACCTGTGGATACGTCTTTTCTTGGAGTCTGGAGATTCAGGTGGCTGTGGCCGTCGAATGCTCTCAATACTGAATGGTGACATGGAACTGAGACAGAGAGAGAGAGAGGCATTTTAATCACACTGTATAAAGCATTACAATGTTGCAGGAAATAGCAAACTAACTTATTCAGCATCCTAAACAAAATACTTGAGACAGCAGCATGTATGCAAGCTAACTGCTGCCACCATGTGGTAACATGATAGAAAAACTTTTTAAAGCTGTAGTATGCTACTTAAGATATGGACCACGTATTTCCATGCGTCAAGTTTTATTATGACAGTGCAATATTGTATAACACAGCAGCGTTTCAAGCACTGATTTTCAGCAGCAGTGCTCCCAGAGTGGTGAATCTCTGCGTCAAAGCAAAGGAAATTATATTTTACCTGAGCTGTAAATGTTTGCCATCTTAATATAATGCAATAAGAAGTAAACAGTGGCAAGAAATGTTTTTTTTTTTGAGTGTTCCTCACAATCTAATAATGTTGCTAATAATGTTTTTATGTTTTTGAAAGAAGTCTCTTTGATCAAAAATACAGAAAAACAATAATATTTTGAACTGCTATTACAATTTAAAATTGGTTTTCAAATTTAATATATTTTAAAATGTAATTTATTCTTTTGATGGCAAAGCCATTAGGCTACTCTTCAGTGTCATGTTATTCTTCAGAAATCATTCTAATATTATGATTTGCTGCATAAGAAACATTTTTTATCATTA
Organism: Ctenopharyngodon idella; assembly: GCF_019924925.1. NCBI lineage: Eukaryota > Metazoa > Chordata > Actinopteri > Cypriniformes > Xenocyprididae > Ctenopharyngodon > Ctenopharyngodon idella. The sequence continues at coordinate 19,735,422 of NC_067228.1, forward strand.
GAAAATGTTGAAAGCAGTTATGCTGCTTAATATTTTTGTGGAAAACCGTAATACATTTTCCCCAGGATTATTTTAATGAATAGAAAGTTCAGAAGAACAGCATTTATTTTAAATACAAATCCTTTAAAACATTATAAATGTCTTTACTGTCACTTTTAATCAATTTGATGCACATTATTGCTGAATATATATATATATAGATAGATAGATAGATAGATAGATATACACACACACACACACACACACACACACACTCACCAGCCACTTAATTATTTTTCTATCTTGCCAGTACCAGGTTAGACCCCCTTTTGCCATCAAAACTACAATAATTCCTCAGGCATAGATTCAAAAAGGTGCTGGAAACATTGCTCATAGATTTTGCATCATGCAGTTGCTGCAGATTTGTTGGCTGCAACAATAGTCAGGTAGGCTGTGGCGTTCAAACGCTGGCCCAAAGTGTGCCAAGAAAATACCCCTCACACCATTACATCACCTCCACCAGCCTCAACCATTGATACAAAGCAGGATGGATTCATGCTTTCATGCTGTTCACTCCAAATTTTGACCCTACCATCTGAGTGTCGCTGCATAAATCGAGACTCATCAAACCAAGCAACGTATTTCCATTCTTCTATTGTCCAATTTTGGTGAGCCCGTGCGAGTTGTAGCCTCAGTTTCCTGTTCTTAGCTGACAGGAGTGGTACCTGGTGTGGTCTTCTGCTGCTGTAGCCCATCTGCTTCAAGGTTCAACGTGTTGTACGTTCAGAGATGTTCTTCTGCATACCTCAGTCATAACGAGTGGTTATTTGAGTTACTGTTGCCTTCCTATCAGCTCAAACCATTCTGGCCATTCTCCTCTGACCTCTGGCATCAACAAGGCATTTTTGGCCACAGAACTGCCGCTCACTGGATATTTTTCTCTTTTTCGGATCATTCTCTGTTGAACAGCTGTACCTAATAAAGTGGCTGGTGAGTATATATATATATATATATATATATTACATAGTATTATATATGTGTAAACTGTAAGAAAAAATAAATGTATTCACTAAGCAATATTTTACTGATTATTAACTTAACTTTTAAAAAGTTATTTGACTTATTGCTAATGTTCTACTCAAAATGTATCACTAGATGGCGCTGTAAGCCTGCTGCATTTTGATGGTACAATAACTGATCAAAAGCCAAAAAAACATGACATTTTTTATCTTACAAAACAAGGCATAATTCTTACAGGGATGTGACATTTGTTGCTTGTTAGTTTGCTGTCAGTAAAATCCAAGAAAATGTCTTTACATACTTATTCCAAATCAATATTATAACAATATTATAGGATCAGATGAATAAAACTACAGTATTAGCACACTGTCTGTTGTGATTGCTGTGGGAAAATGAATTATTGCCATTCCAGACGGTGGGCCTTATTTCAGACTGTAAAGCTGGCTCTCATTGAGAGGATTTGTACATGATATCAACCAATGAGCTCACTGAACTGTTGGAGAAGAGCAGAGAGCCACGTAAGTGTGAGGACATGCTGTGTTTGAAAGAGAGAGAGCGTACAAGTCATTTTATTCCATTCCTCCCATAGGTAGAGACAGAGAGGAGCGCCTAATTACATTACATTGTCCTCGCTCGCCTTCCCTTCTAAGGTAATAAGAGCTCTATGTCCCCTGCTTTGTTGATTGGCATGGGCTGGGCCTGGCAGTAAGGGCCGAGGAGGCGGAGCCAGACAACCCCTCCAGTGAACTGTCTCCACCACACGCAGCCCACTTCCTGTTTCTCCCCTGCTCCTGGGTCACCTGTTGGTGTTGGTGCGCTGCCAAGCGAAGGCCTAGCGGAAATGAGCCAATGTGTGAGAAATGAGGCTGAACTCTCTCTCACTGCCTCGAGCAAACGCACGCAGAGAGTGTAAGAGAGAGAGAGAAAGAGACCCAGGAGGGGAGAAGTGAAATTGAGAAGAGGAGACAAAGAGAAGCCGAGAAAGAGGCAATGAGCCAAACAGGTTGTTTTTTTTCTCTCTCTCTCTTTCAGAGAAATTACAAGAGAGCGAAAGAGAGTCACAGAGAGAGTTTCTGTGAGAATGAAAGTTGGTGGCAAGATAAAAATGGAGGGGGTTGATGTTGGAAGGAGAGCTTGGAGGGAGTGAGGGACCATGAAGGGAGTGACAGGATTTACAGTGGAAAGACTCAGTGCCGAACTCTCACAGGATGTTTACAGTCTGATATATTTCAGAGGGGACGCCACTGACATAAATAGTGATACAGTAGTCTGACTCGTGAAAAATGACTTGAAAATACATATTCACCTGACAGGTACAGATGCTTCTTCCCTTTATAGTCCTTCTCAAATCAAGTAGACGTTGACCAATGAATCATTTGATTCAGTCAGCCAAAGCTATACATCTAAAAAAAAAAACTTTAAAATGCTATAGCTGTAATTACAGCTTACAAACACGTGAGGGAAACTAAATATTAAAGTGAATATAAACACACACACTACCATTCAAAGTTTTAGGTCCGGTATTTTTAAATGTTTTTGAAACAAGTCTCTTATGCTGACCAAGGCTGCTTTTTTTTCTACTTTTGTTCAAAAATACAATAAAAACAGTAATGTTGTGAAATATTATTACAATTTAAAATAACTGTTTTCTATTTTAATACATTTAAAATGCAATTTATTCCTGTGAAGGCAAATCTGAATTTTCAGCAGCCTATTCAGCATTTACAGGCATTTAAAATAGAAAACTTTTGTATTATAAATTTCTTTAATGTCATTTTTGATCAATTTAATGTCCTTGACTCTTGCTGAACCAAAGTATTAACTAAAAAAAAAAATCTAACTGAGCCCAAATGTTTGATTGGTAGTGTATATGTATATAACTTTATTTATTGATTGATTATTTTTACATTGAATACATTTATTTTAGAAACTTTGAGTAATTAATCTAAAAATTGGCCCACCTTAGATATTGATATCAGCTAAATCCCTTATCAATACATCTTTAATTTAAATATATAATGTAATAAACATCTGGCCAAGAGGACTAACATCTAGTTTCACACATCTGCTGTCCTCCCTGCAGGCACCAGGTGTCCTCTAGAGTCAGGTATGGTGCAACAACAACACCAGGCTGTTACTAGGATGATCCCCTGGTTGTGTGGACCCACATTTTCCCAGCCTAACCCTCACATCTCCCAGCATGACGAGGACCAAGCTACTATTATTTCATACCCCAGTGGCACTTTTTTTCTTCACTTTTATATACAATTTTACTTAAATCAAAGCCTACATGTCCAGCCACTGATACAACTATGTCTGTTATCACTCCCCATCAAAAAGTAACATGCTAATTCCGTCACCTTCTGCAGAACAGTGCAGAGCTTTGCCACCCAGATGATGCCTAAACCTTCAAAACAGCTCTTGTGTGAACCCTGCATAACCCTTTCATCCTGACTTTGTCCTTTTGTCTGTGTGTTTGGGGGTGGGGTGTATGAATTGTTCTGTAATTGTTCTGAAATGGTTCTGAAATGTTTTAAATCAGACTGAATTGAGCTCTTACTCCTTTTGTCTCTGCTCTCCCTTCAGAGTGACAAGCGAAATAAGCTTTCTGCTCGGGGCTCACGGTGTTCTCTGATACGCTCCCATAAACATTTGTCACAACAAGACCTGCATCTCGTCCAGCAATCCCACAAAGAGAAAGCAGGCTTCAGAGAGGAATGACAGAGAAGAACCAGAGAGAGAGAGAGGGGTTAGATTCCGGTAGATATATATATATATATATATATATATATATATATATATATCTACATGAGAACTCTCTGAAGATTTTAACATTGTTAATGTACTTGGTCTTGGCGGAATAGTTCTGCTGCTGCTGAATTGCTGCTGCTGTTGATTGTTGCTGTAGTTGTAGATTATTGCTGCTGCTGCAGAGCAAGTACAGGAACTTGCTACTGCCAATACATACGAATGCAAGACATACTGCTATTGCACAAATAGCATATTTAAAATTATCCATAGCAGATCTATATAGGTGGAGCTGGGGAAGGTGGAGAGTTTCAGAGGAACTCTGAAAGTGTGCTGCAAACTGCTACAGTGAATGCTAAACAGCCATTTAAATGTTGTGAGCAGCAAGCTCATTGGCTGCAAATGTGACATGAACCAATCAGCATGTGCCAGTAGTTAACACTGAGAATATCATCAGTTTGCGTTAAGGACCCATCAGCCTGCACCTTCTAGAGTTTCATGAAAGAACTAGGCATATATATATATATCAAAATCCTTAACGCGTTAAAATAATTTGACGCATTTAACGCGAAAAAATTACGGAAGCATGTGAAATTGCGTCATAACGTAATTTACGTCACGCAGTTAGATGATCTTAAAGTCCATGCTGATTATATCAGAGATGGCAGAGAGAATTATTCATTTCAGTGTCTGTTTCACTTTAAAACACGAACTCTCTGTCACATTGTGTCATTGTATCTGAAGAGCGCGAGCCCTCCCGCATCGCGCTGTTCCTGTTTGAACGGAACGTCGAAACATCCCACATATGGCTAGATGATATGAAAACTATGTTTCTCGGCTGGATAAAGCAAACCAGCTTCTTGCTATGAAAGTTTTGATGGATGAGGATTATAATCAAAGTAAAGACGATTGCGGTGATGTACAGAAGCACGTGTGAGTCTGTTATTTTGATGCACAAACAAATCATGTATGAGCGCTCTCGACGCACTGATCGCGCATTGTATTTATGCACAGACACATTTCAGTACATTCACGTTGTTTTCACACACATTCAGGATAATGTTTGGATTTGTCCTGTGTATGTTGCTGTGTACTTTAGTATATATGCAGGTCAAGGCGGTTGGTTTAGATTTTTTTGGCATCTCCATGTGGTCCTGTTCAGTATCGCAATTTGACTTGTCTAAAATGTAAACAAGCTCATATACAATGTGAATTCTGAAACTTTTTTTGCTGTGATTTTTTTATGGGTGCTTTGGTGTATATAATTGTATGAATTATATGAAATCATATCATTTAGTTATTTGGTGTCCTTTTTTGGAAAGACATCTAAATTTACCTTGAAAAAATTGTGAAAATCACACTTCAATCTGATAGTTTACTTTGCTGGATATAGGCAATGATGGCAAAATGGACGTGTTAAAACAAGATAAATAGTGTACGCTTAATTTCACGATAAGTGTGCGATTAATCGCGATTAAAAAAATGTATCTATTGACAGCCCTAATATATATATATATATATATATATATATATATATATACACACACATATATATCCTTTTAAGTCAGCAATAGTTGATGGCAAAAGTAATTTAAATATCTTAAAATTGGTAGAAATAAGTCCAATATTAGTCTATAAATTTAATACAGACCACAGCAGTAAATAATAACTAAAATGATCATGCATCCTTAGTACCGAAGTTTGATTACGCCATATTAATGCAGGAACATGCAAGTGTATTTCTGTCCTGAGAGAACTGAAAGTGTGTAGTAGTGTTTGTTTATTTGTTTGTTTGTGTGTGTGTGTGTGTGTGTGTTTAGCCACACCTGTAACAATATTACAGGCATTCATAGATATTGCGGAGGCTTTTTTGAACACACAAAATACATCAACCCACATTGACACATTTGTCTCTCAACATGCTCTCAGAAATGAGAAAGTTGGGCAGAAGCTTTTCATCTGAAACTGATATCAGCAAGTTAAAGCTAGATATCAGCACATAACGCATCTGGCCTCTCGCTTAGAGTGCCTCGTTGTGATACACGGCTTCTTTAGCTACATGGATATTTAAATTAAGTGCAGAGCTAGCAGTTCTCTCTCTCCTAAATTGGCTCATCTGGTGCTGAGGACATTTCTTATAGTGGAGACTGAGTCATTTTGGGTCATCTGTGACTGGCCTCTGACAGGTCCATGAGCTGAAGGGGTTATTTTAGTTCCGCGGGCCTCGCGGTGCCAGCCAACCTATGTGTCTACAAATTCACCCCACAAGACAAGACATCACTTCTACCATTAGACGCTTTGGTCTCAGTGTACACCGCATTTTATTGCCTAGCATTTCTAATTTTCTGGTTCGATTACTGCACAAAAACACTGACCCAATTAAAAGACAATATTCTTCATCAAACACTTCTTTGATGTGATAAATGTTTATTTGTTCTCGTCCATTGAGTCCGCCATGCTATCAGTGTTATTCTTGTGGCGACGCTGCCCACAATGTTATCTTATTTCACATGCTAGAATGAACACAGCTGCACACATGACCTCTTTCTCGGTTTCTCTCTCCCTCTCTCTTTAAACAGCCAAAAGCAGCAGCTTTCCCAATAACACCATTCCTGTAAACCTGGTTAAACTGTGTTTTGGCATTCTGCTGCACTGGGGGGCAAAGTCCTAGTACCGTGCGTTCGCAACACATTCAGAGCAAAAGGAAACATTTACACGGTGTCAGTGCAGGAGCTCTGACATACGGAGGAATCCAGAAATACTTTCCAAACCATTTGCCTAAATAACAGGCAGACGACAGGGTGCTGGTAGGGGGGCTGGCTCATGGAAAACTCTTAGAGAGAAGTCCTAGATGGTTTTTTACAGCCTGCAGGCTTGAGACTCTTCTGGTTTTGATCATGTCACTGTCTTTAATGGGATGACTACTTCATCTGAGTAAAGACACACGGAGTTGTGCTGCCAAGAATGGGAGATGACAGCTAATGTTACCAAAGAGCTGGTATTTTAAAGAATGGCTTATAAAGAAACACTTCACAGTTTGCACAAGTCTTTTGATAGGAGGTGTTCATTTTCAACTCTTTAATACATTAAAGGGATAGTTCACCCAAAACAAATGACCATTCTGTAATCATTTATTCACGCTCTTGTCGTTCCAAACCGCAATAACTTTTTTTCTCTGAGGAACACAAAAGAAGATATTTTAAAGAGTGTTTCAACTGTTTCTCCATACAATGAAAGTCAATGGGGTCCAAAACAACATTGATTGGATCCCACTGAAATCAATTGTATGGACAAAACAAAAAAAAAAACCCACATTTTTCAAAATATGCAGGAAAAAAAAAAAAAAAAAAGTCATACAGGTTGAGAAACTCTAAATAAACAATCATTTTTGGGTGAAAGCAGTGGTTCTTAACCAGGAGGCCCCAATAAGTATTAAAATTATTTATATTTACTTTTATTTACATAATCCTAGTCAAAATGCTAAAAAAAAAAAAAAAATACAGATGTACCACATTAAACTGACTTATTTTTGAGTTTATTTATTTTTATTACAACAGGTATCAACATAGATGTAAGGGTCTTCGAATATTGTCTTAGACTAAGTGGGGGCCTTGAGAACCACTGCTTTAAAGTCAAACTACAAAGCAGAATCTTCAAATACATTGTTAGCAGTACGTCGATATACAATTTTCTAGCTGAAGATTGTCAGTCTGCATATGTTGGAGCTTGATTTCCAGGGTATGCTGGTGTGTTTGTGAGAGTGTGTCTTTAGAAAATACTCACTCCTGCACTGCTCGTGCTATAGACAGCGCTGTGGATCCTGTTTCATTAACACTGTCCAAGGTCACGTTTGGCAGGTCGTCATCATCACTGTCACTTTTGATTTGTCTTGGCGACAGGCCATTGGGGTCTGTTTGTGCTGCCGCAGGGGGAGAACAACAGAGGAGGAGGTTAGTTACATGACTGTAATATGCGTTCCGCCCGAGGCCATTTTCAAGCCCATTCAGAAGCTCACAATATGCCACATGACGCTGAGCAGAAATTAGCACAGCATTTCAGGGTGTTTCTTCAACTTTTGGCACCTTAATGTCCCAGGGGTTTATTAAAATGAACAGATTTCAATTTTTTTTTTTTTCTGTTTATTGTATTAAGGTCACATTAGTTGTCTTAGAAACATTATTGTGCCGTCATTATTTATATTTGCTACTTTTAAAATGCCCAAAAATGTTAAAAATATAATTTCCACCACAGAATGCTGTTAAACACAGTACATCATTTTGAGTTGAAATGACCCTGTGGTTTAATTACTAAAGTTCCACAAGGCCAAAAGTTAAAGAAAGACAATTCAATTCATCTCACTTAAAAACTTAAAAATATACCAATATGTATATTGAAACATATTGGTAACCAGCCACAATACAACAGCATTTCCAGCAACACGGTCATTTTCTGTACTCTTTGAAAGTGAATTCTGTGTGAAGCAGTATTTTAGTATTATTTAATTTTGTATTATAGTACTTACTATTTACTATTATTTAATATTATAGCATTTATTTATATTTTGAATTAGCTTATATTATTAGCTAATTTTAATATTTTTCAGGGTTCTTTTTAATTGTAATAATTTTGTTTTGTGCTTTATGTTATTTTTATATTTTATTTTAGCTTTAATTTATTTTTTATTTCAGTTTTTAAGTAATTTAGTACTTAGTTATTTATTTCAGTTAACTGCCAAGGAAACATTTCTAATTTTTTTATTTAAGCTTTGAAAGTTTTTCATCTAATATTTATATTTTATTATATTTCAGCTTTATTTCAATTATTGTAAAGGATTCTTAATAGTTTTAATTTTAGTTAACAATAACAATGATGTGAAGTGACAGAATCCCAGCCAATCAGAACATTTTTAACATTTAATATACAGTTTTGTTGGCATTTGGCATTTTGGACCAATTAGATTTCACCATAAACGGTCCTACACAAAAAGCCAGAAAAAAGGATTATTTCACTTTCAAATGAAAATTACCCCAAGCTTTACTCACCCTCAAGCCATCCTAGGTGTATATGACTTTCTTCTGTCTGATGAACACAATTGGAGATATATTAATAAATATCCTGATGCATCCAAGCTTTATAATGGCAGTGAGCAGGATCAATGAGTATGAGCTGAAGAAAGTGCCTCCATCTACAGCCATCATCATAAACATATTCCACATGGCTCCGGGGGGTTAATAAAGGCCCTCTAAAGTGAGCTTCCGCCAGACCGCCTTCTGTATTCAATTTACGAAGAAAGCGGAACTGGCGTCGCGTCAGTTAAGCTTTTTCCGTAAGTTGAATAGGGAAGACGTAGGACATAGCATAAGCTTTTTGAACTGCGAGAGTTTTACACTTTCTTCGTAAGTTGAATACAGAAAGCGGTCTGGCGGTCTTCAGAAGGCACTCGTTGATCCCGCTCACTGCCATTATAAAGCTCGGATGCGTCAGGATATTTATTAATATTTCTCTGATTGTGTTCATCAGACAGAAGAAAGTCATATACACCTAGAATGGCTTGAGGGTGAGTAAAGCTTGGGTTAATTTTCATTTGAAAGTGAACTAATCCTTCAGCATGGAAGAAATTGGGAAAATTAGACAAATATTAATAGTTTAATTAGTTATGGAATATATGAACTGATAAAAAAAAAAAAAAAAATCAACCTTGAATAGAAGCATCTGCCAAATGCATAAATGGAAATGGAAAAATCTTTATGCTTTATTATGTCCTGGTTATGACATAATGTAATACTAAGACAACATGTATTTTAATAGCATATGACACATTTGAGGTGTGTGCTTGTTTGTGAGTTTATCATCAAACACAGGTTTTTAATTCAGACACACCTGTATATGTCTTGCTGTATGTCAGTGTTTTAGACTGGCGGTCACAGAACACCCGTCTCTGATTACTGTATCTTATTCCCCACAGAATGAGAGCAGCATTCTCCCTGACTCCAAGCTTTGTTAATATTATGTGGGTTAGCCCAGGCTGCAGGGCTACGCGTCTAATTCGCTGCTCTCTCAGCAGTCTGTCAGACCTGATCCTGGATCAGAGGTGTCCATGCTGTCTCCCAATCAGCCTAGGGCGGTGTGTCCTGTGGGCATGTCACCAGCACAGGCGATCAGACGCCCGGAGAGCATCTAAAGACAACAGCACTATGCTGCCACTCGCCCTTTGTTATAGGGTATTGGACATAGTTATGCTGCCAATTTATGAATTTCTGTATGAATGATGGGAACACTTAAGATGTCAGTTATTTGGTCTCAGGTGCATTTCGGTGTAAAACCTAAAATTTTTGTGAGGCACGTTTTTTTGGGCTACCACTACAGACAATGCATCTTAGGAAATTACACTACATGCTGATATAATTAATGTTAAGTAAGTCAGTAAGGTGTTTTTTAAGAAATGAATTATTTTATTCAGAAAGAATGCATTAAATTGATCAAAAGTGACAGACTTTTACATTGTTACAAAAAATATATTTTAAAATGCTGTTCTTTTGAAATTTCTGTTCTATTCAACATTGATATAATAAGAAATAATGTTTCTTGAGCACTAAATCAGCATATTAGAATGATTTCTGAAGGATAATGTGACACTGAAGACTGGAGTAATGATGCTGAAAATTCAGCTTTGTCACCACAGGAATGCATTACATTTTAAAATATATTAGCAGTTTACTTGCAACTTACCAGTCAAGAACCATTAAGTTAAACATCACGTGTGCACTAGTCTAACTTTACACCTATTGCTTTTTACTGTTAGCCATAAGCTATTTCTATGCCTTTTGCAAGGGTAGCTTAAACATCCACTTTAGCCACAAACGCTCAGCAAAACTGATGGACGATTTCAAAGAAAGATTAATTGGACACATTACAAGAGCCTAGAGCCTCTCCTTCTCCATTCTGTCTACTCAGGCTAGACACAAATCAGTTATAGCAGATGACTGCAGATTGTGACCTCTGTATATGGAGTAATGCAAAACCATTCAAAACACTATATTACATTATTATGATACAAAATCAATGTTCAGATCCAGAATCATATTTGTATACTGTTGATTCCCCTGATTATTTTTAATCAAAGACTATAGAATAACACAAGACGTGTCACTCATATTGTTTTGAATGGGAGAAAGTGCAACGCGCAATATGGCGGAATAAGTCCCGCCTTCTAAATAAGAGCCAATCGCCAATTGGTAAAGTCATCTTGTCACTGCAGCGGCCGTTAGAAGCTCCGGTCTTGAATAGAACAGAAACAGTCAGACGCCTCCGAAATGAGACACAAGAGACGTGCACTTTAGGACTGCGCATGCGCATTAGTTTGATCCAGCCTGAAAAATACAGATTTTTGTCATGATTTGAGCGTTTAGAAACAAAATTTATGAGACAGTGTTGTTGTCAGATTTCATTGGTGATTTCAAATATGAAATTTAATCGAAAGCTTGGCAAACAGCTTTGGAGAATATGATATTTCCCTATTCAAAGAGACAGGAGCTGCACTTGCATGCCCGAGAGCGTTTCAAAGATGGCCACCGAGTGAAATGACTTTGTTTTTAATGCACTAAATATGTATAACTTCTTATTTCTATAATATTATTGAAAATGTATTATGTATTTTGTCTTTTTTCTTATTTTTGTATTGTGCAGCACTTTTGAATGTGCTATATACCTAAACTAAAAGATATGAGACTAAATCATGAGGAAAACCATTTTTAAAAAATGATAATAATTTTGAACATACTATATAGTTTAGAAATTATAGAAAGCAATAACAAATAAAATGACCTGTCTCTGTATTGCCTCTGCTGACTGTTTCCACCATAATCCATTCATTCTACCTACAGTACATAGCTTGCCTGGATATTTCTTAAAAATGTCCATATAAAGGCAATGACAAAAGCAAGAGTTCACAAAAGGTGGTGAAGCAAACCCCATGATTTCTTTCTCCTGTTGTTACCAGCCATAGCCTGTTTCCATGGTAACTCAGCCAGAGACAGAGCTGTGGAGAAGGGCACACCCCCTCCCCACCTCCCCCTGGCAACCTGTACACGAGTATGCGTGAGCATGTAAAAGTGCGCTGTCCATTGTGTTTCCAGCTGTCATGACGAAAACATTCATTCACGGACATTTATTTGTATGTATTTAAACACTGCTGATCAGTGCACACTGGTGTCTCAATATAGTGGTAAAATGTAACCGTCAGTCTCACTATCATGTAAGCATATCAATGTCTGCTACCCTGTTGACCCCGCCCAGGTCTGACCCCATTTCCTCTGTGCTGCTTCAGAGCTCTCTGGGTGGAGTCCATGTTGCTATGTGCCTGACTGCTTGCGGTGCCACCCATCTTCAATATCCGCCCCACCCCATTATGCAAACCTTGTTTTTTCTCTCTTTCCTCATCTCAAGCTGAGCGAGACACCCAGTATTTAAATCCTTCTTCTAGCAGGATGCCCAGCCCTGCCCAACCATTTGGGACAGACACCCTTCCCAGATAAACAAGAGGTTGAGCAACAAACAGCTCCCTTGTGCCCTCTGCTCGGGCCGAACACCATTTGACAGCAACACCCAGAACATCATGGCTTAGTGCCAGTGTATTAAAACTCGCCCTACAGGAAACCAACCCTAAACATCACTCCGGTGAGGTCTAGAGAGTTTGGGAACACAAGATGTGTGCTTCTGATTAGGGCATGTGGCGAGGGGCCGAGACCTGTCTGCATGACCAGGGACTGCAGATCTTACATTTGAAGAAACCACATTCATCCCAGGAATAACTATTCTGTTTGATAGAAAAGCAATAGTGTCTTAGGTTACTACATAACTGTGAGCCTTACAGTAGTTGTAGGGTGTGAAATTTATGTGGCTGTTCAACCACTCTTTTAACAGCATTTGTTTTTTTTTTGTTTTTTTTTCCAATTTAAACATATACAACTCACTATATATGGATGTTTCTTCAACTATGAGCACATTTAGAAAATAACACACTTTTTGTCTACAAACAATGCCCAACAGTGGACAAACATGCATTCCAAGAAAATTTGTATAATATTTTTCTGAAAGTCATGAACATTTCCACCACATCTCAAACTATGTATTTAAAAGAGTTCTGTGGTGGACATTTTGAGCATTTTTTGGAATAAAAAGAGTCCTTAATCTTGCTATGGCTATTTTCACAGTTAACACACTATGTATACTAAATACACACAATTTAACTGAAATGACTATAATGAAATTATGGTATTCACCATTTTCTTCTGGGGTTTTTTTTCCCCTACACATCACGCCTCATGTTTCTTCCCAAGCTCCTTGCTGAACATCGTTGTCTCCTTGGTAAATAAGTACACAAACTTATATATAAAACTTTATTATGGGCAAAATTGTTGTTTGTGGTAAAAATTACATCACAACTATGGGCTAGACATATAAAAAAAACTGGGACATAAAAGTGTCTAAAGTTGAAGAAACACCCATATGTGAACAAATGTAAAAAGCAAATCTCTATACTGTAGCTGTAATCTCAATTGTGTTTTTACATTTGAGTCCTCTTAAAAAGAACAAAATTCGTACCTTGCATGTTCAAAAAACCAACAAAGTGAAAAAGAAATTAGTTCTCTTTGTGTTTTCATTGTTCATTGGATCTCATTTTGGTCCATTTGTGAAAGACTTAGTTCACTTTGCATTTACGCTGTGTACGATTCGAGACGAAACAAAGCAAGTGTGACAATATCTCACATGCTTGGGTGTGTTTGAAAAAAAGCAGCGAAGTGCTACGAATATCTGTGTTTAGTGACAACATGCACCTTGCCATCTTTTCAAAAGACTTACAAAACTAAATCAAATATTACCTCAACAAACATGCTTTTTTATTTAAAAAGCAACAGTATTTTTTGTCAAATGGCAATCTGAGATGGCTTACAAGTTGACCGCCATATTGGCTGGTACATAAATCAAAATTACCCGCCACTGCCCAAACAGTACTAGCATTTGGCTGGTGGTAGGAATTCATTTCCAAACCCTGCTTACTTGATTTGGAATTAGGCTTTTACTTTATATGCCCTCCACTTCAGTAGCAGACAGAATGCAAGGCCTGACACACAACACATACTCCCTAACAGCAGGAAGTACACAGGCAGCTGAGGACAATCAACCCCATATCTGCATGTCATTATGAGTATGGTGCTTTTCTGTGAAGAAAGGACAGAGAGGAAAGACTGCTGAAAAACTGTCTGAAGCTAGTCTTTTAAAAACAAATCCAAATGAAACATGCTTTTAATCAGCTTTCATTTTCCCCATTCCAGCTGATTTCTTTTCCCCTGTGATCACAATTTCATTAGATTTCAGCATTCCCCTTGGGGCAGGCTGATGTTAAGTGCTTCACCCAGGGGCGCAGTGGTGATCAATTACGTAATTCTCAAACTGTTAAGTTAATTCCACTTGCAAACCTCCAACTTTTTTTCTAAATCAAGGAATCAACTTACTGCATGAAAAATGAATCAATGTGAATTACTAAACATTCCAAAATGAGGGCCTCACCTTTGCCCTGGCACTTGGCCTCGTCCAGGAGAGGTAACATGATGGTGGAGTTGAGGGTGGAAGGAGAGCGTACGGCTGTGGTGTACATGAGGGGTAGCGACTGCACCACCACAGGGATACGGTGCACCTGACTGGGCAGTTTACTGGGGCTCGAAGGGGGGACGGGGTGAATGATGTGCAAAAACTGCTGGCCTCTTATTCCATGAGAAGAGCCCACCAACGACCCGGGTGTCAAAACAGAGGGCATCCCCGAGGAGACGGAGGCGATGACGGAAGGTGAGGACGATGATGATGATGAGGAGGATGGAGAGAAGGCTGAGGTAACAGGTGAGGTGTTGGATGAAGGAGATGACGTTCGTGTTTTGTTGATGGACAGGTCCACGGGCTCCGTCTGGGTCTGGAACTGCTCGGATGAGAGCAGGTCTTCTGGAGGTTCTGCCTTCACTTTGCTGAGCAGGAGTGGCACCCCCTCCATATCAGGATAGCCGTGCACTTTGGGTGACTGTAAGGAAGACATACATAAAAGCCGTGTAAATCTCTTTCTGACAGAAATGATCATTGATGAGTTTTTTTTTAAATGTGCATCATGACAGTAATTCAGTGTTTTTTAAAAATAATTTTAAAGTTTATTTTTTATATTTTAAATTTTAGATAAAATTAACTCTTTCCCCACTAACGTTTTTTTTTTTTTTTTTAAGTTGCTAGCCAGCGCCTGCTTTTTATCATTTATCATTTCCCCCAGAATATTTTTGTAAAATTTTTTGTTGTTATTTATATGCAGAGGCTCTGTTCTTTTCTTTTTTCTTCTTTTTTTTTGAAAAAACATTTTCGCTTCATGCATTCTTTTTATCAACACTTAAAAAAGCAACAATTTGAACAAAAAGCTGACAAAATAGCATTTTTGTTAAATACTACGTCCGTTTTGGATTCAAAACGATGATCAAAACAAAGATCGAGTAGTTTGCATCCATCAACACCCCCAAAGCTTGCACACTCCTACACCTCGTCCTGGTTTGACATTTCAATCTGTAACGTTCGGTAAGTTTTGATTTATATGCTGTTTAATGTTTGATGATCGCGTTAGCTTACATGTAAGCAATGCTTCTATCGCTTGTTTCTGCTTCTTCTTTGCTTGTTTTTGGATCCGGAGATTCTGTACTCTTTCAGAAGATGCGTAATAGAGGCCCCTACCATATAACAGTGAAAACATGGATCATCGGAAAGTTCTGTCAATGGCAGGGAAGCGTTGTGTCAATTTTGTTAAAAGGAGTCATTTGTTCGTGAATCAAACATCATGCCTCGCATCATGCCTGTGTTAGTTTCTGCATGCAGGAAACACTAGTTACAACTAGGGGTGTAACGATATATTGTGTCACAATATATTACAATACAAAAATGCATCAATATGTAAACAAATTATGTTTACAGAGTTTTAGTGTCAGTACTACATGAAACTATCACATATAATGTTGAATATAATGTATACTAATGCAATGGGGGAATATTTGAGGGTCCTGTTAATGCCAAATGTCTTGTGATACCAGTAAAAGTGGCCTACATTATTTTAAATATATCTAGTCAGTGACAGAGTGCAAGAATATTTGTCTAAAATAATTCTATTTTCAGCTTCAGAATCATGAATATTTTTATTCTGGTGTCACCATTGTCCTGTGAACTGGGTTACCAGCACCAACTCCAAGCCTATTAATTTCCACTCCTAATGTATTTAGTATTTTAAATCAACAGTGTATTTTTGTTAACCTTTTACCAAATGACTTAGAGTATCGCAATAATATTGTATCATGAGTTCAGTATCGTGATATGTATCAAATCTTGACATGAGTGTATCGTTACCCCCCTACAACAGAATACTAACAGCATATGGACGCACACAGTTTTTTCCCCAATTGTCATCAGTATTTTTTTGTTGTAGTCCAGAACATGGACAAAACATAGCTTCCTTTTTTTTTTTTTTTTTTTTTTTGCTTTTTACATCACCGTGGAGACAGGATATGTCAACTCCACACATCTGTCTACTCAAAAACACTGCCTAAATAAAGTGCTAGCAGACAAAGCGCTCCTCTCTGCAGTAAGCGCGTGCAGTGAAATGATCGCTCCTGAGCAGACGGCTAATCATGACAGAGCAGCTCATTAAACCGAGGGGAAAAGTTCTCGAATTGCGACTGCAGATGTGATAAACGGTCTGCTGCAGAATCACGGCTTGACTTTGTTTATAGACTCACTTTTCTTTATGCAGCCTGAGTGGGCCTGTAGCAAATTACAGTTTCCCCCCTAGAGCTCATACTATTTTTACTCTGGACACGTGGAGTCACTCTGAGCGTTACCGACCCATGAATCAGCAGTATGTGGTACAATAAAACTGCATTTAAATTCAAAAACAAACAAATCAGGCAATTAAATATGGTGACATGACCCGTAAAAACCTAGGTGAAGTCTTTCAGGGTTCAGAGGGCATCATCAAAGGTCAGGACACATGACCTCAAGGTCAGCGTTACAATACTGATATGACTGAGCAGGGAACAGAGCAGTATTTTCAGAACAAAAAAAACCCTTTCTGCAAAGTGTGGCAGCGCTGACAACAATGGTTCAATGGTGATTTAGTCTCATTCAGGAGTTTTGGAGCTAAAGAAAAAGCACAATGACACTTTTTCACAGCTCTACTCAATTGACTGGTGGGTCTATTATGGGATTATAGGGTCTGCAAATATCTCCAAGTCAGTTTTATATTGCAGGCCAAACAGTGCTTCTTTAACATCTGTAAAAATATTCTAAAACAGCAACAAAAATTGGCAAGACATTATTAAACAAACACATGAAAACATCGGCTAAAAAAAACATAAAAAAAAGATAAACATTTTCATGGGTCAAAGGCTATGTTCATACTATCAGTCCAAATCCGATTATTTGTGTATCCAGTTGGAATCTGATCTAAGGTTACAATCAGACAGTCAGCCCAAATCCGTTTTTTGTGCATATCCGATTGAAATACTATCAGATTTAGCAAGTGTGAACGGCCAAAAATCACATGAAATGTGACTTTTACAGTTTAAAGCTACATTCATACAGTATGTAGTCTGAAATCCTACTCAAATCGCATTTCTGGAAATTCATTTCAGTCCAACTGCTCAGATTGGTTTTCATATGGTTTATGTGACTTTCTCACTCCACGTAAAAATTTAACATCAGATCTTGTTATAGGAAACATGCTGAAAGTCACTGCAGACACTGCTAAGCCATTATATTTCTTGATTTTTTTTAAACATTTAGGTGATTATATATGTATCACATTAAAGGAGAACCTGCTGATTTGGATCAAACACATCCTGTCATGTAACATCCATTAACCTGATCGCAAATCAAATAAAATTTTTGTACATCATCTCATTTTTTTGTTGTAATAAATGCTGAACACGGTCAGATTTCAGTAAATTTTAGTATTTTAGTCTTGAAAAATGCTGCACAGCTGCACAGGCAGGGTAGTAATCAAACCCAGTGTGTGAATTTCTATTAGCATAGCATGCAATCAGCAACCTGCTAATGAGGGTTGTATGAAAAGAAAGGGAGGTGCCTCTAATGACCAATCAGCATCATGCTTAACAGACCCACTATCTAATTGATAAAACCTGCCTCTAATACCTAAGAGATCTTTTGTTTTCCTAGGAAAAGAGACTAAACGTTTCTAGTCAGTTCCTTGAGCAGCAATGTTACCTCCTTTTTTTCTGCTGAAAAAGATCACTCAGAACAATGTTTGTCTGTGGTAAACTCTCTCTCTAGTTCTATTGAATTCTGTGATGTACCCTTCAGGGTATGCTTAAGAGGCTTTATACTGCATATGTTTTTTGTTTTTTTTCTGTTTGTGTGTGTATATAGGACATTGTGTGGAGCAGTGCCTACAGCTGCTGTAGCCTCAGGCCTTTGCGGCCCCTCTGAGACAAACCTCCTCCTCAAATAGACCTCATCTCCAATCTTTACACTGTAGTCAATCTGGCCTTGAAGAACTCTGAATTTTGTTTCAGTGGTTTTATTCTGCTCAAAGGCATGTTTGAAGCACCTGAAGATAAAAACAGCAAATAATCAAGAACTACATTCATGAGGTACTCGTGATTATTCATATGGTATCACTGGCTGATCCACAACAGCTTTTTGAGATAAAATGTGAATAGGAAAGAAAACCAGATGAAGCTGTAAACCATAGCAGACTGAAAGTGTAACTATAGTGAATGTACTGTAGCACACATGACCTCCTTTCATATGGAATAAAACATAAATCAAAGTCTTTGAGGTGGTACAAAGTTGTTCTGCATGCAGATTCCTGGTTTTGTCAGAAACGTCAGTTTCTGTAGAAATGTTTTCAAACCTCAACCACTTGCTCCTCTGTACTTTCAACCTTGGCTCTTTACTGATGACTTTCACTTTATTTGGGGATCCTATGTGAGATCTCAGTCTAGCAGGTGAGGGCATTAACTGGGGCAAACCGTTCTCAGCAAGGTCTTGGCAAGTGGCCACCGGAACGACGACCATGTTTGAGCAATGAGATGCACTTCAAAGAGTCATTGTGTAGGTTGCACACTTCCTGGCGCTTGGCAGCATTTTGACGCATATGGATAAATACGTCAACTAGCCTTTTGCAGGAAGGAAGCAAGGTGTTGCTATGCTGGCTTGTGAAGCAGAACATAATGAGGGTATGTTGTTGGCTCTCAGACACAACTATTCACAAGTTCTCTCTCCAAGAAAGTGGTGCATCTATCCATTATCTGCTTTTGTGCTTTTCATTAACTGAGCAATTCAAGTGGAGTTCACTGAACAGTGCATCATTGTCAATGAATGAATTACTCTATTACTTATGAGTTTGATCAATATGTTCATGTACTTTTATGGCACAGAATCAAGTTTACACATTAAGCTTTGCATAGCTGAGTCAAAAGCTTAATGATAATGTTACAGATTATAGTTCATGCATTATAATCATCCCTTTGTGAGGTTCCCCTTTCCTAAAACATAAACTCAGCTATTTTGAAACAAATGAACGCCAAGACTACATTTATTTGATCAAAAACAGTAAAAACAGTAATACTGTGAAATATTATTACAATTTCAAATAAATGCTTTCTATTTGAATATATTTTAAAATGTAATTAATTCCTGTGATTTCCTTCAGATATCATTCTAATATGCTGATGTGGTGCTCAAGAAACATTTCTTATTATTATCAAAGACTTTATATATAGAAAGATGGTGCACTCATATTTTTAAGAATGGGAGAAAGTGCTTGGCAAACAGCTTTGGAGAATTTGATGTTACCCCATTCAAAGAGATAGGAGCTGCACTTGCATGCCCGAGAGGCGTTTCAAAGATGGCCGCAGAGTGAAATGACTAGTCTTAAAGGGACTTTTTTATTATCAATGCTCTTGCCCTCTTGCGGTCCTCTGTTTGAAAACCCCTGATAAAGTATATAGATGAACAGTACTCCAATAGATGTGCCTGGACGATCATGTACAGTACATGTGTACTTAGGTAAGCAGCATATGAAGAAATAATGACAAAAAAGAGAAAATGACTCTCTACAGCATCTGTGCTTGTGCCCTGCCAAAATGGCTGCCCTGACTGCAGTGGCCCTGTCTGCAAGCCCTGGGAGCATTCCTGTTCCAGCTGTGGCTCTCTACATCAGGGCTGCTCCACACACACACACACACACGCCTGGGAGTAATTAGGGGTATCACAGCGAAAGGGTGGGTGTGTGAGGGGTGAAAGAAGTGGAGGGTGGTACAAGAGTGTGAATAAGAGGTTAAGACAAAAATTGTATGAAAAACAACTGTTCTCTTACCCCTCTCTCAGATTCCAGAGGTTCTGCTTTGACTCGGACTGCAGGCATTCCGTCTAGCATTAACATCCTGTTATTGATGGCGTCTGCAAGCCGAGAGAGAGAAAAAGAGAAAGGCATGAGAAAGCTGCGTGTGACTCCTCTCACCTTTTCAGAGATTGAGTCAGACCTAGCATGCTCCAAACAATAGCACAGGCTACACTGCAACAGGCAATGATGTCATGACGGTATGCAGTTAGTAAGCAGGTTTACAGTATATCTGAGGATAAACAAACATATGTGGCCTGTATTTTGACTGGTATTTTACACCTAAAGGGCTGTGAAGAGTGAGCGACACAGAATGTAGCATAGTAAGAAAGCCATAATATTGAATCCTGTCAAAGCTACTGTAAGAATCCAGGATAAATAAAGTATCAAGTAAGCTTTTTTTTGTGAATAAACACCAATAATTAAGTAACTTAGAGAGGAAAAACATATTTTCCGCTAATTGGCTTTTTATTAAACATTGTTTATCTAAAATCTCCCAGCAGAATCCTATCTCCACTTCATCAGCTGAGATAATATGTTTTATGGGTACTCTATTCGCTGCCTGATTCAAAAAAAAAAAAAAAAAAAAAATTCAGGTGTTTTTTGTTTATTTAGTTAAATAATGTCACATATCATATTGTATTATTGAAGCTAAAAATTAAACATTTACCCTTTTGTGTTTTAGTTAGACTTCAAGCTATTAGCTTAGTATATGTTTAGCCTAGCTCTAACTTAGTATAACTCTCTTTGAAATGACAAAATAAGTCTAATTCATAAATAATCAGATACTGCTGAGCAAATCACAAGACCCAGTTTATGTTGTCCCTATTTATGAACACATTGCTTGAACAACGTATTTGCTTATTTTTATTATTACATTTTACTTAAGTAGCTGAATGTAAAGATGCATTTTATTTATAAGAAAGAGAAAAAAACAATACAACTAAAAAGCATATGCACCTCAGTTTAACAGCACATACATCTCTAGTACATAATATATATATAATATATTATAATTTTCCATTCTAGAAGTATAACTAATAACTATATAATAAAAGTTATAAATAGTAATTAAAGCTGCAAGCAGCGATGAAAGGGCCCTCGCACCCGGGCTCACCGCCACCCGTTGGCCTCAGGAAAACAGTGAACAGTGGGCGACATGCATGTAAGTGAGAAAATACAGGAGAATTATGGCAAATTCATTTCAAAGTGCCACACTTCCTGTTGCCAGCAGGTGGCGCTTTGACGGTAACTGAATACTGCCATGTAGATGTCTTCAGGCCAGGACTATTATCGAACAGGTGAAGTTTGGAGCAGATCGGACATTGTATGCCTGAATTACAACAACTTCCTGTTTTGTGGCAATAATCGCATACATTAGCACTTGGCCAAGTGTTGCATGATTTAACGTGTTTCTAGTATGTTTGGTACTTCGTGGCATATTGAAATGTGTTTCTGGGGGTGAATTACAGAGTAAAGCATACCATTTCCTGTTGCCAGCAGGTGGCACTATGATTAACTGAATATTGGCATATAGATGTCTTCAGGCCAGGACTCTTATCACACATGTGAAGTTTGGGGCAGATCGGATATTGTATGCCAAAGCTTCCTCTTTCATGGCGAAACATCAGACTTTGTCAGACCGCCATAGACACGCCCTTCAGCAAAAAGTCAGTATCTTTGCAATTTAATATCACTAGGGCCTTAAGATTAGACTGACAGCATAATGGTGTTTATCTGGTTTAATCTCTATGAGGAGTTAATCACAGTGTAAAACAAGTCATTTGCTGTTACCCACAGGTGGCACTATGACTGTAACTGAATATTGCCATGTAGATGTCTTCAGGTCAGGACTCTAATAAAACGTGAAGTTTGGGGCAGATCGGACATTGTATGCCCGAGTTATATCTTCCTGTTTCATGGCGAAACATCGAACTTTGTCAGGCCGCCACAGACACGCCCTTCAGCGAAAACTCTAGATCCTCACAATTTAACGTTGCAAAGGCCTTTAGATTAGACTGACCAAATATGATGTTGATCTGATTAAAGCTCTAGGAGGAGTTCATTAAAGTACAACGTGTGGAAATGGCAAAAATTGCACAAATTTTGCAGAGAAAATTCAAAATATCTCACTTCCTGTTGGTTTTCAGATTTCATACCAAGAGACTTTTTTGTAGGTATTGGGCTGTTACATGTGTGCACCGAATTTCATACCTGTACGTGAAACATAGCGCGAGGAGCACTTCATTGAAATTTTGTAGGTGGTGCTATCGAGCCATTTTGCCACACCTAATTCTGAAACCCATAACAGATGTAAATTTTCACCACTTCTGACTCACTTCATGAGTTTTTGAGCATGTTTAGGCCCTCAAAAAAGCAATTCATTTGCCAGAAGCGGAAGAATAAGAAGAAGAAACGGAGCAATTCCAATAGGGTCCTCACACCATCAGGTGCTCAGGCCCTAATAAAAGTAATAAATATAGTCTTGTTACAGAGGAGAAAAAACATTACTGACAACTTTGTTGGTTTTGTTGGTATCAGTATGGCAATTCCTAAAATACTTGAATAAATAATAGGATGTCCTTAATATGGGCAAAAACCATCCCAGACCACCTTTGAAGGTTTAGTTCAACCAAAAATTAAATTTCTGTCATTAATTACTCACAAGATATCATTAAAATAGTCAACGTGACTGCAGCGGTTCAACCTTAATGTTATGAAGTGACGAGTAAACTTTTTGTGCGCATATACAAAACAAAAATAACGACTTTATTCAACGGTTTCTCCTCGACCCTGTCATTCTCCTACGCTGTTTACATTGTACATACAGTGCAGGCTTCCAGGTTCTACGTCAGAATGCCGACTCAGTACTGGCCGATGCTGTACACCTGAGCAGCACGACGCATTCGTGTGATGCTGACACAGGAGCCGTCATTAAAGCGCCACCTGCTGGCAACAGGAAATGGCATGTTAAGATATCTTAATTTGTGTTCTGAAGATGAACGAAGGTCTTACGGGTTTGGGACGACATGAGGGTGAATTTCATTTTTGGGTGAACTAACCCTTTAAAGCAAGGTGTAAAGGGGACCTGTAGATAGGAAAAACATTCGGCATCACCTAGTTTCCCAACCACATTCCTGGAGGCCCCCCAACACAGCACATTTTGCATGTCTCCTTGATCAAGCACACCTGAATCAGGTCATCAGCTCATTAGCAGAGACTCCAAGACCAGAAATGGGTGTGTCAGAATAAGGAGACATGCACTGTGTCTCATTTCATTTAATTTCGAAGGCTGCATCCTCAAGAGGACGAATCCTGTGAAGGATGCGGTATATGAAGTGTCCTTAGCCAGAATTAAACGAGACGTCCTTCATAGGACACACAGGCAGGAAAGGAAACAGAAAGTATATCGTTCCTATGCCAACACGTTCACGGCAGCCTCGCTGCGCTCTCAGCAAATGAATGAAAATTATTAATACATTTTTAAAGCAATTTTGAAAAGAAAATGTATTTACTTGTTTTATAGGAGGATATTAAGAAGAACAAAGTCTAAAACCAAAACAAGCATGGAACTACTTACATTTAAACACATCTTCGCTTTTATGTAGGCTACATTTGCCGACTCCGCCATTTATTTTTAATTTTTTTTCAAATAAATGACGGTTGTTAACAGAGACGCAAACAATTGTGGGCTATCTGCAGCAGCGAAGGATACACCTCATGCATCCCCTGAATTCCTGTGAAAGAAGGGTGCATTCGAAGGTCGCGTTCGGAGTGTCCTACTTACTTTTCTGAAACGATACAGCCTCAATGCAACCTTCGAATGCGACCTCCGGAAGACGCAGCCTTCGAAATGAGACACAGCTACGGAAAATGTGCAGTGTTGGGGGGCCTCCAGGAACGTCGTTGAGAACCACTGCCCTAGGTGACCTGCTGCATGTCTACAGGGTAGAACTGTTCTAGCAAACGTGGGCTTACTCGTACAACACACACACACATATCTATATACATTCACACATTCAAGGCTGTCTCTGCTATCAGAGTCTCCTGACATTTCTCTTCTTGCATATCCACACAAACGACAAGACTTTCTAATAGAATCCACGTCTTTGTGCAAACTCCCCTCAGGCGTCTGAGTATCAGAACAAAGACTACAGGCTTGTTACAGCTCTGTGCTTTACCGTGGGCATTGCTCTACCAGACTCTCTCCCAAATGAAAAAGTTGCCACCTCCCTCAACATCCAAGGGATGCACAAGGAGACAGCCTTAATGAACTGGTGGAATCTGATTACAAGTTAATATAGCTCTTAGAGCACTGCATGATGGGGAGATGAGACGCTCCAGAACTCCCACCGAGAGTTTCTCTCCCCCGTCTACTCAATTTACCATTTTTAACACCATAAAGGCACAGTAATAGACACATTGGCATCTTGGGAAATGCAATATTCATGTGTCCTCATGTTTGTTTGGGTTTCGCCTTTTGGAGGGGATGAATTCACACATAAACAAACAGACAGGTGACTTGTCTTGAGGATAGAAAGGAGTGAATATAAATCTCCTCCTGTCAAAATAACTTACTTAGAGATGCATGCAGCTTGTAGGAGCATCTGTCACTAGTATTGTAAACACGGTCAGTGTGGCTTTCAGAGTCGCTATGAGTCTTAGCAAAGGGGAACTTCACGAAAGAGCCAATCACAACAGTGTGATTGTGGCTCAGAGGGAGGTGTCCTGAAGTAACCCATGCACTTATTATTTTAGCAGCAGCACATGATGGAATGCAAGCAAAGCAGATACGCTTTAAACATCTCTATTACACTTCACTCCTGGCATGGGCAGCAGGAAATGAGGCCCAGATCTCGACTCAGCACTTGGGCTGAACCCATTCTGGTGAAGATGAGACAACACTACAGTCCACTGGATGAATCAACGTTGTTATGCTTATGGCCAGTGTACATTTTCACACAGTTACTGTGTTTGGACAAACATTTTACTATGTCACACTTTGTCATGTCACATTCAATCAGTTTAGTCTTCAGTAATTTTAGTCATTAAAATGGCAATTAATATAAAATGGCAGTTTTGTTGACAAAAAAACATGCAAAATGACAAAAACTGTAACAGACCAAACTATAACCAAATTTTCAAACATTTGGGAAAAAATAAATAAATAACATTTAGACATACACTACCATTTAGAAGTTTGGGGACAGTAAAATTTTCTTTGGTAACACCTTACAGGTTCATTAGTTAACATTAGTTAACTACATTAGTTAACATGAACTAATAATGAACTGCACTTCTACAGCATTTATTAATCTTTGTTAATGTTCAATGTTTCCATTGAAATATTACACAGCACAACAGATTTCAACATTAGTGCTCAAGAAACATTTCTTATTATTATCAAATCAGCATATTAGAATGATTTCTGACACTGAAGACTGGAGGAATGGCTGCTGAATATTCAGCTTTGCCATTACAGGAATAAATGACTGTTTACAATACACAGAAGTTATTTTAAATTGTAATAATATTTCACAATATTACTATTTTTACCGCAATTTTGATGTGGCCTTGGTGATTAAAAGTGACTTCCTATAAAACATTTTTAAATTATTACAGAAAGTTTTAAACAGTAGTGTATGATTTTATAATATAAAGTACAATTCAGTGTACTGGTGTAAAGCTCTTTCGAATCAATCAGGGTAATTCTAAACACAAGAAGTTAGTCATTAGCAGTTGCACAGTTGAACTGTATTTAACAAGCTCTCTAGCTATTCTAAAAAAAAAAAAAAATTCTTAGTCATATGGAGTTAAAAGGAAAATGTAATTTCTGTGTGAATTGTAACCCTACCCTCTTGTCATTGACTGAGCGTTCTTCCAAGTTAATCTGTGTGCATTGGATTGATATTGTGATCAGGATGTCCAATGGCTCCAGGTAGTGGTGGGCTGAGATAATGTTGCCATGGCAACTCAAGTTGGAGCTCAGAGGGTTATTGTCCTTCTGGATTGACATGCGAGGTTTCGCAGTTGACCAGGGCACTCGCTGTTCAACAGCCAGTTATTTTTTTTTGTGTGTCAAAGGAGCTGTCATCACACTCTTGTGTACTGCGTAAGCATATCACTCCAAGACATTGATCATTAGATCAGATAAATGAGCCAACCTCTTGCCTAACTAACCTTGTCCCTTAAGAGAGCTCCAAATGGGAAATCAATACCAAGAGCAAGGTCTCAGTTGTTTCATTAACCATCAAATGAACAGATTATTAGCATAATTGAGTACAGCACCATGAGGTTAACATTTAGGCACAATTTGTCTATCTTAGCTCCAATTGATTAACACTTAATCAAGAGGTTGTGACGGAGGATGGTGTATCGCCAACTGTATTTAACAGCGGCAATGTGATACAAGAGGCAAGAGTAATGATGACTAATTCTAGATCCATCTTCCTCCGCCTTCTCCAAACAGCATAAATGCTCTTCGTCAGATCGTGCGATTTATCTAATCTAGTATACTGTCAGTGTATTACCCTAGCAAACCCTAACAGAGGAATTTTCACATTAAGACTTGTATGTAATGAAATTGTTTATGGATAATTAATCATCTTGTGTATATGTAAGGTTTAGTTTTAATACCAAAAAAGACCCATGGGAGTGTGTTTGTTT
Source organism: Ctenopharyngodon idella (assembly GCF_019924925.1). Classification (NCBI taxonomy): domain Eukaryota; kingdom Metazoa; phylum Chordata; class Actinopteri; order Cypriniformes; family Xenocyprididae; genus Ctenopharyngodon; species Ctenopharyngodon idella. The sequence continues at coordinate 19,762,273 of NC_067228.1, forward strand.
GCCTTGACATGCATTCCATTTGATCAAGCATACAGAGCAGGAGACCTATATGCATTTCTTTCTTCTGTGCAACACAAAAGAAGATAGTTTGAAGAATGATTCAGATTGTTTTTATCCATACAATAAAAGTCAATGGGATCCAAAACAACTGTGGACCCCGTTGACTGTTATTGTATGGAGAAAGAAAAAAAAAGTATGCATTAACTAAAATTAACTAATAAGACCTTATTGTAAAGTGTAACCGAATTTTAATTGTTGGGTGAACTATCCCTTTAAAGACCTGGAGAAATGGAAAGAAAGCAATCGAGCAAGCGAAAAAGAGATTAAGATCACCTTTCCATTTCACCGGGACGCTGAAATGAAATGGTGATCCCAGGTGTGAGCGTTATGAGCATGGGAGGTGCAGTAGCTGAGTGCTCAGGCATCTCATTGCCATGCACGGCTGGAGCCGTCCCCCGAGAGGCTCCCTGAGAAGAATGAGGGCAATTCAACTGGAAACGGGGCAACAGGGAGGGGGCCCGCCTGGGATTTGATTCCGGCTGAGGATGGGGGAGCCAGGGGAGGGGATTGGCTGGCACTCCCATGCCCAGCCATAGCTCCAGAACTCCCCGATGGACGTGGGTGCCGACGGAGGCACGGTGCAGGGGGCGGAATCGGCGAGCAGACCCCAACGAATGACGAGCGGATCAATATGAGGTGACAGGCCTGGGTGGAAAAGCCTGACCTTCCTGGACCCCACGCTGACCTTGCTACACAACGATTTAAAGAGCTTTCAACTTGCCCCCTGGAGCCGATTGCATACCTTATTGTGTAACTTTCTGCCTCGCCAAGCCTGGTGTGGCATTGATGTGAGGGGCGTTACAGGGGAACCTCTATTTAAGTGGTTTGGAGGTATTTCTAGACTAATCTAAATCTGTCAAGGGGTATAAAATAGTGAAGCACTGACATTAAAATTTTGATCGCTACCAATATTTCGATAATCTTTTTTTTTTTTTTTGTTATGGCAGTTATTTAAATACTATACTATTTTGTAAAAAAAAACACAAAGCAAATGAAATTAATAGTTTCAAGTGAATTCAGGCATCATTACATTATAACATAAAGTATGAAAAAATGGGTATTCATTTTAAGATTTGCTAAAGATTACATTTAACTACAGTATTATTAAATTAGTAGTGTTTTTAAAGATTAACTTTAAGTTACAATAGATGCGACAAAGCAGGGCTCAAATCAAAGGATATGTTTTTTACTGGTTGGGCCAGTGATTAAAACTTTACTTTTACTGCCAAAATTTTCACTGGCCTGCTAACAAGCTAGCTAAATAATAATATTGTTTTCATTGTTTTGACCCAGTGAGTGATTTTCTCTTTGTCTTTTGGACATCAGGACAGAAGTGGTTGAAAGTGGATAAAAGAGACAGGTTAAAATACCAGGTATAAATGGGTGTGTGTCGTCCTCGTCCACTTGTGATCCAATCGACCAAAATGCATCTTAATGTCAGGTGGAAATAGGGCCAAAGATCTACATTCACTTAACTGACATAATGACTGTGTTAATGAGGATCCCCACCAAGACGGGTATCTTAACATAATTTTGTGTGAATTTCAAGCACAAGATGCGAAAGAGATTACTGAATTGAGTTCTTTTTTACTTCTTTTTATGGTTGAATAGTTTAAAATCACCTAAATGTTTAAATACACAAGACTTAAAAACACATGAATATGATAAACCTTCATGAAGTAGCAGCACTGACCCAACAATTCTTCGTTAAACATTGTCTTTCATGCTGACCCCAGGCCATCAGACAGTCCTTTACTAATTTATAATAATTTTTCTTTTCTATATAGTAATAGTTCTATTTCTTTTTCCATCTAATATTTGTATTTTATTTCAGCTTGATTTCAATGACCAAAAACGCTTTTTAATACTTTAACAACACACAATAAAATAATCAATATACAGTAGGCTTATATGTATTAAACATCAATCTCCAATATCAGCCATTAACTGATATGGTAGCAATATATCCTAGTATAAAATACTCCAAAACACCAAGAAATTTCAGAATAACAAGACAAAATTTGGAACATGAGCAGAAAAGAAAGAGGAGCAGGATGATCATGCTACTGCTTGGAGGCGTTTCATATCTGAATTCATATCTGCACTGGAGGAGTAGCACACTAACAGACGGGTTCCCTTGGTCCTGCCAATGCTTTGTTCCCATGTCGAGAGCCCAGAGCAACTGCAGGCATCTGTGGCACAGAGGCTGGTCCTGCTGCCACGGGCCGAAGGGGGAAATGAGGATGGGGATGAGAGGAAGAGAAGGAGGTGGTGGTTGAGGAGGGAGGTAGAGATTTAAGCACTGGAGCCTAGCCAAGAGCCAGACAAGAACACTGAACTCAAACATGCCAAGAGAGCCTCTCAGGCTCAACCAGAGCAAAAGAACAGCATTTTACGTAACATCAGACTCCACACTGAGGAGAAGAGCTATTGAGAGCTGCTCCCCGCTGAGCTCTTGTAAATAGATTACCTTGCCTTTTGATTTGCAAAAAAATAAATATTAAAGGTGAAGTGTGCAATTTCTGAACCACTAGTGCTACCAAAAGATTGTAAAAATACTGTCTATAAAGAGATAGTTCCTGCCCAAATTCAAACGTTTTTACTTTTCTTTAAGTCTACATTTATGCATTTTATGAAATAAAGTTCCTGCTAATCTTCTTCCGAAAAATCCTTTAACCACTAAAGTCAAAAAATTCAAACAGTCCACATGATGCAATGAGAATCAGGCTTCCTCTTGCCACTGCCAGACAATGTCTGCAAGACAGAGCTCAAGCTCACTTCCTACTTTGGAGCTCCTATAAACAGCAAATATGACGAGTCAGCACTCTGTCATTACCAGCAGAAAACATGCAGGCTAAATATCGCCCTTCCATTTACTGTCATGCTGGACAAAGGAACTTAACCTTTAGGGGGTGGGTGGGGGTAGTTGGGGTGGTACATTTCTTTCAGTATCTTTTTTTTTTTTTTTTTTTTGTACATGGTATCATGGTAATGATTTTTTTTTTTTTTTTTTTTTTTTTTTTTTTGATGTATTAACCAGTATCTGCTGTCATAAACTGCTAAAAAAAGGTTTTGGAAATATATATATTATATATACACAAAGTAACATGGCACTACCATCTGATACTTCACAAAACTTTTTCACTGGTGCAACATTAAGGTCTTCTCAGGTACTGTCAGAGTATTTACGGCATTTGAAGAGGAATTTACTTCTTCCCTTACACAAACTGAACAGCGAATGAATTTAAGAAAACCAAATAACATATACTGTACAATCACGCCCACATCCACATCTCTTCCTGGTGGATAGCGTAGATTCTAACCCTAACGCTCCCCATACTTCGGAGTGGACCATATTTCTTTGCTTAATCTTTTCTGGCATACTGTGAATGACTTCAGACTTTCCATTTCATAAGGCGCATTTTCCTTGGCAGACAAGTCTGCCCTAAGACTTTGGCCGCTATTGGGACCTTTTTTTTTTTTATTCGAGCTCTAGAGAGATGTGCTGCTTCAGTACCAGCTGAGTAATCTGAGCGTGTGTTCTCCTCCCTGCGCATCCAGACGGTAGCGCTTCACCTCAGGGAGCCCACTTTGCCATTTTCCTCTGGCTAAAAACAGCCACACAACAATGCCTGTCATTCACTCGGGCCCCCAACCAAGCAGATTTGCAGTCTTGTAACTCTTTTTATTTTTCTGAGTGTGACAAATGTACTCTGACTCAGAGACGAACAGAAGGAGTGCTGAAAGACATGACCAGATAAACTCGAAACACAAAAAAAATTAGGTCAGAAGGGAATGCACTACTCTCAAATGCCGCTTTTAGAGTCATGTCAATGCAATCAAGATGCATAGAGCATAATCCAGTTCACTCAGAAGAGGGAAAAACATGCAAGCCCTAAACACCATCAGCAGAGTCAAATGCTGGGACCCATCCAAGATGGCAGCTGTAAAAAGACTCTGTACTGTACATCAATTTTATCCTACTACCCCCATCACTAGGCCTCACACACCTGATAGGAAGTACGAGACCTTTAATAGAACGCTGAGGCTCTTGTAAACACTAGGCCAACTTTCCAAAACACAGGCTGACGGAAGCACCCATAGTCCAGCAATATGCCCTTGGGCTCTGGCTATTTCTGCACAGGGAGATCCTGTGTCAGTGATTCAATGAGGATAAGACAGCTTAGTCCATGAGATACAGCCCTAGTCCACACTACTCACATAAAAAAAGCTGCACACAGTCAAACTTTGGTTCTGCTGTATGTCAAAGATGGAGCAAGAAAAATCATGCCTAATTACGCCATTCAGTTCCTTTAAAAACTTAGAAAAGAGAAGAAATCTGGTATTAAAACTCCCGGTATGATTTCAAACATACGCATAAAAGTATTATTCTCAAATCCTTTTCCATATTACATAATATTATGAGATAAAGTATCAGCTAGGTTTATTTTACTGATTGGTCAGTGCTATGGGGGTGAGAGGTCATGAGTTGTGTAAAAGGGAGTAAAGGAGAAAAGAGGAGTCAGAGTCCACTCTTAACTTATGCTTTTTTAAAACCACAAAAACATCTAAAAATTAATGTTTAGTGGAACCCATGCAGCAGGATGTAATGCTAAGAACAATACTAATACTAATGTTTTAAAAATGCATCACCTATTACCACAATTACCACAGAACAATATCTGCATCCTTAACAATATCAGCTGGTCCTGATCAGCATTTTCAGCTGAAAAATCTGAGTAAAAGTTTATGAAAACAGAATTAAAGGGCTTAGCATCGCTAAACACATCCATGATACATTTAGTCACAGCTTAGCTATTTTGTTTGAAGTATCAAGATGCAGAGTGATGGGCTTTCAACTCAGCAAAGGGGCGTCTTTACAGCTAAAGCAACGCCATTGGTTTTTTTGTTTTTTTCACTCGCGTGGTTTTGCAGCTTCTCGTAAACCTGTCTGGCTTCCTGAGCTTTGGTTCCTCAGACAAATCGGTCTATGACCTCTGAAATATTTCTCATGAATTTCCAAAATTTCACCCTAGTACTCACACTAAATGTATCCTGTTCTTACTACTGTATCCATCTCACCGCAGTGTCATACTGTTTTAACAGTAACGTAGAGTAGAAATAGAACTGGGCAATATATTGAATATTTACAATATATTTGCTGGAAACTGAGTTTTAAAATAATGCAACACTGACATAATGAATGAAACAAAAAATGCATATGATTATTTTTAACAAGATTTTCTTACAATATATTAAACATTTTAAATAATGAGAATATCAACTACTTCTTCTTTTTTTTTCTTTTTTTTTTTTGCTATATAGCCCAGCCCTGACATTAAGTACAAAGAAATCTGCTGTTACATACACCCTACTTATAATCAGAAATGGTAGGCTGCACAAGAGAGGGGTGACCCCAGCCACTGCTAGCACACCTCTTCCCTTCCCCCTTTAGTTAAAGTGCAGTGGTCTCAGTGGTCTGTGCTTTAAAATAGACCTGACACAAAAACCTCAATTGCTCCTAGAGGTATGGAATGGGCAGCGTGGTCACCTCAGAGGGATTTAGCTGGAGAGAAGTGGACTTAAATGCTGATGATCTGTGCTGGATCAATAAGGAATGTGCATGTGCTGATATGCTGCTCCTACCCCATATTTTCTCCCTCCAAGCCCTCAGTTTGCACAGGAACTAGAAATCCAACCTCATTTCCAATTCAGAATAGAAAGCTAATGAACTGCCTCTGACCAGCAATGCCTCACAGCTCTCGCTCTCTTTCTCTCCTTCTCAGAGTGCGTCACGTCAGAAGAGTCTGCAGTTGGCGAACTGTAAAGTGACCAGATTTCTGACATGAAAACCGGGGGACATTTCTACTTTAGTATTGTTGACTAAATAAAAAAAACTGTTAAAAATCATTTTTAGTAACTGAAATAAAGCTCAAATAAAACAAAATACAAATATTACAAAAATAAATAAATAAATAAATACATAAAAATAACATTGTAACCTACAGCTTTAAAGGGCTTTTTTACTGCTTTTATAAAACAGTTATAGCTGGCAATGTTTCATAAAATAAACACAGCAACAAAAATGTGAAAACTTTTTAATAACAAATAATAATCCTTCTGCCAAGCAATGTAGTTCTTCAGCAATGTTTAGTAGAATGGATGCCAAGCATCATACATCTGTTTTATAAATAAAAAACTGAATTAAGTTTAAATTGAAGTACTAAAATTACTAAAACTGAAATAAAAAAAATCAAAGCTAAATAGAAACATAAAAAACAAAACCCAATAAAAATGGCCAAAAATATTAAAACTTCAACTAAAATTAAACAAATATAAATAATACTAAAATTATTAATACTAAAAAAAAAAAAAAAAAAAAACTACATTTAGACATCAACGCACACTTATAACGCTTGTAAAGACTGTTCTGCTGCAGCACCTTTGCACCCTTCAAACTAATGATTGTGGACAATGATGTCAGTGCACATCCAAAATAATGCATTACAGGAAGTTACTATACTGAACTGCTATGTAATGCATAGCAGTTTGGCAAACAGTTAACAGCCTTAAAGAATTTTAGATTTTATTTCTGTTTTACTCTATAATTTCCTGTTATTTTAAAATAAAATAAAATAAAATAAAGAAATTAAACACTGTATGTTATAATGGGGAATATCTCAGTAAAAACACACATACATACATACTTACATAAATAAATAAATAAATAAATGGGGAAATTTCTGAGGACAGCCACAGCCAGGACAGGCTATCAAAAACAGGGTTTGTCCACAGAAAACGAGGATATTTCGTACCTCCTGTGTTACAGCATGCTGTCCTGTAACCACAGAAGTGAAAAATCTAACTTCTTTGTTTTTAAGTCATTATGACTAATGAGTAGTCATGTAGTGGTAATGTCACATTGATTCACATGTCATTAATCCACTTTTAATGAACCCAGCCCATTGTAATCAGTCTTGTCACTGACATGTGACCAATACATTGACAGTCTTGACCATCAGAAATGTCACTGCTGTAAAAAAAAAAAAAAAAAGAAAAGCCCTCCACTTTCTCAGTGTGACTTCTTGACCATTACAATTATAAGCTCTGTTGCACAACAGTCCTATTTGAGAAAGTCAGTTCATTCTCTGGCTATTACTTAAATGCATAAATAAAAAATAAAAAAAACTCTCCGCAATAGAAACGCACATCCCGTTTGTCACCCAACCACAATTGCTTGTGATGTGATTGACAGGTAAGAAGAATGCCCCTCCTCTCAAATCCTACACCTGCTAAGAAGGCACTCACAGCTGTCCGCAGCATTCAAGTAAATCCATTTAAAGGTGTCCAAAGCTAACTTTTAAGGGCCATTTGTGTTCGTACCAGCTGTGGACTGCAGGGTAGCTCTGTTTGCTGGAAAGGTAGAAGTTCCATCCAAAGAAAACATCACACACAGATGAGCAAACAACAATACTGTTTTACACTCGAGCTGTGCATTGTCAGATGCTTAGGGCCAATCTTCACCTTTATACTTACAGCAGTAAAGTGTGACTTACTTACTCACCTAAACTCATATGTTTAATGCATATGCTTATAAAATGTACATACAAATTATATACACTACTGTTCAAAAGGTTGGGGTCAGTAAAATTTTTTTATGTTTTTGAAAGAAGTCTCTTTTGCTCACCAAGGCTGCATTTATTTGATCAAAAATACAGAAATATTGTGAAATATTATTACAATGTAAAAGAACTGAACTCCATCCTTCAGTGTCACATGATCCTTCAGAAATCATTCTAATATGCTGATTTGGTGCTAAAGAAACATTTCTTATTATTATCAATGGTAAAAACAGCTGTGCATGGACTCTACACGATCCCAGTCAAGGAATAAGGCGAAACGATCGGTCATTTTCTAAAAAAAAAAAAAAAAAACCACAAGTGCTCTGCGATGCGCCACGCATTACGTGATCACGTTGGAAAGGTCACGCGTGACCTGGGCCCCGAGCCCTCCGCATGATGAAAATTACGTCCGAAGTATTGCTGCGTTCTAGGCAGGTTTTTCAGCCCATAAGTCATGACTTCAAACCACGACTCACGACTTTGTAGCATTTCAGACATGTCACACCAAATTGCCTGAGTGTAAACAAACCAGCATGGCGGACCATACGGGCTTATGCTTATTTACAATTATTTCTATCGCCAAAGGTGCTTACTCCTTGCTTATTTGAGGGAAACGGAGAAGGAAAAACGGCGCATAAGGCAAGAGAAGCTGTTATACCTTTTATTTTACGTTATTTTACCATGCATTTGCATAAACACCACATCTGTAGGGGCTGCCATTGTTGTTTCGCAGGCTATGTGACGTCAGAGCGCGGAACTGGGAGTACATCGTTCTAGTACGAGTTCACGGGTGGAAAGTCACGGGTTTGACTGCCGCTCCAGTGTACTTTTTAGTGGTAGAAGGTAGGAAAAACACGGGTTACGGGTTGCCTGGAATGCGGCACATACCCGGGGCTTTAGCATCATAGTCGTTAGCTTAGCATAGGTTAGCAGCACCCACATTCTCTTCAGAAAATTAGGTCTAGTTATACCACATGCTTTCATATCAGGACTGGTGATTTTCTGTAAATAATAGCAATTGAAACGCGTACTTGAATGCCACTTGCAGTTACACAACTGCCATCAATGCTATATAAGGAGAATAGCTACAGGCCTTTCATTCATAGCATGTCATTCTACTGTTCACCGTACATCATGTGGAAATAAGAGCAGTCGTACTATGTATAGCAATGCAGGTTATACAACGTATTGAGACTGTTAAGTGTGTTTGCGGAGGTAGATGGGAGGAGGGTTGGAGGTCTGTGGGTGGAGGTGGTGTGGAGTGTATTATCATCAGTACAATAACCCACTCCTCATGTCTAGGGGGGGGCTGGTTTCATCCTCCAGCCTTAATGGTGGAGAGGTTCTTTAAGATGCCTCTTTCAAAGCCTTTCTAAGCCTTGCACACCGGCCCCCTCCCCCTACACACATAAATACATTTGAGATAAACAAAACCAGGTATCAATGCAAAAACACAAATGGCAACTTACTTGCTAGTTTGCTAACTAAACTCCGACAGAATTTTGGTTGGTTAAATGTGAACAGGACGGACCTACACAATAATCTCTCTTCCAAAAAGCATGTAAACCCAGATTCACAATTTCAGAATGTGCATATTTACACAGCTCACATCCTCTTGTAGAACCTCCTACACACTCTCTCTGATTGAGCAATGGCATTTGTGCCAAACAAGAACACACACTATCACAACACACACGAAGCACAGCACACAGTCATCTCGCACGCTCTGTTTTTCTCTGCAAATCTATAACCGGCACTCTTGCCACACTGAGTAAAATAACAGAGCAAAAATTCAGAGTTCAACCTGCTTGAACATTAAATAAAACAGGAAGTCCTCATGAGGGTATTTTTATCCTGAAATTTGACCCATTCAGGCACCCATAGCCTCATTTAATAGAATAAGCAGCTGGGTTTATGTTCATGCTTCACATGCAGTGTCTGCTTTTCAGTTTACTTTTCCACGTTTTCTGCTAATATCCAGATTTAGGTGCCAGGTATGAGTCTGAACATAAACAGATGATAGATAGATAGATAGATAGATAGATAGATAGATAGATAGATAGATAGATAGATAGATAGATAGACAGACAGATAGACAGACAGGTAGATTGTTTTTGACAAATAAATAAATAAATATGGATGTGTATATATAAATTTTTTTAGAGCATATATCAAATGAAAAATGGCCAGAAATTGTTCTTGAAATAAATAAATAAATAATTGAATAAATAAATAAATAAATAAATACTCATGATAATTTTAGATTGTACCTTTTGTTAGTGTAAAATAAAATAAAATAAAGACCCATTCCGACACAATAGCCTCACTTAATAGAATAAGCAGCTGGGTTTCTATTTATGCTTCACATGCAGCATCTGCTTTTCAGTTTACTTTTCCACGTTTTCTGCTAATATCCAACATTAAGTGCCAGGTATGGGTCTGAGCTAGTCGCCGGAGGGAAGTTATACTATATGACATTGACTTAAGTTCGAGTCTCTCAAAGCTGAGCCATGCATGCTGTGTTTTTCCTTTGGATCATAATTGACTCCATATGTTGTTTGCATTATTTCTCAACCCCCAGATCGCTGGACCTACAACTGCTAACAAAGTTCATGCATATCTCAGAATGTCCTACTGATGGTTTTTGAGTCCCCTGACTAAGCAATAAAAAAAAAAAAAATCAAATCAGAACAAATCCTGTATGTATTGTTATGCTTTGAAGGATTATATTGATTCTATTTTTTTTTCCATTAAGTTCCCAAAAGTCATCTCAGGTTAAGGGACGGCAGATAGGTGCGCTATTGGTGTTGTCATGACGACAGGCAGAGAACAGCACATAGATAGTGTACAGCGCAGGTTTGGTCGTATTTGATTTCTCTTACTGTCAGCAGAGCCATACCATGTCTAATAACTAAAAAAGGCATATGTGAATACATCACTACAGATATTCATGCCATAAAGACCATTCTGCATAATACACATGACAGAAATAAAGAGTGTAGGGTATATCCAGAATTACTGATACTGAATAGTGACATATGTCGTGAATCATTTGTGTACTTGAAGTTGGTGTAGAATCCCACGTCTTGCTTTCTGTGTCAGAGTGTTCAACAATCATCCCTCCCCCCTCACCACACACAGCTTCAGTAAACAAACCAGGGCTGGACACGAGGGTCAAGGGTTGAACACACCAGAGGACACACACTAGAACATTTTGTCAGCTTAGCGAAATGTTGAAATGAGGAGGAAGAGAGAGATCATAAGACCCACGGTAGTTACCCACAATCCCTTCTTTCACCTAATCTTATCTTGGTTAGTTTTTGTATGGGCACTAAATAGGGCTGGATGATTCATCGAAAAGGTCATTGAAACCGAAATTCAGAACCTCTAATGGACGCAATTTTCCCATGTCGGTTATTTCATTTTTTTTAATCCTGTTAATACTTTCCCCTTAAAAACATGCTACCGCATGTGTAGTCACGTGACTCTGCCCTGTCCAGTCAGCGGCATGGAAGCAACACGAAGGCGAATACAAACACTGAGTCAACACACACAGATCACTTTCGCTTGTGTCCTCATGAAAGTTTGTCAATTGTATGTGTTTAAAGGCTTGCCTGTTTGGACATTCAAGCAATTTTAGACCATTGGATGTGTATCATTATATTGAGCTACTGCGCTGATGTATTGTGGCACACGAACACTCATACAGAGAGTAGCTCGCACATCACACACGTAATCACTCTCTCATTAATGCATTCAAATAAATGTACTGGTACTGTGCTAATTTATCTGTATCGGATTTACAACGAGTAGAAATCTGTAAGAAATGTTATGAATCATAGATAAAATAACTTCTGAAAGTGAGCTGTAATGTAGGAGCACTCTTTCATTAGGAAAAAATATCCCACCTTTAATAGTCAAGCATATGTACAGTACAAACCTTGTCAGTGAACTATGAGGGCAAAAAAATAAAAAAAATAATCGTTCATTAATCGTAATTGAGGTAATATGTTCAATTAATCGAGATTTTGATTTTAGGTCATATCGTCCAGCCCTAGCACTAAACACGGATCATGAAAAATCTCAGATAGGCCCCTTACTTAGAAATATATATCAAATGGAAAATGGCCTAAAATTGTTAAATAAATAAAAAACGAAATCGATCTTTCTCAGGTCGCCCCCTTTTTCAGAAACATATCAGATGGAAAATGGCCTGAAAATTGTTCATTAAATAAATAAATAAATACGATAATTTCAGATCATCCCTCTTCTTAGCACATACTTCAAATGGAAAATGGCCTAAAATTGTTCATGAAATAAATAAATAAATAAATACATGATCGTTACATATTTAAAATGAAAAACTGTTCCTGAAATAAATAAATAAATAAATAATAAAATTGATCTATTAATTAATTATAAATAAATAATCTGGAAATTAGTACTCGTGATATTCTCAGATCATTCCTTTTCTTACAGTGCACGTCAAATAGAAAGTGAGTGATGAATATACTGAGTAGTGGCATCCACGTCCCTCTTTTATTACCAAACAATCATGACATTACTTTCTGAGTTGGAAAACAATCATGAGTCATTACTCTATTGAAGGACACACTCTGTCTCTGTCACATGCTTCAGTTTACTCACTGACATGCATGAAGCCAGCGTCAACGCAAAGACATATTGTATGTCATGATCCAATAAGGAATGACAAATTATTTTTCATACTATTTCACAGTATGCACCACAGAATCATTCAGTTTAGTCTGGCTACGTAGAACACACACCTGGATCCATTAGTGCAGTGAAGGGTATCATTAAACGACACACTCTCCGTGTCACTGGACAGGCCCGGTGACAGACCCAACATTAACTCGACATGTCCGCGCTCTGAATGTGCTGTGCTCTTTAGCTGTTTGTCACTAAAGCAGGATTGGGGGCAAAGCTGAACATTTGATCAGCTGGAGCCGACAGCTATGTAGACCACAGGGGCATTCCTGAGTCCCCTGGGCTGAGCCTGGTACAGATGGGGCCGGTTTGGGATTCAATCCCAGCCCACTTTCTGGGCTGGAGCTCTGGGGGTGTCTTTTGAGGATTTCCTATATAATCCCTTCGGCAAGGTGTCCAGTCTTAGGCAAGTTCCATTAATAATTCACTATCCCCAGCCCACCTGTGAGAAGCTCCTTCGAGCAGAAGGGCGCTAACCTTTAATTCCCGATCCACATGGACAGCAGGGTCCACTTGTGTGGCTGGAGAGACTGTTTTAATGGAATCCTCCAGCGCAACGTAAAGCAAAGGTGATAAGCAGATACGCTGTCCTGTGATTATTGGGTCCCATTATTGAGCTCTCTATCTGGCTGATTGCTATCTCGGAGCCACCGATAAAATCCTCCAATACTCTTTTGATAGGGGCCATAGTGTCAAACAGTTATACTTCACAAAGTCAATGAATCAAATTAAAGGTTGGATTTTTATCAGAGAGTGTCCAACATGCTTTACATACATACATATATATATATATATACACACACACACACACACTAGTGCTGTCAAAACGATTAATTGCATCTAACACTGACGTTTGTAATATATATGCGTATATGTGTGTATATATATTAATATATACACACACACACAAACTTGTTAGATGCGATTAATCGCAATTAATCGATTTGACAGCGCTAATATATATCATGAAAAATTTATTTAGATCTAAACAAATGTAACTGAATACATTAAAAAAAAACCAGCTGCAACACCAAAATAAATGTAGATTTGAACACCAACCTAAGCATGCTAAAATAAAAAAAACGATCCATTTGATTCTCTAAAGACAATGCAAGTGCTGCCTGTCTGTGAAAAACTCACCGCCACAACGCTAGGGTGTTCTGGGTGGTTGCCAGGGCTTTGGTAGCGGTTGCTAAGGGTGTTCTGAGAGGTTTGTAGCATGTTGCTATGCAGTTGCTGTTAAGGTGTGTGGTTCTGTATGGTTGCTAGGTGGTTACTTACTGACCCAAGACATAAGAGGCCACCTCAAAGACACTGCTTTAAAGATCCGTCATTCAGTGTGAATCTAAGAGCTTTTTTCCCACCCGTTTTATGGTCTGCCAGGTGAAAACTGTAAATTGGATCACTTAGCACAACTCTCCTGAGCAAGCCACACAATTTAAGGCATTATTCAAACCTTTAACCAAAAAAAAATGAGCAATAACAACAATAATGGCTGGTTACTGAACACCACTAAATACCATTTGTGATCAACATGACCTATAGTATCAGCAGCAATAGTATCGTTTACTAGTGTTTTGGGCAATACACACACTCACATACACTCAGTGTGTCCTGTAGCAAGGGTCTTAACCATAAAAGCATTAAATAATCTCATCTCTCTCTGGCAGAATAGCCTTGAGCAGCAGTGGCTGCCTCACAGTTTAAGGCTGAGTGACCAACATTAGCGCCGTGAAGAGTCACACAGATCAGGACACAGTAACAAAGTACACACACACACACACACACACATAAGGAATCCAACCTCCACCCACAATTACACACACAAATGCACATCGACCTCCACACCACTCTCTTCGCGAGCAAATGCCTTCGCTGTCAGTTGTGGCCAGGTCTGGCGTAATTGAAAAGAACAGCCACGGGCCAGCCCACAGACCAGGAGCCCGTCACTGACAGCAAGCCATCAATACCAATGACTGTTCCTTGAGAAGCAGATGACATCCACGACACCACCCATGCAACACCCCGGCGCACACATACAAACGCTTGCCTCCCGCCCCCTCACTGTCCTTCCTCCACCACTTGAGTCTTTGATTCTACCCCAGTTTGTCACCACGGTAACTCCACTCACCGGGAAGCCTGTCATCGCTTCAGAGATACACGTGCCATCGGCAAACGCACTCATACACACTCGCGCTCACTTACGCTCATGCATGCATGCCGAACGGGGGGGATCAAACTTTTTTGAGAGTGGAACAGTGGCCGCTCAGAAACCTCCGGCTCGCTTTCCTCGCACACGCTACTCTGACAGTGTGTCAATATTTAACCCAGAAAACCACCTTGTCTTTTAAAAAACAAAAAACTAAAAAAACTGAACCTTCTCCAAAACACCTATATAAAATCCTACACACATCTAATGAATCAGAGAAATAATAAAACTCTACTGAGACACTTCAAACCACTTTTACGGCACTGTGCATAGCACTTATTACATATTTCAAACTGAGTGGAAAACACAGGAAAAAAAATGACATCATGCTTTTTTTTTAATCATGTCTTTGGCCACCTGCATTGTACAATTATTATAGAAAGCTGGAGAGCATCAGACTTGTCATTTGGCGTAACACTACAGTGACAGCTGAACAAGATGCACAGAGCAGAGACAAACAAACAAGACAGAAGTATTCAAAGATAAAAAGAAAAAAAAGAGTAGCGAGAAACAGCAAGAGAGAATAAAATACACACAGACCTGACCAGGAGCTGCAGAGCGACAGAAACTGTCTTCCTTATACAGTCCTCTCTGTCTGTCTCTCTCTCTCTCACTGTGTGTGACTCCCTCCCCTCTCTGCTCCTCTCAGCTGCTCAGGGCAGTTCTCAGGAAATGAATGGGAGCTCACAGAGAACTGTTGTACTTGCAAATGACTTACCACGGTCACATGATCCGCTAAATGTAGGGTGGGCCGGTGGGTGGAGGCTTCATAAGCAAGAGAAGACAATATACTCTAAGCTTTAACAGCATGCATCGAATTACACGGGGCCCCTCGTGGGAGGTTTCCGACATGTCTCTGAGCCCAGGCAGCGGAGAAACACTAAAGTACCTCCCCGTTTAAAGGGGAAGAGAGAGAGAGAGAGAGAAAGAGAGATGGGGAGACAGAGGAAGAGAGAGAAATAGAGTGGGTATATTTCCTAACAAAAAGTGCCCTACTTTATATAAATGTACAATTTTAACATTAAAAGAGCTTAACAGTGGAAAACATGTAAATAATTTTTTTATTTGTTCATTAAATGAATAATTCCAAAAAAAATAAAAGTAAATAATAATAATCTAATAATATGATTTAATTAGTTGTAGTAGTAGTAGTATTGACATTGTTTTTGATGTTATTATTATTATTATGAAAATTATTATTATTGTTATTATTAAACTGTCTTGCCGTATTAGTCGTACATATTTAACATATTCACTTGCAATTTTCTTTTTGGCAATTATGTGTAAAAATCTGATGTAATATCTACTGTAATATTTATCACATTTATCACAATATTTGAAAACATATCAAATAAAGTAATTTTATTAACAATATTACGCTACTTTGCGTACACTACTCTGTAGGCGTTTAACGTATAAAGCAATACATTTCATTTCCGCACTACAAGATGTTTTAGTAAGAAACCGTCTGCTGAGAATGTAAATATAAAAATATAAATGCCACACACAGCTCTTAATTGGCTCCATTTCTATTAGTCACCAGACATTGCTCTCCATTAGATTATGAACGCATCTCTGTACTAAAATTCAACAGAAGCCATTTATTCCTGTTCATGAAAGCATGCATAAGGGAACGTTGCGAAGGCACGGCGATGGTCTGGTGAAGAGGCAGCTATGGTTTTCAAGATGCAGATTCGCTCTTCTGGGAATCCTAATTAATGTATAGGAAAAAGAGCTAATTTGCATCTCTGATAGACTTTGTGTTCCACGCACACACAAGCTGATGGAGCTGATAGTGCTTTGAAGAATACTCTATCCATGTTAGCTTTTACCTAATCCCTTTCAGAAAAAAATCTCTTAATGGCTTATTTATGTTTCAATTTAGTTTGAAATTCATAATACAGTATGTGATAAGAACCTGAAATTGGAACTTTGACAATTAAAAGCTGTGTAGTGGCATCCTTAAGTCCATTACCTAACTAGATTTCTAAATACCGAGGTGTAACACGTCAGATATTTTTGCACTTGAGACATGCAGATGAAATTTCTCATATCTAAAAAGCAATATGTAATATTGATTCCCATAAAGAACAACCCATATCATCAAAAGAGCTGCAAGATAATCATAAGATATATCAATACAAGATCATCCCTGTGAATTACACGAGAAAAAACAAAGACTCGTATCCTTGTGTCTTGACAAAATGGGCATTGAAATACTGCTCTGCTGGTTCTTTTAATGCTGATTAGCCCTGATGCTTCTTTATGAAATGCTATGCCACCCAGCTGCAGCCTCTGACAAGAGTGGCAATTTCCCCAGCAATAATGACATCTCGAGGAAGCAGTCCCGCTCTGCCCGCACACCCAGCCCAGCCTGGCACACAAAGGGTCCTGGCATGTCTTGTAAAGGGCTGAACTGGAATCAGGCGTTCCAGTGGGAGGGTGAGCCGTGTATGGAACTCTGCCAGGGAACATGGCCCCATCTTAGCTCCCCTGCAAAGAGGAGAGAGAGAAAGAAAGATAGATAGAAAAAGAGTGAACACCCTTGATTACAGCTGTGGCACAGAGAGGACCCAAGGCGATTAGGTGGGCTCCAATGTCCGTGTTTACTACGGTTAACTACACAGCAGGCAAACAGTTGTTGTAAGGCGATAAGATTAACCAAGCCCATGTAGGCCAATATATACACATTTACACATCAACCATAAATTACATGCTAACAAAGATTTCGGTTCCACCAGCATTGTTCAAAGTAAAGACGTGACTGTCATCCCTCCAACAATCCTAATCTATTTCACCATTAAAAAAAGACATGTCTACATGGTCCATTTTAAAGGGATATTATGTCAAGTTATTCTCTCTCATGCTGTTCAAACCTGTATGACCTTCTCTCTTGGATGTAACACAAAAGGCGAAGTTTAGCAGACTATCCAAGCTGCTTTTTTCTATACAATGAAAGTGAATGGTGACCATAACCGTCTCCTTTTGTCTTTTACACAATAGAGAACAGGTTTGAAATGGCATGGGAGATTTTTTCATATTTTAGTGAACAACTTATTAATGTTTAGATAGCTGTGCTGCAGAAATACTCAATGAGGTGACTTCAAAATGTCCTAGTGAAAAGAACTATCTTAGGATGAGAGAATGGTGGGCCATCAATAAACAAAGTATTTAGCGATCTACGGCAGAGTGAAGAAGCTGGGAAATGTGTTGATGGCGCATTAGCCACACAGATTTCCTGGCTGCATGAGAGACCCAGTCACTGCGCAATAAATGCATCTCCTGCTGGGTAACTTGCCGCTGTCTGTGAGGCTGCCCTGTACATTCCGCACAGAACAAGAAAAAAAATTACTTCACACCATTTCACTGTCAAATTTGACTGGAATATAAATATTGAGACATTATGTGCACATCCTTTTATAGCTGTAAATGAGAACTGTCACTACAATAATAGATTTTTGTTTTTGGGTACTGACTAAGAGTCTATTTTCAATTTAAAATGAAATCAATCGCAAAGACAGTCAAAGTGAATGGTGAAATATAGCTTGATTAGCAATTAGATTACACAGAGGTAGGTTCAGAACCTACAGTAAATTTAGCAGCTAATTTGAAAATTACATTCTTTAAAGGTAATTGACCCTTCGCCGGGAGTTTGATTGACAAGCGCTCTAACCAATCATAACGCAGAATCCGCCATTTTGTCCAACAAATAAGGAATTAGAAGATTAACCTCGGTGGACTTCAACCTGAAAAATGGTGTGTACTGACATCTTTCTGCGTTTGAAACAACATTCCTTCTCATGTTCATTCATGTTTATTTGAAGCTATAAATTAACTAGTAGGAAGAGATGATCGGTTCACGAGCTGCTTGAGCAGAGGCGCTAGTGCAATCTGTCACGACACATTAAAGAGCCACAAAACGTTTTTTATTGTTAGATTTTCTTAAAAAATTACACAGTTTGAAAGTTGGAACTTTATTTAATATCATAAGTAACCTGCTCTGTCTTGTCTGTCGACGTGTTGTCAGTGTCCTCTTTGCTCCTCTTTTCTCCGTGTATTTTTCACTCTGTGTGGCGTGAGGGTGCCATGGCTTGTCGGACAAACCAACAGTAACTAAGGGGGGCGGGTCTTTGTGAAGGGTCAATTATATTCTTTGAATTTTAATAAAATCAAACTCCAATGATGTATGACAAAACTCTTTCCAGTTTTAAAGTTTTAGACTCTGAATCCAGTAGCATGGTATCATCATGCTTTTTGTATCATGGTGATACTATAGTACTCTTTGAAGTATCCTGTAGTGCCATGTAAATAGATGGTATATGAAAAAATGCTAATTTTACAGTACCATGTTATTGCCATCTGACATCATCACTGTATGGTAACACCATAGTATTTTTTACACACAAGAGTCTATTCATGAAAATAAATTAATCTAAATGAATCAAGTAACAACTAACTGGCAAAATTATATTTTTAATGTAAGGTCCATCATCTGTTAGATGTGAGACATAAGCTGTAGTTAATTCAGAATAAGTAGTTTCTGTTTAACACAAATGAATAAATCTGACCTGCTTCAGTTATTAAAACAATATGGGAACTTTTGTGGATGAGGTCATGCTCAGAGATCCACTACTCAAATCAAGCCAGAAGATCTGAGAAAGACACATCTTTTATAACAGGGTGTTCCTTCATGCTGTCTGGTCACTTCACTTGTATGGGCTCTGATCTCCTAAGTGTGATGAACAGCATGCTATAGTTCTGGGCAGAAAGCTCATGTTTCCTCACTGGCACGCTAATTCAACTCAAGATTAGTCTCAAATGTTTAAATCCTACACTTTTTAGACTCTATAATGCAAATACATATGCATACATACATCTGAAATGATTTTTGAAATATTAGCTAGATATTAACTGGGGTCATGGAGTTTTTCTAAACTACGGCGAATAACATGAACTTAAATGATACTTCAAATTATAGGTGTGCAGTTACTTTTCAAAGTGATCGGATTCACGATTTTAGCCTGTCAGAGGATAATCCAAGTGAAAAATCCCACATACTTACACTGAAAGAGAGAGCTGAGCCATATCTGGGGACCAGAAAATCATAGAGATCTATAGCTTTTTTTGACTTGGTCCAGTTAGCAAACTCCCAGAACACCCTAGCAACCATTCATGACACCTTAGCAACCACCTAGCAACCACTTACAATACCCTAGCATCAAGAACATTTTCTTCAGAAATCTAGAAATTCAGTTCTTTTAACATGTTATGGAAGGTTTACCATGAAATTTCCACCAATTTGACGACAGTAAGCCAAGAAAGGACCATAAACCATAGAAGGACTGTAGAAACAGGATCAGGGACTTCTTGGGGTCAATAGTTTTATTTCTTTAACTAGTATAAAGGCACATGAAATAATCTTTGCATGAAGTCTGTGCTGAACCAAGCAGTCTTTTTCTGGCTAACAAGTGTATTATTCCAGTAAATGTTCAGTGTGGAGTTCAGAAGCACATGACTTGTGTATGCTCGGGGGCCAGGGCTCTTCAGGAGGCACTGTGTGTGTTTGCATTTGTGTGTGTTCACCTGCACAGACCTTGGCTGTAAAGAGAGGGCTCTGGCTGGTGTGGCTGCAGGGTCTGAATCGGGTCTGCGTCTATGTGCTGTGGCCAAGGTCAGCACATCACCGCGGGGCAGATGCAGAGGCAGGGGCAGGGGCAGGAGCGGGGGCGGCTGCCTAAACACCACCACTACCTCCTCTGTGTCCAATAGCAACTGCATCTGCAGAAGGAAGAAGTGTGCACACTGTGGGCAACTGCCAGCACGGGCACAAACACACACTAAAACAGTTCACTGGTGATGTTCACGGACATACAAACACACAAAACTACTGGAGAAATGGACCTTTGTAAAGGACAGCTGTGAAAGTATCAAGCGAGAGCGATGTGTTCTCAGAGTGCAGGCTGGGTATTATGTGATCTCCGCTCAGATCCATTACCTGGATCGTTTTCCCTCACAGGGTCTGACTTAGCAAAGGCGGGGCTGACATTTAACCCCCAGCAAACTGCTACCAAAGTCACCTGAGCATTGCGATGGGCGTAGATACGACTACCTAACCTCATTAATAAATAATATACAGTCATTCAGTCATTTTCCTCTTCTTTTTGGGAATTTCACAGGCTTCAGTGGTTAATTTAGCTAGAAAGGTTTGAGATAAATGCTCTGTTCCAAAACCTAGTGGACTCTCTACCAAAGCAGCTTTTTAAGGCATCATAGTAATGCTTTCAATGCAAAAAAAAGGGTAGTCAATGTAATTATGCCTCTTAAGATACCTTGTTTTAGTCATATTCTAAGACAGGATCACATATGCCCTTTGTAAAGAAGTTATATGTATATTGTCTTCATCTATTGTCAATAGTTTAGCGACATATGGACTACAGCTCATAATGACAGAAGTCACTTTCAAACCAAGAAGGTCAATGCGGAGAAACAATTTGAACCTTTGGCTCATGCGTAATTCCCAATCATGTGAATTCCTTTTGAAATGGATTTTGCTGAAGAAAATTCTCTGAACAACAATAAATGTGACCACACCTTAAGTGCTGTAAAGTATTGATTATTTTACCCAATATATGCGTGTTATGTATTTTTTTTTAGAGTATCACGCTTAGCAGCATGCTAACATTAATCTATTGAAAACTAATGAGAGGTGTTTCCTGTGGGGAGCATTATTGATGCTCTATGACATGCGGAGTGGCTGCCTATGTACAGCATTCTAAATTAGTCACATGACAGTTAAGCCCAAAGTATAGTTCACTTTTTACGTGTACACGCTAATTTAGCCATCAGAAGAGTACGCGCGTACTCTACGCGCACCGCCAGATTTTTTTAACCATGCGTACTTGTACGTGCAGGTCACGACCGTCGCACATTCGCATTTAATTTTTTTTTTTTTTTTTAAATAATTAGTTTATCCACAAGGTGGCAACCGTGCCCTGGGAGCGTCAATTCACAAAGTAGTCAAAGAAAAACTGCATAAACAGAACAGACCAGAATGCATGCAAGCTATATAATGGAGGCCTCCATAGATGAGAGATTTTGCGAAGAGGTTAGAAAGTACCCTCATTTGTACAACTCTAGCATGAAAGAATACAAAGATGTTTACGTGGGTTGTAACTCGTGGCGAGAGATTACTCAAAACTGAGCATGCATCGAACGCCTGTGTATGTGTACGAGTCAAATGAAGTATACTTTCCAATGCTGTGCGTTCGACTGTGTGCGTACACTAGCGTACGCATAAAAAAACGAAGTATACCCTGGGCCTTAGGATGCTGCGTTAGAAGACAGCTGCCTATGTGCTGTAAGCAGCAGACAGCACGACAGTTACTACATTTTGAAACAGAGTTAATCAAATATGGTTGTATAAAACATACTCCTCCTTCTCTTATAAAACATTTGCGATGGTTTTACATTTTAGGAAGTATCTATGTAGTAACACTAACTGCAGAAACCATAGTTACTTTGGGTCTAAGCATTGCAATAGGGACTCCTCCATGGTTTTACCTGTTGTTGCTATGGTCTTACAAATACCACAGTTCAACAATAGTTGCTATGCGAGAACTAAGGCCAGTTTTCATAAGGATTCGTTAAGGGAGTTTCAGCAGAGTTGAATGTAAATGCAGTGCTAATCAACCTGTCATGAGGACCGATAACAGCTCCTAGCATCATCCGAATGGCCAAATACTGTACACAGAGTGTGCCCATCACCCAGCCACACAGACACAAGGGAGAGCATTGGGTTTGTGTTGAACCTTTTGTTGCTCTTTCCCCAGCCAGCAGCCTTGGTTTAGTAGAAGAGAGACCTCCCCTTGTTTCCAAGCAGCTCCACCCCTCCCACCCAGGCTCAGGGTTGGGAACAGCCAGTGCTGTTCATTGTGGGGGCTTTCGGTACACGGAGGAGGCTGCCAGCAGGTAGCCATGGCAACAACATTGCTTTCACTCTCTACTTTTTTGTGCTTTAAAAGGGGACTGTGGAGAATTGGAGGGGCCCTCATCACAGGCCAAATTAAAGAGGTCACAGTCATTTGCTGGCACCAGTTGAAATAATCATAGAGACGGATGTGTTGCAAAGCAACGGTGAAATGGAGGGAAAAAAATGAGCATATTAAGCAGACAGCTCGTTCAATTGTAATATGATTAATTTATGTTGCAAGTGGGAAATTGGAAGAGAAATTACAAGAAATGCATTTATCAGAAGAGTTCGGGGTAATTATAAGCATTCTGCATTAGCGTAAGGAAACCGCAGCCTTGGTCGGGTATGAAAACTTCTAACTTTAACGAGAAGTGCAGACAATGAGCTTTATCTTTCAGTGAACACCTCAAATCAACAGCCACGAGTGCTGTTTACTCTAACACTATGTATTTACAATCAGAAAAGACTGAATACTCTGCATGCATGATTACAGCATTCTGCGCACATTCAGATTTTTATGAAATTTCTTGCATACTGTATGAGCCAAACCTTATAATCCAGATCATGTATATTTACATTTTGGCAAGAGTTACAATTCCACAAGCCGCAAAACCCTCAACTCTGACTGGGTCTATTTCCTGTATTTTCATCAGCTTTTTGTGTCTTTAACTCGGCACGGGTGTAAAACAGGAAAACCGGTATCACTGTAAAACTCTGGAATGTCTCATATTGGTGAAGGCTGTTTTGACTTTATGATACTGACCAGGGCAAGTCACTCAAAGCTGCTTATTTTTAGATGAATTTTTCTGAACTTAATCAGGAGTGGGATTTGATTTACTGCCAATGTAAATCAAGCACTCAAAGGAGGTGCATGCAGCCAAGACCGGGGTGAATTGCTGTAAAGAATATTACAATTAGATTACATCACAACCAAAACATTTCTATTTTTACACGCTGATTAAACACAATTTGTCATATCAGGAATTTCCATTCTAGAGGTCCAAAACTGGACGTAAGGTTTCACGCTCACGCAAGAACAGTTCGTTTATGAGGACATTGTTATAGTAAGACCTTTCTTAGCAAAAGTGTTTAGTTAAGCTCTTATACAAGGTAATTTTGGATCAATGACGTGACACTTTTTTTGTACAAAAAATATAATAAAAAATGCAGTTCATACATACGACTTGAACACACCTCTTCTATGATGAGCAATATACTGTACTGTATATTTTTGCCATGCATAGCCAAAATTTATCCAGAAATCATAATTTCTGTAGCCTCACTGAAAAAATAAATGAAATTCTTGAAAAAAAAACCTTATTTAGTAGCTTTAATTAATGTTTTATTATTATTTCTTAGACAAAAACATTCTAAGAAAACCGCTTCACTTCTTACTAAAAAGTATTTTTTTTTTTTTTTTTAATGTTAAAGGGTTAGTTCACCCAAAAATGAAAATAATGTCTTCGTTCATCTTCGGAACACAAATTAAGATATTTTGATATTTAAATCCGATGACTCAGTGAGGCCTCTATAGACAGCAATGCCACTGAAAATCTCAAGATCCATAAAGGTACTAAAAACATTTTAAAACAGTTCATGTGAGTTCAGTGGTTCTACCTTAATATTATAAAGTGACGAGAATATTTTTTGTGCACCAAAAAAAACAAAATAATGACTTTTCAACAATATCTCGTGATGGCCGATTTCAAAACACTGCTTCGAAGCTTTACGAATCGAATCAATGGTTTGGAGCGCCAAAGTCACGTGATTTCAGCAATTTAGCCGTTTGATAGGAGATCCGAATCACTGATTCGAAACAAAAGAATCGTAAAGCTCCGAAGCAGTGTTTTGGAATCGGCCATCACAAGATATTGTTGAAAAGTCGTTATTTTGGGGTTTTTTTGGCGCACAAAAATTTTTCTTGTCGCTTTATAATATTAAGGTAGAACCACTGAACTCACATGAACTGTTTTAAAACATGTTTTAGCACCTTTATGGATCTTGAGATTTTCATTGGCATTGCTGTCTATGGAGGCCTCACTGAGCCATCGGATTTAATCAAAAATATCTTAATTTGTGTTCCGAAGATGAACGAAGGTCTTACGGGTGTAGAACGACATGAGGGTGAGCAATAAATTACATTATTTTCATTTTTGGGTGAACTAACCCTTTAAGGTCAATCTCTTATGGTCACGCAGTCCCATTTTTCAAAACCATATGAAACCAACATTAATACAATGAGCACATTTCTAAGAACTTGGCATATGTGTTTTAAACTATATTTTTTAACGATTTTAGTGGACACTCTTTTACATCATTGACCCAAAAGTGTTTAATTAGGGTGTTTTCACACCTATCTCGTTTGGAGCATTTGTCTCGGAACCTGGCGTGTTTTCTCAATTAGTTTGGTTCGTTTGTCGTAGGTGGTCTCAGCACCGATTGAAAATGTTTGGTTGTGGTGATAAATCAATGCAACCTTAAGCAATGGACCAACTGTATAGGCAACTATTTCCAATGGAAAGTAGCTTAAGCCTGTCCAAAATGTTGCTAAATGTCGCTAGATATACTCTGATTAGTATATTCATGACGTCATTACGTTGCATTTGCATTCTGCCTAGTGTCAGCCCTTTACATTTGTTTGCTTCTCTACTATTCTCTGTGCTCACATGATGTGCTCACCCTCAGTTGATACTGTAATAATATCATATTGATGAACAGAACTGGTAAACGCTTCAGTGCGTATCTGTGTTTGTGCTCTGGAGAACGTCAAATGTTTCTATTTTACTACGTGTTTTTGCAGCGGTGAGCACTGTAGCCAATCACAGACATGTTTGTTGATCTCTTGAACGCAGTGGCCAATCAGAGGTGTTTAATTTAGCCAGAATCAACTCAACGTTGGAGTTAACAAAGTGTAGACACAAGGTAAATAAGAGATTGAGATTCAATTACTTTTTAGTGACTGTAAAGGGAGTGGTCTTTGCGTGCTTTCTAGGCTATATATAATCCATTCAGAATTTGAATAAAAGTCGACACATAACGGTAACTGATATGAATAGCATTTGGCTTGACGACGTTATCAAACAGCTAATAATGTGTTGCTAATGTTACACAAACCATGTTCCTATTCGCCATCTCAGAGTCTCACAGCTGCCTTCCAAAAATCAGCATCCAAATAATGAAAGGAAAAGCTCTGCCCTGCACGTTGACTGGATCGGTTACATATTTGTGATGGTAGGAATTAGGGGCGGTGTTTTTGGTACACTGACATTTTAAGGAGAAAGTACTCAGCAATGGTGTTAACTGATTAATTTGCACATGGTTTGTCTTAAAGCAAACACCACATAGATTTTCACCACAAGGGGTCTTTAACTTTCTGATGGTCTTATATTCTGATGGAATATAACTGTAATAATCATGGCACCATCAATAACAAGTCATGATGCTTCTACAATAACCATTACATCTCAAAGGAAAACCAAATTTTTGCATTGTCCGCTGATCTTAAGCCAGCAGACCTCATGTTAGACTATGAGCAATCACATTTCCATTGTATTATCTGTTATCAAATATGGCAATTCATGGCTCATATAAAAATGCAATAAATTCATACTAAGAAAATGAAAGAGAAAGCACAAGCAAAAGGTTTCATCAAGTTACATATGACTTTTCTTCATAAGCCTAAAAACACTGGATCACTTGCAAGCAATGGCATCATTCTACCCCGTTTCGCCCACTTCTAAGCTTAATTATCTTTCAGCATGGTTGTGCTTGTGTGTACCTCAATTATTTACACTATTCTGAAAGACCTGGGACCATTTACTCTAAATTGCCTATTATTTAGTTCACATTTGCATGAGATCTTAGCATGATGGAGAGTCTTTCTAACGGTTATAGTGCTGGGTGAAGCTCTAGATATTTGACTGAAGTGTGCACCTTGCTCACAAACTCCTTTACTCTTACTTCTCACTACCACCCACCCGGATCCCTCCCTTTCCTGTGTGAGAGGCTAACAGGAGACATCGCCCAACCTCGTGCTTGACTTCCCCCACATTTGCAGCAGATGGCTCTCACCATCAAGTCTGATGGAGGAATTCATCTGGCAGGGCTTCCTGACCAGGGCCGCCCCTCCTCTACAACACTGACTGACCTATTTGTATTCTCTGCACAGCAGATGAGGCACCCTGCCCTCTTCGCTCTGGGCATCTGGGGACTTGCTGTGGGAACCAGAGCCAGCCTTTCCTGGCAGTAGCTCACCGTAACCCTCTGAAGCTTCTCGACACGCTTACACGCACAGAGAGAGAGAGTCCAGCTTCATGTCCTCGCTGTCACCTGAGCATGTGGCACTCTGAGTGTATCCTCATCCCTAAGAACAGAAAAGACTAGTGGTCAGTGCCTGATTGGTTCTGGTGTTCTCCTGAATCATTCCTAACACAAATGTGACACTTTTAACCTCAAGTCTGATACTGCAAACCCATAAGAAAGAAAAATGACAAATAGGATGTCTTTAATGTCTAAATGATTTAGGTCTGCAATGAGTATAAATGAGGAGAAAATGGCTGAAGTCAAAAAATCTGATATTTTAAAATTAACTTAAAATGAATTAAACCTTCAAAGACTAAATTATCTGAGCTGTGATATTCACAGTGTTATAGCTTTATACTCATGCATGTAAACAATTGTCTCATTTGTGACTATTTTAGCTACTCCAAAGTAATTTTGGGAGAAACATCTTACACAAGTTACACAAAACTAATACATAAATACATTAAATAAATATAGTTGAGATCTTGAGTGCAGAAAGAACAACCTCTAAGCTATGAAACACTTTGTTCAGAGCTCTGATTGGTTCAGAAAGAATCATTCTTAACACAAATGTGACACTATTTATTTCTAGTCTCTGTCACTGCAAGACCATAAGAAATATATATATTTTTTTTTAAATCACAAATAAGATCTATTTATTTTAATTGTTTCTCCAAAAAAAGGCTTGAGAAAATAGCAAAAAAGTACAATCAAGTCTACAATCAAATGTCTGAGATTTAAAAATCAGGGATGCAAACAGGTAAGGGAAAAAAAGGTGAGAACATTGCGTGAAGCAGGGGTCATGCGCCGCACTGATTTTTTTTACATTCGCTTTGCATTTTACATTTCGATTTGCTTTATATACTCATTTGTAGTTATTTTAAGTTTTTTTTTTAAATGTATTTTTTATTACCTTATATGTCCAAAACTGTAATTTTTCACAAAAAATAAAAATAAAAAAAATAACATATTGTTGCAACATTTTACCAAAATCAACATTGGGTCATGTTATAAAAGATGAAGTGCTATGTACGCTATTTAAGGCGGTATTGGCTGAATAGAAGGCAATACTGCGCTAAACTGCAAACTGTTTGCCCTCTCTCTCTTCACCGTTCCCACATCTCCGACCTTAAATTCATAAATTACCTTTATAGGCATAGTTTTTAAAGTAAAGAGTAAAGGAAGCACTGTACAGTACTTACTGAACCAACTCCCCCCCCCCCCCCCCCCCCCCCCCCCCCATAACTTTCTCATTGGATCTATGCAAATCCCATAGGTTACCTGTTTTGATCTCAAAAAGGTGAGTTGTCACTGAAAGGTGAGGAGTTTGCATCTATGAAAAATTAACTTATCAAAGTCCAAACTATCGGAGCTATGCAATACACATTCATTTTACAGCTTTATACTCATTCTAAGCAATTCAATTTTTAGGAAAAAAAAAAAAACATCTGAGATGAAGTTATACTTAAAATAAGTAAAACAGAGATCATCTGAGCCATGAAAGAGCAGACTCCGAGCATTTGTATTGGTCTTAATGTTCTTCTGAACTATTCTTAACACAAATGACACTATTCATTTCTAGCCTGCAAACACATAAGAAAGAAAAAATTACAAATAAGACCCATTTAATATCTCAATTGTTTTTTGAATAAGATTAAATAGGAAAGTCTTCTGCTTACATCTCCTGCTTCTCTTGAGACAAAGCAACTGTCACATATCCTGTCTAGAGAAAAAGATCTCAACAATGTCACAAACTTAGCTCATATTTGTCAGAGATTTCAAAATAACTTTTGTCATCAAAGCCTTTAAAGACCAAATTATCTGAGCTGAGGTATTCATATTAATTGTATTAATTTATTTATTTAACATTTGTCTATTTTAGTTTCTCAGAAACATCTGATAAAGGTGACACTCGAAAGAAACCTAACTGAGAGCTCGATTAAGTCTCCTGAGCCCTTAAAGAGGAACCCCTCTGAGCAAAAAAAAAAAAAAAAAAATTCCCCTGGGTTACTCCGATGTGACACTGCTGATACAAAATGACAGTGCAAAGAAACAAATGTCAAAGGAGAAAATAAAAATAAAATAAAAAAATGTTTCAGGTGTGACATATCACACTCAGAACTGTCAAGAAATCTTTAGCAACAATGATTCGAAGTACCTCTTAACCTAATGAATTTTGGATAGGAAAAGACAGGAATATTACAGTCTGATAAAGTGGTAGCAGACTGCTGCCGCCCCACTCCGTCAATCTGAGCGGCTGAATGTGGCCAGGGACCGAGGTGGTTAGGAGGTTCATTTGAAACCAGTCAGGCATTTCTGATAGACCTCCATTTCACTCTATGTCTCTCTCCCTCCCCCTCTTCCTTCAATGACTCTCCCTCTATCTCATCCATTCTCTCTTGCATGAAGCAGTCTACGACACAGTGGTGGGGCAGAGGAATGCAGACCAGGGTAATCACCACATCATCAACTCAGCACTGATGTGGCCGACCCAATAATGCACCTCTAATTGAATAACTTGCCCACCACACATCTCCCGTGGGGACACCCCGGGTGGAGCACAAACTGAGAGGCAGATGGCAGAAGCTGAGCGAGCACTCATTCATACATTCTCAAACTCGACCACCAATCATTTTCACTCTGTTGCTAAAGGAGGGCAACTTTTGTTCAGTTTTTTTTTTCCATGGCAAAGGATACATTGCACTTACAAAATGCAAACTGAGACAGAGAAAGATACAAGAGCTTGAAAATAAACCCTAGAACAGGGTTTCTACCGGTTTCATCAAATCTAATTTAATGCCTTTTTAATGCCAGTTTTTACATTTTTAATGCTATATATATATATATATATATATATATATATGTCGGTAAATGTCGATAGATGACATCATAACGCAATTAGAATATTCATCATGTCGTTGTTGCATTCGCATTCTGCCAAGTGTCAGCCTTTTACATTTGTTTGCTTCTCTGGTGCTACCCTTTTTGCTCACATAATATATTTGAATACAGCCAAATTCCCAATAAAATTGTTTCATCTATATATTTTTCTGTTTTTGTTGTCAGATAATATGAAATGGTGACTGAAACGCGGCCCATTAAAACTACATACAGAGCTCGACATTAAGCCTTTTCATTCACTTGTACGATTCATGTAAAATGTATGATTCATCTTTCATTTTAAATTCTTAAATTCGATCAATAAATTTAATTAGAATAAGACTCTAAGGGCTGTGACCAATCAAATTAAATAATTTACATATTTACAATAAAAAACAATACAACTGTTCCACATGTGTATCATACCATTGTACATATTTTGCGACAGCAAATCAAAGTTACTAATTATGAAGGCTATATTCAATATAAACTGGTATTATTTTCCTTAAAAACTATCTAAAAAAAATTAATGCCTGTAGGAATAAAATTTAATGCTTTTTAATGCCATTTAAGGCCTTAATTTTCGCAAAATCCATTTAATGACTTTTAATGCCCCGCAGATACCCTGACTCCTCCAGGGCACCACTGGGTGGTCCTGCAACGCTTGCTAGGTAAGACACTCACCCACAAAAAAAAAAATAAAAAAAAGTGTCAACAGTGAAACTTCAGTACTAATGAACTAACGAATCAAATCTATAAAGACAATGCTGCAGAGATATACAAAAAGCAAGATATGGGATTCATGGACAGAATATGGATAATCATAAATAAAGATTTTAAATAAATAAGTTTTTTATGTTTTAGAAAGAAGTATTAAATGCTCACCAAGGCTGCATTTATTTGATCAAAAATACAGTAAAATACCACAACAGTAATATTGCAAAATATTACAATTTAAACTGTTTTCTATTTTTAAATGTAATGTATTCCTATTAAGGCAAAGTTAAATTTTCTTTTATCTTTAGAGTCCCGTTTGTAGAAACGGTGATACTTTTTTGCAGGACTGTTTGATAAATATGAAGTTAAAAAAACATTTATTTGAAATTTACTGTCACTTTTGATCAATTTAATGTGCTCTTGCTGAATAAAGTGTTAATTTCTTCTTCTTTTTTTAACTTACCCAAACTTTTGAATGGTAGTGTATGGTACAAAAATATAAAGCAGCAAAAACAATGTTTTTATCATTGATAATAATACGAAATATTTCTTGAGTAGTAATAATAGATATATAGTATATAATATTAGTATATACCTTTTATACATTTTAAATTATATCCAAATATCCAAACTTGTATAATAATAATATTTCCCAACATTACTGTATTTTTGATAAAATAAATGCAGCCTTGCTGAGACTTCTTTAAAAAAAATCTTTACTCCACACCGGTAGTTTATGTATGTACCCTTACATTATTAAAGAAGGTGAGGTGTAGGGACTTTGGATACCATCGGATGATGACATGTTATACACCATGCTACTGAATTCGGTAGCCTACTTCAAGGTAAATGCCCCAAAACATCGTCATCGGTATGTGATTTCGTGTAACGCTAGAGTTTTGATATTCTATGTTAAAACATATGCCTCTATAGGCCACGTTCACACTGTCAGTTTTGGGATTGACAACCTCATTTACTTACAGGTGTGAGTCTCGAAATGTCCCGTTCACACAGCAACTTACAGTAGCGTCTGGAACACTGTCTGTAAGAACGTGCAACGAGTGTCCAGCCCGTATTATCTTACTAGTAACCATAACGACAGTGACCAACGTAATATTAAAGATGGCGACGTCCTGAAAAGACTCATCACTTTTGACATGACAAGAGACCAGTTGAACCGCGAGTGTATCCATTCAAACTTCTTTAACCAACAGCAGCATGTAAACACGCGGTAGCCGGAGTGTTTAACCGTTACACTCGCGTGTCAGTTTGCGACGTCTCGCGCATGACACGGTATTTGAATTTGGAAAAGAAACACAAAACTGACGGGGGCCGCTCCGGTGGAAAACAGTGATTGGATCGAACACATGACGCACAGCTCATATCTCTGTAGCTGTAAGTTACCGAAAGCGAAACCACACACAAAACACCGGCTCTCTCGCACTGTATGACGTGACAGACAACTAATTGTCCAGTCCGGTTCCGTTCACACAGCGCGAAAATTCCGAGAATGCGGTTGTGAGTCCTGAAAATTTACTGTCACACCCGTAAATAACCGTACTGTGTGTGAACGTAACCGTATTAAGGATTCAAATACAGGACTGACAACCGTAGTCAGGACTGACAACCGCAGGTTTTTAAAATAGTAAATACCTTGTTAGTCGATGACAAACGATAATACGTTGTTTGGTCTCAGCTGATTGTAGGTAAATATCCACATCATCCAGTACTTCTTGTGTTGTTAAGTTACTTTTTTTCTGTTATTGTTTTATTGACTGAGAATCTCTCCAAACAACCGCGTGCTTAAGTGACCTTTTCGAATGATTCGCGATCTGATTCAGGCAGATTTGTTAAAAGGAACCGACTCAGTTATTCATTCTTGAATCGAGTATCGCTAGTTCTTTTTGTAAACACAAACAGTCAACAGAAAATAAGGATGCACGACTTGTTTTCTGAAATATTTGTAGGGTACATATTTCTCAAGACGGTACCAGGACCGCACAAGACACATAGCCTGTTAACATTAGTTTAGTAACCCTAAACTGCTGCCTACTGTATATGTAGTCTAAATGGTGGTTGAATATGACTAATTTATTTTTCTCTCTGAAGAGCTTCGTCCACCACCTTTTCCATCCAGTCCAGTCCAGTCCAGTCCACCATCTTCCTCCATCCAATGGGCAGAGCTACATAACGACAATACTTGGTAAGCAATCGAGTTAAGCGTTATTCAACGCTATTTTGTTATTTTACTTTTTGTTTATTTGTAATTTAACTTTTTATTTTATTATTTCTTTCAATGCGAAGTAAGCTCATCTGTGGCTGTGGGAGTCTAGTGATTCATTAGCCTGCTTTTTTTTTTTTTTTTTTTTTTAGGTAAATAACAAAGTGCAATAAACTGTAAAACTATTTGCTCTATACAAACCAGTGTTTATGATTATGGTAATTAAATACGATAAAAAATACCAGTTTACAATTTTAAGCAGCATACTGATGTTGTACAGCTAAAATAAATGGATGACACTAGAAGACTTGCACATTGATTTTTGAAAGAGGACTTTGGTTTATATTATGCATTATTTTTTTTAAAATGATGCTTTTTTTGCCCCTCATTTTAAATGGCTTCATTATTTACTGCTGCAACAAAAGGAGGGAGGCAGGATTAGGAAATGTTATAAGCTATATTTGATCTCACGTCAAAGCCGTTCTCGCTGTCTTCCTCTCATACTTGGAGCCCAGGTAGACCATTTGTTGCAAACACTGAAGGTGTGGCTCTTATAATCAATAGGGTCCTTGTTAGAACTTGCATGGGTTTGTCGTTGTAGGGCATTGATTTACCTTTCACAGCCGATTGCACTACATTTACCCAGCAGCATGCTCAAATGAATGCCCTGCTGCTCTCTACCAATTAGTTTCCCTGCAAATAGCACTGGGGCAGTCAAAGGGTTCATTACCTTTGAGTTCCAGTCTTCCACATGTAGCCTGTCTTGTGCCTGATGCTCTGTGCAGTCCAGCACTTTCAGAGGGATATTGAGAACGATTGTCTTGCCATTGAACCTAATGGGTTTGTGTTAATGAACTTTCTGAGAATGTGATGCATAGTGTGTTTTAGATTTGCATACATTGGAACCGCAGAAGTAGACATGAGCACGGTCAAGAGTTTGAGTCATACTGCACTCTCAAGCACGGTCCATTGTGTCTAGTAATGCTGCTCTTTCCTAATGTGTTATTTCATTGTGATTTATTCATTCACATGGAAAGTTCTTCTGAAGAGCTACGTCAAGGGTTGTGCATCGCTTTTTATGTAACATCTGATCTTTCCCAATGTTAAAGCCATTTTAAAAGCATGCCTAAACTTTGATATAAAGGGCTCTTTCATTTAAAATGCTCCCAAGTAATATTTTTAGAGCAATTAATGGATCCATTTACATGCTAATGTTAGCATGACTGGGAGGGTACTGTATTGCTACATGCATTAGTGCAAGCTAAAACATCCTCAACGCTTTCTATTGTCCTTGAAGTGGAACGCCTAATGTCCTCTGTCGTAAATGCCATCATGCCATCACCTTGGCAAAGGGGTACTGATGCATCTTGGAAGTGTAATGATTGTGCCTGGGGCCTTGGCAGTCCACTGGGAGAGATCAGTGAGCTATAGGACTGCAGGCAACCAGGTGGAGTAAGAAAAAAACAGGGCTCAACAGGGGTCGGTATCAACTCTGAACACATTTTTCATCACACCCAACTTTAAGAGCTTTAATATCTTGCAAAAAGACACCCATCTTTCAGACAGTTTTGATTGGTCAGGGCTCAACAATAAGGATTTTTTTATGCTGGCAAGGGTCAGTAGTTTTTTTATTTTTACTTGCCCTGCCAACAATTGTGCTGGCCCCATCAAAAAATAATGATAATATTTTATTGCTAGAAATATTATGTTTTTGTATATGTTTTTTGTTAAATTTGTGATTAAACGAAAGTAGAGGCTGATCTTTTCTTCCATATTGTGATGTACGATGAAATTCATATTTGAAAAAGGAAAAAAAAAATGTAGTGCAGGGACCTGGTTCTATACATTAGTTGTTGATTGAACAGCAGATTTAATGAGCTTATGGTTGACTGTAAGAAAGGGGCGGGGTTTAAGTGGACTATTTTAAATGTTACATTTTTCTTTACAGTTGTTTTTGATTACTTTTTTTTTTTTTTTTTTTTTTTTTTACTTTAGTTTACCCAAAAATGAAAATTCTGTCATTAATTACTCACCCTCATGTTGTTCCAAACCTGTAAGAGTTTCGTTCATCTTCGAAACACAAATTAAGATATTTTTGATGAAATCTGAAAGCTTTCTGTCCCTCCATGGACAACTAGGCAACTACCACTTTGAAGCTTCAAAAGTTCATAAAGAGATCGCAAAACAAATCCATATGAATTGAGTGGTTCCAAATTTGTCTGAAGACACTCAATTTCTTTATATGATGAACAGATTGAATTTAGGCTTTTATTCACATATAATAAACATTGATCAGCGAACATAAACAAAAGCTCAACCCGAACCTGCTTGACATGCGGAAGCTCAAACGTGCTGCGTAACACACGAGAATGAACCTCATTGGTTCTCGCACCTATCAAGCAAACATGCTTGAATTTCAGTTTACCATATCTGATGTGAGTTGATGAATATTTATATGTGTATAAAAGCCTAAATTCAATCTGTTCATCATATAAAGCGATTGTGTCTCTTCAGAAAATTTGGACTAAACCCCCCAATTCATATGGATTAGTTTTACAATCTCTTTATGAACTTTTTGAAGCGTCAAAGTGGTAGTTGCGTAGCTGTCTATGGAGGGACAGAAATCTCTCAGATTTCATCAAAAAGATCTTCATTTGTGTTCTGAAGATGAACGACATGAGGATGAGTAATTAATGACTGAATTTTAATTTTTGGGTGAACTAACCCTTTAAAAAATGCACCAAACTGGAAATTATACAGCTAATTCTATTTTTTTTTTAAAAACACTTTGCTAGTATTTGCTTTGCACACAATTCATATCATTCTGATAGGTTTGTAGTTTTCAACGCATTTTTACTGATGCTTTCAAGACACAAGTCATTTTGGTGACAAATCAGCAGAATTTGTAACAACACTAGAATTTATAATGAAAAATCACGTTTAAGGTTGTAAGGCATAAAAATGAACACGCTGAAGGCAATGTGAAGGCTAAATCAAAAGTGCAAGTGATTGTTTCATCAACTGGTCAGAAACTTTCTTACACCATCCTTGAGCCCTATTGGTGTTACTGATTTCATTCCTTACTGAACCTGTGCAAAAATGTCTGTTAACCATTAAGCAAGTTTGATATTCAATATCAAGTCTGTTATTCAGACTCTCTCCTGAATATAAATCTCTCTGATTGTTACCTTTGAGCCCCCTCAAACAAATTTAAATGTG
Source organism: Ctenopharyngodon idella (assembly GCF_019924925.1). NCBI lineage: Eukaryota > Metazoa > Chordata > Actinopteri > Cypriniformes > Xenocyprididae > Ctenopharyngodon > Ctenopharyngodon idella. The sequence goes on from NC_067228.1 coordinate 19,798,200, forward strand.
ATACAGCAGAACTTATTCCAATGTATTTGAACACCATTTAAATAATACATCTCTTAAACTGATAAAAATGCCAAACTATTGCCTTTGTGAGACGTGGATTTGGTAAGTGAATCCTTGTTTCTCCCTCTTCTTCCTCTCAGCTTTTAACCGTGAGTAAAACGAACACCTTTTCTTTTCACTCCCTGGCAACCCAAACCATAGTTGGGCAGATCCGGCAGGACTGTATATCACTGGATTTGGTCCCAGCAAACAAAAGCTGCCCTGTCCACTCCATCCCCAGATGTTTTGTATTGATCTCCTTGTGGTTTTGGCTGCGTGGAATGGCTGGGATTGTTGCTCCCCTTTTCTCTTTTTTGTTGCAGACAGAATTAGAAAACAAAGGAGAAGGAAAAGTCTGCGGGTGTTTTTGGCCCTGCGCTGCATGTCTGCTGGGCGTAGTGTCACATTTCAGGCAGAAGTGCGGCTGGCCCTGCTCACTTTGTTATCTCACTCTCTCTCTCTTTTCCCCTTACCCTATCCCTCTCTACACTCCCTGATTAATAATGCAGAGTGTCTCTTTATCTAATGTTCGGCTGTAGGTGAGTGCTGCGGATGGGCAGGTGAGGAGTGTACCTGTCTGCCTTTGAGGCTCAGAGACCTGGCTGACGGCCTAATGCTGAGAGGCATGAGTAGGAAATGGACAGTAGAGAGGTATGACAATCCATATACAGTACATAGACACTATCTAGATGGTCCAAAGCTGCCCATAGGAAGCTTTTATTGTTCAGAGGTTGTTCTTTTATAACTTAGGACACTTTTTAGAGTTCTCAGTTAAAGGAATATTTTGGGTTCCATACAAATTAAAAGAAAAGAAAAATCAATGATGAGGCATTTATAATGGTGAATGGAGACAATTTTTGCAGGATTTAAAAGCAGAAATTTGAAGCTCATAATTTTACATTTTTCACAATTAGCCTGGGTTGTATTTTTCTCAGAAAAAGAGAGAACTTTTGTTAAAGTTGTTGTTAAGGAGAAACAATTGAAATATTATTTATCTGAAGTGTCTGTTTTTTTTTTATTTTTTATGTTAAAATACTTTCTCTTACTTTAGTTTTATATAAAGGGACAACTCTTAAAGGGATAGTTCGCCCAAAAAAGAAAATTAGCCCATAATTTACTCACCCTCAAGCCATCTTAAATGTATATGACTTTCGTCTTTCTCCGAAACACAATCGGAATTATGTTTAAAAATAACCTGGAGCCGCATGGATTACTTTTATGATGGATGGATGTGCTTTTTTGGGCTTCAAAAAAATGGTACCATTCACTCCCATTATAAAGCTTGGAAGAGCCAGGATATTTTTTAATATAACTCTGATTGTGTTTGGCTGAAAGAAGAAAGTCATATACACCTAGGATGGCTTGAGGGTGAGTAAATTATGGGATAATTTTCATTTTTGTGTGAACTATCCCTTTAAGTAATTTGTTTTTTTCCCCCCCAAAAAATAGTAAAACTGACTCAGTGTGGGTCTTTGTCTGACCAGTGGAATGGCAGTTTGGCTCTGAATTGTTTTAGATGGACTGTAACATTTAACCATGGAATGTTAATGGCATTTGTCTTGAACAGGGCGTTGGTGAAGTGTTATGAAGCAAGCGCACACCCATAGTCTCATCACATATAAGTTATTAAGTCCCTTTCCATCCACTGAAATGGCAGCGAAATGCTGAAAGAAACAGCTCAAGTGGAACGGCATGGAGCCATGGTAAGTGCACCAGATTTACGGCTGCAAGACTGTAGACTCACACCCTCACCCACGTCATGTTTCAATAACCCTTCACGGCAACGCTCTATAAATGGCTGTCAGCTTAACGAAGAATCCGCTGTGACACAAAATAGCTATGAAAATGTACATCAGCTAAACCAAAAAAACACCAAATCTGTGATAGATATGACTGGAACTATCACAACTGTTCGTTCCATGCTCTGTGAATAGATTTTTCAGACTTATTTAACCCAGTGCTAATATTCAGAGCTAAGTCACTAGGAGAAGCTCATAATTTCTCCCTCTCTGCGTCAATGTGATTTTCTTTATCTGTCAGAGTGCAGCTTGCACATAGAATCTGCCCCGAGTACACGGCTGCTCCAGTGTGGGTGGAGAGTGGGCGAAGGTGCGTGGCATCTGCCATAGTCCACCGCCTGAGGAGAAATAGCAACACTTCACATTCAAACTCACTTCCATTGCAGCCTTCACATTGTTAGGCACTGGATAGATTGAAAGTGAATACCGTGTTTCAATGAATCATTTTCTTTGGCCAGGCTTTACCCTCCACCTTCAACATTTCCTTACAGCACTCATTCAGAATGGTGAAGAGGAGGTGGAGAATGGATCATAAACTTTTTAAGCACACTATGTACACACAGCAAACAGTAGTTAGTTTAGATTAAATATATGCATGCATTCATTGATAAATGATCATTTTCAGATTTGGTTTTGAGCTGTTACTTGAAAGAGTATATCCATTCTTTATTATCATTAACATAATATGAGAGCAGTATATGCAGTCGTAGCCTAATGGTTAAAAAGTCAGACTTGTAACCCGAAGGTTGCAGGTTCGAGTCTCAATATCGGCAGGAAATGACTGAGGTGCCCCTAATTGATCCCCGGGCACCGCAGCAAAAATGGCTGGCCACTGCTCCGGGTGTGTGTCATTACTCACTGCTCCTAATGTGTGTGCACTAACTTGGATGGGTTAAATATCATGATACAACCAATATGTTATGTATTATAATAAATAATGGTTGCTATGATATTTTTAACATGAAACTGTATTTAGCTATTATATCTTGAGTCTTAGAACTATTTTTGCAAAAACAATTGAAATGTAGTGGACACCACTGTACATTTCATAGTCGCCAAAAAAGTTGCATGGAATTAATTAAATGTGCCATGTTTAGATTTACAAATATGAACCCCCAATTTGAAATCCAGTAACTCCACAGTAAATCTTTTGACTTGGGACACTCCCAGAAGTAACATAAATTGGTGTTTTATTCTCATTCTGGCCCAAGCTTTGGTTTCCTCCTGCCAAAACTTTCACATAAACACACTTCCATTTTGACGTTCAGCCAGTGTCCTATTTCATAATGTCTCCTTCTTCCCAATATTCATATAAATATCTTATTTTCTGTCCGAATGTGTTTCATTAGCACTCAACCACTGTCACAAACTTACATAAGCCACAAGATTTATTGTCCAAAGTTCATGTCATCACTGTAGTTTGTGTTGAATGAGTGTTGAAGTATCACAACGTTTTGTACAAAGCTCTTCCATATTCTAATATTTAACTGCCTAATTTGGGGGAAAAATGCTCTGATTTTGTTTGTGTACACCTTTAAATGCTCGTGCTCCCCGCCCCCATGCTCGCTACTCCATTAAACATTGCATAAATACTACAGAAGTTCACAATATAACTCTCATAGATCTTTACAAACTCTTTGTGATGCAGCATATCAGATCATGTAAGTATGGCATGTATTTTGTGGATGTTTGCTAACATTCAATTCTGAATGAGTTTGATAGTGTGCTGCACGGCTAACGTGGCTAAAGCTACACACTGTTGGAGAGGCTCAATAAGAATGATGATGCTTTATGAATTACACAGACTACAAGCGTTTTCGGGTTAAAAATGAAAATAACGACATGGCTCTGATCTCTGTGAGTAAAGTAAGAAACTATGGTAACTTTAACCACATTTAACAGTACATTAGCAACATGTTAACGAAACATTTAGAAAGACAGTTTACAATTATCACTAAATATATCGTGATGTCATGGATCATGAACAGTTATTATCGATCCATCTGCCATTTTTGCTATTGTCCTTGCTTGCTTGTTTCACAATACCTGCAGAACGTCTGATGATTTGGCTGTGCAGCTCCACGACATTAATACTACCTTGCCTAATGCTTAGAACATGGGCTGGCATATGCAAAAGTCGGGGGCGTATATATTAATGATCCCGACTGTTGCATCACAGTCAGTGTTATGTTGGGATTCGCTTGTTTTTCAGTGGTCTTTTGCACGAACGAGATTTACATAAGAAAGAGGAAACAATGGTGTTTGAGACTCTCGGTATGTGATTACCATGTACAGAACTTTAATTATTAAATTATGCCAAGGTAAATACAGTTTTTCATTCTAGGGCACCTTTATAATTTGAAGTAGCTAGCTTAAATGTACTCTAGCAAACCTCTTTTGCTTTCTTTAAACAATAGCTTTTAGCTTAGCTTAGCTAATTGTTATTTGTGAGTATAATTGGTAGTTTTGCTTGCTGCTTTTTGGAGAAAAGAAGCTTGCTCAACACTGGTCTAGTGTTACTTTTTCATAACACTGAATATGTTTGCAATAAGTCAGACTGCACAAACTGAGCCTGAATCCTTTATTCTCAGGAGCATTTCTGTTATTGTTAATTAGCGCAATATCCAAGAGGAAATCCATGAGGTTGTTTTGATTGTGCTGTCCTCTTCACTGCTTTGTGTACATCATACTTAAACCTCAAAGGTCTCCTGTTTATGTCTAGATCTTTAAGAATAATAAATTCTAAAATTACTCGAAACAGATTTAGAAAGTCACGCTTTCAGGTCAGATTTATAATATAACTAAAGAAAGAAGTGTGTAGTTAAATAAAGGTCACTGAAATTTTACATTAAAATTGTAGTGGATATTCTGTAACAGTTTATATTTGAATACTACTAGATGGCTTGCTAAAACTTTTCCATGCAGTTAATTGGACCCCTATTACTCTGAAGCTGCTTTTATTTTAACAGCGTGAGTAGAGAAGACTAAACGATGGTCTTCCGACAAATCTTTGTGCTGTCTGGTGTGGATGCTGCAGCATTCCAGAAATGTCTTTAAAAATTAAATAAATAAAATTAGGAGAACACTTATTCCCCCCTGGTGCTGCTGATCATGCACACAATTTCACTCAAAGTGTGCCACTGGATAAATTGACTCCACACTTGTCAAGGCATCAATTATTCAGCGGCTGAGCCTTTCAGCACCGCCATCATGTCCCTCTCATTTGATTTGGAGGACAGGAGAGGCGAGCGGTGCTGAGGCGAGCCTGGCGAAGCGCGGCGGAAAGTGGCAGAGACTCCTGTCTGATTGGAGCGCGAGGACCGCCCGAGTGTTCATTAAACCCCAAAAAGTACACGCAGGCAAAGAGGACGATAACAAGACCCTTGAGCCGCTCGTACCCGGCTCTCTCACACTTCTGGAAGCCAATAAATATTCTCCTGCTCTCCCTCTTGCACAAACAGGCATGTCAAATGCAACTAACGAGTCAGCAAAATAGGCGATCCCTGTCCCTGCGGTGAGAGCCGGCTACTTTCATTTGTTCTATAATTTGGCGCTCCCGCAAAGGATTAATAGACCCAGAGTCACTGTAAAGGGTTGAGACATGGCCTCTGTGTCCAAGACTGACATCACACAAGTTATTGTTCCCAGGCTCCAAAATTAGGCTACCTTTTTACCACACCTAATGACGAGTAAATTGAGAATTCGGCCAAACATATATCTCAGAGGCCATGAAACTTTTGGTTTAATGACAATGGAATAATTATATGTTTTGTTTTGCTTTTTTTCAGTAACAAGTCACATGAAGTGAGTTATGTTGCCACTGAGAATGCATTAGGAAGAATGAGTTTCCTACAATACTTTTTCAGAGCTGTGACACCACTGTTGAATCTATAGTGCGAAACCGACAGTGTGACCAGTGTCAAGTCAAGTCACCTTTATTTGTATAGCTCTTTATACAATATAGATTGTTTTAAAGCTGCTTTACAGTGATAACAGGAAAATTATTCAATTATGCAAATAGTTAATATCAGCTGTACAGCAGCCCTAAAAGAAAATAGTGTCATTGTTCAGCTGAAGTCAGTACAGTGTTGATTCAGTTCCCTTGTAAAGATAATCAATTATTAAACTAGTTAATTTTATCTATAAAGCAGTTCTGCAGAAAACAGTGATGTCAATGACCAGCTCAGTTCAGTTCTCATCCGAGAGTGTCAGTGCAGTCAAATCAATAATATTGTTGAATACTGAATATTGAAGTGTAGTACAAAACAGAACAATTGACTCTTATGAGCTTTTTAGTGAATCAAATACAGTGCTGCTTGCAAGTTTGTGAACCCCTTGCAGAATCTGTGAAAATGTGAATAAATGTAACAAAATAAGAGGGATCATACATTATGCATATTATTTTTTTATTTAGTACTGTCCTGAGTAAGATATTTTACATAAAAAAATGTTTACATATGGTCCAAAAGACAAAAAAATAGCTGAATTTATAAAAACGACCCACTCAAAAGTTTATGAACCCTGGATTCTTAATACTGTGTGTGATTACCTGGATGATCCACAACTGTTTTTTTGTTTTGTGATGGTTGTTCATGAGTCCCTTGTTTGTCCTGAGCAGTTAAACTGCCCAATATTCTTCAGAAAAATCCTCCATGTCCCGAAAATTCTTCAGATTTCCAGCATCTTTTGCATATTTGAACCCTTTCCAGCAGTGACTGTATGATTTTGAGATCCATCTTTTTACACTGAGGACAATTGAGGGACTGGTACTGCCCTTCGGAAGCAACAGAAGATACTTAAATGTTTCTTCAAATTCAAAAAGTTTTTTTTGAAAAAACTTTTTGAATTTTTGAAATCCCCCCCTCCCCATCAGTGAATGTTTGAACCTTTTTTAATAGCTGTGTTTGAGTCCCTCAGTTGTCCTCAGTGTGAAAAGATGGATCTCAAAATCATACCGTCACTGCTGGAAATAGTTCAAATACGCAAAAGATGCTGGAAAACTGAAGAATTTTCGGGACCTGGAGGATTTTTCTGAAGAATATTGGGCAGTTTAACTGCTCAGGACAAACAAGGGACTCATGAACAACCATCACAAAACATAAAAACAGTCGTGGATCATCCAGGTAACCACACACAGTATTAAGAATCAACAGTTCATAAACTTTTGCATGGGGTTATATTTATAAATTCAGCTATTTTTTTGTCTTGTGGACTTTATGTAAACATTGTTTATGTAAAATATCTTATTCAGGACAGCGCTAAATAAAAAATGACATGCATTTTGTATGATCCCTCTTATTTTGTTAAAATTATTCACATTCTGCAAGTGGTTCACAAACTTTCAAGCAGCACTGTATATGCAGTGTGACTAGTAGTACGACTCCTAAATGAATGACTCATATGAGCCTATTAATTTTAATGACTCTGTTCATTTTAGTGAATCAAACACATGAAATTCAATTCAAAGAAGCTTTATGTGTTCCAGCAATGGTCAGATTATCATTTGTACAACTGGATTTGAACCATGTAATTTGCAGTTTTTCAGTGTAATTTTAGTATTATTTATGTAGCCTATACTGTTAGAGTATTTATTAATATTAATTAGCTTTTATTTCCATTTTATATTTAGATTTTATTTTTATATTTTTTACATGTAAATTTTAGTTGTGTTTTTGTCATTTTAATTAGTTTTTTTTAAAAATATTTTTATTTAGCATTTAATTCTTTTATTTATATTTATATATATATCAGTTTGAGTTTTAGTCATTTTAGTACTTCAACTTGTTTGATATTTCAGTTTGTTGCCAATGCAGCATTTTAGTTTTTTCATCTAATATTTATATTTTATTTTTTTCCAGCTTTGTTTCAGTTAACAAAAGTGTTAATTGAAAATAGTCTTAGTTTTAGTTACCAATAACAACACTGAACTAGTAAATATCTTATTTACTTGCTGTAGGCTACATTTGATGCTTAGTGTTAATTTTGGTGTTAATCCTTGATTGTTCCTTAACATTGCTGTGCTGGAACAGATTATGAATCACACTATTCCCTGGATTAAAGTGGAGTGAGGTCAGCGTGTTGCCTTAACTCAGGCAAGAAAACTCTACGGAGTGTAATATGAATAACGAAGTTGTCCCCTGAGCCACTAATATGACCTCAGGGCTGTGGTCCAAACAGTTTGCCTCAGTGTTTGGGTGTAGTCGACCTGGGGTATCCTTCAGACCCTGCAGCCACTGAAATGAAAGCTGTCTCACTGCGGTTAGTAAAATAGTTGGACAGTGAGAGCATGTGGTGGCCATGTCTCAAGGCAGTCTGGGTGAGCAATGGAACTGCTGAGCTCTGGAGGACAAAGGAGAGAGAATCAGCAAGAAAACACACACTGACCTGGTTTAAATTAACATGGAGAAATTTCAGGAAAAGAATTGTCCACAGTCAATGTATGTATGTGCATAAATTATGCATTTACTAGGCAGCGTTTATTTAAAAAAAAAAAAAAAAAAAACCATGTTAACAGTAGGGTGTGACCTGTGACAAAATAGCACTACATGTATCTTGTTTTATGACTACTGCTAAACTTAATGTGTCATTAAAATGTGATTATGTGTATGTTTTTATGACCTAACAGTTATAATAAGGGTTTGGTCGTATTTAGATAAGCAAATGTAAAGACACAACACATGCAAGTGATATCTAACACATCTTTCATACTGTCATCTCTTCAGGTTTCAAAAGTTACAAGAACAGCTGGCAGTCTCAGTTATTTGACTGCCATAATACAGTCTGAAGTCTTTATTGGATTACATAACTCTTCTGGCAACATTTGAGAGGGCAAGATGTGGAATAATATTATAAGACCCCTGATTGGTGAGTAGATCTTAATCCCCACCCACATTCCACAGTAACTGCTTGCTCTGAGAGCTTCATGTTTTTCCTGGCTAATTACACCACTAACATATTCCAATATCAATATCACCGTATGCTCCACATCAGTAAAACATACAAGTTCTTTCTTACCTGAACCTTGTCTGAGGTTTCCTCACTCCTAACTCTTTCAGTTTTCATTAGTCTCTTTGCTTCATTTTAGAGGAAGGAATTTCATGGTAGCCGGCAAAAGTCTGAAAGCAATATTTTGTTTCAGAATACCTTAATTTACCAGGAGCTAGAAGTTCATCAGAGTTGGGAAAACAAAAGTCTCTCATATATTCTAAGCTCTGCCGGCTCCATGCAGGGAATGGGATGGGTTTCATAAATCTCCGAGCCAAGTTCCTTTGAGTCCATTGGGGGGCCAGGCATCAGCCATGACTCAGTCTTTAAAGTGTAACTCGAGCCAAGACATCTGCATCGCTCGAGAGGAGGGTACTGAGGCGCAGATTTGGAACACTCAGCATTGGGAATTTTGGGAAGCAGTGATGCCTATCAATGACCCACTTTGATTTCGAAATGCTAATTTGTTCTTTGTTGCCACAAGATGTTGTTTTTGTGTGACTGATTGTCAGAGAAGCCACTGATTTTAAGAGGAGACAAGAAAAGTAAGCTTCCTGTCATCGTTTTCCTCAGGTGCTTCTATAGCCTGTGCTAATGTTCATAGCCAGAGGGAATGTGTATGTCTGCTGTCTGAGTTCAGCAACAGATATCATTATTGCAACACTCTCGTAAACAGTGGAGAATTATTACATCACTGCTATTACTGTATATTATTCTTTTTTTTCCCCCCCTGCTTTTAGGTGAGTTTATTGCAAATAACAGTTACTGAATTGAGCTGGATATTGTATTTTCTTTGAATTTGTCTCATATTTGATGAAGTTTGCATCATTGATTGTTTATTACTGTAAAGCTTCTTTGAAACAATCTGTATTGTATAAAGCTCTATATAAATAAGGATGACTTGACTTGGAAAAAGGTTCTTTTTATGAATAAAAACGTTCTTCACACTTCACACTATTTAAAAAAAATGGTTAAAAAATTCTTGGGAATCCAAAAGGTCCTTTTTGGAACCTTTAGGGGCCGTTCAAATATCTTGCAAGGGCTCGTCGTGGAGAGCGCAGTTCATGGTTGCATAGCAATGACAGACACCACGGGAGTGCAATTGCTTTGGAAAGGAGGAGAAAGCCACGCGGCCGCACTTTCCATGCGTTTTTAGACACGATATGTGAACGGCCCCTTATGGTCGTTTAATGGTCTGAGTCAAGTCTCTGATGCCCATTTTTTCCAACAACAGGGTGAACAATGCATGTGTTTCCCCAGCAGAAATGATGATTTCCAATATGGCGGCAATGTATTCATTTTATGTACATTGCATTTCTATGTACAGTATTTTGCTTTGGCCACTTTATTTTCCCCATCCTTGTCTTAAAGAATAAGTTTTTACATTTTTTAAAACTCAGAATGCTTGTAAACAAAGTCCATGATGTGCCTTTATTATTCTAATAAATAACTTATTTAATTTTAAGACTTTAACAGTGGCAAGTAGGCCTAGTGGTAGAAGAACTTTTACACCAATTCTTGCAATAGCAGCCAATAAAATATATTGTAGGCTTAATTTTTACGATTTATTTATTTTTTTTCTAAACTAGTAATGCTAAGTATCAGAAATTATAATACATACACTATTTTCTATATTGTATGTCAGATGTAGGAGGGAAAAAATGAGAAATGCATGATGTATAGTTGCCATTTATTTTCTTGAAGGATTTCATTATTGTTTGTTACATTTGTAATAGATGTTTCTCTTAAACTAGTCTTTCCAATCGAGGAACATGTGGACAGGAAGTTGCAAGCATAATCTTTCACATTTTATTGTGTCTTTCCTTTTTCTGCTAACAGTGCTCGTGTGTGTCTTTGTGCAATCCTGTCAGTGTGTGACCTCCCATGTCCTAGAGTCCTGCCACCACACCCCCCAGCTCTCAGCGTGTCTATTCCACCCTAGACAGGAGCCAGGTTGCCAGAGCTACGCTACTCCCACCCATTAGCTGCAGGAATCCAACATAACCATGGTAACAAGTCTCTCACCCCAGGGGAGATGAGCAACAGAACTGAAAGACTCCATTCAATTTCCACATCCCCAGTCCACTAGGGCTGACAGCCTCTCATCGTTTGTGTTGCAGTGGGCAGGGGTATGTGCTCATTAAAAAAGCCAACACACACTCACTCTCTTTTCTATACACAAGTCTGCGGACACACACTGCTGTACATGTGCTTCACATTATCTTCACATTAGACTGCATCCTTATACAACATTTGAATGCTTGAATTGCGTCTGCCCACTTAGCCTGAAAAAAGATAAGATGGGTTTTAGGGCTGGGCTTGTATTCCAACTCCCTACATAGTTATGTTTTTATGTTTTGTTGTGTTTCCACCCTCAAGAATAATGGAATGTCAGTCCGCACTCCTAAAGATGCTGGATCAATACTCTTATTCACCTTTGCCACCCTTTCTTAATAATTCAGATTTGTGTCCATAGATAATTTGGGGTGATGTTGTGTCACTCACACATCGATATGACTTGCGGATGGTTTCTGACCATCACATTTGATGTGTTATTTCAGTAATCAAACAGTTATACAAACTGTAGTGAGAAAAGTAAAATGCCCCAGTACCCGTACCTGAGGCACACCGGCCTTCTTTGGAAGTATATGCCTGTCTAATCTGTGGTTATTAATCAATAGTTTATGTTTCTGCATTTAGTCACCACAATATCTAGAGATCCATCTACTCCCTCAAGCGATGATGGCATTGGAGCACATGCTTCACATGTATCTCGATGAATCTGTGCTGATGAGATCCAGTAAAGGTTAATGAAGCACAATGGGAAATCAGCCCTCCTCCACTAGTGCTGTGAAGAGGCTAAAGGAGTTCTCTCTAGGTGGAGTGGGAGAGAGCAGTTTCAGGTTCTCTCCAGTGAGCGATGAAGCAGCAGTGCCCACACTGCCTGAATCAAAGCCCGGCCCAGCCCCAGTGCGCAGGGAAACCATGCAGGCTTTCAATTATTAGTCAGGCTGGGGACTGGAGACTGGAAGCAAGAGGTAGGAAACTCTGCTGGCGAACCTCCATATATCAGTTACTCTACTTTTTTTAAGGCAAAATAGATGTTAGGAATAGAAAATGTTAAGACTGGAGAAACATGAGCTAGTCTGAGGTTTTCTGAGGAGAAACTCTAATGGGCAGTGCTTAGATTCTCTCGGGGACAGTGCTCGGGCTGGTGATTGTTACGCATATTTGTGCTCCGGTTGCACAATTTCAGGTTATTGATTTTTGTTTTTGGACATACATCTTTTTTACAGTACAACCAGTGTTGTCCAATTCACAAACAAACTCTTTTGAGCTGGCCCTTGTAATAAATCATTTAAAAAGACTCATGGACTCATGAACCATTACTGTTTATAGCTATCTGCTAAATGATGTGATCAAGAATAGCACCACTTAATGTCCCATAATTCGCCTCTCTCTTGTCTGCATAAATAGTGCTTGATGGCACTGGTCCCTCCTTCAGAAACAGGAAGTAACTGGTCAGGGGTGGAGGTAGTGAGAGAGCAAGATAAAGATAAAAACAGAGAGAGGAAAGATAGAGCAAGCACATGGGCTCTTAGCCAGATATGCGAAAACCTAAGTGAGCTGACCATTACGCCTCAGTGCTTTCTCTAAAAACCTCATCTGGAAAGTTCAGCTTCTCTACACAGCAACTTCATTGACCTCAGAGGCCCCAAAAAGTGTGAGATATGAGGTGTTTGTGTGAGCATGATGAGAACTGGTGAGTTGTGGTCTGAGGGTGGAGGCGGTTTGTTATTAGATAGATGGGTGTGGTGTCAGCGCAATGAGAGGTGGGTTGTGAAATTAATTGAGGGTGCGCCCAGAGTTGCACTCTTTTACAATGTTGCCTGCTCAGCAGAGCTTGTGCGAGTTTGTCTGCACCTTGCTTTCAAACAGATGGGCCACTCAAAGGACTTCAAAACAGGCTTTTAACACTGCTCCTCCCAAGGCAAAGTTCAATCCAGACATGCGACGTGGGAGATGAGCAACAGTCTATCAGCAGTGGCTGGACCCATGTAGAAAAGAACAGGGCAGAACAACAAATATTTGGCAGCCGTTCGCCCATCCAAAGGCACACAAGAGCAGCCCCCAGTCGAATGTTTGCTTTGCTGGTGGAGAGTGTCTACTCATCACACTGTTTTCACTGAGGTCATCACAGACGTCAAAAGAGTGCGGTTTCGTCCAGTTATTTCTCTCTCTCTCTCTCTCTTTGCCCATTGCGGCACCGTTGAGGATGTATGTATGATGTCAGTATAATTTCACACCCACAACGCCCCTCACCGATAGTCCAGAAAGTCCCCAGAGTTGACCTCCTCCCTCAAAGGTTGTCAAAGCAAGTTTTTTTTTTTTTTTTCAATGAAAACAGGACTCTTTCTCTGTTGTTTTCTATCTATGTAAACAATGGGTCCTGATCTAGTTTGGTGAAAGGATAATATGATTAAAAAGGGAGTACATAGAATATTCCATGTCTTTTGGGATCAGGTCACATTTGTCATGAGAACTTACCTCATCTAGAAAATCGATTTTCATTAGGGTGAAGTCATAAAGTTTATTGCTGATGTCAGTGTAAAAACATACATGTTGCCAAGCCAACATGTATCATATGTTTCTGTCCCTAATACACTGTGAGATTTATGACTGAAAGAATACCTATATTTTTCCTTAATCAGACCCAGACAGACACATTTTCTGCACTGATTGTGGGGGGAAATGGAAGGAATACATTTAAATATGGTAAAATGTGTTCAATGGAGTTAAATTTTCCAAAATATTCAATAAATTACTGTAATTTGCAAGATTCGGTGAATATAGCGTATAGTGAATGATGAATAATGAATTTATGAATTCACTACATTTGTGTTGTTTACATTATATGCACTTAAGCCCCGGGTATACTTCACTTTACGCGCCCGAATGCGTCTCGCGCATCTTTCAAAGTATACTAACCACGGATGCGCGCGGATGACCGAGTTCGACACATGCGCAGTACAATTTTTTCAGTATTCTTTACCAGACATCGTGTCTTGTTTTTGAATCGCTCTTTACACACTCTTCTTCGACGACTGCACATTGTGCTCAGTACTGTGCGTATTGCCACCTAGTGGACTCTTCTGTCCTGCTTGCGCATGCGCTGTTGTATGCGCGCCGTCCGCCCGGTCTCGAAATTTGGGCTGCACGCGGACTGCGTGTGCAGCCGGCCACGAGGGCTTTAGGAGGCTATTGCCAACAAAACAGACATTTGATGCAGTTTTACTTACCACCTGCGGTTCTGACTCACGACCGGGATCATTATTGCTGTCACCGCTCCATCTTTCAGTTTCAGCGTCAATCCAGCGTAGAACTGGGCCTTGTTTATAAAACCATAAGCGCCGATCCTGAGGGCTCGAGCAGCCACGGAAAAAAACAAGATATTCTCCATTCATTTTAACCAATAAAAAATTGATTGCAACCATCAGACACGACTTTATCCTTATTTTGATGGCTAATTTAAGGTGGTTTCTATGGTTATTTTAATGACAAATATCGAGAGCGCATCAATGTAATGCGTGAGCACAAATCTCTCAGCTTCACTTAGTGCTGGATTCTTTGGGAAGCAAGGTTATCTTTCCCTCACAACCAAAAACACACTTCTTTGGTGACATTGTTGATTTCGTAGTCTAAAAACAAAGTGACAAATATTTCTCGAGCAAGTCCTGTGCAGCGCTGCCGACGACTCCGTAAAGCCGAACGAAGCATGTTGATGGGCGTGCTCTTGCTCTCTCGCTCTTAATGTGTGCGCGCGGTTTTCCAGGAGAAGTGCTCATATAAGGAATTCCGCCCTTTATTACGTAATAAAGGGCCATGCTTGAAAAAAACTGTCCGAAGTCTGTGAGAAATCTGAAGATTATTTTTGGCACAGAAATACTCCAACTCGTTTTTTGAAACTTATTCTTAAACTTATTCTTATATGCTGATTTGGTGCTCAAGAAACATTTCTCATTATCTTTATGTTGAAACAAACAGTTGTGCTGCTTATTATTTTTGTGGATACATTTTTTTTTAGGATTCTTTGATGATAAAAGGTGACAGTAAAAGTCTTTACTGTCGCCATTAAATTAAATGCATCCTTGCTGAATAAAAGCATTAATCTCTTCTGAATGTATCAACAGCTTCTGTACTGTCAAGGAGAGACGATCCCACGACAGTAGCACCGTGAGAAGAAAAAAGGTTGCAGGAATCAGGTAATTAATATTTTGATCTAGTACTCATCAATTCACCACACTGACTTCACAATTTATGTTATTTTACCACAGTAAACTAAAATTGCTCGTCATGTGGCCCTTAAAGAGTGAGTTTCCTCTACAACAAAAAAAAAAAAAAAAGAAAAAAAAAATGAGCAAAATGGCTAAAAGCAGCAATTTTTTGGAGATGTGATACATGGTGGCACAACCAGCACCAGCTGGGAGGGGGTGTGAGCGTTGTGCTATACCGAGGATGTGCATGGAACCTCCCTCCTCGCTCTCACCATCCCTCCTGGACCAAACTGTGCTTTGTTCCCCTCCCAAAGGGGAAGGAGATTAATTCAGTGCTGGATCAGGTAAGCCCAGTGATTTTCCCGGGGACGTTGCAGCCGGTCTTTTGGGATTAGCTGCACGCTCGCCCGGCAGCTGGGGGATGAAAGTGGAAGTGTGGCTTGCAAATGGCCTCCAGGCAGGAAAGGAGCCTTGACAGGTACACTAGGATAAACACTGATTGCATTCAAAAACACATTGTCTGCTGTGATACATATCAAGGAGGGTTTCTCTTTGTGTTTGAGCATCTGTCTTCTGATTTTAAAATGTGCTGTGACTGTGAAATGTCTGTACTGATAATCTAATGAGCTGCTACAGATTCTTGACAGATATATAAAATGTATCCCTCAATAAATGGACAAATACATATCTATGTGACTACAGTATCTGAATGATGTTTCAATAACATGCAGTGTCTGTGCATTAGGAGAGTATATGATGATTTTGGAGTTGGTGTAGATTGAACGAGGAAGAAGGGAGGAGTCCCTCTGGGATACGGGCAGACTTTACCCCACTCTCAAGGCCAGATGCAGTAGGCCTACACCTGCGTCTCAGTAGCGTCGGCCCCCTGCAGCTGTCTGCACACCTCTGTCACCTGGCCTCTGTGTACAATTTCCAAACACAGCACAACCGCTAAATCCAGAGCCACCTCTCTTATCAGTGTGCATTAAATGTTTGAATGCCCTTAAAGGCACAGTATGTAATTTTCGTGGCTAGAGGTCACATATTCAAAACAATAACAAAGCCGTAGCTTGATGATGCTGTGAAGAAGTGGGTAATTATGGGAGTTGTCATCTTGGAAATCAGCCCAAAGGGACTCACAAATCATGTTCATGAATGAGGTAATAAAATAAAGTTTTATAATCATTACGCTTTATCACATGATTTTATTTCATTGTAATGAATTAGCCACAAGTAACATAATGTTTAATGCTAAATTACTACTCATACATGTCACTTTATTTGTTGAATTAAATGGTGGGGTAATTCAAAACAATCATACTAAAAGTACATTTGAACGTACCTACAGCATTTGCAAAAAGGCTGACTTACTATTTATGTATAACACATACTGTATTTAATTACACTACCATAGACTTGTTCACCAGAATCACCCGTACGTTTCTTCGAGTTATCTTTGGCAACAGAACCTACTGCAAATGATAACAAATAATTGTGGTCCATGATGTGCTCCAGTCTATAACATGAATTTACAAAATAGCGCAAGTTTTCTTTTCATGCTGACTTTTTTATTTTTTATTTTTTTTACATAGACTAGCAGAATAATCTACTTGAGATTACTGTTCATATACTCATTAAGCAATTGTGAGACAAGGGGTGCTTCTCACACTGTAAAACTCAATAAGTTCAGAATACTCAAAACATTTAAGTTAACTAACTTATTTTTTTTAAGTTGGTAGAACTTAATTTTTTTGTGACAAGTGGGGCAGGGCCGAGAGCCGTGGAGGTGGAGCAGGGCCAGTGTGGTGCACAGGTGTCTCTCATTAACAATCACATCACTGGCATTCCTTCGCTCCCATGGTTCTCATCCTCGCCCCACTCAAGTACATATAGTTAATTTACATAAACATCACATTCAGATCTTGGTTAAATGTTAGTTAACAAAAAACACATGCTATTATAACTATCAAAGAGACTGTCAATATATACTTGCACGTATGTAATGAAACAACATACAGTATATGTGGTCTTAAAAGGTTTGCAGGCCATCCTCAATCTAACCACACGGTCTACTCTTCACCAGAATGGTAACCCTACAAAACTAACATAACAGAACGCCCTGTCAATCTCAACATAACACAACATTAAACACTAACTTATGTCTCCCTATGTTAATCTTATGCAAAAACACACAAAATAACACTTAATTTCAGCATTTATACAGTCTGATGCAAAGCATGCTGGGAATTAGAAATCTGCTGCAACTCAACTCAATCATATTAAGTTAGTGCCATAGTGCCATGGGCAAAGCATGGGCAAAACAATTTAGTTTACTTGAAATATGTCAGTGCTGTGAACTCAAAAGTAAAAGAAAGTTTTAAATACTCATAACAGTTAATTTAACTGAATTAATTTGTTTAATTTAAGTTTGTCCTACTCAAACAAATTAAGTATTTTGAGCGTTAGGGTTAACAGTGCAGTACTCAAATTGACGCTTCCTTATTTCCTCGCTCCTCCGTCCTCCAGCCCACCCCAGGTGAGAAAAAGTACATTTCTATAATGTACTTAAAGTGCTCTGTTTTCGTGCACTAATTTTGTACTTAATATACTAAAAATTCTTCTTTAGTACTTATTAAGATAATCTTAAGAACATCTAAGTGTACTGTGCTATTTTGAGACACCATGAAATATGAACTAAAATGTGCTTTTAACATACTATCTCTGTATTTGAACCCATAGTGTACTACAAGTGACAACTAAATATATTTTTTAAATACAGAGATAGTGTATTAAAAGCACATTTTAGTTCATATTTCATGGTGTCTCAAAATAGCACAGTTGAGTACACTTAGATGTTCTTAAGATTATCTTAATAAGTACTAAAGAAGAATTTTTAGTATATTAAGCACAAAATTAGTGCACGAAAACAGAGCACTTTAAGTACATTATAGAAGTGTACTTTTTTTCACCTGGGATGACCTGGAAACCGATCAAATTCTTCCCTCGCATCCTAAGGGTGTGGAGCTAAGACGTGAGGAAAGGAAACGGGGATGCACCAATAAAAAATGAGAAGCACCTAAGATCTTCATAACAGTCTTCAAACTGTTGCATCTAGTATTAAATGTAGCTCATATTTTAAAAAACAAAATGTAGAATGCTGGAATCATTCCTATACAGTGTACAGCTACAAATAAGACAAACTAATAAATAACCACAATAAAGCAATATACAGGCTCAGCATTTGAAAAAGAAATCTGATTTACAAAAGCAGGATATTGCCAAAAAGAAAGTTAAAGCAGGGAGTTTGAACAACACAAAAATAATGTAATATTTTTGTAAATGTATATTTTTATATTTTGAAGAAAATCAGTGGTGCTTACCTGTTCAAAAGTCACAGAGGTGTTGGGTGTCTGCCAGAGGTATGCCATTGCTACATGGCTGCTAGGTTGTTCTCAGTGGTTTTTAGTTTATGTACTTGCTATGGTGTTATGGATGGCTATTAGCATGTTGCTGTGTGATTGATCATAGGGTGTTCTATTAGTACATCCCAATTCATGTACTTTTGCACTATTCTGTGCTGTTTTGTTATATAAATAGTGTATAGTAGTAATGCACACTTATCCTTTTATGATGATTTGCATTATCTGAGGTATCATACTGTCAAACCCGTAACACTATGAGCAATAATGATGATTTGCCTTTGTTATCTTAACTGAAGTTAGCTTGTAAACCAGACTGATCAAAATACTTATTTGGGCAGGAAGTGAGTGATGCTGCTCAATTACTATTAGTATTAGTATACTACTATTAGAATTCAATGTAAATTTACAAGAATATCTCATCATCTGAATTTCCCACCTGATGAAAAGAACACAAAATAATCACTATGGTAAGAATTTATTTTGATGGCCCTCTTCATACATTCTGTTGACTATATGTCTTCATGTCAACTAACAGTATTAGTTGAGTATTAGTAGACTGTTAGCAGATATTAAGCAGACCGTCTACTAATACTCTAATGAGAGTTAGTTTACATGTAGGTGCAACATTACTTATAGTCACCAGAATATCTAAAGGGGAGCATCAAAATAAAGTGTTGCCATAGTTGTTTTCAAAGTCATTTTTCCTCCATTTTCTACTGTTCTTGCTTCCTTGTCTGCTTCATCACAAATTATGCAATAAAATTTACCTTATATGGCTGGAGGATACTGACTTCCCCTATTAAGTCTAACCTCCAAACTCTGCTTGTCAACTCCACCCTATCCTCACCACTATGACCCCATACTGCTCTGATCACTGGCCAAGAATTAAACTGCAGAAACAGGCTTTTTTTAGGTAGAGGGGAGACCAGGGGCGTCAGTTGGGTATGGCAGGCCAGAGCCATAGAGAGAGAGAGTTGCGACAACAGAAGTTCAAAATGCTCGGTCGTCACATGATTCGCGTAGACTTCAGATAGTTCCAGGAAGTGCTTCGGCAGCAATTCAAAAAGATAGGGTTAGAGAGACAGAACCATGATTTTTGGTCATTTGTAGTCAATAAATGCATTGGTTTACAATATTTATATAAAACACCGACATGTGAATATAGTATGTGTATGTAGTTACAGCAATGTTGTTTTTAAAAGATAAAAACCTGCTAATATTTGAGGATTAGTCTGGTCAACCAGCATTGCCTGCCATTTCTGGCTAACATTACCTTGGTTAAAGACCGTGTTGCAGTCGTTTTTAAGTATTTTTATGTTTTTTAACTTGTATGTTAGTTAAGGGCAAATGGTTTCACTATGGTTTCACAAGGACATGAGACCTGCAAGTGACAGGTGATTGTCTTAAAAAACCCATTGCAAACAAGTGAAATGTAAAATTTAATTAAGTGAAATTTAATTAATCTTAATGTTTACAGTTCTTATGCACCCCATTCACTTATTACTATATAAATTCATAAATAATATATTCAATTCTAAAACAAAACATGATTATACACACACACACATTGACTTTTGCACTGATTTAGTGCAATGGATTTATACATTTCTAATAAACTGCATGTCCTGCATTTTGTCTGTCCTTTCCTACATGTTTATGTAGTCTCCACTATGGTTTGCAGTGCTGCATGAGGATGATCCAGTCGCTCAGAGAAAGCAGAATGAATGCATGGTTTCCCCACTGACATGGAAAGGAGAAAATATGCTCAAGTCAGCAGGAGCAATCTAAATAGAGCTAAAGATGGTGTGCTAAATTGTGTTAATGATATAGGCTACAGGTGTATCTGCCCTTTTTCACAAAAAACAACACTGGGAACTTTTATGTTTATTAAAGGTTTATTAAAAACAAGGAGCAAGGACAAGCTTGCAAAATCCAAGGAGCAGAGACTGGCGGTGAGGGTACAGCATCATAGAGTACCTCAGGGATGACATGTTTTTGTAGGCAAAACCCGGAAGCGAGTTAGCATTTTAGGACTTCCGGTTCCATCGCCCTAAAGTCAATGGGTTTTTTGAATGGGTTTTTGCTAAATCGCCTGAAATAAGGTCTGTGGTTAACAAAGCCTCTAAATATTTTCCCGTTTTGATCTATGACATAAAACACACCAGTTATAACCCGTTTGTGATTTTTTAAACCTTTATTGTGTCTTAAAAACGGCGGTTGCTTACAAATTGCTAAAAGGGACTACTTCCTTTGGCGGGGACTTTAGACGTCATCATGACAAACAGGACATTTGGACAGAATTTCTCATGAAAAAGTGGATAAGTATTCATACACAGCGCAGATCATAATCAGCGAGCATGTTTTTAAATAAAGTTGTTTTCTAAATAAAGTTTGAGGAAGCTTGGCGGTGGTGACGTTGATCCGCGACCATGGTGTGCTGTAGTCCGTTTATAGCCTACTGTTAGCTTTTTATATCTAACGACTTTATTTAGGCTTCAAAATGTATAAATGTTGTGTTAACTTGTAAAGATTATCTTGATAGACAAAACATGTAAGTGTCATAACCTTTTGTTAAACACAGAGCTTATTTTTTGCGATTTTCCAAAAGTCTGTGGGAAGAATGCATAGGCTTTTGTGAGGGAACCCGTGCGCCGCTAACTTCCGGGTTGGCCTACAAAAACACGTCATCCCTGAGGTACTCTATTGCATGGAGTCTTCAGGATCTGAATCCGCTTTGTGCTTGTATTGAAAGCAAGATAAAAGGAGACAAAAACGGGAGATATTATATACAGTAGTAATATATATAATATAAAGTTTTGGTATGAAGTATGATTTGTTTTTTTAAAACTGCTTGCTGGTTTTAAGCACTGTTTTTTTAATCTCACTTATAAACTTCCCTCTCCCTTTACCATCAATCCAAAAATCAGCTGAGCTGACACATAATAGACAGTCAACAGAATCACAATACCGGCCAAAAAATTCACCCCTACGGGTTTGCTTACTCAAATATGCCTTCTAAAATAAGGATTTTTTTCTTTATTGTAGCCTATATTTAATAAGAAATAAGGATATTTTCATTTTACCACTTCCACCCACCACTACAAGCGCCGAAGTTATTTAACCCCGTTTAGAAGACTTTTTTTGTCTAATTACACAACGATGGTTAAAACTGGATTAATAGGACAAGTTTTTACAATTAAGTTTTAATCTATTATCTATTAATCTATTAACATCCCCTAAAACTTTTTATTTAGTGAGCAATATCAGCTAGCATGCTTTAATACACGCTAATTTGATTCAGATGTACTGACAAGATAAAATCTTATACTTTAAACGGCTTACCTTTTAAAAGTACACCACAAACGGTGTACTAACTCTACAGCGCGGCTGCTACTTCCGGGAACTATTGAGAGGCTCCACGAGCCAATTTGTGCTACCCTGTCAGATTTTGCTACCTCCCATTGAAACAATGGGTAGCAAAATCTGACAGCGAAAAATGCTACCTATCAGATTGTGCTTCCAGCGTGATATTAACGTGGTTTATGGCTTTATTAACATCTACACCTACCCCAACCCTAAACCTACCTTTATAATAATGCAAGTACAGTAGTGGTAGCACAATATGATATAGCATTAATCGTTAGAACAAGTATAAATCGATAGCGAAAAATGCTACTTATCAGATTGTGCTTTAATAATGTCTACACCTACCCCAACACTAAACCTACCCTTACAATAATGCAAATACAGTAATTTTGTGTTATTTATCATGTCAAAAATGATGTAATATTGATGTGCGCACGTGCAGTAAGCCTGGGTAGGACAATCTGACGGGTAGGATGAAATGTCAGGACACCGCCATTGGTGTAAAAAAACGTTCCATTGGAGTCAATGGAGTTGTCGCAACTCTCTCTCTACATGGCTCTGTGGCAGGCTATGGCGACTGCCATACCTTGGCTGCCTGGTCAAGTTAATGCAATTTATATAATTTTATTCATTGCATGCCAGATTAACGGAGTTATATTACTAGGCCTATGTGTAACATATAATTTGTATTTTTAAATAAAACGATCTTTATATTTGTGTCATATAAGATCAACGGCGCTGCCAATGTGTCTATTCACAACGTGATTTTGCAATCACAGGGATTACTGTTGAAAATAATGACCAATCAGAGGTGTTTAAGTTACCGGTTGTTCTAACCAGTCGCGACGGTTAGAACAAAAAAAAACGGTTTCTATTTTATGCGAAGTCGCGGCTGGAAAAACTACACGAAGTATAGCAATGTTAATCTCAGGTAATGTTTATGGGCTTTATTTAATGTTAAAAGCATGTAATGTGAGTTTGAATATCATTTAGTGCTCCCAGCTTTGTAGCTGTAGTAAAAGCAACAATGGATAATTCACCTCAGATCTTGAAATTAAACAAATGGATGCAAGAACGTTCAAATTGTGAACAAACAAGTGTACTCTATGACAAAGATTGTTTTAGTAGCTCAGTATGTATATTTTTTATTATTATTAATAATGTTCAAATGGTGTAATATTTGTGAATTGTGATTGTGTAGCTACTTATCCATTTCCTTGCGAGTCCCGTCAAGTTTAATCTCCGGTGCAGCGCAAATGCCTCGAGAGCCCGCCCACACTGTATTCTGATTGGCTGTAGTTTTTGATTGACTGACTTTTAGTTTTACATATAAGGACAATCTTTGTAGGATGAACAAAAATGTTTTTGGTAATCGTATTAAAAATAACACTTACATTGGATAATATTCAGACTTTTGAGCTTTGAAGTGCTGGAAAAAATTGTGTGAAGAAAGTGCGACTGTCACGTCCAGGTAGTAAGATTGGATGACGTCATCAGGGTCTGCCATACCCTGGCTTTTGGTGAGATGACGCCACTGGGGGAGACACTAAGGAAGGTACTTAATATAATGTCAAGTTTGCTTTATTTTATTCATTTGTCTTAAAAGTGTAAAGTATTTTGGTTTCCAGTATTTTTATGCTTATGGAGAGGTTGACATTTTGGACCCAGTTGGTCAAGGTTTGGCTGCAATGGCAGTTAGATGTTGGTAGTTGTTGTATATGCATTCTTCTCAGCTAACACCATTCAAAATTTGCAGTGTTTTCTGTATGTATGCATGTATGTGTACACACCCATTCATTCCATATGACTGACTTTGTTCTGTGGAACACAAAAGAAGATATTTTGAAAATTGTCAGTTTTTTTCTCAATGGAAGTCATTGGGGTTCAGTGTTATATTGGATCCCACTGATTTTCATTATATGAAAAGAAAAAAAACAGTTGAAACATTTTTCAAAATATCTTTTGCTCAATCTGGAAATAAGGAAGGAAAACATGCCCCAAACAAAGTGGTTTGATGGCTATTTTGCAACACTCCGTCACCCTTTGACATAATCCCCTTTATTGTGCATCTCTATGAGAGGGAGGATGGACATGGTATTAAACAAAAAGCACTGATAAGGTTGTGCAGAGGAAATGTTCTGTGCGCCAATCCCCAACTGACTTCCACGGTCCGTCCAGGCATTTCCCCTCTGCAGGAAACACCCTCACCAGGGAACATGTACGGAATGCTGCCTTTTGTTCAGAGAGAGAGAGAGATAAGCGGTGTGACAATGCTCCAAGTGTGGTATTTTTGCATCCTCTTGCCATCAAAAGGAGGTTTATCGAAACGAAGGGTGGGTAATGTGCTGTCTCCATCTCTCAGCTGGTCCTACATCTGGTCCAATGACTCATTGTCTACTCCCTGCAGGAAAATTGGGCTTAACTTCCCATCTATCTTGTAAGACTACATATCACCACTTTCTGTGCCAAAAATTGCAATTCTTCTGAGTAATATGGTTGTGAAAGAATTGACGCTCTTTTGCATAAGCACAGACATTTATCAGGCCGAACACAATCAGCCCAGACTTTCAGTATACAGAGGAACTTTCACAGGTCAGTCTTTGTTTTTTTCTCATTTATTCAGAAAATCTTTAACCAAAACTCTTGAAATTTTGTCTCAAATCTATATCTTTGACATATTTGCTGTGCTATCCGGTTTAAAAATGTATGTCTAATAAAGTAATTGTATGCACGTCTAAAAAAGTGATTGTGTAGCTTTTTATATTCATGTTTCTTTTTATTTCAGTTTAGCTAAGATTGTTTTTGGTGTCCCTTTATAAATAAACTTATAATAAATTATCATAATAAATACCCCTGTCAGTTCAAAGTATCAGATGCAGTTAAACTAGAAATACATAAAGGCAGATTTTATTTTTATAACAGCCATGCTGTATATTAGCAAAAGTGGTATGTGATAAATGTAACCTTAAATAAATAAAGTTCTATAATATAAATTATTACATTCTGTGTGCATAATAATGTTAGTCAGTTCAAAACATCCCCAAACACTAAATATATCTTCTGATTATGACATAAAGACTATGTATGCACAGCAAGTTGATATGAAAAACACATCATTTAAACTCCAAAGACAAATCAGGAATAAAAATAACACAAAACACGTCAATTTTAAAGGAGAAATAAGTGTTTAAAATAATGTGACTTGATTTTAAATGATTTAATGTAATAAAATTATGACCCTAAAGCCAAACATTTAACCCTGAAACCATTTTTACTGTACATAACGCATACAAAATGGATGTATAATGTAAGTGAAACTCCATTCATTTAAGAGGAAATCGAGCAAGTACCCCAGAGTGCAGTCCAATTACTCAGAATCTCGCTAGTTTTGAACTTGAAAATTATTCATTGTCATAAGGAATTGTGAAAACTCACGCTTCTCAAGCATGGATTTGGTTTATTTTTCAAGGTTAATTGTGGAGACATTCCTAATGTAATATAATTTAATGTAGGCCTACATGAAATGAGCACATCGATTTTAATTGTGGAAATGGCTTTTTCTGTCTTCAACAATGGCATTTTAGCTTTTTCCCTCATGCCTTTAGCTTTTCCTCTTGAATCACATCACAGGATGTCACAGGACAAATTTAAATGAACATGAAGATAATTTGCATCCCTTTTCATTTTTATAATTTATTTCTACACGTGTTGCCTCTTAACCTTATGCATGCAGTTTAACACACAAATGTTTGTTTTATTATTCATAACACAACACTAAATGTCTTAATAGAAATTTTATATTATAGTAAAAAAAAAAAAAAAAAAAGCATAAAATTGTCTCCATTTTAAATGGACTGCATTATATTTAACTGTCTGGCAGCTTTATTGGGGTCTAAAGAAAGTTTAAACATTTAATTATCTATAGGCCTAAGAATTTCAGTTAGTTAACGTACTAAATTAGTTTATTTCTATTCAAATGGATTTTAACAAGATGTAAAAGGATTGGGCTTAAAAGATTTCTTATCCTGTGGCTCGCTCTAGTGGACAACATTAATAGCACAGCTTGTACTACTTATTATAAGACAATCTTAATAGATCCAGTAAAACATTTGGGATACAGCGGTAGAACATTTTTAGTACAATTACAGTACAATATAAATGTATGTGGTTTTATTCTATCATTTTATTATTATTAGCCTATATTATTACTATAAATAGCCTAAAAATAAAATTGAGTATAAAAACAGTAAACTATAGTATAATGTAGTATAATAACTATGAATAAAATAGCAGATAGTATATCATAAATTGTAAAATAATATAGTCAATAAAATAAAAATAGCGAATAAAATAGTGAGTAGTGAATAGTACAATCATATAATAGGCTAATAAGTCATATAATAATATAATAATTATAGGCAGACGAGGTCTCTTGGATAAGCACAGAACAGTCCACTGACAGGCTTTCTTCAGCCTTCCTTGAGGTTTGTGTCGTCCTGGTTCCACTGGCTGAACTGGGGTAAAAATATAAATGAGCCACGATTAGATGACAGGCAATCAAAATCACCTGCTCTATGGAGATGAGTCGGTTTAGCTCTATCTGTACTCCTGACAGCCTGAGCTGTCTTGTCAAAGTCCTCTGGCTTCATTGCACGGAAGACTTGCGATTTTGATCAGTTAATGATATAAACTATAATATAATCTCAGACTTCATGAGAATAATGTAAACTTTATATTATTTCTTTTAAGTCTGTTTTCATACATAACTAGCGTTGACGTTAGCTTTTATTAGTCTGACTTTGGTGGTCAACTAGCTATCAAAATAATGTTATAATGACCAAATACAACCAGAAACAACTGTTCAGACTTACATGTGAAAGGTAATTCCCCGATATGTGGTTTGGATTGTGCGACGGTTTGTAAAACCTCAAAATAGTCAGGCATCTTTTCTTCAGTCCACTTATGAGAGTTACGGAAAGTTATGAGAGTTACGCACAATATGGCAGCGCCGTTGACGTGCGATCCAGCGGCCAATAGAGTACCTCAGGGATGACGTGTTTTTGTAGGCCAACCCGGAAGTTAGCGGCGCACTGGTTCCCTCGATCGAAAGCCTATGCATTTTTCCCATAGACTTTTGGGAAATCGCAAAAAATAAGCTCTGTGTTTAACCAAGGGTTATGACACTTTTTGTCTATCAAGATAATCTTTACAAGTTAACACAACATTTATACATTTTGAAGCCTAAATAACGTCATCAGATATAAAAAGCTAACAGTAGGCTATAAAGGGACTACAGCACACCATGGTTGCGGATCAACGTCACCACCACCAAGCTTCCTCAAACTTTTTTTAGAAAACAACTTTATTTAAAAACGTGCTCGCTGATTATGATCTGCGCTGTGTATGAATACTTATCCACTTTTTCATGAGAAATGCTGTCCAAATGTCCTGTTTGTCATGATGACGTCTAAAGTCCCCGCCAAAGGAAGTAGTTCCTTTTAGCAATTTGTTAGCAACCGCCATTTTTAAGACACAATAAAGGTTTAAAAAATCACAAGCGGGTTATAACTGGTGTGTTTTATGTCATAGATCAAAACGTGAAAATATTTAGAGGCTTTGTTAACCACAGACCTTACGACGCGTGTCGCTCTGTCTCTAAGCGCTGCTGTATTATAAACCAATGAAATTGGGTGTAGGCGGAGCGACACGTGTCGCCCTGCCTTAATGTTTCGCCCCGCCCCAATAGTCCAGACTGCACAGGGCTGCATTGTCATGCAGTACCTGAAACGGCCACTGAGAGTAATTTTTTACCAATGTTGCATCATTGTAAACAGACATAACTTTCTTATTTTATTTCCGAATATATATTAATAACAATGGGGCACATAACGGCAACCTTTTACCACTGACTTTCAAACAGCACCTCGGAGAGCAATAAATGAAATGTGCAGTCCTCTTGACTTCACTAAACCGGGCCATCTTCGGGCTGTCTTGTTCTATTACATGTTTGCAATGGCAACATTATAAAAGCATGAAATTTACATCACAAAATAGTGGTATCACAAACCACTACTGGTCTTAAGATAAAGGATAAGCACAGCCAGCTCTCCGTGGCTGGAGTTTTAGACCTGCTGTTTAACAGCCTCAGGTAAAAAGAAGGGCTCAATTTCATATTCTAGCACTGTTTGTAAGAGGCTGTTTACTGGACAGTGAAGAAAATCATGCAAACTGGCTCAAGTATGTCATCATTTTTGGGTCTTAAATGGATTCTAGCACTCTTGCAATTGTAGACATAATCTGAGCCTCAAACTGTAATCGAAGATGTGCTGGCATAGAACTCCATATTTATATGACTGTTAAACACACACAGTGGGGTCCAAAAGTCTGGGATTCAAAATCTAATTTAAATTTGGACTTAACACAGTTTTAAGGGAATACGGGTACGTTTACACGACAACGATATGGTTAAAACGGGGAAGTTTTTCCTTTGGGTTTTCTGCGTACAGACGACACCATTGTCAAAACGATCCCCATTCATACGAATCCGTGAAAATTGACTAAAAACGCTGTATTCTTCAGTCAGGCCATTAGATGGCGATGAAACACTATAGACTGAACATGTATTCGCGTTTTTATTGTTTACACGGAGACCCGTTTTCAAAAACTTGCACTTTGAAACTCGTTTTCAAAAGTTTGCGTTTTCAGGCCACCAAAACGCCGTTATCTTGTAAATGAACGGCCAAACGCATAAAAAGTTTTCCGTTTTTAGTTGAAAACGGTGTCGTGTAAACGGTCCCCAAAACAGATCCCATTGTATTTATATTCAAATGTCACTTCACTTTATTTTCCTCAGTTCTTAGATTATGTAAACTTACACAGCATGATCATAATATCCTACCAGCCCTGAATATATTTATATTTGACTGCTATGACCGACATTTTAAGATGTTATTGCATCCCATATTGATAAACCTTTATGTAAAATACTAAAAATGGCAGTGATCGTCATGCATCATTATTCAAATTCTGAAAACGTTTATATTGAGCTTATAGATATATAAAACACATTTTTTTACCATTAAATATGTGAATTGTGCTTACTGGCCTAAGTCAATAGAGTCTTGTGTCCTTGTCTCCTTCCTTCAATGTAGGTTTATACATTTTTCATGTTTTATTATCCAGAAGAATGATAGATAATCATTCAGCAAGTTTAACCAATAATAATAATGATGAAGCTTACCATGGCAAGAACAACTGATAATAATAATAAATGGAAATTGAGGTATAAAAAGTTGATTTTAATGGAGTATGGAGGACTGACAATTCAGCCAAAATCAAAAGAAACAATCACAAGATATTGTCAGCACACATTTTCAATGATTACCAAAGATTCATTGCAAACCAAAGTGAATCTGAAATAAATGTAGTCCAACAGAACTCAGCATCTTTGTGAAGAAGGTGCTGAGACGTAACAATGGCATGTGATAATGGAAAAGTGATGGTAATGATGAACAAGTTTTGGCACATTGAATATAAAGTATGAAAAAGTATGACTATGATATATCAAACATACCACCCGACCATTTGCTTTATGTCTTTTATGTAAGAAGACATCATATTTCATGATAGCACTGAGAAATATTGAAAAATTAGGACAATGTGTCCTTGCCCTTGTGCATTTTTACGACGAATCCTTTCTCCCGTCCTTCACATCGTTAAACTTTGGTGCAGGTGTATTGCTAGGATGTACCTTCTCTGAACAGGTGATGTATTTGCAGCCCTTGATTAAACATGCACATATGTTTTCACTTTCTCCAAAGATATGCAAGTATTTTCCATTTGCAATGTCACAAATGTATTACATAAAGAAAACAATCCAAAAACAATCAAAAACCACTACCTAGAATAAAGATCAGACATATTTTACACACCACTGGTAACCACCACCAGCCCAGCAGTAACACTTCTTAATATGTCAATTTTGACATATTCAAACGCAAAATGGCAGAAAGAAGCTTTTGATTAAGTTTACCAACACTGCCCTAAGAGTTTTAACATCTTACTACAATTGTGACTCATTCATTGAAGTGTCAGAACAAGGTGAATTGAGATTGGTTTAGTCAAAACAAAAGTAGACAACTTGAAGACAGACAAACAAGAATGAGTGTTCAAGTAGATAATCCTGCTTTAAGTTTACATTCACATGGTTAGATGAGTGACCAATACAGTGTGATTCTTCTTACTGTATATATAGTCTTATTTAGCCACCAACAGGTGGTTTAACCCAATGTATCAGTTATCATTTTTGTTGTATTAGGCCCAAATGAACTAACATCAAGTAAAACCTGTAAGACAAAAAAAATGAATGAAATACAATGCTTCAGCTCTTATACAACACTACAAAAATATTTGCGCAGATGTCAAGTACAGTGCGACACAAAACTACAAGTAATCAACTGAAAAGAAACCCAAGCTATGGTAAAATCCCCAAAGGATTTTTGGATTTATTATGATTACATGCACATATCTTTATGGCATAGTATCCAACACGTTTTTCAGGCATACTTCTTCACTTCACACACAGAATACTGTGCATTATCAAAGGTGATGGTTTAAAGACAAGTAACTCTTCATGTCTTCAGACAGTAACTCGCTTGAAGCCCATGAGCTCAAACTGGGGATTCTGGACAGCCAGACTGTTTGTAAGTTGCAGAGGAAACCCAGCAGCAGATGGTTTCACTTCCTGCCTGCACTTTAGGTGAAGCACTTTAAGCAAAAGGTCGACCTGGTAAATATTTGGTTTCCTCCAAACTCCAGGTTTGGAGTGCCAGGTGAAAAAAAACCTTCACAGTGAGCATAAAGTCACATGTGGAAATGAATGCAACACGCCACGTACGCGGACTAGTCATGCTGCTCTTTGGAAAGGAAACACTTCCTTATTGTTTTCAAGTTTTTTTAGTGCGGTCGCAAGGTGTCAAACGTTCCCATTTCTCAAATGTAAAGATGTAGGCCATCAAAGGTGAAGCACGATGGGAACCTAGAGGAATAAGCAGAGTAACACTACTGATGTACCTATATGATGCATCAGTCAGTAGGATTGTGATTCAAGGCTTTTTACAGGCAGCTTTGGCTTTCCCATTGGTGCTGGACTTGAGTTGTGTCATCTCCACATCAGTCATGGCATCTGATGGTAAACTGCTACGCATGCGCTCAATGGTCTTCTGGTAGGAAGCTTTCTCCTGTTCCAGAGAACGGATCAAGTGCTTCATCTTGCTCTCTCGTGACAGGAAGCTCTCCACGCTGCTCTCCAATGTCTGAATCTTCAAACGAGCCGCCTGTTAATAAGAAAGCCAAACAATTTTTTAATGTTTTTGAAAGAAGTCTCTTATGCTCACCAAGGCTGCATTTATTTGCTGAAAAATAAAGTAAAACAGTAATATTTGGAAATATTACTAAAATTTAAAATAATTGTTTTCTATTTTAATATATTTTGAAATGTGATTTATTCCTGTGATGAAAAAGCTGAATTTTCAGCAATCGTTACTCCAGTCTTCAGTGTCACATGATCTTTAATATGTTGTTTAATATGTTTCAATGTTGAAAACAGTTGTGCTGCTTGATATTTTTGTGGAAAAATATAAGATTTATTTATTTATTTTTTTTTTTTTTTCTTCAGGATATACTAATGAACAGAAAGTTAAAAAAAATAAATAAATAAATTAAAAAACCCAGCATTTATTTAAAAAAATATTTTTTTGGAACAATAGCCATTTTTTCCACCATCGGGCCAAAACCGGTCTTATTGCTTAACTTATTGCTAGCTCTTATTTTTCCATTCTATGCCGATCCAGCCCAGCCGGTACAGGGCTAAAAACAGAGCTCGTTGGAATGTAATAACAAATCCATAAGTCCTTGCCTTGGTAACGCAAGAGTTTACAGATGATGAGATGTAAATAGCTACCGCGTTATGAAGGATGATCAGATATTTCTTTTAATCTTATTAACTTGTGTTAACTCCACTCACATAGTGGCCAGCTACAGACAAATGACCAATCCTGTGTGGCAACGTCACTACAAGCAAACCAATCTCAAGTGGAAATATAACTGGAACCATTCCTTGCCGTTCTTAGGACCATTCGGCCCTGACGGTGGAAAAACGGTTAATATAAAAGTCTTTACTGTCACTTTTGATCAATGTAATGCATCCTTGTTGAATAAAAGTGTGTGTGTGTGTGTGTGTGTGTATTTATTTATTTTCATACATGGTGAAATGCCAATAAATAAAACCCTATGGGGTAAATTTTGTCAGATGCTTCAGGGTAAGCTGTGCCAATGGCTCAACTAATAGTATTACTGATTGTCAGATTTGCATCCAGAATGCACTTTTACTTTGTAAATGCACTATTATATTAGTCTGGAAAATTTGGAACGTGAGCCAAATATCTTTTCACTCTCCCCTATATCATGTTTCTAGTAACAGCTTGTTTTTAGCAACAGGTTGTTTTTAAGGACAACTTGGAGATGAGCATGTTGTGACGTTACATGTTTAGACTAATGGAGTTTCAAGGATAATTCATTCTCCTATATTCATTAACACTAGTGGATGACAGATGAACAAGCAACTATCAGCTGAATTCCCATTACTTTTAATTTTAAATGTGAAATATGAAAATCAAAATGCCATTTTAATATTCTTTGCTAGTAAACGAAGAGGCGTATCTGTACAGATCTTGGGTTTCAGGCTGTGTCTTTTGTACTGTGCTGCCACACACTGGCAATGAAGGCACAAAACACTTCTCTCACGCTATTTTGTGATAATATTATACATCTACATACTTGCAGTTTCTCTAGCAAGTCCATGTTCTGTTTCTTGAGCTGGGCATTGGCTTTTTCCAGTTTATCTAGCCTATCAGACTCCTCTGATGGTGGAGGAGCGTCTGACAGCTCATCCTGCAGGACGTGGTACTCCACTTCATATGCGTGCAGCTGCTTGGAGATGTCCATCTCAGTCGCCTGCAAACCACATTTCATACTGACAGTTATTGTCAGAGAATATGCCACAGGTTCTTTCAAATTATTAGATTAAATATCCGATTACATCCAATATTTTGTTTTTAAAATCTTGTTCAATTTCATTAACAATACAGGCTTTTGATTTTTGAAAAGCAAGCTACACCACCTAGTGGTTAAATGCATTCAAGTCTAAATAGGCTGTTTGGCCAGTGTGTGGAAAGAGACACCAGTGTACTGCATACTGCACAGGAAACAATGTGTGCTGCCTACAGTAGCATGTGAAACTGTATTTAGTATGCAACAAAAAAAAGGGATATGCTACACTGTTGTCACTTGATCACTTTATGCCATATGGTTACTTTACAGGATAGTATCCAGTTGGCATAAAAAAGGGTATTTTGAGTTTGATCAAATAAGTCAAGGAAGACATGTCAAAATCATGGCTGATGAGAGTTGTTATTGTTAACTAAAACTATTTTTTGAAAATCATTTTCAGTAAATTGATATAAAGCTGAAAATAGACAAATTAAATATTAGATGAACAACTGAAACTGAAATGAAAACGTAAAATGTTGCCTTGGCAAATAACTAGAATAAATAAATATTTTGATGAAAAGTCTCCAAGTATACTGGAATAAAGTTTATTCCATTTTAAATGTACCTTGGTGATTGTCTCTTCCATTTGGCTGTAAGTGAGGGTGGGGATTGTGGATTTAAGGTAGTCCACGATACTTTCAAAGCCGTCACACTCCAGTATCTCTCCCTCGTGGCTGCTCAGCAAACAAAGGGCCACCTTAAAAATCACCTCAGTGCCTTGGACAAACAGGAGGTCTGCCACAGAACACACATACATGTACAAGAGTCAAAGGCTATGCATTGGCTACAATACTTGACTTATGCGTGAAATACATGAATTTGAACACACAAAATCAATTCACCACAATCCTCAGGTTCTCCCTAACCCTATCACATACCCTAAAGTAGTTCAGGTCTGAATATGGTAGTGTTACGTAGGAAGTGAAACATACCAAATATACGGGCAACAAAACCAAGCGGGAACTGAGAGGCGAAGAGAGTGAGGAACCAGGGTGCGGCGTACAGGCTGGGGCAGATCTCGTGCTCCTCCAGGTGAGTGTACAGGTTACGGTGATAGTCGTGCAGCAGTCGGGACAGCTGGTACATCTGGATCTACAGAGAGAGAAGGAAGAAAAAGTCCTCACACTTACAGGAGTGAACTTTAAACAGGCTCAAATGAAACTGGCTGAGACAGGCTATCTCTCACGGGATTAAACATTGGCACATCTGATGATGAATAACTACTAACAGCTGAGGAGGAAATAGTGTACAAGAGGTGGAGACGGCTGTTTGCATACCGCTTGAGCAAATGTACATTTAAGTCAAGTGTAGTAAAAATAATCTCTGTTCTGGTTGTGCTAACAAAATTAGGATTTAGAATTTACATTCACCAAAAGTAAAGCACTAGTTTTTAAAAGAATAGTATTATTTAACTTTTAATTTAGGTTTCATTGGCCAATACAACAATTGCTTTGAATGTTATACTGACACCTAGTGGTGTGGATGTAGCATTGTGGAAAAATGTTTCAAGGACTGATGATACTTCAAAAATACCCAAAAATGGCCATATGTGTTATTCATTTATTATTATATTATTATTATTATTATTATTATATTAAAGTGTCCAATAAAAATCTAGTTCTTGATGCAAAAGGAAAACATTCAGTTCCACAAATTAGGACACACTGTTGTATACACATTCCGTTATCTCACGCAAAAACCAGTCCTGCTACATTTAGCAATAGGCATAATCAGAAAAGCAAACATACCAGTTCTGAAAGAAAAACAAAAACTATTGAAAACTGACACTCTCTCACACACAGCGCACCTGCAGGGAGATCATGTCGGGACGGTACTGCCGGCGAATACCCAGATCGTACATGAGGAACTTAAGAGTGTCAAAAGCCTGTTCCTCGCTCATATGCAACAGTAGCAAACCGGCCACAAAACTGATGCCCTGGCAGTAGCCCACCTCCGTGTCCAGCAGGGAGTAGGCCTTTAGGAGATTGTACAGAGACAGTTGCCCAGCTCCCAGCTGAGCACTGAAATACTGGTGTGTTGGGAATGTCCGGCCTGGAAAGGGGAAGATCACTTCAGTAATGTGCTGGGTCAAAAATATAACACTATTGTGATGTCCATGTGAATTAGCTGCAACAATATGAAAATATACAGTTTTATAGTCTGATTTGAGATTTTATAAATTTCGATACTATGATACTATTTTATGTCAAATTTTATTGATGATTTGACAATTAATAAACAACTAATATACAACTTTGGAATGCAAATTATAATGTATTCCTTGTATGTAGCTTATCAGTATGCGTATTCCCCTATAAACAAACTATAAGTACTTGATTAGATACAGACCAAGGTCGACCAGGATGGCGTGTTGCTGTGCTGTGAGCTGCTTGAGGAGATCCTGATAAGGAGTTTCAGGGGGCTGCTGCCGCTGCGGCAGACGGTGACGCAGACGATACTGCTGGGAAAGGAGGAGCCACACCTCACCTCGCCGACTTTTGGGGACACCTACAGGGCACAAACATACAAACAAACTGAGGGAAATCTCTGCACTGTTTAGAATTTAGAAGAGCAAAACAATTTCACATTTCTACACTTCCATTTAAACATTTGGGGTCCTTAATATTTTCCTAATATTTCTGAAAGAAGTCTCTTGTGCTCACCCAGGCTGCATTTATTTGATCAAAAATATAGTAATAACATAAATATTAATATAATTTTTTGTATTATTATATATTTTAAAATGTAATTTATTTCTGTGATGGTAAAGCTGAATTTTCAGCATCATTACTCAAGTCTTCAGTGTCACATGATCCTTCAGAAATCATTCTAATATGCTGATTTGGTGCTCAGGAAACATTTCTTATTATTAATGTTGAAAACCGTTGACATTTTTTTTTTTTTCTTCAATATTCTCTGGTGAATAGAAAGTTCAAAAGAACAACCTTTATTTAAAATATTTTGTACAATGTTAACATTTTTACTGTCCCTGTTGATCAAATTAATGTGGCCTTGCCGAATAAAAAAATTAATTAAAAAAAAAAAAAATAGTAATAACTTACTAACCCCAAACTTCTGAACGATAGTGTAAGTGTTTCTATAACTATGTAACAAGTTGTGTAACAACAAAAGATGACGTAGAGTAGTACACCAGAGACCAAAATCTTGGAATTTTAATGACTGAAGTAAACAGTTCTTACCCTGGCAGACGGCACTGTGAATCTCTTCTTTATCCCACTGTACTTTAGTGCGGCAGGGGCTGCTCAACTTCCTGTCCCACACAGCCTGCACCTCTTTGGAGCACTGACACACTTCCTGGTAGTCCAGCTTCATTTTACGAATGTGCAATTCATCACGGCTGGCTGCAGGATGAGAAAACTGCTAGTCAGGTTTAGCATTTATTTATTCAGACTAACATTAGAACAACTAGTAATTAATATAGATGATTTTGGATGTAAAGAGAGAGAACAAAATGACATTCAGAGTGTGAATGAATAGGCATCATGTGCATCACCTGCTGTTAACAGAGGCAGAAGTATATTCTAGGTAACTGATTCTCAAGTGGTGGGTTGTGACTCAAAAAAGTGGACAGAAGGGGGGAAATATGCTAAATGCAATTTTTATTAGTAATTATTATTGTAAAAATATGAATTTATTTTATTGTATCAGTATATGATTTATAAAAATGTCCATCATATTTTAAGAGCATATTACAATAATATATGTTCTTAAAACAATTCATATTAAAAAAAAATCCCATTCATC
Organism: Ctenopharyngodon idella; assembly: GCF_019924925.1. Taxonomy (NCBI): domain Eukaryota; kingdom Metazoa; phylum Chordata; class Actinopteri; order Cypriniformes; family Xenocyprididae; genus Ctenopharyngodon; species Ctenopharyngodon idella. The sequence goes on from NC_067228.1 coordinate 19,834,959, forward strand.
ACATTATTTAAATAACATTTATTTGCAATTTTGGTATTGCGTTGGTTTGCCACTTGATGATGTCCAACACAAGCAAAACCAGTTGAGAGCCATTGAAAGTCATGCAGACATTAATTTATTAAGTTTCAGTTTGTAAAAATAAAAATAAAAGTGCCTTTACAGCAATCCACATACAATGGAAGCCTCACAGGCAAGCGTGCATATGGCCTTTTACAGTAACCTTAAAGCATCGCAACACATTTGTACTATCCAAGATAAAAGAATACATGAACATCTGTGCCGATGAATAAGAGAATATGCCCTTTTAGACTCTGGATTGATGCAATTCTGCAACTGTTTCATTTGACAAGAGAAAATTATATCCTAAAAAACAATTGTTATTGTTTATTGGTATTGGAGAACATGTAGCTAACTGCCTTATGCTGGTTTATATACAACACTGAAGCAAAACAATGATGATATGCCAACTGAAACTGCCTGAAGTTCAGCCTGTTCAAGCAAAATGTCAATGCCATGGCTGTATTTTCTTACCTTCTACTCAGACATGTTTATTCAGTTCGGCCCATCCAAGAGCACACAAAAACAGAAAGAAAAAGTAAAAGGGTAGAGGAAGCAACTTGAGTCTCTTGTATGATGCTGTTTGGCCAACAGAGGGCAATATTTCACATACTTTTTGCTTGGCTCTTCCAAAGCAAAGTTGAACTAATACACAACATTAACCTTTCATAATGTGTTTGAAACTGATTGAAATACTGATATTATTAAACTATTTCTAAAAGACTAGGGATACATATGCAGCCCAGAGGTCACAGAACTGAAAGCGCACTCTTGAAGAATGTGAACGTCATCTACATTCCCATCTATAATTAACCTTGCTCCAGAATGTAAAATAGACACAGTGCCACTTGCCCCTCTTAAAATAAGGCAAGGGCAAAAACAACAGTCTAATCAGGGTGACGGGAGGAAACACTCCCTCTCACATGACTCCACAATGTACCATGAATGCTGGACTACTGCTGTAGGTTTACATATTTATGCAATTGGCAGGTACTTTCATCCAAAGTGACTTACATTGCGACTAACTTGTTCATATGTTAGGTGCATTTTATCAGTTCATGCATTCCCTGGGAATCAAACCCATGACCTTAACCTTGTTAGCGCCATGCTCTACTGTTTGAGCTACTGGAAATATTTAAAGGGATAGTTCACCTAAAAATGAAATTCTGGTCATTATTTACCCACCCTTATGTTGTTCCAATCCTGTATAACTAACTTTCTGTTGAGCAACACAAAAAGAGAGCCAGTCAATCTTAAAATCTCTTTAGACAGTCTAAGCCACTGTTGTTTTAATATTATTTATGTACTATTATAGTATTTGTTTTGAATTAGCTCTTATTTGTATATTTTCAGTTTTCATTTTATTTTAGTTTTATTTAAGTTTTATTTTATTTAACTTTCAGTAATTTTGTAATGCACGTTTGTCATTTTGTCAAGTTTTGTTTTGTACATTTTTAAATTTATCTTTGAGTTTTAGTTAGTCATTTGGATAGTCATTTTAGTACTTCAGTTTCAGTAAGTTTTCAAGGCAACATTTCTAGTTTTTACTGAAGTGTTTTTCATGTAATATTTATATTTTATTTATTTCAGCTTTATTTCAATTAACAAAGACAATATTTTAATAGTTCAGTTAACAATAACAATGCTGCTCTAAGCTCCACTTTCCCACACAGTGGAAGTATAGAGTGTATAGTGTGTTTTTCACACAAACCTATCATGTGGCTTGGAATATAGCACCCAAGTTTATGGGTTTTCAGGGTACTTTTTGCACTTTTTTGAATTTGGAAGCCCGTGGTGACTGCTCGAGTCATTATTTAGGAAAAAGATACATAAACTATCCTTTTCCTTTTGTGTTCCATGAAAAGAAAACTCAAATGGGTTTGGAAAAACTTGAGGGTGAGAAAATTATGACAGATTTGTTTTGTGTTTTTTTGTTTTTTGGTTGAACGAACAGCACCCAGTGAAGTGGGTCTGCACGATTATGCAATAAGAGAAAGGTCATAAGAAAGAGAGAGATACAAGAGAAACACTAACCCTCCAGGCGCTGATTCTCTTTCTCCATGCGGATGAGCAAAATCTGTTGGTGGATGGCTTTCTTCCACAGGGCCCTGTAGTCAGCTGGGCTGCGCCGGCCCTTCTCTCCACCAAAGCCCTGCTCTGGGGAGAGGGGGCTGGCCTGAGGGTCTTGATCCTGTTTCAAAGCCCGAGGAGAAAGTGGCAGCAGCTCCCGGCCATCCATGTGCTCTGGAAAACAGCAGATGCTGACCAAAATGTCTAAGACCCATGCGCAAATGGCATGGAAAGAAAATAAAGTGATTTAAGAAATGGAGTACTGTGCATTTAGGGCGTTTCTTTTTCTTGAATCTCAGTAAAAGGGAGAATTATCTTGAAGTTCTAAAGCTTGTAGAACAATGATTTATGCTGCAATATTGACTATAAATAGACTGCTGGGAGAACAGGTCGTAATGTTGCACCTGTCTGCTTGTCTGTGCATACACTCAAGCATGTGTACCTACCCACGTTTTGCATAGATGTGGAGGGTTTGTTCATGGGTGACGCCACCCTCAAGAAAATCTTCTGCCGCCAAGAAACTCTGCGTGGAGGCACCAAGGTCAAAGAATCGGTGCTACAACCTGACAGAGACCTCTTCCTGCCCTCCCCATTACCACTACAGACAAACAAAACAACACACGCTTATTCAATTGAAAAGACAGAGCGACATTTTTTGAACGTGTGCTCTCAATACAGGTGGTCAAACCAGTTATAAGGTAATAAACAATATACATTCAGCAATACATTTAAGCAAAAGCTCGTAAGCAATAAGAAGCAGAGCATTTAGAGGGTCATAATAGATGTTAATTGGTTTCATGCATAAGCTACATAAAACACAGATTACCTGTTTTGAGGAACACGAAAAATTATTAGGAAGTGAACAGAAGATTAACTGAATAATGCACACAAAAACTTTGCAACACTTTAAAAAATACTTGTGCAACGCAACTCAACTTATGTACAAAAACAAATTTTAAAAAAATCTTACAATATTACTGTTTTTAATGCATTTTACTGTAATCAAATAAATGCAGCTTTGGTGAGCATAAAAGACTTGATGTTCTTATTATATATATCAGGGGCGTTTCCTCCGAGGAGGCAAGGGAGGCAGTGCCTCCTCAAAAAACTGGATGAGAAAATAATCGATATTACAAAAATAAAACAACGCAAATATTACAAAATTTGACATAAAAAAAAAAAATAAAAAAATAAAAAAAATAAATGTAAAGGCCACTCATTTTTCAAAAGAAACACTGTCCAACAGGTAAAGTTACAGCGGAAGTCCACGTCTCTCATGCCTCCCTTCAGCTCATAGAAATAAAGCAAAACCCCTAAAGCGTGCAGTGAGTTTAGTGGAGGGTAATTGAGAATGAATTGGGGAAAGTCACGTAAGAGGAGGCAGTGCCTCCATCGCGCTATGATTGGATATGATCGGTTATGATTGGTTATTATTGGTTTGTGCGATAAATCCCACCTCTTGTTTTTGTGCACGTTCTCTGTGAATCGGCCTGAATGAAGACACCGATGGTGTTAATGGGAAGACTAATTAAATAGTAAGTAAACAACTCACCTCCTTACCACATTATGTCATGTTACAAGCAAACTTGAAATGGCAGAAAACATGATGACTGCAGGGTTTTTAGTGAGCAATCAGAGTAGTATTAAAGGTACATCTTCTTGTCTGTGACCAGTGACAGTTTAAATTGTTACCATAGTTTAAATTGTTACTGCCTTTAGTTAGCCTATTATTTGGGAATAAATGTAAACATGCATAAAAACACTAACTTGATGAAATTTTTACTTCATTTTAGTAAATAGAACATTACATAGTGTAAAAATACAAATTAAAATTGTATTTGGTCTCTCTTTATATGTAATGTTTATTTAACCAAGAAAATTGTGCAACAGGGAGATAAATTTACATTTTATATATATATATATATATATATATATATATATATATATATATATATATATATATATATATATATATATATATATAAATAATAAAAAAAGAAAAATTTGCCTCCTCATTTTAAAACCCCACTGCACACCACTGATTATAGCGGAGAGAAACCTAAAGCTTATTTTTTCCATTATTCCATTGAAACATCTTTCAAGCCGTTCCAAATCTAAGAAGCTGAAATAGATGGTTATTATCAGATGCAGCAACAAGATGTACTTAAAGTCTAATCAAATCTGTTTTATCCCACAAGTCTCGGTCTATTTTCCCTGTACCCGTCTCTTTGCTTAGTTACCACAACAATACACAAGCAACAGCAAGGACAGTTCAAGCAGAGTTAGTGAAAGCGTGAAACGGGTTTGAATGTTATGCATTAAACTCTGGCTAGAGAAATGGACCAACCCTGACTGCTGCTCAACAGACAGGTCTGCTAGACATCCAATTAGAAAAGACAACTGGAGACATTTAACAGAGAGAGAAGGACCCTCTCTCCGATTTGTAGAAAACGGAGCAGGGCCAAGGATGTGACATTTTAAATCTCCTCCTTTCAGAGCACTCAAAGCATTGGATCATTAGAGCCCGCTAATTCAAACAAATGAAGGGCGAATACACAGAGGAACATCATTTGTCAGTAATTCCAAGGTGGCAGTTGTTCAGATGAAGCAGAGTTCATAGTTCAAGCCACTAGCACAAAAACCCAGTCAAATATTATTGTCCTGCAAAGAAACCCTTGGGAGAGGGCCTATATTCTACGCATGATTTCACTGTTCTCTATTCTAATACACCCGCCCTTGACAACTGCTGCTATAAATTCTACTTACTAGCGTGAATGACAGGAGCTTTGTTAAAGGGATAGTTCACCCAAAAATGAATCCTGTGATGAAACATTTACTAACCCTCATTCCAAATCTACGACTTCCTTTGTTCTGTGGAACATAAAAGAAGATATTTTGAGAAATGCATCAATGTTTTTTTTGTCCATACAATGGAAGTCAATGGTAAACAAAACTGTTTGGTTTCCAACATTGTTTAAAATATCTTCTTTTGTGTTCTGCAGAAGAAAGTCAGTCATACAGGTTTGGAACTACATGAAAATGAATAAACAGGGGCTTTTTAGCACCAGGTAGTTATAGGAACTAGCCAACAGAGCTAGTTCAGTACAGTACAGCATTTGTTATATTAGCGATTTTTATTATTTAGTCAATACTGGATATATATTGGCTAATATTGGATATTTAATTGTGCACGACCATTTCCACCAGTATATACATTTGGATTACCTTTGCTGTCATATACCACCTGTAAAAAAACAACAACAACTAAATAATAAAAAAATAATAATAATTTAATCACTGTTAAACAATCTTTAACAGACCTCAAAATTAATGTGTTTTGAGTTTACTTTTTTTTTTTTAAATAAAAAAAAAAAAAAACAGCATCAATATCAGCTATGTATCAGTTATTGGCATTTACATTAAAAATTTATTATTTATTATTGATATCAACATCAACCAGCATTTTAATATTGGTGCATCTTTATGATGAATTAGTGAATCTGTATTTAAAGTGATTAAAAAAAAGACAAATCTATCCTTATACTATAAAACTAGAGCTGCCAATTTAATGTGTTAATATAGCACATTTAATTATTTTTAAAAAATGAATGCATCCAAGCAAAATGAATGTGAAGTACCAACTGAAGCCCCCTAACCTATATACTAAATTCCCATATAATATTCAGAAACAATAATATAATGTCCTCATTTGGGGGAAATTCTCAGTAAATGCTGATATTGGTTGAATTAACTGCCATTTAATATAATTAATTCAATTAAAAATTTCAAACAATTGACAGAATCCTATCAATTTAATTGGGGTTGGAGCTAATCTCTGCAGGAGCAGGATTGGACACCCCTGCCCTACTCTGAAGTAGGAGCTAATTTAATCCCCCCCCCCAAAAGGTGTTGATATAACTAAAATTGTTCCCAGTTCCTGTGGTGCGAACAATAGTTAGAGGAACTATGAAAACGTTCCTCCAATGCGAAAGCCACTAATGATTTGGGTGAACTATCCTATTTATTTTATGTTCTAAAACCAGTTAAAGGGGTTATATCATACATTTCTCTTTTTCTGAGGGTTAGCCATGTTTTTTGTGTCCCATTTTGTTTTACGTGGCCATTTGCACCCTCTCTCTGATCCTTAAAATCTTTTTTGTTGTTGTTGCTGTGCCTTTAAGACTATGTAAAAAGCCTCCACACATATGAAACAAGATACACATCGCTTCACATCGCTTTTTTTGCAGGATTTTAACATTGTTTGAACTGCATCATCCTTTAATAACATCAAACCAGTTTTGTTAACATGAAAATGTGAGTGTGTGTTAATGTAATAATGTTTTCGGGTTTCTGATTTCAGACATCCAAAGATTTCTGAACAAGCCATTTTGCAGTTAGTTTTAACTAAATATCTCTTTAAACTCTATAATGCCAAATACACCATCATAAAACTGGTCTTAGCTGGTTTAAGATGGTCTCCCAGCCTGGATAAGCTGTTTGACAAGCTAGACCAGCAAGCCTATGATTTTAAGCCTGCTTTGCATAACTGAAAATCTGATGTATCTATTCTGAACTATTTCTAAACTACTTACAAGAAAAAGGGAAAAAATCCATCAGGAACAAAGAGAAATCAAAATACTACAGAAAAATAAAAGATCACAACAACTGTTCAAACCAACCTGGGAACATCTTTTTACCTTAAAAATGAATTCTGAATTATCATCCAACATAATATATCACAGATTATAAATTATCAATATTTAGGCACAATAGAGTATAGATTAGAAGAAAGTTCTGTGACAGTTGATGAATGCAATATAGATGATAAAGGCTTTTGTCTACCATTAGTTAGTAAAGACGCCAACATGCAATTGAGGTTTAGCAACCCTCTTGTCCAGTGGACAATGACAAAGTCCAACAATGTTGGCAGGAAGAAAGAGTAAGTTAAAGAAGTGGTTCTTCTTAACTGACAACACAGTGACTGAAGCCTTTGGGTTAAGAAACAGACAGGCGCAGAGAAGAAGGCCACCATCAGCTCGAACCTCAGGCACCCCCAGGGGAAACGGACACACTGAACAGTCCGAGACCGATGCCCCCTCTCACCTCTTAAGACTCCCGCTGTCCGACAGGGAAGCCAATGAGCCAAGGGAGCCCTGGTAAAAGGTTTTCAGGAAAGTGGGGGTGTGGAAGGAGGATGAGAGACTGAAGTAGGAGTCACTCTCAGAGACGCTGCGCGCTCTTGTACTACCAACGGTGCTGAGGGAGCCGAAACATAAAAGGCCCATAACAAATACACATCACTTTACAGAGGTCTAAACACTGCCATGGAACCACAATCTAGAACACATGAGCGCTTCTGAGCAGATGAAAGATTTCTTCAGATGAAAGAGCATAACAATTTTAGGTTTTGCCTGAGAACTGGAGATTTTTTTTTTTTTTTTTTTACTTTTTTAAATGCTGAAAAAGTAAAAACTCTGACAAAAATATATAAGCTGTCAGAAGCATATTATAATTTTACCTATATTAAATCTATTAGAGGTGACAATATATCGGTACAACATTTGTTATATTAGTGATTTTGATTATTTAGTCAATACTGGATATATATTGGCTAATATTGTATATTTAATTGTGCATGGCCGTTTCCACCAGTATGAACATTTGGATTACCTTTGCTGTCATATACCACCTGTAAAAAAAACAACTATATAATAAAAACAAATAATTTAAATCACTGTTAAACAATCTTTAACAGACCTCAAAATTAATATGTTTTGATTTTACTTTTTTTTACATTAAAAAACAGCTTCAGCTATGTATCAGTTATTGGCATTTACATTAAAAACGTATATCAGCATCAACCAGCATTTTAATATCGGTATATCTTTATGATTTAGTCAATATGTATTTAAAGTGATTAAAAAAAATATATATATTCTCAAAATAATTTCTTTCCTTATACTATAAATCTAGAGCTGTCAGTTTAATGTGTTAATATCGCATAAACCTATATACTAAATTCCCAAATAATATTCAGAAACTATAATATAATGTCCTCATTTGGGGGAAATTCTCAGTAAATGCTGATACTGGTTGAATTAACTGCCATATAATTAATTCAGTTTAAATTTTCAAACAATTGACAGAATCCCATCAATAAAATTATGAAAGATTCATTAAAATAACAAATATACCGTAGTTCAAAAATCACATAAGCATCACATTCTCTAGTTTTAGTCATTTTCCAAATTATTTGAATTAGTGCTAAATCCAAAATTACAGACATGCCACATGCACTCGACTATGTAAGCATTCGTGCTAAAATCAGTCACTTTACAAGTTTATATACAGTATATATTGAAGCATATTTATGATTTCTGTAAATAAACACAACAAGCTGTTTTCAGCACATCAGCACATTGCTGTAACTGTCTGTACATCATATGATTGTTGAAAAACAGATGGAAAGATAAATGGCTTTATCACATGAGAGCAAACAGGAAGTGATGCATTACCTGCTCTGCAGCAGCTCTGGGGCCAAAGACTGCTGTCGGCGAAGTGGAGCCTTACAGGCCTGGGAGGAAACCTCAGTGAAGGAGATCCTTTTCTTGATAGGCGGGTGGCTGAAGGTGTGAGCCCGGCGACGGAACTGCGGGGCATCTGGGTCGTCCTCAAGGTAACTGGGTGGAGTCTCAGGTGGGGAGTCACCAGGAGAGTCGCCCTGCAGGGTGAGCAGATAATGAACCGGGTCAGCGATGAGTTGGGCCCAACAAGTCGATGATATTGTATTCAACACATGCCAAACAACTCAGCCTATCAATGAGTCAAACCTCAAATTCAACAAGGATCCATCCCAGACAGAAACAAACAATATACTGAGATATGGATATATAACCTTCAAGTTTCAGACAAAGCAAAGCAAAACAACTAAACTGACACCAGCTACATCAAACTATTAATTCTTGACTCACCCAGAATTTTCCCTCTCCCCGTCCAGTCTCGTTCACTTACCCAGTCAGAAGTGGCTAGGTTGGCGGTAGAGTGACTGCACACACACACTTTGTGATCTATTGTATGTTAATAGTCTGTGTCACAGAGCCACATCACACACACATGAGCCGTTTGGAGGTGGACTGCTGCACAATGGAGGTTTTTGGCTGCTGTTTACTGTGATGTCTATAGGAAGGGTCTCTCTCTGGCGCTCTTCCTCACTCTGTTTCCTGTCCTTGTGCTATGGCAGTTCCTGAACCCATGCTCTCCTGTGAGTCAATACACAGCATGGCCAGGAAACCAGCAACGGCTGCACAACGCTCTCTCTCCTTTCACTCGCACAAACCCTGTCCACTTCCTTCAGCTGCCTACAGCTAAATTTGGGAAAAACAAATGATCCAAACAACATAATAGCTCTCTTGGCATGGTAATACAAGGGGAATGGGAGCCTTCACACAGCGCACGGTTTGATAAATTTGGGACCAGTTGGATAAAAGTAATTATTCAAATGGCATAGAAAAAGTTAAGTTATTTCTGAGAAATAGTGTTAGCATCAATTGTTTACAGATGCCACTTAGTTTGATATTTTGATAAACAATGTAGCAAACTGTGGTTTGCACACATTTTGACCAATGAACCTCCATGAATATTCGAGTTTCTGATTTCTGAATAAGGATTTTTTTAAAAATCAAAAGGAAAGTTCAGTCACATAGACATTACTATGGCTTGCGACTGTAAGCAAGTTAAGCAATATTTAATCAATTGAATATTTTAGAGCAGAGCATAACTAGACAAACGGATATTCACTACATAAACTTCGTAATATTCTTAGGGCAGACACCCAAATAGTTGACTAATGGTTAGTTGACTAGAGGCTTAGTCAACCAAAATTTTATTAGTCTGTTAGTCGCAGAACAAAAAAACAAACAAAAAAAAAAACACACCTTTTGGTGAAGTCACGCAGTCCATGAGGGACAGATCATTAACGGCAGGTCCTTGTTGTAATTACAGTATGTCGGGCAGGAAATCCAAACGTTTGCCTATCATCTATCGACCTCAAATACGGCTTATCATTTGAAACATGTAAGTAGTAGGAACTTTACATGGCCACTCACACTAAAGTAACCTAGATAAATGTGCGCTATTATTAGGTGCATATCCAAGTGTTTGTGCGGAGTGTAGAAGCTAAAGTATAGCGCACTTAACGCATGACATGGAGGCGCCGGCGCGATCACTTGCATTTTTTCTGATAACAGTGGAAACAACTTACAAATACTCTGTCATTTTTAAACAAACCTATTCAAATCTAAAAGAAATAACCTCTGCTTATCTCTCACCAGGCACGTTCACTATACTGTGGATATGGCGAGGAAACATCGTCAACTGATTGCAAATCAGTTTACTTGAACTGTTTCATCGTTTTGAGTTGTATGAACTCATTTCTTTTAATTTAGACTAACTTAAGTTTAACTGAAACTGGACTGGGATTTCTATTTCCCAGCATGCTTTGCCCATGGCACTCGAAAGAGAGAGTAAATGCTAAAATTAAGTGTTATATATTATTTTTTTTGTGCAAGATTAATGGTAAGGGAGATTTAGTAGTGATTAATGTTTTGTGATGCTAATTTAGAAGGGTTTCTGTTAATGTGGGTTTTTGGAGAGTTACCATCATGGTGACAATTAGCGCATGCGGCTTGGTATGAGAGCAGGTAAGTTACATGTTTTAAGTTGCTGTACTCATTCAGTAAGTGCTGTACCATGCTATTGTTAACATGTTAGCAAATTAGCAAGTTGGCATTTTTTTGTATTTTCTTAGGGTTTACAGTGAAGTAAATAACTCATTTGATTTGCAAGAACTCAAAATAAAAAAAAATTAACTAAATATTTTATGTTAATTGCAATCAAAATGTATGAGTTAGCTAACTCAGTACTTCAAGTTAGGAGCAATTAACATGCATGAGTACTACAAACTCAAAACTTGATAGTTCTGCTTAAAAATGGGAACATCATAACTCGTAACTGATTACCTCAAATTTTTTGAGTTAGCCCAACTTATTTGGGTTTACAGTGTGTGTTCATACCAGAGATGTTCACAAGTCCTTGCAGTCAAGTCCAAGTCAAGTCTCAAGTCTCTGAGGTCCAAGTCCATGTCAAGTCTCAAGTCTTTGGGGGTCCAAGTCAAATCTCAAGTCAAGTCTTTGTTCTATTTTTATCAATATATTTTTTTCAGCTAGTTGTTATTGTAATTAACAGTGTATTTAAATATCAAAACAGATTACTTTTACTTTAAAATTGTCTAATAAAGCACACAAAATACTACTTAAATCATTTATATTACTTTCTAAATTTATACAAAATTATACCATTTAGAACTACTGCAAGGAAAAAAGTGCTGTGTATTTTGAGCTATATGAGATGATGTAGATGGCTGTAGATCTCAAGCAAAGCTGGAAAATGTAGTCTTCCAGTGAGCACCGGTGGTAACAAAACCTATGTACAGACAAGCGTTACAGTAAACAAAACAACGAACAACATTTCCATCTGTGTGTCTCGTTTGTGATAAGGCGATATAATAACACACTGCGACTTAAACAGATCTGTGGAAATGAGTCGATGGACAGGGTCATAAAATGCGCATGGAAGTGCTTGTTCAATCCAAATACAATTTAACATGGTAAATCTGGTTATTATATGCATTATCAAATATTTGGGCAAAAATAAAAAAAAAAATAAAATGAAAAGGACATGTACTTCTTGAAAATGGACCACAAGCAAGCCTCTGCAGCTGTGCAACACCGCAGCTTCCCTTCGGATTAATTGATTGCTTTTCAAATGAAATGACAAAGTTTATCGTAAGGTAAGGCTTGGCTATATTGTTATTATTTGTTGCTAATTAAAACAAGTTTTCTAATGGGTGATGAATTTGCGTGCCTTCAGATGCGTCACACGCTCGATGGCTTGGTGTGTTTAGAGATGATTTGTGATATTCGCTGCTGCAGCACATATTTGGGAATGAATAGATAGTAAAATGTGGTGTTTCGTGCCATCGTGTGGGGTAGTAAATCGAGAATGTAATCGGGAATGTCACGCCAAAAGACTTGTATTTTTCACAAGTCTCTGTCTTCAAATCCAAGTCAAGTCTCGAGTCAAGTCTTGGGTTAGTAATTCACGAGTCCGAGTCAAGTCTCGAGTTAATAGTTCACGAGTCCAAGTCAAGTCGCAAGTCGTTTATTTTTGCAACTTAAGTGCGACTCGAGTCCAAGTCGCAGACTCGAGTTTCCATCTCTGGTTCATACAGGTAAGAGTAATACATCATTCGAAACTGTAAACTACTACTTTTATTTGTGTAAACTCACAATAACAAGAAAATGTTGTGCCTTTGTAAAATAAAGGAAACAAACAGGATGCGCTTTCTGCTGTCTTGGGCTCCCTGAATTGGAGCGTGTCACAAAAATGAACCGAAACTCAGCGTATAGGCTACTTGCCTCACAGACATTAGAAATATATCTATAGAAAACTTGAAATGTCTACTTTTAAACAAACCTATTCAAATCTAAAAGAAATAATCTCTGCTTATCTCTCACCAGGCTTGTTTACTATACTGCGGAGATGGCGAGGAAACATCGTCAACTTCATCTTTGCAGTCATCGCTATCTCAGAAAACATTAGTTTATTAATAAATAATTAAAATGTCTCCTTGCTATTTTTTTCCCCAACGCATTCATAATCATTACTTTTGCCAGAGCTTTGCAGTAAGCTTTATGTGTGCGCTTGAGCGCGGAATAGGCTATATCGCGCTTATACTAAATGCTCATTATGGTGTAGTATTCTCCTCAGTACACAATTAAGTAATTAAATGGATACAAACATGCGATTAGTCGACCAAATCAAAAGCCAAACATTTTCTGTGCTTTAGACTCACTATATGATAACTGTTTTGGAGCTACTGTATTCTCAGAACTGATTCACAGTACATCCAGAACATGGAAGAGAGCCATGAGCAAAGAATTGTTGGATTGTAACATGTTACTGAGAGTTTAAGTTTAAGCATGAGAGAAGGTGCTCACTTTGACAGTGCCTCTGGGGCCATGTGAGGACCCCGTGGGAAGGTAGAGCTGACTGATTTGTTTTCCATGAAGTCCAGAGACCCAAGCTTACCATCACACACACCTCACATTTCACACCCCACCGAGACAGAGAGGTGGACAGGGTCAAAACAAGCCAACCCCAACAAGCGAGACCCCCTAATAAGACTGACAGGGCAGCTTCAATCAGATTACCAATGCTGATGCTGAAAAACATGTAGTGTATTATAACACAGCATTGGTATTATTTTCAGCATGTGGTGGTAATTGACACCACTGAGACATGCTTGCTGGCAGGAGCAGAACAGAGACGTGATTCTTGGCAGGGAGAGAATAAGAGCTGGGGTTAAAATGACAGATCCTGATATTCACGTGTTGTATGATACTCACGCGGTCAAAACTTCCCATGCTGCCCAAACGCATTCGCATACGGTTGGCTCCCTAGGGAAGAAAGATAGCCACGAAATGAAGCAACCTGCTTGAATGTCAGAATTTACATTTACACACACTTTAAACGAATAAAATAAAAATTCTATCATCATTTAATCACCATGTCATTCATCACAAACCTGTATGATTTCAGTCTTTCATGGAACACAACAGAAGATATTTTGAAGAATTTTCGTGCTGCTTATTTCCATTTAACAAAAGCAGATAGTGACCATCCATGATCTTAACTTGAGCTTCAAGACAGACAGAAATTCATACAGGTTTGGAACAACATGATGGTGAGTAAATGATGACAGGAGGTTCATTTTTTAGTGAACTCAGGCATAGCTGGTCTTTATTCTTACACATTGATATTGCTTTGTGAGTAAATACAGCAGATGGCTGAGTTATTATAGTACTGTACACAAACAAAGGTATTATTCATAGTACAAGGGTGGGGTAAATGGGTCAATCCCCATTCATAGACCAATAAGACATAGACAGACAACACACACACAGACACACACACACACACACACACACCCGTGAGATGATGTTCTCCAGGGAGCTCGTCAAAGAACTACGGGCTTTGTTCTTCAACAAGTCCAGTTTATTGCGGCCCGCACTGGAGTTATCAGAGGTCAGAGTGCTGCCAGAAGCATTCTGCTGTGACACAAAGGAATACAAGTGAATAAGTGAGAATGAATGTGTAACATGTGAATATATAAATTGGGGTTTATATATATATATATATATATATATATATATAATTTGTATACATTTATATAAAAGTCTCTTATGTTCACCAAGGCTTATTTTATCAAAAATACAGTAAAACAATACTATTATAAAATATTTTTTACAATTTAAAACAACTGTTTCTTGGATGAATACAAAGTTTAAATAGAAAATTTACATAATTAAAACATTAACATTATAAGTGTCTTTACTTTCACTTTGTCACTTTGATTCACTTTGTTTATATATACATATAAAATTATTTTTTAATGATTATTATGATCTAATATACATTATCTAATAGCCAGACATCCTAGCTAAGGCATTAGTGGAAAACGCAAGTTATAACATGCACTAATGATTTGTTAACAATAAGACCAGGAATTAATTAAAAAACTAAATAGGGATCAAACTGTCTATTTGATTTCATGTCGACTTTAAAAGCAGTCAGATGAGAGGAATGTTTACAGAGGTGATCTACTCTGAAAAAGTAAAATGTACAGTGTCTTGAACATGTTCAGAAGGGCATTCATTCAGGAGCTCGGTTCTAATCTATAGCTATATTCTGATGACTCTTACAATCTGTCTTATCCAATTACAGAGAGGTCACAGTTTCATGACTCTGCAAGGCGGCGTGGGTGGGCAAAGTAAGTGGTGCATTTTTGTTGTTTGTGTAGTTTTGCTACCTGTGGGACCTCTCCAATATGAACATGAGATTTCTGCTTGGTCTCACACAACTGTCGGAGGTGAAGAATCACAAGCTCGTTTTCTTCATGATCAGATGCTGGCTTCATTTTCTAATCAGAAAACATAAACTAAATATATAATAGAGAATTGGAATGAAATGATATTTAGTTACTTTGTTTGCAAAATTTCTCCTGGTTTGCCTACCTGCACCCTTTCGAATATGTTGACCTGCTCATTGTCGCTCAGTTGGGACAGGTACTTCTGAATGGCTAGTTTTGCCCTGGGAGGATACAAGCCTGGGACATTGAGAGAGACACACTGGAATATTGTGCTAAAACTGAGGTGAGTACATTGAGTGAATTGATGGAAGTTGGTAGCTTTACCTTCTATTCTCTCACAGAGCTTGTGCAAGTCGTGCATTGGACAATCCTCGCACAGTTTGACTTGGTTCTTGGAGCTCTGCATAGCTGCTGCCGTGCTAAAAGCTTGTTTCAGGGTGAGCATTACTTCATCCACCTGAGAAAAGCATTTGTAGACATAAAATTGAAGCAAAAAGTAAGTTTCTTGTTCAAACTCTTGTTCTACACATGGCATCAATGTTGTCATATACTTTGACAAATATATATATTAACTACACAAATAAAAAAAAAAAATGTATACAGTAATAGACTTACAATGAAAGTCTTTAGGCCAATCATACATGAGGATTTAAAAACAGAAATATGTATTTTTGATAAAAGCACACACATTTTAATTGTTCAATAATAAAAAATATATATATATATATTTGATTTGTGAAGTTGTCTCAATTGTCATTTTGTTTGTTTATAGTTTAACGGCACGCCAGTTACCCTGGCTATATTCATGCAGATAAAGAGAAAAAAATTATTAAAATAGGTTTTTAAATCTTAACTTAGATAAAATTTCTAAAACCAGTTCTGGTCTTCAAGTGTCATTTTGAAATGGGATAACCTTTCCACACAACGTCTGGTTATTCATTCTAATACAAATCATGTGCTTGTCAAGTCCATGACATGAGTTGAAAGATCATATTATATCTTTGCTCAGATAAAATGTGTAAGTGGTAACACGTTCCGCTTAAGAATTATGGTTACACTTTTGGCAAAAGTGTAACAGTTTCATATTTTAAACATTTATTTATGGTGCTGTACATTCAGTCAAAACATTTCAGTTGTTTTTGTTTTTTTAGAAATCTAGGAAGTAGTCTACATTATTTTCTTTGATATTCAACAGCAAAGGATCCATATAGACCAAAAACAAGGAAAATCCTTAAAGGAACACTCCACTTTTTTTGAAAATAGGCTAATTTTCCAACTCCCCTAGAATTAAACAGTTGAGTTTTACCTTTTTCGAATCCATTCAGCTGATCTCCGGGTCTGGCGGTACCACTTTTAGCATAGCTTAGCATAGTTCATTGAATCTGATTAGACCGTTAGCATCTCGCTCAAAAAAGACCAAAGAGTTTTGATATTTGTCCTATTTAAAACTTGACTCTTCTGTAGTTACATCGTGTACTAAGACCGGCGGAAAATGAAAAGTTGCGATTTTCTAAGCCGATATGGCTAGGAACTATACTCTCATTCCAGCGTAATAATCAAGGAACTTTGCTGCTGTACCATGGGTGCAGCAGGCGCAATGATATTACGCAGCGCCTGTGACCCCCTGCCTGCACAGGGAGCGTGCCTTGCAACCATGGAGACATTTGTGAGAGACGCTGCGTAATATCATTGCGCAGTATAGTTCCTAGCCATATCGGCCTAGAAAATCGCAACTTTTCAGTTTCCGTTGGTCTTAGTACATGATGTAACTACAGAAGAATCAAGTTTTAAATAGAAAAAAAGATCGAAACTCTTTGGTCATTTTTGTGCGAGATGCTAACGGTCTAATCAGATTCAATGAACTATGCTAAGCTATGCTAAAAGTGGTACCGCCAGACCCGGAGATCGGCTGAATGGATTCGAAAACGGTAAAACTCAACTGTTTAACTCTAGGGGAGTTGGAAAATGAGCCTATTTTCAAAAAAAGTGGAGTGTTCCTTTAATGTTTGCATTACAGTACAAAGAGACCTTATCTGTACATCATGTGCAAAAACACAGGTCTAATCCTATTCATTCTCTGGGTGGCATTCAGTTGGCAGGGAAATCAGCGTACTAAAGGTAATGTCCACAAGACAGGCAAAGGAGAGTCATTGTTTCCATTGTACCTTAGGATAAATAATTAATCAGTGTGGTGACAACAGGTGCTGCAAGCAGGTCAGGACTCACCAGAGACTCACTAGCACACTGGAACACGTAACACACATACTGGGCTGGGCCAGACTCCACCACATCCCGACAAATAAAGCCAAAGTGATCTGTCTGTTTAACACCCTGTGGGCACAAAGAATGACATCCATAAAGGACAAACAACCATACATGGCTGCAAGTCACAATGGCACACAACAACACAGAGTTAGGGATGCACTGAAATGAAAATTCTGGGCCAAAACAGAAAATTCTGGATGCACTTGGCTGAAAACGGAAACCAAAAATGCTTTTTGAAAATTAATTATTTATTATTTTAAATTTGCTTATTTTTGCATAATTGTATTAATATTAGACTTTTAAATGAAATTCAATAATTTTAATGATACAGAATTTATCAATTATAATGATACACATCTGATTTCTTTCTCAACTCTTTACGTTCACTTAAGACATAACCGACTATTTTTACAAGAATACTTGCCGAGACTGGTATCATTTTGTGTGTATGTGTCCTTTCAAGTGCATGGAAATGCAAAAGAGGAATCAATTCGCTATCTGAAATGCACCTCTCTATGTGCGCCCTTCGGATGTGTGCAGATGTGATGACACAGATAACCACGCACGAGTACCGAATTGATGGTGAAACTTAGCATTTAATCCGCCAAACACATGCGTGCCGAACAGTGAGGCCTGGTCTGCACGGATCAACTACGACACCTAGCATAGAGCAGAATATTGAACAGAGCATCACATGTGCAGTGATAACAGCTTGAGCCAGAGTGAAACCTGAGCGCTGAACACTGAGGGGCAGGGCAGCATATATTTTTGGCCTTTTTTCTATTTCGGCTAAAAAACGAAAATGCCATTTTCAGCCGATAATTTTCAGTGCATCACTACATAGAACACTGTAAAAATTCACTTCATAAAACAAATTATTCTAGCTATGAAATCTGATTGGATGAACCATGTTTGAAAGAGTGATTACACAGTGATTGCACCACCTTATTATTGGTATTATTTCTGTTGCTGTCATTTTATGAAATCAATAACCACTTAAGGATGTGCATTACAATGATTTTACCATCATAATAATAATACTGACACCTAGTGTTGTGCCTAAAACACCCCTTAAAAGGATTAGTTCACTTTAAAATGAAAATTACCCCAAGATTTACTCATCCTCAAGCCATCCTAGGTGTATTTGACTTTCTTCTTTCTGATGAACACAATCGGAGTTATATTAATAAATATCCTGACGCGCCCAAGCTTTATAATGGCAGTGAACGGGGCCAACGAGTTTGAAGCTCAAGAAAGTGCATCCATCTATTATAAACGTACTCCACCATGCATTTGTGTAAGAAAAAAATATATATTTAACAAGTTATAAAGTAAAATATCTAGCTTCTGCCAGACCGCCTTCTGTATTCAACTTACAAAGAAAGTGTAACGCCTCCGACAGTTCAAAAAGCTTACACTACGTCCTAAGTCTTCAGTATTCAACTTGCGTCTTTTTCGTAAGTTGAATACAGAAGGCGGTCTGGTGGAAGCTGGATATTTTACGTCAGGATATTTAATAATAATGTAACTCTGATTGTGTTTATCAGAAAGAAGACAGTCATATACACCTAGGATGGCTTGAGGGTGAGTAAATCTTGGGGTCATTTTCATTTTTAAGTGAACTAATCTTTTAACTATGGTAAAATCACTGTAACTCATGACCTTGAGTGACTTATTGCCTTAATATTCAGATCACTATTCTGACATGCAAAACATGCATTTTTAACTTAAGACATAGACAACAGTAAGAAATATGGCAGTGTTTGAAAGGTATTTTTATGAGAACATCAAAATATGACGAAGAAATATATAAATATTCTAAATAACATACAAAAATCTGGTACAAAACCTCATGTCAGTTGCTTGGTACTTGTTTTGAATAGCACTGTGAGACGACATATGGTGACATTAAATATGAGACGTAGAAAGAGATTATCTTTAAAACCAAACAAACCTAATCCTTTCACACACAGACCTGTGAACAGGATGAGATGTCCTTAAAATTCTTCTCCAGAACCACAGTTTTGGTGTCAGGGCTGATGAGATTCACTTCAAACCGTCCAACCTGCACAAATGAGCCGTTTGATAGCATATTTTGCTTATTGAGAAGGAAGCAGCAGGAATGAAAACACAAATATCATGCTAAATGTCTGATAACTGATAACTTTGCCCACAGTGTTTATTGAAAGCTGTATTTGCATCTAAAAAAATCCTACTTAACACCAAAGTCATAGAGGCCGCAAGTGATTTCTTAACCAAATGACCATAGAGACACCTTTCCCTAAAAACTGTTTAAAGGGAAACGTGTGACTGCATGACCGTCATGCATGCTAATGAGCAAGATTTTGCACTGTGCCTTTTAAAAAGACATTTGCATGCGTAGGCCTGTTTTAAAGGTTAAAGGGACAGTTGAGCCCAAAAAAAAATGGAGCACAAAAGAAAATATTTTAGTGTTTCTTCATTCATAAAATGAAAATCAGTGGGGTCCAAAGTTGTTTTGAACTCCATCAACCCTCTATGCACACACTCCAAATAGAATCACTATAGTAAGTTATGATGTGGACTTCTCTATTCTAATAGAATCAGAACAATTATTAAAACTTCATAGTTATCGTCCTTGGTGTTAACAGGCTTTTAGACTCTAACTCAATCATTGGTGAGTGAAATTTGACAATATATCAGCTAATGGCTAATGACGGACATTATTTATTCACAACGTAGATGGTTGTCCAATAACTTTTATTGTATGGACAAAAACAGTTGAAAGGCTCATTAATGTCTTTTCTGTTTCAACACAAGGGAGAGTAAATGATAAAATAATTTTCATTTCTGAATCGTCTGTAAAGGTTCATGAAATCACAGACTAAAAGTCTGCAAGTAATACCTGGAACAGCATTGTGCGATTCTTATCAGCATCAGACGGCTGCACGTTATTGGGCGCGCTAGCGTGTCTCCTACGCGTTGACCCCTTGCCTGCCTCTCTGGGTTTTTTCTGCAGGCCGCCCGCCAGGCTATTACAGCGCGTACGAATCTCCTGCTGCTCCCCAAAACCAGAGTCCTCCAAAATGCACTCAGGAAAGGCCCCTCGCAGGCTGCCTGTACTGGAAGAGCTAGTCAGTTTCCCATTGCCCAACTCAGACAGCTCTTCCTCAGTCGAGCTGGGTTCTGCCTCAGGTTCGTCAACTTCGCAGAGGGAGGAGCTTAGAGGGTCATCGCCCATGATGAACTCTACGGGGGCCTCGGTGGAGCTACGCTGGCCATTGAGGAGCCGCAGACGCTTGCGTTCAAGCTCGTGTTGGCGGAATTTGTCAATGCAGTCGTCAATTAGAGTGGAAGGGGCTTTCTTGTGGTTGACAGTCACTTTTCCACAGTAAAGTACTTCGAACTTTTGGGAGTTGTAGAAAGACTCGTCACTCTCTTGCTTGGGCTTGCTTTCCTCCTTAAGTGCAGCCTTGGACACCTGTCTAATGCTGCTAATAACCTCAGGCACCTGGGGAACAGGGTAAGACATTAGATCAACCATAAAAATACTAAATCAACACACTGAAAGGCAAACAAGGATAAAACTTCCATAAAAAGGCTCAGTGGTTACATTAAACTTTTGCAGGGAGACATGCAGTTTGCATAACTAACTAGGTTCAGCCCCTCAGGAGCTAGTAATACAAAAGCCAAGGCAGACTGACGATATCAGAAAAAGAAACAGCTGAGGAACCTGAGTGTACATTAAAGAAGCCAAATGGATATAAATCTATCAGAGAAACCTCTTCTCTGGTATCTGATACTACTATTGATCATTTAGAATGAAACCTGTAGCTAAACAGAGATCTTCACGAGTCTTTAAGCTGGAGTCCGAGTCAAGTCTGAAGTCTTTATCACTGGAGTCCGAGTAAAGTCTGGAGTCTTTTGTCACGAGTCCGAGTCGAGTCTCAAGTCATTTAAAAAGAAATAATAATAATAATAATAATAATAATCAAATCCTATTTATCATTTACCTAGTTGTATTATATAGACCAAATAATATGATCTTTCTATCATCTGTTTTATTTGAAAATAAGGTCCTATGATGTAAGGGATAATGTACATCCAGCTTGTTACTTTATAATCCATTACAATGTACAAAACAGTCGTCCCGGCAACACGAGTAGTCATTTTCAATACAGTCGCTAAGTGGACGCAAGATGGCGCCAGGGACTCACGGTTTGTTATACAGCTTCGTTGTTATTGACGACAGTTATTATAAGAAAATAATAAAACCTCGGAATGTTTAAGAATGTCAATTGAAAATTCTACACATCTCCTATAACAGCTCTTTCTATCTCTCTCGATACGTTAAAATATGAGCTTTAAGTAATAAATGGATTAACATCTCTTTCTATCTTTCTTATGGACACACATTAAGAAAGAGAAAAGCTGCATATAATACGAAAATTGATTAAACGTAGTGCTAGGTTTCAAGGCTAGATTTTTTTTGTTCATATTTTAACAGACTGGCAATCTAAATGAGCCATTCAGCTACACCACAGTAGCTAGCTGTGAGTTAATGTGACTAACCTTTGTGGATGCGATGTCTCATAAAATTTGATGTTGTTGTTCCGGTGTCTTTAATTGTTTTCCCACATTCTGTGCATCTAGCCGATCTGACATGTTAATAAACCCAAACGAAAGAACATATATATGGCACGGTGGCTCCCGTCATGTTTCATGGGACTCTTATGACATTTCGGAGTTTACGCGCAATACACGGACAAACGTAATCAAATGACAAGAGTCCGATCTACCACGACAGATAGGGAAATAAATGTGACGCAGATATTATAAAACCATTTAAACGCAACACAAATTCTTTATTTATTAAATCAGTAGTTAAGGGTAAAAGACTTGAGTCGTTTTTAAAATATTCACGAGTCTTTTGTGTCGAGTCGAGTCAAGTCTGAAGTCTATTAAAATGTGACTCGAGCGCCCATCTCTGAGCTAAGAAAACAGATCTCTGTTTTTATATGCCTGAACATCAGTAGGAATCTTGAAACTAGGTGCAAGGGAATAGGTTTAATTATAACATTGGTTAAATCAGAAATGCTATACATATCCACACAAAATACTCTGAAATCCCTAATTTCATCTTCATGTATTAAAGATTTTCTTTTCCAGGAACCAACACTCGTTTTAAACACAGCTGAGAAACTGAAATGTTAAAAAAAAAAAAAAAAATCTGGGCGGATTCACAAAATGTAAGATAAATTCTAAGAAGTTTGTAAGAATGTTCAGTAAGTACAGTTCTTGAAAAATATACATTCTCAGATATTCTACATTTTACATAAGCACATCTTAAGTAAATTTAAGTTTCATGACACGTTGGAGGCTATGTTATTAATGCTGTTTTCAAATAAAATTATTTTCAGGAATTTAAAAGTTTTGTCTTTAGAACAATCTTGAGGAAAAAAAAAAAAAAGTTTAGAATATTCCTAAGAATACAAAAAAAAACCAAAAAAAACAACAACATTCTTAAAAATGGTTTGTGATTTCAACCCCTGAATTTGCTGAAACACCATTTTTGGAAACCTTGAGATTTGAATTAGCAGTTTGATTAGGCTCCTCACAGAAAGGCACAGGACAATAAAGAAACTGATTTACAGCGGCTTGGGTTTCGAACACAAGCAGCATTTGCATAATACTCATAAAACAACCCATGCAGAGTCAGAAACCATGAAGAGAGAGTCCCTTGTAACGCTTAATTTAACTTATTACTTATTACGGGAAATAAAATTTTACAAATTAAAACATGACTAAAATGACATAGCTATAATTATCATGACTCATGTGCCTACCATCCATACTCAAATCTGCATTCATGCTTTTGAGTTTAAAACTGATATATTATGTGGTTGCAAATGTCAGATATACCTCAAAATATGTTACACCCGTGATCTCATGCCTTTGCTTGATTTAGAAATGTTCTGCCTTGTCTCTCAGGCTAAAGTGTATACAAGGTTATGGCAATGTTAAATAAAACTGATTTACATCAGCAAGACACATCTTGTTTGGGAGAATACAAAAAGAAGTCTGGTGACAGAATTGGGCCTGGTGCCAGCTAGACTCAGAGGTGAAACGAAATGAAGCTCCACAGACTTTAAACAGACACTAGGCCAACTCGGACTAGACTGGAAGAGCATGCTTGGCTGGCCTGATCTGATAGATGACTACCGTAAGCCTGGTATAAGATGGTCAGTTCTGAACTGACTCAACATTAACAGTAAATCCATGAAGTTACATTCAGGGAAAACAAACAGAAGTAGAGAAAATGATGTTCTAACAAGAATCTGCTTTAGAAAAAAAAAAAAAAAAAGTTTCAGGCATGGTATATACAAAGGTTTGAGTTTCCTTGAATCAAAGCAAGACACGCCAAGCTCTGAGACACATTAGCATGTTGCACAGTGCACAGAGTGCAAAGCAGTAGTGTGAACAAGAAAACTGTCGATATAAACAAATCTTCCAAGAATTAAAGCCCTGTAATGGCCACAGAGTGCTTGCTGCATAAAAATACAAGGCGTCATAACAAGGTCACATGGATTACTTGTTCAAGGCAGTAATAGAGAGCAAGTCAAACACAACAGCAGGCTGTGCACACTAGTCTATCTCTTGCAAAGATAAACATAGGTATGCTTAAAAAATGTGCTGAAACCTATGAAAACTTTCACATTAGAGGCAGACATCTGCAAAGGACATTTGACTTACTGCTTTCCCAAGTTACTGGCACAACTACACCTATAATATAAATCATCTTTTTATTGGCTATCAGGTACAACAAACACCTAACCCACCATATTAAATTTCAGCTCATAACTCTATATAATATGTGGCTTGTTGAGAAGAGGTGTGCTTTTTGAAGCTATCTGAAGCTTGCCTGGTGTGCAAAAACCATTGAAGGAGGGACCTGGGTTATATATAGAACCATAATATCATAGAGACTTGAGGCTGGAAAAGAAACCATCCAGAAAACCTTATAAACCACATTAAAGTCCACTCAGAATGCCTTAGCAACCGCATAGCAACGCCCTGGCAACCACCCAGAACAGCCTAACAGTTTAGCAGCAAGTTCTGCATGGGTACATTTTCTTTACTTTGCAATTGGTTTTATGTAATTATTGCAGGCACTTCACGAGTGAGTCAGGAGTAAAATATAAAGACAATTAAGACCTCTGTGGTCCACTACACGTTGGTCAGTAAATATAGCTCAGTTTAATGCAAACATTTCTTTAAAACCCCAAGGCTAACTTGTGGAAAATCACGGTGCAGCTGAGAGAAAAGGCTCCTTGAGATCAGGAGGAAAAGCAAACAATCATTCAGGCAATCGTCTGCTGTAATGGGCTGCCTGTGTTAGCAGCACAAAGGGTGTGGCTGCTTGTTTTTAACTGACAAATGACTTATTTCCTAGGAACACTCACAGATTTCCAAAAAGTCTCTAACTACCTAGTTTAACCAGCCTGAATAATCTGAAAAAAGCAGATTTTTAAATCTGATAGTGAAAAGGCAATGCATACTAGTGCTGTTTAGAGGTCACATGCCCAGCATACAAGAAAAAGAGCAACGAAACCATTCACCTGTAGCAAACTTCATTCGATGACCTCACCAGGCATCAGTGACAATGTTTTAAACCCTTAAATAGTCTGAATTATTCAATTGCAAGATGATGCTAGAACCCCCTTTAAGTCTAATAAATTATTTGCACTGAAACATGTGAGGATGAAAGGAGGAGGGTGTGAATTACAGAAGCTGTAAAAAAAAAAAAAAAAAAAAAAAAGGTTTATAATACTTTATTAGTTTTCTCTCCATCTGCACAAATAGAAAATTCCTTGTTATTGCAATAGATGACAATATAAAACTTAAGTCATTTTTATCACACTTTCCGTTGCAATATTTGCCTTTTAATTAACTGGCGCCCAGGGCATTTAGTGAATATATGACATCAGCTCTCCTCAAGTTCACTAGCAAAGTAACCACATGTATAGTGCATCACATTAAGTATGAACATGTTTGTCTGACAACAAAAGAGTGTCTAAATACTTTATCGTCATTTTTAACACATATTCTTTTATTATTTAAAACACAATGCTTTTGTGAAGTAAATAAATGGCACTTGGTTTCATTTGCTGTAACCAAATGCAAATACATTTTTAAGTGCAGATAACTGTTCAAATATTTTTTGAGGCCACGGCGTATGACTAAAGCTTTAACATGAATGACACAGAGGTTTGAGACCAGATGAGGAATTTACACCACTTTGATTTATGCATCAAAGCTGTAGGATGAAAAATAGTTTAATAGTAAACTGAGCATACAAAGAAGCTGTGATGAGAAATTCTTATACTTTTCATTAAAATTGATGAAATTCAAATCGACTGATTAGTACAAAATGCATAACCTCCTAATTCACAAAATTATCACCATTTATGCTTGCAAGATTTAAAGAATGTGCAAAATTTCATCAACGATGACCTTATGTTTAAAGGGAATGCTTCAGAATGCTGTTTAAAAACTAAGACATAAAATGCAAACAGCACTGGAGGCTTCGCAGGACATTACCAGTCAACCCACATAAAACTAACAGTGAAAACAGAGAAAAGAGCACTGAAAGATGATGAAACTGAACATTAAAAAAATATATTTTTAATATTTCATCAAAATCTAACGTACACAAGTTAACCTTGACAGCCCTACAAATATACTGCACAAAATCCTTTAATTTCTCAATTTTTTAGCAAACCCCCAAGTTTGAAAATTCCTTACTTAAAATCCACATTAAAATATTGATCATCCATAGGTATAACTTTGCTTTCTCTGCAGTACCAAAACACAATGCACTAGAACATGACACTCATGTCACCGGTCACTTCTTATCCTGGATGCAGATTGGCATGACATGACTTATTCTAATTATGTGTACCAGGAAGACCAACTACAAGGTATTCAGGGCAGCTGGATAAAGTGGGACACTGTACCATATTCCAAAACCCTGACTTGCAGGTCTAAGTTATTATATCCTGTGTAACATTGCTTTTGCTTCATACTTTGATGACCGCTCCAAACTTCAAAACAAATAGCCTCGTCTTGAACTGAATAAACAATGAACAAAATGCATCAGAAGGACCCGACATTTTTCTTGCCCACAGCATAAACACACAGTCGCTTAATCACAGATAATGCTTTCCTTTCATTTCTATCAGTGTAATGAGCCCATGGCATCTGAGTGCACATAGTGTATCATTATGAAAAGAAGCACAACCTTACTTTGTTGCCCTTACACTGGGTGGGCTATTCCACGCTGAAGGTGAAGTTATAAATAAGAGGCCAGTGGGTTCCCCCACAGCCTTAAAAGTTGTATGTCTATAACTATGTCACTCCACAGGTATCTGGAAAGGATTGATCGGGCTGCATTAAGACTAGGAGATCTTTATATGCTGAAATGCCAGCCGAGTCAGTCTCAGAACACTGGAGACACACAGTAGCACTTTGAAATGAGCCAGCAGCCATCTTAAGATGTGAGCAAAGACACATTCCTCATGGACTATCTAGCACGTGTTGCTATGCGGCTACGTGTTGCTATTTTCTTGCATAACGCATGACGGTGATGTATGTATGTTGCCTCTGGAGCTCAACATGCACTCACAAGAGGACCAACACTAGGAAGAGAAACTTTCTCTTCCTCACATTCACTTCTGAGTACTTTTACCTTTGAGAATGTACAACAATAGCATAAATAGCATACATAATGTAGCAAGTGCAAAGAAAATGATTTCTTTTTAACTGGAATTTACAGAGAAACAAAGAGATATACACTACCTGGCCAAAAAAAAAAAAAAAAAAGTAGTTTGGATTTAAATTGGCAAATGCTTAAGAGTCAATAATTGGACAATTATTGCAGTGATTATTATCTAGCATGTTATATGTTTGGTAACAGTTCTTCTAACCCCAATTGATGGAGTGTGTAGCTTTTCATTTCTTAAAAACCATGTAGGATAAATGTTGTGATGTTATTTCCATCAAGACATGCATCAATTTTTGGCCAAGATCTTGTATTGACAATGCAAGAGTCAAACACTCTGTAAAGTCTGCTCCAGCACATCCCAAAGACTTTCAATGAATATAAGGTCCGGACTCAGAGGTAATAATTCATGTGGGAAAATGATTCTTCATGCTCCCTCCCAACCATTCTTTCACAATTTGAGCCTGATGAATCTTGACATTGTCCTCCTGGAATATGGCCATGATGTGTCTTGTTTAAAAAAATTAAAAACTACACACTCCATCAATTAGGGTTTGAAGAACTGTTGCCAAACATATAACATGCAATGATCCAATTGTTGACTCTTAAGCATTAGCCTATTTAAATTCAAACAGTGACTTTTTTTGGCCAGGCATTATACTTAAAAATATGTAAATGCATAGCAAATCACTGCATATACACACATATGTTCTAATTCATGTTTCACCCACAACAAAGTGCATTATCCAGGCTTCTTAAATATAGCTCAGCTGTAGAATAACATTAGGGTTACATTACAACTAATCAATACGATGGAACAGACAACTCAGATGTAACTACAGTGCATCATGGTTATTATTGTTGTTTCAAGGCATCATGACAGAGAGCAGAGGAGCGGGTGGGGGTATTTCAATATTCTAAGTGTGTATTGTCAAGCTGATCTGATTAATCCTTCCTCCGCGTGTGCCAGGAGAGATCTGACCTGTCTTTACATGATGCCCTGTAAATCTAATTCCTCTGGTGCAACGGTGCCCTACATACTGCCATTTATCCAACTGACAAAGACCTGTCAATCATACAGCAGACTAAACGTCAGAGTGCATTGTAACTGGCATTGTAAAAGTTTAGCATGATCCATTATCTCTGATGAAAAGGGGGGCAAAGGAAGGATGTTTATATATATATATATATATATATATACATATACACACACACACACACACACACACTACAGGTTGCGTAGTGTGAGCAATACACAATAGTAACAAAAGACTCGATATTTAAGAATATAACCATTTAAGTTGAATAGGTGGTAATATGGGTAAAATAAAAATTAAAATGATGGTCAAATGATGTTATGTATTCATATACCAGAAAGAACCGATAACCAGTCTACCTCTAATCCAATCCCCAAAAAGGGTTAATTGAATATCTGTAAAAAATAATTAACAAAATGAGGTCATTTAACAATACACCCGATATTTAAGAATATAACAATTTAAGTTGAAAAGGTGGTAATACCAGTAAAATAAATAAATAAAAATAAAAATTATGGTCAAATGATGCCATCTATTCATATACCAAAAAGAACCTATAACCAGTCTACCTCTAATCCAATCCCCTGAAAGGGTTAATTGAATATCTGTAAAAAATAATTAACATAATTAATGACATAAGGTCATACATAACCATTTAAGTTGAAAAGGTGTTGATATTGGAATAAATTCATAAAAATTATGGTCGAATAATGCAATTTATTCATATACCGAAAAGAACCGATAACCAGTCTACCTCTAATCCGAACCCAAGAAAGTGTTGACTCATAAACTATAACCACTGTGCCCTTGAGCAACATATTAAACAGATAAAGCACTTAACAGCAGAATTAGTGCCCAAACGTACCTGATTTGGATCACATGCTTTGAACACATGGCATGCCATCTCAGACTCTGGGTTCTCTGGCTGACTTCTGATAAGGTAGGCAAAATAAGACAGGTCATGACTATTATGGATAAACCTGGATATAAACTGTGCTTTGTGCTCGAATATGAACACGGACGGGTTGCTGCTGTTTGCGGGCACGCAGCGGATCAGAGTGGACGAGAGACACAGCTGAACTTCTCTGGCCTGTGCGGGACCGGACTCGTTCTTCTCACTTTTTCTCCGGATCTCCGCCACCAGCCACGGCAGCATGGGCAGCGTGGTTCGCCTGTCCAGAGACGACCAGCCCATGTAACAGAGCGCAAACCTCTTCTCTGCCTTTTGATTACTGTCATTATTATGAATCCCTTTGCCATCCTGTCCCTCCATCTCTCCAAGGGCTCCGGGACAAAGACTTTAGTTGCTTTGTGCAACAACTCTATGCCTTTACACCACCAAATGCCTAACTACATACATGCACCGGTCATTATTATGTGAAAGCAGCTGGAAACATCTCCTGGCGCGTTAATGGTACATGGATCTCTCACGTTTTAGTCAAAAGTGCGCAAGGATCGTGTGTCCCGAAGAGCTTAAGCTACAATAATACTGGCTTTTAAGATGCCTAGAGGCTTTTTTTCGAAGGTCAGTTCACTGTTTAAAAATAAAAACATCCACTCGACGGGTCTGAGGGCTAGAAAAATCCATATATGAAGTTAAACGATTTGCTTCAGTGTATCAATACACAGCTGCTTGAAGGAAGCGCGTCTTATTCCTGCAGATTTCTCGAGTCCCGACGCCTCAGATTGTGGACGACGCCGCGGACAAACGCCTCATGTGTGAAGTTGCAAATCAGCTGGAGTCCTTTAAAGTCACTGCACATCACTTTTTAGTCGTTATTGTGTCATTTATCGGCGTTGGAGAACAGAGAGTGCTGTTGTTCCAGGAGGAGTGGCCGCAGCAGCCATATGAGAGGCGTTCACTTGAACGCGAGCGAGCGAGCGTGCGCCTGTGTGTGTGCGTAAGTGTGGATCTCTGGCTCCCCTGCTTCTTCAGGAAACACACGGCACTGGCCTGATTGAGGAAAGCAAGTGATCTTTATTCATGCTTGGGATATTTAAATAGTTTAACTCTTTAGAGCTAGACCTAGTTGTCACACATATTACTCCACTGGCAATTTTATATTTTTGAAAGTCAGCTGTTTTTAGGCTACAAAAAAGCTATTGTACACCATTGTCGCCCCGGGGACTGACATTTTGGGCCAACATGCCTCAGTTGTGAATATTGATATATATAAAACAATTTGTCCTGAGGACACAGTTCAAGCTTTTGGTTATAATGTCAGTGTAGTTTTAATGTCAGTGTGGTTCACTTGTTTATCAAACACAAACATGATTATATTAAAATTTTAATATTAAGAACACAATTAACTAAAACATAATTTTATCAGTTTTTTTAAATAAGCCCTTGTCACAACATCCTGTTACAACCAGCCTTAGTCTCGCCCTATATAATATAGGCCTACTGATTTTATTTAATGTCATACAAAACAGGTATATATCATATCTGGAGAAGGACATACATTATATGTCCAAAAGACAGACCAATATAATCCACACTAAAAATTGAGTCAAGAGACTTTACTGTGGACAAAGCATTCTTCACATTTCTAGTAAATAAAGGGTGAGGTTCAGGGTGTGTTTAGGGTGAACATACTTGTAAAATTCAATGTGAATAAATGGCATCCATGTAAATGAAATTTCATTCGAACAATAGGCCTATTTGTATTAAGTAATGATTTTTCCAGTATAGTGAATTGGATACAAATCACATAAGAAGGCTACTGATAGGTTTGAAACATGAAACTGTACTTTTGCACAAAAATGATTCAGTATACTCAACAGCGCCCTCTGCTGTCTCTAAAACTATAATGGAATTTGATGATATAGGCTACTGTGGTCATATTCGGAATCAAATACTAACATACTGCATACTATGTAGTAGACCTATACAGTGTAAACTGTCTACCCTTCATTTCAAAGACAGCGGCTGAATTCGAAATAATTCAAAATAGTATGTTTTTCCATACTTCTCTTACTATTTCTGCCATTTATTTAATACTGTACACTATAGAAATAGTAGAATAGGCTACTGTACAAATAGTAATAGTATACTAGTAGTATGCTATTCAGAAGTACACAACCTGGATGCTGCCATCATCAGTTAAGGAGAAAATTATTTTTGAGCTGTAAATGTCATGTGATTACTCACTCTAGTAAAAGAGATGTCCAAAAATTATCTGGCCTACAAAAATATAATGAACTGTTACGATTTTTATTTAATCAGAAAATACTGCTATTTTGTAATGGCCATTAAAGTTGGCATAAAACAGAAGTTTTTTATTATTATTAATGCAGAACTTATACAAACAAACAAGATCTGGGACATGGTTGTATCTCTTACAGTGAACAATCATAATGACAAAAACAGAAAAAATAAATATAATGGATTTGCGTACCTCAAAGTATGGAATTATATAGACAGAAAAAAAAGAAAAGCACAATAATTAGGTCATATCATAAATCATGTCTTTGAATAAATCATCATAATGCATCAAAAAATGTGCACTTTTTTGTTATTTATAAGTCTAAGGGATGAAAGAGTTAAATTCAGCAACAAAAAAAGGAAAACATAAAGAAGATTTAAGCCATTTTTGCTTGTGAATGAAGAATTTTGCATACAAGATAAAGAAATTAACAACATATTCAAGGGACAGCCGCAAGGGACAGTCTCTTTGAGGATGAAGGTGTGGGTCACATTTGTAGGGCTAAAAATATAAGAACTTAAGTCAGCCAAAATGTATTGGTTATACTACAATCACACAATAAATGGGCAGCTGTTTCTTCAACAAAACCACAAAATGAGCAAGTTTCATCAACATCAGAATATTTAGAAATTATTTAGAGATTATTTAACAGGATAGATTTTATGGAGAATTTTATAATGAATTTCCTTAACCTTGTTGGATATACACAGTTTACTTGGCAAAAGCCAGGCCTTTCCATTTCCATTTGCTACAAAGGAACCCCAATAGGCGTAAAACAGAAGTTGTGAAAGTCTTTTTTCTTCCCTTATGACATGTATATCCAAGTGAAACGGCTTCTTGAACAAGAACAAAAGTAGGGCGGGGACTTGATTTTGTCCATCAGGAATTGATTGGATCGTTGTGGTTTGCTATTGCTGCGATTTTGAGTGACAGGTAGGTTGTCCCGCCCTTGCGCCAGTAAACACGTCATCAGAGAAGGGAACAGATGTCATTGCAAGAGTGAGGGGAAGATATTTTGATCAAAGATTACAGTGCACATGAAATAAAAAAATAATAATGATGATTACAGATAAATCATTTATAATTTATTATTATTTAATATAACGATTGACAAATATGTTTTAAATTATTATTATTATTAAATATTTTAAATTATATTTGCTTTTCTATCACAATCTCAAGACCCCTGTGAATCACTGAACAACTAAATTGCATAGGTTTTCATTTATGTTTCATGAAAGGGTTAGCTGGTGAATTAAATAAACTGAAAACACATTTTTAAAGAGTTCTCTCATGCTACTATTGCTGCCTTTGAGTGCTGACCAAGTTCCCAACTTAAAACAAGATGCTAAATAAGAAGCACCACTCCCAGATGAATATGAGATACATGTAAATATAACCCGTCAGAGACCCTCTGTAGCCCATCATGGTTTCAGGCCTTCAGAAAGTATTCAGGCCCCAATGGATTATTTCTCTCTCTGCTGTGTTGCAAGGTCACATTCAAACATATTTAAATGGGATCTTTCAGCCAAGACAAAAACAGCAGATCAAAAGACAATGAAGCTGCCAAAATTAGATTTTTGAAAAAGTTAACAAAATAAGTCCATTGGAAAAAATTAAAAAGGCAGTGCAAAACAGGTCACAAGACACTACAAAAATCAGGTCATCTTAGTGAATTTTTGCCAGAAACCAAATCCAACACCATCCCTACTGTTAAGCATTGTGATACATTGTGATTGCGATGTTAAGCAGGTGCAATACATTCAAAAAGACTATAAACAAAAAACAAAATATTGGTTCAGTGAATACTTTTATTGAAAAATATTAGGAGAAATTAATGTCCTTGAACATCAACTCATAAGTGTTATTTGTAATTTGAAAGGGGGAAACATGATTAATTAATGTTCCTAAAGGCACTGAAGACAATTATGAAGATCAATATTACTGACAAATGGAAATTGATGATGATCCACAGGGTATCTAACACAATACAATTATTTATTATGATAAAACAGATATTTAAACCTTAGCTACTGTAACAGTAGGACATGTCTTCAGATGTCTTTATTCAGTGCAGACAGTATTAAAGGAATAAAAAGAAAAAAGAAAAGAAAACTGTTAAATATTTAAATGTAAATATTTGGTCAAAGTCAGAATGGTTCAGAATCACTGCCTCAAAAAATCACATGCAGAAAAATATTAAACAGTCTCTAAAACGGAGGCCATTTCCTTGAACTGCCTGTAGAAGTTCTGAGGGACAAAATAACAATAAAATTATGAATTGCAGTAGTTCAGACACTACAGATGGTTTAAAA
This sequence comes from Ctenopharyngodon idella, assembly GCF_019924925.1. Taxonomy (NCBI): domain Eukaryota; kingdom Metazoa; phylum Chordata; class Actinopteri; order Cypriniformes; family Xenocyprididae; genus Ctenopharyngodon; species Ctenopharyngodon idella. The sequence goes on from NC_067228.1 coordinate 19,868,657, forward strand.
TGAAATTAGGAAAATATATAATTCCATACCTGGAACTGCTGTACTGTCATCTCAAAGGATTTATATGATACCTCCCCTGATGTGTCTGCAATTTTCATTAAAACGGAGATGAACGAAGAGTTGAGGGATCGGCAGGTATCTGAGCTCACTGCCATTCCAAGCTTCCACTGGATATCTACAAGCTAAGAGTGAAGAAGCTTTGATATCAACAACTCGAGAGAGAATAGCGGCTGACCAATAGCGACATGGAAAACAAGAATCATGTGGCATACCTGTCCAATACTAGCCATTGTCAGGACCTCCTGATGTAGAAGAGAACCATGCTCAGTCCAAAACTGGTGCACCAACTGTAGGTTTGGTTTGGACCATTTACTGCTGCATTCAGTCAATTTACTGACCAAGACATCTGCACTGAGATTGCTCTTTGCAGCTAACCTGTTTCAATAAATATTTATCATAAACTTAATCACAGTATACATATACATATATATACATACACATAAATGTGTATTCACATAGGGTTTGAAATAAGCCCGTTTTAATTCACAAACATTTACATCAATGATGTTTTTTCCTTTGAAAGATAATACTGTACCTAAAATAGTATGACAGCAGTTTTATAACATCTTGAACAGCTTTCTGATCAAGGTTTATCCCAGCTCTTTGAAATTTCTGAGTTGGAGAAATAAAAGCATTTCAAAGATATAAAAAACAAGTACATGCATGGTCAATTTACAATATATTGACAGGGATGTCATTTTTGTGAGCTTACGTTACAGGTTTCAATCAAATCTACTGCCTTGTTCTGATCCTGAAGATGAACCAGGATCGCCTGAAGCTGGAAAATTAAAAGACTGGTATCAGATTAGCAGTCCGAATTAACATTCAATACCACATCCAGTAAATAGCTTGATGATAGTATGTCAATATGAACTGTGAAGTGTTGCAAAGATTTAAGCACAAACTTGTAATGTTTTTTCCCCCCATTGTACATGACCACACAATGTAATGACAAATCTTACCGTTTCTGCAAACAAGTCTGTGGGGAGTTTTTCAATTTTTTCGACCACACCATCCACACCTGCAATAAAACATGCAAAATATAATCAGAATTATATAATTTATGAATGCTAGGTTATATCAATTAATGGCTGGTATTTATACTTGAGACATTTTGTTCGGTGTAAAGTAAAAGATAAAAGGCACCCAGTATTATAAGGTATATGAGTTATATCAAAAAATATATATTGACACTGATGCAAAACCTTGAGGCAATGAGATCCAGGCAGTCCAGCAATGATTATGTCAGAGATCAAATTTGAATAAGTAATAACAAATTAATTAATTAAAAATTATAGAGACAAACAAATTAATTAAGTAATTAACAGTTAATAATAAAATCTAGAGTATTGTATCTAATGGATGAAGATGAAGATCAGAGTATAGAGAAAGAAGGAAAAAAATTAAGACATCTGCAGAATGAAATGAGAGGTAGAAGAGAAGCAGAAGCAGCCAGAAGTAGAAGACGCGGAAGAGATGCGAGAAGCAAAAAGAGCAAAGTAAAAGCTAAACTATCAAAGACTAAGTCTGTTTTATACCATAAGCATAGGAAAACTTACATCCCACTCAAACTCATGTTTTGGTCTAATAAGAAAAGGTCAAACAGATTTATCCATTATGTCATAGTTGGTGTAATGGCTAGGTCAGAGTGACTGGTCTAATGTCAAAGATAGATGAAAATAGATACAAAAGGTGTTGTTTTGACACCCTTAAGAGAATATTGCAGATCTTGCATTATCTCATGTCTGAAGAAATGGAAACAGACATATTTTCATACAAAGGTACATCAAGTTCAAATAAGCAACTAATTCCAAAAGCATCGTCGCTTCTGCAGTACTTAGCAGGCGTCCAATATCTAACCACAAACGTGTCAACACGACCTGTCACATTGGAACACTTGAAGAACAATTGAATATAGCAAGCGTACATAAGAAGAATAACCATAAAGGAGTACATTAAAGAGTAAATACTTGAAAATATGATGAGGATTAATATATGGAGTAGGAGTACATGAATATATGAAATCAAATGTAATATTGATAAATCATAAGCCATAAATGATTAAACAAAATGCATGAATATGAATATTGATCATTTTGGATTCACCAGATACAAAGTATTATATTCATAAATGAATATAAGGTTAATTTTGCCATGTTTAGTTTAATTATAGCACAGAACGTGAACGAACGCAAATTGCTGCTCTTAAATTTGCAAGAAAATAGTAATACATTCTACTTACCAGCTGACAGCTCCAGTCCTAACATCTTCGTCAACTTTTGGGCTATTTATCATAAGACAACTGCATTCAACAATATGTTAAAGAGACGAGTGTTTGCGGTGTTGTGTCAAAGCATAAATTATTTATTTTGGTCCAGTAGTACTATTTAGCCACTTCTGTAAAAAGGAGAGTTCCAGTCCGGAAGTGATGGCTTCCATTGAGATTTTCTTTCAAAATAATAGTACGACTGTTGGGAAGTGGGCTACTTATCTGTTAGTGTAATAAAGATAGTTTCTCTAAGGTGCATTCACCTAATGTCTAGTCCATCTAGTGTGCTAGGGTGTGGGAGTAGTAGGCTACATTTCAACACATCTTAATGAAATATGGTCAATTTATAATTTTCCCTGACTTCCCCTGAATGTTTTATTTTTAGTAAAAAAAAAACAAAAAACAAAAACTTACTGACCTTATGGGAGTCTAAAAAGGTGTTCTCTTTGCGGTCTTGTCATATGACAACAAAACAGGTCTAATGATTTATTTATATTAATAACTTAAAAATACTGACGTCAAATAAACAATACATCAAATAAATACAAAATTAAAAAATAAAGCTCTTATTTTGAAAATCCTTCGGTCAGCACTAAGCACTTCCGGATGTTGGAGTCACACCTCTAGAAGTTTTGTCGCGGGTTTGTTCATATCAAGGATGGCAGTGCAAACGGAGAGAGGGATCCCGCTCAGTGCGGTATGAATGTTTAATACATTTATTATTATAGCCTGACGTGTGTAATTAACGCATGGTAGTAGACACCATGTTAATAGACCATATATTGAAAAGTGTATACGTAATAACCTAATTTCGCGCACTGTTAGCATTGTTATTTGCAGGTTGACAGATTATATGTCATCTTAAATGCTCTATGTGTTTGCTCTTAACAATGAACAACAAATATTTTCACAGTGTGTGGAAAATTGTGTGATCGTTTAATGTTATGGTCATGCATTTGTTTTGCTGTGACGTATGTGTTCGTCGTCCTATCAGAAAGGCTCCAAAATGGGATTTTACTTTCAGTTTCGTTTCTCTGTCAATGAGAAATGCCTAATCGAAACTGATGTTTATTCGTTTGACCCTAAAAAGACGCGACGTTTGGCGCTTGTTTTTAAACTTCGTCCGCTGGTAGTCCATCACTGTGTATCAGTGTGATATGTAGCTCCCCCTTAAAAATGGCTGAGTAACAGCGGCTCCAATTGGGCGAAAGTGGAATGATACACTAAAACTTCGTATTTTGATAATCCAGTACATTATCTGTCAGACAAACTGTTATTTCATTTTCTAGCGTCTTGCAGTGCAAACGTTATTAGCATAAATATGAGTGAAAGTTTGAGCTGTTGGTGGCGCTAGAGGGTTTGTGATAGAGGCTCCAAATTCGCTATAGTTAATTTTGAGACTGTCCTTTATTTGTGTGCCGAATTTTATCACTTTGACTCAAGCGCCATAGATACACGAGCGGTACCGGAGTAATAACCTTGTGGGCTGTGCTCCGACACATGGCGAACCGAGTTAGCTCAAGGTTTTTTCCTGTCCTGCAGTAGGAGTAAAATCTCTTCTCAATCCTCCTCACTGTTGCTTCATGTCTCGTCTACACTATCTTATTTAATAAAGGCATGAAATGTAACTTAAAAAAGACACAAGATTGGAAGAAGAAGAACGGATACAAACAATAGCTGCCTTCACACCTTCAGTGCCTGTTGGCCCCTAATAATAAGTAGAAATGCTGATTTGTACCATATATCATCACTTAACAATAACTGTGAGCTCATGGTAGGCCTCTCGTAAAAGGATTATAAATCATCAGTAAAAATCTCATCTATGGAAAAAATACATTTGTTTTTACTTCGGAGTGCTTCTGTCTATTTATGTGTTTTTTAAAACAACTTTGAACAAGGCTCATTCAAATGATATATGAATTATAATGGTTCAGAAAAAAGCTCTTGATTAAATAAATACCTTGTTAAAATGTATAATAACTTAAATCAAGCCAAAGTGTCTTACATTCAAACCTGCAAACAGATACTATGAAGAAAAATGTATTTGTAAGTCATATATTACAGAAACATCCTAACACTGAACCTTACCTATCTGTTCAGTAAACATGGTAATTTCTCTTAGGAAATAGACCTTTTTTCAAATCTTAAGTGAAGTATTAAAATAAGAAGTTTCTGTAATACAGCTCCTGTGACCAGTTCCACATTCCTAGAATACAGCTTTATTAAGAAATCCATACGTTCATAAATTGTGTATTATAGTGTGTTACTTATAAAGTTTCCTGTGTCATCTGTTTCCTTGACCCTTTTATAGCTTAATCCAAAGTTCCTTCACACCAACTCCACCAGCCACACCTGGCCCTTCAGTGCCATTGCAGAGCTGATAGGTGAGCGGACACTTCTGATATCATTCATTGTGTGAATATGTATTTTGCAGTTGGGTGCAATGGGTGTGTGCTCTCAAGTGTTAGATTACTATGAATTTGTAACCTAGTTTCACATCTAAAACATATTACTGCCTCTATTACCAGTGCATGACACTATTTAGTACGTAATAAATTATGTGAGTAATATGTTTTATTGCATCTCATGTATTGCTCATTAACAGTTAGCCATGAAGTCCTTTACTCAGTTTAACTCCTGCCAGGGTCAAGTAAGGAATTAAAAGACTTTGTAAGAATAGATTTCAGGGTTACCTCAGTAGAGAGCTATTCAGACACTAAGATAAATATCTGTAATAATTTGATCATATTTTAAATATATCTTTTCTACTTTAGACAATGCTTATGACCCAGATGTGAGTGCCAAACAGTTTTGGATTGATAAGACAGCAATCAAAGGTCATGACTGTCTAACTTTCATGGATAATGGAGCTGGAATGGATTACGATAAGATGCACAAAATGCTCAGGTGGGTGAGAACCTGGTGGGTGTTGACTAGCACACATTTGGGTTTTATGATCCTAACAGTGATTCTAACAGTATCACATGATCCTTAATAAATCATTCTGTAGCAACTCATAATGTAATAACTGCACATAATGTAAAAACTGCACATAATGTAATAAGTATTACATTATTATTGTAATAAAATGTTCATAACGTAATCATTTCTCAAAACAATATAATCTTGAGCTCATAATGTAATAACAATTTGTACATTATGAGAAATTTATTACATTATAAACTCACCAAAAACATGTCATGTTTTCTTAATTGTAATAGCTTTTAAAACATTAGTATTCCCTTGCAGTGCATTTTTAAAAATCTAAATCCAGTCTTAAACTACCTGTACATGTACTGTATGTATACAAGAAGTATAAGTAGTAGTAGTTATAATAATAATAATAGCAGTATCAATAATCTGGTTGATTTTGTAGGCAGGTTAAGACTGGATTTAGATTTTTAAAATTTACTGTAAAGGAATACCAATGCTTTACGTTTAATAAAAATATGAGAATAATAATAATAATTGCATGAATATTTAAATGTTGCATTTCACAGGTAGTTTAAGACTGGATTTAGATTTTTAAAAATGCACTGTAAATGAATATTAATGTTTTTTATGTTTTAAAAGCTATTACAATTATGGAAACATGACATGTTTTTGGTGAGTTTATAATGAAATAAATTTCTCATAATGTAAAAATTGTTATTACATTATGAGCTCAAGATTTTATTACGTTTTGAGAAAATTGTTACATTATGAACATTGCATTACAATAATGATTTAATACTTGTTATATTATGTGCAGTTTTTACATTATATGCAGTTACTACATTATGAGTTGCTACACACTCTAATGTGCTGATTTGGTGCTCAAGAAACCTTTCTTATTATCATAGTTGAAACTGGTTGTTTAATGAAGTGTGGAAACTGAAACTGTCTTTTATCAGGATTCTTTGATGAGCAGAAAGTTTGAAGAACAGCATTTATTATAAAATAGAACTTTTTTGTAACATTATAAATGTTTTTTATATATATTATTTACACTACTGTTTGATATTTTGGGGTCAGTAAATTTTTTTTAATGATTTTGAAATTAGCCTCTAATGTTCAAAAATACCATAAAACAATAATATTGTAAAATATTATTACAGTTTTTTTCAACTGCTTGCACACAAAAAAAAAATCCTTACTTGTCACACAGTTTCTGAAACCTGATACTCAAATACCAGAACCACACACCAAATCTGCAAAACCATACACTAATTCTCGGCCTTCGACTCAACACAACACACAATTCTCTATGTAACAAACAAAAATCTAACAGGAAGTATCTTGATTTTCTTTTTTCAACCACAACCATTGTTTCTGTACACATGGTTGATGTATTTCTTTGGTACTGTGTAATACTGTATTCACAACCACCAATGCTTACAGTAAAAAAATAAATAGTTGGGTTTCAATCTTGCTTTGTGTTTACCGTGAATTTTTCAACATCTCTCTGCCAATTACTTTCGATCTTGTACAGAAATGTACGTAGGAGCTCATGAAAGAAGAGCTTTAGGATTTGAGTAACTGTGTGTATATGATATATCCAAAAATAGAATATTAAGAAAAAGGTTGTTTGCAACGTAAGACAAATGTTTGCTTTTGAGATGTGTTTGTGATATTTGAATGCAGTGCTTTATTTTGCAAGAGATGTGAGGCAGTTTTGAAAATGTGTGTAAGCTGTTGAAAAAAACTAATAATTTTGTAAATATAAACTTTTTTCTATTTTAATATATTTTAAAATTTATTCCTGTGATGCTAGTCTGCAGTGTCACATGATTCTTCAGAAATCATTCAAATATGCTGATTTGGTGCTTAAGAAACATTTTGTGGAAACTGATCTTCATGATTCTTTGATGAATAGAAAGTTCAAAGGAACAGTGTTTATTTGTATTATAAGTATCTGTACTTTCACGTTTGATGAATTTAAAGCATTGTTGCTGAATAAAAGTATTCATTTCTTTAATCCCTACAGTTGAATGGTAATATAAATACAAATTTTAATATATTGTGTTCCTCTCCCTCTTAAGTTTTGGCTTTAGTGACAAGGAGACTATAAATGGCCATGTCCCTGTGGGCCTCTACGGCAATGGGTTTAAGTCTGGCTCCATGCGCTTGGGAAAGGACGCCATTGTGTTTTCCAAGAACGGAGAGTCCATGTGTGTGGGCCTGCTGTCCCAGACGTACCTTCAAGAGATACAGGCAGAGAATGTCATTGTACCCATTGTCTCATTCAAACGCAACGGACAGTCATATATCCTTACCTTCCAAATAAGCAAAGACAAGAGGAGGCTTAAATTGATGGTCTACAAAGGGTTTAATAGAATTATTAGCATGATATAAAAATATGAAAAGGTGTTAGAGAGATGATATTAAACAGTAGGAATCCAGTGCCTAATGTTCATTTGCATTTGATCAGTTTCACCATTTGTTGAAAAAGTTTTTTTTTTCTTTTTTATAAGAGTTTAAGCATATATTTCTATTATCTGTATGACGTGTTTATCCTTGACTTTTCCTCTCACTCCGGCCCGAGCCACAACACACAGCAAGTCTCCAAGATATCCTGCACTTTTCTCTGTTCCAGACAGAGGATGAACTGCTCTCTGAACTCAGTGCCATCAATGCACACTATACCACAGAGTCCACAGGAACACGAATCATCATTTGGAATCTCCGCAAGTGAGCATGCTGGGAGAGAGTGAGGCAGAGAATAATAAATATCAGAAATAATGAAAAGATCTGCTAATAATGTAGTTTAGAGCAGTGTTTTAACATCTGATTCAGCTTAACCTTGGTGTTGCTAGCGCCATACTCTTGAGCTACCAAGCACAGGAACGCATAGTTGAAATGGTTCAGAGAATGTTTTTTTTTTCTGCTACAGAACATCCTCTGACAAATCTGAGTTTGACTTTGAATCAGACCGCTATGACATCCAGATTCCATCTGAAGTATATGAGAGTGAAAAGGAGAAATACAAGCAACCCTGTCGCCTGTTACAGTCAAGCCCAGAGAGCGACTTCTCCCTGCGGGTGAGTACTTCACCGTCCTACTCTATGTTGAGTAGGTCTAACAGATTACAGTCTACATAATGTGTTATCAGTGTGTCTATGATGATAGATATCACTGCATTATGCATTACAGTTTGAACCAGCTGTGGCTCATCTGTAAGGGCAGGTGGGGCAGTGCCCTACTAAAATATTCATGCAAAACAGACCTGTAGATAAACTGAATCAATAATTGTGTTCAGCATTCTACAACAAATACTCTTTGGATCTTCTAGAGTATTTTAAGTCCTAAAGTGAGCAGGATATATTAAAATTTAACGGATGGCTTCGGCAGGCATATATAATGATTCTAAGAGGGCAGTGGGTGCCTGAGTCCTCCTCAGCTCTACAACGCCCCACAGTTTTCCCATGTAAATCTGTGGTGATAAATGGAACTGCAGTGTGCTGTAATTTAGAGCCACTGAGGTATAAAGTATAAATCCTTTATTTAAACATAATCAGCTGTTATATAGTTCTGTTGTGTTCATCTTATGTTTTTTCTGATAATAGACATGACTTTCTTTTCCTCAACGGAATTCCTCCACAAATTGCAATATTCTAAAACAACATTCGGAGGAGATAAATACTACATTAAGCAATTCTAAGATAGCATTCTATGGGTGTGTCACCATCCTCAGGCTGAATAACACAAGGACTCTAGTCCTGCCAAAACATGTCAGTATGCATGTGATCAGTGATTAGAATGTAAATTGTACAAAATGTTTTACAGAAACTAGCGCTAAGACTCTGAATCTGCCCTACCTAAATTTACAGTCAGGAGCCGCTACTGGTTTGAACATAACAGTAATATGTGTCTGCATTCATGTTATCTTTTTCCAGGCGTACTGTAGCATCCTATACTTGAAGCCCAAAATGCAGATTATCATTCGTGGACAAAAAGTGAAAACCCAGCTGATCTCTAAAAGCCTGGCACACATTGTCAAGGATAAATACAAACCCAACTTTCTAAATGTATCCACACAATCACAAGCTGTTATTTTCCCAAAGAATTCCTGATAACTACTTGGAAATTAGTTCCACAAGATTCTAACTTAATAAGAGGCAGAAAAATGTGTTTTTTGAACATGAAAGCAAGTTGACATAAACCAAAGTTTCTCATTTTAGGAATTTATAGTACAAAATATTATAATAATAAAAAAAATAAAAAAACATCAATAACACAGTCAGATCATTAATGTAATTTCTGGTCAGAATACAGGACTAAATTAGCTATGAATACATACATAATAACCTTTCCTTAAGTCTTTTCTACTCAGAAAGAAAGCATCCCCATCACATTTGGATACAATACTAAGAGCAAAGAACATTACGGAGTCATGATGTACCATAAAAACCGGCTCATCAAAGCCTATGAGCGTGTTGGATGCCAAAACAGGGTGAATATTTAAATATTAATTATATAAATTTTAATGTATTTGTTTTTTTTTTTCTCACCTCAACACCACCTTCTTTAGAATAACAAAATAATGTTTTGTATTTTTTTTTTTACTACTTTTACTACTATTCAAATGCATTTTCAATCTTGATTTTGCAATAGGCAAATGGAAGAGGAGTGGGAGTCATTGCAGTGATTGAGTGCAACTTTCTTAAGCCAACACACAACAAGCAGGACTTTGACTACACAGAAGAGTACAGGTGAGTGTGATACTGTACAGGTGGACTGTAATGTAAGTTTAGAATTACTGTTTTCTGTTCAGTATATATACTGTCTCTCATTTCTACTACATACTGTATATGGTCAATACATTAAATATATGCAGATGTTCACTGCACAAGTATTTGAATTTAAAATGTTTTGACTAATTATGAATATCTTATTTTGTGAGCTCATTTGCTATTCAGCGTTTGGTTTTTGATGAGGCAGGCAGGGTTACAAACAATTCAGGTAATTGCAAGAATTGTCTGAACCCTTGTTAAGTTATGTTCTCATACTAGACTGTTTTATAACTAAATAAGCTCTTTCCCATTTAAGTTAATGACTCAGTTTTTGGGAGCAAATTTTGTTTTTTACAACAGGAAATCATTTATATAGTAGTCTAAGCTGTTTGTTGTTTGTCCACGCAGGAGAACAATGAACGTTTTGGGCGTGAAACTGGAAGAATACTGGAAAGCAATCCGCCATAAGAGGGGAGTGCCCAACGCAGTGCTTATGGAGGATATGCCGTTAGTATACACTGACATACACTACAAAACATTTTGTTTCTTTTGGCTACTTTATTCACCATGTTTCCATGTATAAATTTTGTTTAACGTAAAGGAAACGTCCTGATCAGACCTGGGTTCAGTGTGATGATTGTCTGAAGTGGAGGAAACTTCCAGATGGCATCGACACGAATAAGCTGCCTGAAAAATGGTTCTGTCGATTGAATCCAGACCCCCAGTTCAGGTTTGTTTAATCTGACTTTTCATTGTTTAGCTTTTGATATGTTTAATAAAACTTCCAAAAAGGTCTTTGAAGAATCATATTACACTTGGTCATACTTTTGTGCCTTTCCATTTGCATTATCCATTATTATTATCCAAAAAGGATTACCTCTGCAAACCTTTAAAGGGGTCATGAATTGAGAAATCAAAATGTCTTTGATCTTTTGACATATACAGTTGTGGTCAGAATTATTGGCACCCTTGATAAATATGATCAAAAATGACTGTAAAAATAAATTTGCATGGTTTATCCTTTTGATCTTTAATTCATAAAATTAGCAAAAATCTAACCTTTCATTGAAGGAAAAGAATTGAAAGTGGGGGGAAAATCACATTCAAACATGTTGGCCACAATTATTGGCACACTTTTATTCAATACTTATTGCAACCTCCTTTTGCCAAGATAACAGCTCTGAGTCTTCTTCTATAATGCCTGATGAGTTTGGAGAACACCTGACAAGAGATCAGAGACCATTCCTTCATACAGAATCTCTCCAGATCCTTCAGATTCCCAGCTCCATGTTGGTGCTTCTTCTCTTCAGTTCACCACACTCATTTTCTTTAGGGTTCAGGTCAGGGGACTTGGATGCCATGGCAGAAGCTTCATTTTGTGCTCAGTGACACATTTTTGGGTTGGTTTTGATGTTTGTTTTGGATCATTGTCCTGATGGAAGATCCAACCACGGCCCATTATTGGATTTCTAGCAGAAGTGGTCAGGTTTTAATTTTTTATCTGTTGGTATTTGATAGAATCCATGATACCATGTATCTGAACAAGATGTCCAGGACCTCCAGCAAAACAAATAGGCTCACAGCATTAAAAATCCAGCAGTATATTTAACTGTGGGCATGGGGTACTTTTTATCCATGTGTGCACCAAACCCATCTGGTGGGTTTGCTGCCAAAAAGCTCTTTTTTTAGTTTCATCTGACCATAGAAGCCGGTCCTGTTTGAAGTTCCAGTCTTGTCTGACAACTGAATATGCTGGAGATTGTTTCTGGATGAGAGCAGAGGATTTTTCTTGTAACCCTCCCGAACAACTTGTGGGGATGTAGGTGCTGTTTGATCATTTTTTTTAGGCTTTCTGAGACTCAAGACTCAACTAATCTCTGCAGTTCTCCAGCTGTGATCCTTGGAGAGCCTTTGGCCACTCAAACTTTCCTCCTCACCACGCATTAGGACGATATAGACACACATCCTCTTCCAGGCAGATTTGTAACATCTTTAGTTGATTGGAACTTTTTAATTATTGCCCTGATAGTGGAAATGGGGATTTTTCAATGCTTTAGCTATTTTCTTACAGCCACTTTCTATTTTGTGAAGCTCAACAATCTTTTGCTGCACATCAGAACTATATTCTTTGGTTTTACTCATTATGATGAATAATTAAGGGAATTTGGCCTTTGTGTTTACACATATTTGTACTCCTGTGGAACAGGAAGTCATGGCTGGACAATTTTATGTTCATGATCACCCTGGTTTGCTAAAAAAATTTAAATATGAATGGGAATATACTTCAGAGATATTTTACTATAAAAAATTCTAGGGGTGCCAATAATTGTGGCCAACGTGTTTTGGAGAAAAACATTTATGTCATAATGTGATTTTCCCCCCACTTTCAATTCTTTTCCTCTAATGAAAGGTTAGATTTTTGCTAATTTTATGAATTAAAGATGAAAAGGACAAACAATGCAGATTTATTTTTACAGTCATCTTTGATCATATTTACCAAGGGTGCCAATAATTCTGACCACAACTGTAAGAGGTCATTGCATTATAAAAAATATCCTGTATGTTTCAGAACTCAAAACTCCCCCCTTTGTCCAAAAACAGCTTTTATTGAAACCAAGTTTCCAAAATTACTTTTTTCAGATTTTGTCACATTTATTACGTCATAGTGCAAAGAAAGACCGCCTCTACAGAAGAAGATCAACGCATACTTCTACATCATTGCCTCTTTAGCCCCGCCCACTGATTTGCACGTCATGTAGTAGTAAATACAAGACAGATGCAAAACACAGGTTAACTCAATCAACAAAATGATAGAGATGCCTCAGAGGATTACAAGACGTTTTGCAGTGCCAAGTTTTAGAAAAACAGTCTTTGCATTGCCTTCCTTGTGATCCTAACGTTAAAGGGTTAGTTCACACAAAAATGAAATTTCTGTCAAACCCGTAAGAATTTCGCTCATCTTCGGAACGCAAATTAAGATATTTTTGATGAAACCAGAGGGTTTCTAAACCACACATAGGCAGCAACGTCATTGCACCTTTTGAGATCCAGAAAGGTATTAATGACATTGTTAAAATAGTCCACGTGACTTAACCTTAATGTTATGAAGCAACAAGAATACAAAAATAACGACTTTATTTAACAATTGTCATACGCAGTTGACATAGTGAACACAGTGCAGGCTTCCGTGTTCTACGTCCGAACGCAGACTCAGTATTGGCCGGCTCCTGCATCAGCATCACACGCATGCGTCGTGCTGCTCATGTGTACAGCGTTTGTGTTCCGAAGATGAACAAAGGTCTTACGGGTTTGGGACGACTTGAGGGTGAGTACTTAAAGGATTATTTCACTTTAAAATGAAATTACCCCAAGCTTTACTCACCCTCAAGCCATCCTAGGTGTATATGACTTTCTTTTTTCTGATGAACACAATCGGAGAAATATTAATAAATATCCTGACACATCCTTTATAATGGCAGTGAGTGGGATCAACGAGTTTGAGCTGAAGAAAGTGTCTCCATCCACATCCATCCATCATAAACATACTCTACATGGCTCTGTGGGGTTAATAAAGGCCTTCTGAATCAAAGCGATGCGTTTGTGTAAAAAAAAATCCATATTTAACAAGTAATGAAGTAAGATATGTAGCTTGCACCAGACCGCCTATTCTTATTCTTTTCCAAGAACACAACCTGTGACTTGTCTTTTTTTCTTTTTTTGCATCCTTGAACATATATAAGGTGTGAAAACACAAAAAGGAATTTCAGTGCATTATAGCAATGTATCATTTGTAGAAACTTGTAGAGTAGATTAGATATCAGTGATATTTATCAAGAAATGTAATTGCTTCTGAGTTTGTTCGCAAATCTCTAAACGAGTTTAAGCTTAAACAGTTGTTCTTTCTATATTCAGGCAATGTGAAAAACCAGAAGAAGCTGAAGATTCTGAGGATGAAAATTCAAACTGCCTGAAAGAATACAAACTGCAGTGAGTGAAATCATTTGTTAGAACTATTTATTTTATTTAAATATGAATAATTATTGATTTATGCAAGATATAGTTAAGCCAGTGATTTATTTAAAAGAAATGGATCTGATATACCAGGTGTCCAGAGGTGATTTAGTCAGACAGTAATGTTCTTTGTTATGTTGACACAGTGAAAGAAACCTCAAAAAACAGCAGGAACAGAAAAGAATGCAGGTAATTTCAACCAATGGCTGGTGAGTTTGTGTTTTGTACTCTTTTTGTATTTCTTTTCTTTGTAATTTAAGTGGTAATTTCTCTGGATTAGGTGGAAGCCAGGTTGAGAAATGTGAACGAGGGTCTGAAAAGGAAACCTGACGTTGTGTGTCAACTCCAGCAAAATGTAAGGTTTTTTTTTGTTTGTTTGTTTGTTTTTTCTAGTTAAGCAATTATCAATTATCAGAACATATTTAAGTCTTGCGTTCTCTTTTTGTTTCCACAGGCCCCTTCCTCACCCGGGTCACCTACGGTCTCTTTGGCAGCGCAGAGCCCTTCCAAATCAGTACCCCTCTCACAATCTGGTGAGGCCCCGTTTTGTGCATATTTGGTTTTGATACAAAATTTTAATTATTTATATTAATAATATTATTTCTATAGCCTCGAACAACATGCCAGTGATTTCAAATGTCATTTCCCTCTCCACTCCTAAAAGGTACATCATTCTCTTTCTCCCTTTCTTCTTTTTTATTGTTGTATTTATGTTAATTTTCTCTTAATTCTCTTTTTCCACACAATTTGATTTCAACCTTTCTCCTAAAGGATGAAAAGAACTCTAGGACCTACCCAGAGCCAAGCTGCAAAAAGAGCTAGAACATTTCTTGCTTACTGTAGCAACACATCAGATAGTCCATCAACGTCTACAGCTACAGCTGATTTCATATCCTCACCTTTGGGGATCGCAGACAATAATGACAATAAAGTTGATGAAAATGATGCAGATGAAACAAGCATTGGTGGTGGTGATGATGATGTTGTTATTGTTGAGACCAACAGCACGCCACGACCCAAACCCTTGCCCTTTGACCTCTCTAAGGTAAAGACAGAAGAAAGTACCAGCGAGGATGCACTAGGATTATATATGGAGTGCAGTGATCAAGATCACATAGAAACTGAAGATACTAGAAATGCAACAATGGAGCCATCAACTTCAAATGGCCAAACCAGCATAACAACCCAAACGGAACGTTTGATTGTAAAGGAGGAGGAAGACCAGCAGATCAAGAGGGAGGAGACTGAGAATGATGCTAGAAGGAAGGAACAGAGCGCTGATGTGAAATGCAAGATGAGTAACACTACAGAAATGACCAAAGGCCCTGTGGAGGTTGAGAGATGTAGTAGTGCAGAAGTTTCCAGACCAAATCTTGCAGATCTGGGGGGCACAATTAAGGAGAATAGAATCAGTTTTGAAAAACATCCAAAGTCAGATGTAAAAAACCAGGAAGGTATGACATCAACAACTTCTAAGGCCTCACTTTTCTCTGACATAGAAATAGACCTTGTGCCAACCCATGAAGCACAGAAGCAACAGGATAACCTGCTAAATCTCCTGGAGGCCACAGCCCAGGAAAGAGATGAATTCAGAGAGCAGGTTCGGGAGAAAGAGATCAAACTCCTGAAACTCACTGTTAATAAAGACTGCAGCCATCAGAGCATCCAGACAGATCCATCAGAGGAACAAGACTATAAGACTCTCTACTTACAGGCCACCCAGCAAAACGAAGAGCTTAAACAAGAAAAGGAGGAGCTAAAAAAGAAAGAGGAGGCGTTGTTGCAAATCAAAGCTGAGAAAGAGGCACAGGATGAGGTGCGTCGTGCCCAGCTGAAAGCTGAGGGAGAGGGACAGTCATCAACAGCAAATGTTTTTGAAAATGTAGATGATGAAATGGCTCTTCAAGTGGACTTTCTTCTAAGGGAGCTGGACAAGCGCAATACAGAATGCAATGAACTGAGAATTAAGGTGAGCTCCTGATATCTTTGACTCTCAAAATGCTCGTAAGTAAAATGAAATTGGTCCCTGCTGAAAAGACCTGCATGAATTTCCAGACTCGTTAGTTCACCCAAAAGTGAAATTAATTAATTACTCAGCCTCATGTCGTTCCACACCCATAAGACCTTTGTTCATATTCGGAACATAAATTAAGATATTTTGATGAAATCCAAGAGGTTTTTTATCCTCAATTGAAAGCAATGAAATTACCACATTCAATATCCAGAAAAGTAGTAAAGACATCGTTAAAATAGTCAACGTGACTGCAGTGGTTCAACCTTAATGTTGTGAAGCGACGAGAATACTTTTTGTGCACAAAAACAAAACAAAAATAACGACTTTATTCAAAAAATTTTCCTCTTCCCTGTCAGTCTGTTACGCATTTGGCGCAGTGCTGCGTTTCCATGTTTACGTTCTGAACGCCAGCTCATTATTGGCTGGCTCCTGCGTCAACATCACACGCATGAACAGGCGTTGGCCAATACTGAGCCGCCTTTCGGACAGAACCTGGAAGCTGCAACGAAAATAGCGTAGCAGAGGAGAGACTAATTTTGAATAAAGTCGTTATTTTTGTTTTGTTTTTGCGTACAAAAAGTATTCTCATCACTTCATAACATTAAGGTTGAACCGCTGCAGTCACGTTGACTAATTTAACCCTCTGGCGCTGTTCGGGGTCTTTTTGACCCCAAATGAGGATTTCTGAAATTTAAAAAAAAAAGTTCTCTTTGTCTAAATGGCATGAGACTTTGTACGGTTGTCAACACTTTCTAGATCTACAAATGAAAAAAATAAACTGGAATGATATCTGTTTTTATGTTAGTGTGGAAAAAAAAAGTAACACTCATGCTTTCCGGGGTCCTAAAATGTAGGCAACAAAATGTAATTTTGTAACAAAATAATAATTTTTTTTTTTTTTTTAAACAGATGTAATTTTTCTCTGTTTATTAATGTTTTTACTCAACATTTATGCAGTTTTGGAGGATTTATGATATATTTTAAATTTATATAAATAAATTAAAACATTTTTTTAAAATAGGTTTTTATACAAAAACAGCTTTTTATGTAAAATTCACTTTATAAAAGACCCACATTTCTAACTTTCATTCATGGGGATAACATGGATAATTTTACATGGTTTAGTGTAAGATTTTTGCCCATCTTTTGGAAAATGCAGTTTTAAAAGTAAAACAATTATCACTTTATCCAGTAGATGGCTGCAGAGCTCCACTATTTGCTATGTGCTTTTTGACTAACTAAAAAAAACTAAAAGTTTTTTTTTCAGTTGGATTCATATCTAAATATTATGAAATCACAATTATAACAATAACAATATTTTTTTTGTCAAAGTTTAACATTTTGTGTACTGAAGAAAATCAGTTTTTCAATTTTAGACAGAAATGAAGTGGCACACTTTAAAACATCCACAGTGCAGAATGCACACACACACACACACACAGAATCCATGTGCTTTATTTGCTCATTTGTTATTGCTGTTCAGTTCATTGCATTTTGATGTTCATGTCATGTATTTGTACTCAATATGTAATATAACTTTTTTATTATAACTTTTTTTTTTTTTTTTTTCAGTACAAAAAATGCTAAACTTTGACAAAAAGTAATTTTTATTGTTATAATTGTGATTTCATAATATGTAGATATAAATCCAACTGCAAAAAAACTTGTGAAAAGATGTCTTTCAGTCAAAAAGCACATAGCAAATAGTGGAGCTCTGCAGCTGTCTACTGGATAAAGTGATCATTTTTTACTTTTAAAACTGCATTTTCCAAAAGATGGGCAAAAATCTTACACTAAACCATGTAAAATTATCTACAGGTGCTGGTCATATAATTAGAATATCATCAAAAAGTTGATTTATTTCACTAATTCCATTCAAAAAGTGAAACTTGTATATTATATTCATTCATTACACACAGACTGATATATTTCAAATGTTTATTTCTTTTAATTTTGATGATTATAACTGACAACTAAGGAAAATCCCAAATTCAGTATCTCAGAAAATTAGAATATTACTAATGACCAATACAAAGAAAGTATTTTTAGAAATCTTGGCCAACTGAAAAGTATGAACATGAAAAGTATGAGCATGTACAGCACTCATTACTTAGTTGGGGCTCCTTTTGCCTGAATTACTGCAGCAATGCGGCGTGGCATGGAGTCGATCAGTCTGTGGCACTGCTCAGGTGTTATTAGAGCCCAGGTTGCTCTGATAGTGGCCTTCAGCTCTTCTGCATTGTTGGGTCTGGCATATCGCATCTTCCTCTTCACAATACCCCATAGATTTTCTATGGGGTTAAGGTCAGGTGAGTTTGCTGGCCAATTAAGAACAGGGATACCATGGTCCTTAAACCAGGTACTGGTAGCTTTGGCACTGTGTGCAGGTGCCAAGTCCTGTTGGAAAATGAAATCTGCATCTCCATAAAGTTGGTCAGCAGCAGGAAGCATGAAGTGCTCTAAAACTTCCTGGTATACGGCTGCGTTGACCTTGGACCTCAGAAAACACAGTGGACCAACACCAGCAGATGACATGGCACCCAAAACCATCACTGACCGTGGAAACTTTACACTGGACCTCAAGCAATGTGGATTGTGTGCCTCTCCTCTCTTCCTCCAGACTCTGGGACCTTGATTTCCAAAGGAAATGCAAAATTTACTTTCATCAGAGAACATAACTTTGGACCACTCAGCAGCAGTCCAGTCCTTTTTGTCTTTAGCCCAGGCGAGATGCTTCTGACGCTGTCTGTTGTTCAAGAGTGGCTTGACACGACAGCTGAAACCCATGTCTTGCATACGTCTGTGCGTAGTGGTTCTTGAAGCACTGACTCCAGCTGCAGTCCACTCTTTGTGAATCTCCCCCACATTTTTGAATGGGTTTTGTTTCACAATCCTCTCCAGGGTGCGGTTATCCCTATTGCTTGTACACTTTTTTCTACCACATCTTTTCCTTCCCTTCGCCTCTCTATTAATGTGCTTGGACACAGAGCTCTGTGAACAGCCAGCCTCTTTTGCAATGACCTTTTGTGTCTTGCCCTCCTTGTGCAAGGTGTCAATGGTCGTCTTTTGGACAACTGTCAAGTCAGCAGTCTTCCCCATGATTGTGTAGCCTACAGAACTAGACTGAGAGACCATTCAAAGGCCTTTGCAGGTGTTTTGAGTTAATTAGCTGATTAGAGTGTGGCACCAGGTGTCTTCAAAGTTGAACCTTTTCACAATATTCTAATTTTCTGAGATACTGAATTTGGGATTTTCCTTAGTTGTCAGTTATAATCATCAAAATTAAAAGAAATAAACATTTGAAATATATCAGTCTGTGTGTAATGAATGAATATAATATACAAGTTTCACTTTTTGAATGGAATTAGTGATATAAATCAACTTTTTGATGATATTCTAATTATATGACCAGCACCTGTATGTTATCCCCATGAATGAAAGTTAGAAATGTGGGTCTTTTATAAAATGAATTTTACGTAAAAAAAAAAAAAGCTGCTTTTGTATTAAAATATTTTTTAATTTATTTATATACATTTAAAAAATATCATACATTCTCCATAAACTGCACAAATGTTGAGTAAAAACATTGATAAACTGAGTAAAATTACATTTGTTAAAAAAAGAAATAATTATTTTGTTACAAAATTACATTTTATTGACTGGGGTCTCCAGAGACCCCAAACAGCACGAGTGTTGACCCCAAACGAACAGCAAAAGAGGGTTAAAGATGTTTTTACTACTTTTCTGGACATTGAATGTGGTAATTTCGTTGCTTTCAATGGAGGATTAAAAACCTCTCGGATTTCATCAAAATGAACGAAGGTCTTATGGGTGTGGAACAACATGAGGGTGAGTAATTAATGACAGAAATTTCATTTTTGGGCGAACTAACCCTTTAACTACTGTTAAAGGGTTAGTTCACCCAGAAATTAAAACTTGTCTTGTTTACTCACCTTCATGTCGTTCCAAACCTGTATGATTTTTGTTCATCTTTAAAACACAAATGAAGATATTTTTTAATGAAACCTGAGAGATTTCTGTTCTTCCACTGAAAGTAAATTCCACCAAAACCTTCAACACTAGTCAATCAAAGTTAATCAAATATGGTCAACGGAAGCTCAGCCATATACTTGTGTGACACCCAGGAACAAACCTTATTGGTTCTCGCACATTAAAGGGTTAGTTCACCCAAAAATGAAAATTCTGTCATTTATTACTCACCCTCATGTCGTTCCACACCCGTAAGACCTTCATTCATCTTCAGAACACAAATTAAGATATTTTTGTTGAAATCCGATGGCTCAGTGAAGCCTGCATCACCAGCAATGGTACTTCCTCTCTCAAGATCCATTAATGTACTAAAAACATATTTAAATCAGTCCATGCGAGTACAGTGGTTCAATATTAATATTACAAAACGATGAAAATATTTTTTGTGCGCCAAAAAAACAAAATAACGACTTTTTAACAATATCTAGTGATGGCCAATTTCAAAACACTGCTTCGGAGCTTTACGAATCTTTTCTGTCGAATCAGTGATTCGGATCGCATGTCAAACTGCCAAACTGCTGAAATCACGTGACTTTGGTGCTCCGAACCACTGATTCGATTCATAAAGCTCCAAAGCTTCATGAAGCAGTGTTTTGAAATCGGCCATCAATAGATATTGTTAAAAAGTTGTTGTTTAGTTTTTTTGGTGCACAAAAAATATTCTTGTCACTTTATTATATTAAGATTGAGCCACTGTACTCACATGAACTGATTTAAATATGTTTTTAGTACCTTTATGGATCTTGACAGAGAAAGTACCATTGCTGGTGATGCAGGCTTCACTGAGCCATCGGATTTCAACAAAAATATTTTAATTTGCGTTCCGAAGATTAACGAAGGTCTTACGGGTGTGGAACGACATGAGGGTGAGTAATAAATGACATTATTTTCATTTTTGGGTGAACTAACCCTGTAAGCAACCACATATGAGCTTCTGTTTACCATATTTGATTTGCTGTATATATGTGTGTTGATCAGTGTTTAAATGTGAATAAAAGCCTAAATTATAATAAACATCCGTGCCTCATCAGAAGACTTGCAATAAACCACTCGATTCTACAATATCTTTATGAACTTTTTGAAGCATGAACATTTTGGTTGCATGGACTTTCAATGGAGGGGACACATATCTCAGGTTTCATTAAAGATACATTTGTGTTTCGAACATGAGCGAAAGTCTTACAGTCAGTGCTTGAACTAACCTTTTAAATGGTAAAGCTTGCATGTGAAGGTAATTTATTTATACTGGTGAAGCTGGCTGACAATGGAAGCCTTGCTGTTTAAACTAGTTAAGAGGCATGATGGGGACATACCAGCATTCCGGTCTACACAAGCTTATTATTTGATCAGTCAGGCTTAAACTGTTTTTCTTTTTTCCCTTCTTCCATTCTTCAAAACCCACAAACTCAATTGTGTACTTAAAGCTGGACAGCTTGGAACAGGAGAAAACTCGCTGTGAGCAGTTGCAGAAGGAAGTAGAAGAGCTGAGGAAATACAAAGAGGAGTGGAATAATACAAAAGTAGCAAAAGAGACTCTGAGGGACAGTAACACCAGTTCAGATCAAACATGCAGCACAAGCACAGCTGCAAACCTTGTGAATGGGATCAAAAAGGATGGAGAGAGCAATGAAAGACCAGTGGAGGGAGAGAACTCAGTGGCACCGGCCAAGTAAGAGCTTTGTTGACTTACTTTAAAGATTTTCAGTGTTAAGGTGGCATTTCTATATATGCTCATCAGGAGTCACGTTTTAATGCACATTTATAAATCTGCTCTCTCTGTTCTGTCCTTAGGTTGAGGGAGCTGAGGTGCAGTGTCGCCCGTTTGTTGGTCACTTTTGTTCCTGCACTGGACCTTAACCAAGTGAATTATGACTGTGAGGTCATAGATGAGATTTTAAATCAGGTCATAGAGGAGATTCCCCCCTCTTGAGACCACTTTTACTTAACACCTTTAACCAGCTGCCTAAGTTAATGTTTTGTTCATCGAGGTTCAAATTCTGTTGCACTCTGAAAATATTAAACTTAATATTAAAATGTTTTATTTATTTACACGTTCTTACTAATTAACACTTGCCGTTCTTTGTGCAAGTTTTACATTCCTTTTTAAATCCTTGTGTTCTTTCGGTTAATGAAATAGAAATAAGTTGTCAAGAATAGCGTTTGGCCTTTTTGCCACAAAGACTTGAGCTTACTTAGCTTACAAATGTTATAGCATTTTAAGTTAAGTTTTCTGTCATTTTTATATGCGGTTGTGTGCATTTCTGATACACAATATTTCTGATACAATTGTGTACAGAAGCTGTAGTAATTGCTACTCAAATTGTGTACAAGCAATTCTGTGTATAAAATTGTAAATAGTGGTGTTTCGGGGAAAAAATGGTTAAATATGAAATAAATTTTGTATTTGTTTAATTAAAAAGAGTTCTTTCTGTCTTTCTTGTTCATCTGAGATATTATTTGTTATTAAAAAATAATGTTGTTGCCTACTTGTAACTCTTTTACAAACAGATACATAAACGTTTAAGTTTTCACATACTGTTAACAAAAATCACAACAGAAGGCTTTTTATTTGTACTGTTGTAGTATCAAACAGTATTTTACATGCCGTTTTTATTCTATATAGTTTTAGTAGCCTACACTATAATAGTTAAAAAAAATAAATAAATACACTATAGATATACATGCATACCAGGGGTGTTTCCCCTTGCCTCCTCAAAAAATTAGTATGAGAAAATAATCCATATTCCAAAAATAAAACAATGCAAATATTACAAAATGTGACAATAAAAAGTGTACAAGTCACTCGTTTTTCTAAAGGAACACTGTCCAACAGCAACACCCTCAGGTAAAGTTACAGCGGGAGTGCGCGTCTCTCGTGCCTCCCTTGAGCTCATAGAGAATGAACAGAGCCCCTAAAGCGTGCAGTGGATTTTGTGGGGGGTAATAGAGAATAAATGGGGGAAAGTCACGTGAGAGGAGGCAGTTCCTCCATCGCGCTGTGATTGGATATGATTGGTTTGTGCGATAAATCCCACCTCTTGTTCATGTGCGCGTTCTGAGCGTTGGTCTGAATGAACAAAATGATGGCGTCAATGGGAAGGCTAAGTAAGTAAACAGCTCACCCACTTAGATATCACCGCTTTGTCACATCAAAATCAAACATGAAAAGACCTGAAAACATGATGACTGCGAGGGTTTTAGTGAGCTTTTTTTAACTTTTTATTCATCAAAGAATCCTGAAAAATCAGCTGAATCCTGAATCAGCTTGGTGAAATTAAAGATACACTACCAGTCAAAAGTTTGAAAACATTACTATTTTTAATGTTTTTGAACGAAGTCTCTTATGCTCATTAAAGCTGCATTTATTTCATAATAAATACAGAAAAAACAGTAATATTGTGAAATATTATTTCAATTTAAAATTATGGTTTTCTATTTTAATATTCTTTAAAATATAATTTATTTCTGTGATGCAAAGCTGAATTTTCAGCATCATCACTCCAGTCTTCAGTGTCACATGATCCATCAGAAATCATTCTAATATGCTGATTTATTATCAATGTTGGAAACAGGTTATTATTTTATAACCTGTGATACTTTTTCAGGATTCTCTGATGAATAAAAAGTTAAAAAAATATCAGCATTTATTTAAAATAGAAATCTTTTGTAACAATATACACTACTGTTCAAAAGTTTGGGGTCAGTAATTTTTTTTCTTTCTTTTTTTTTTTTTTTGAAAGAAATTAATACTTGTATTCAGCACGGATGTGTTAAATTGATAAAAAGTGATAGTAAAGATTTATATTGTTAGAAAAGATTTATATTTTGAATAAATGCTGTTTTATTCATCAATGAATCCTGAAAAAAGTATCACAGGTTCCAAAAAAAATATTAAGCAACACTGTTTTCAACACTGATAATAACTGAGTATCAAATCAGCATATTAGAATGATTTCTGAAGGATCATGTGACACTGAAGACTGGAGTAATGATGCTGAAAATTCAGCTTTGCATAAAAAATAAATAAATTATATTTTAAATTTTAAATTGTAATAATATTTTACAATATTATTGTTTTTTCTGTATTTATTATGAAATAAATGCAGCCTTAATGAGCATAAGAGGCTTCGTTCAAAAACACTAAAATTGTAATGTTTCCAAACTTTTGACCGGTAGTGTACATCTTCGTGTCTGTGACAGAGTGTTTACTGAGCATGACTGATGATCCGAAATAAGCTGAGTAATAAAAAGAACAGCTGAAAATCAATACACAAATAAAATATTATTAAACCCTCAATGGTACAGTGTTTCCTCCAGGCAACATAGTCTATTTTAGTTTGTTTTAATAAAACTAGACTTTTAAATGAACTTTAAAAAATAAGTTAAAAATTAATGAAAATGTTTATTGATATTGTTATAATGTCCAATTTTAATTTTAAATAATTTTTTCCTCATTGATATAGAGGGTTAAATTGTTACTGCCTTTAGTTATTATTTTGGAATAAATGTAAAATTGCTTAAAACATTAACTTGATGAGATTGACTTGTTTTTAATAAGTAGAACGTTGTTAATGTAAAAATACAAAATAGAAGTAAATATTTGGTTTCTTTTTTTATGTAATGTAAAGTAATGTTCACTTAACAAGGAAAATGTGACAACGTTAAAAGTAACGGACATGAGTTTACATTTAATTTATAAAAAATAAAAATAAATTGAAAAAAAAAAAAAAAAAACTGAGGTCATTGTGTGTGTCCTCATTTCAGAACACCACTGCACGCCACTGATGCATACATACAAATTCATACACTTTACAGGTGATTGTGGAAAAAGTCACAGCCCAGCGTCGGACTTTTGGTGTGGGATCTGGCAACCCTTGAAACCGGAAGTTCTCATTTTCAGAGCGCTGCGCGGGAAAGGCGTATGTTTGGGTGAAAGCGGGAGTAACACACGAAGCAACTGTGTTGAACAATTGTTAAGAGTTTTGCAGCTTTATTCGTCGAGGTAACTGGATGAATGTTTTCTAAAAAAATATGGCTTGTGAATTATTCATTTGTTAATAATTGACATTATCCAAGAACTGTTGTGTTGGTACAGCTTACGCTGTAACATTAGTTCTCTATGAAAGTTAATAGCACTTTGTTACACAAATGTTAGTGTTTCACGGTTTGCTATAACGTTTATTAATGGTTCGCAAGGTTTTCATATTCATGAATTATGAACTTTTAAGCTTCAAATATGTTCAAATGTCTACAGTGTTAGTATTGTTTACTTTATAGAAATGTAGCATCGCATTCAACCCCACTGGTTATTTAGTAACGGGGACATTCTAAAACGCTGTACATGGTATACTTTATTAGTATAATGTTTGGTCCTTTAATGTCACTATCTTAGTACATTAAGCCACGTTAAGCGTTTAAAATGCACTAAGGGAGGGGAGTATTGTTATGAAGTTGTTAAATGACTTGCTATTTTGCTTTTCAATATATGTGTTTTCTCTGTCGATCCATCCTCTTTTACATTCTGTTATTTCCCTCAAATTCCTCGTGCCTTTATCTTCATGTGTGATCATAATATCTTTATCTCGTTATTTTCTCGTCCATCAGGAGTCAGGATGAAGGTGGTAACATGTGAGATTGCCTGGCATAATAAGGAGCCAGTGTACAGTCTGGATTTCCAGCAGAGCGGTGAGGGAAGGACACAGCGGCTGGCTACAGCTGGGGTGGACACCACCGTACGGGTGAGAGAGACTCTACCTTGATTTAATACATCACAGGTGTCTCTTAAGTTAACACTGGTGACATATTACAGACCGTAATATGAGAGCTGCTCTCTTTCAGATGTGGCGTGTGGATAAAGGGCCTGATGGGAAGGCAGTCGTTGAGTTTTTGTCTAACTTGGCACGACACACTAAAGCAGTGAACGTAGTGCGTTTCTCACCCACCGCTGAGGTCTTGGCATCTGGAGGCGATGGTAAGTTTAAAGTCAAATGATGATCATTACTTAGGTAAGTTCTGAAATCGCTTATAAATAGTTTAATTAAATATCTGCTTTCCCAAGATGCCGCTATCTTGCTTTGGAAACTGAATGACAATAAGGAGCCTGAACAAACCCCGACCTTTCAGGAAGATGAAGATGCCCAGCTCAATAAAGAGAGCTGGAGTGTGGTTAAAACTCTGAGGTCTGATTTTAATATTTCTTTTTTCTTAAAATGTCCCTCTCTGTCTATCTTTGACTTTCATGAGTCAGCATGAAATGAAAATTCACATTATCTATTTTCTAAATGCATGTCATTGATCGTCTTGTGAACAATTCATCTGTCAATATCTCTCATTTTTTAACTTTTTAAGTTCATAATTTTAAATCAAAATGTCATAATAAATCTTCCTGTGAAACAACAGACTTCTCTCTGGTGATGTATGCTTCCATTTAGTCTGCTTAAACTCCGCCTCTTTCTTACAATTGACTGTAAGCTCATACTTAGCTGTTCTGCCTCCATCAATCAACAACCAATGAATGAACCAAGTCCTAATTTTCTTCTTTTTCTTTTTTGATAAACTGTTTCACTCAGATATACATCGCAATACAGAAGAAACCATCTGTGGCTACTTCTTATTTCATTGCAACTTTAAGTTATTTACTTTTGAAGAAACGTATGTCAAAGCTCATTGGCATTTGTGTTTGTTAGGGGACACATTGAGGATGTATATGATATCTCATGGACCAGCGATGGGAATTTCATGGTTTCTGGCTCTGTGGACAACACTGCCATCATGTGGGACATCAACAAGGGTATGAAACTTGAAGCAGGACTTAATAGTTAATAGTTCTATGTGTATTGTAAAATGATAATTTTTTTTTAGTAAGCAGAACTTTATGAAGTGTTTTGCAGTTATAAAGAGAAACCTAATTTTTCTTCTCCGCATTTCTCCTCTGCTCTAGCTTGCTTCTCAATCTAGCTGTCTAATAGACCTGACATTGTATATTATGTATATATTGTTGCCTCTGTGAAGATTTGCCTTTGTTCTTCTATTGTAAGTTGCTTTGGATAAAAGTATCTGCTAAATGCCTAATGGTAAATGTATTGAATTCATTGCCTGTTTTGTTTGCAGGTCAGAAGATGTGCATTTTTAATGATCATAAGAGTTATGTGCAAGGAGTAGCATGGGACCCACTTGGGCAGTACATCAGCACATTAAGCTGTGACAGGTTTGTGTTGATTTTAATGGCTTTCAAATGAATTTCAAGCCATTACAGATTACCATAGACAAGAGTCTTCTGACGAGAATTTTAAAGTGAAACCTTTCACAGTTTTTCATAGTTTTGCATAGTGACAGCATGTAAAATCTCTGTGTCTTAGGGTGATGCGTGTGTACAGTGTTCACAACAGGAGAAAAGCTTATAGCGTGAGTAAGATGACGTCAGCCGCTGCTGCAGATGGAGAGGTGAGTGTCACTAGGATCTTCAGCCAGCCTTTATTTTTATTAAGCTGATATTTGTTAAGAGATTGTCTTTGGCTGATGTGGACAGTGTCTTCCTTGCCCTTTCCGGGCTCCAGACTGCAACCAAATGGTCTCGTTTTTGCAACCTCTTCCTGCCTGTGTGACTAAATTTTGTAAGAGGTTGCACTGGTGCCACCACCATGTTGCCCATCTTATAAGAGCTCCCATTTCTGTTGCAAATGAGAAACATCAAACGGCAAACTAAACTAAAGCAGAAAGTAACTGTGCTACTCTGCGTGAGATCTTGAAGCCCAAAAAAGCGTATCCATCAATCAAATATCCATATTTAAAACTTTATAAACTAAAATATCTAAGAACGCAAGTCAAGTTAAGGCGAAAGAGTAACCTCTGTCCTGACACATGACATATCGACGAATGCAGAAGCGGAGAGGTTAGAGCAAAACAGGAGCTTGAGTTTGTTGCCCAGCCCTATTTGTTTGAGAGGCATCTAAGCTTACGCTACTCATACATCCTACGTCATACATCACGTCAGAAATTACTCTTGGCGTAAGTAGATTTGCGTAGGCCATCTGCCGGAAGCTAGTTATTATAGTTAATAAAGTTTTAAATATGGATATTTTTCTTACAAAAACCCATCGCTTCGCTTAAAGTGGTGGTTCATTGCAATTTCACTATTTTAACTTTAGTTAGTGTGTAATGTTGCTGTTAGAGCATAAACAGTATCTGCAAAGTTACAGCGCTGAAAGTTCAATGCAAACGGAGATATTGTCTTTTAAAGAATTCTCTGTTTAAGGACTACAACAAATGGCTGGCAGGGACTACAACAAGCTTTTTCCCGAGTTAGTGACATCACTAACCCTAAAATTTACATAAACCATGCCGCCGAGAACATGCGACAAAGGGGTGAGGCCATGTTATTGCATTTACAGTACGTAACACAAATGCAATAGCATGTCATAAAAGCAAGATGACAAAATGACAAGTTATAACCGTAATTAAACTAAACTATACCCGTTCTATCTTCATGCAGCATATATTCTCTGGTTCTGTAGGATCTTACAACAGTTCCCACAGAAGCAATTTATAGATTATCTTAACAGAATGTGGAAATCAATGACTTTAAGATAGTTAACTCCACATCAGCAACATAAATTAATCAACTAACCATTCAGAAATGTCCTGTTGCATTCAAAATATTGTCACTTTTTCTTGAATCTCTCCATCATTGTCCGACTCCATTTTGAACATAAAAGGCTGAACACACAGCAAGTAAAGAGCACTCTTTTTATAATCACTGAAGCGCTACCAAATCAGGTGCTGGTGCCACCATCTGTAGAGCTTAGTGGCATCGGCGCTACTGCTGTCAAATGTTGGTCTGGAGCCCTGCCTTAGTTCTTGTGTCAGTTCTAAGCTATCAGTAGATAATAAATATTATCTGTTATAACTTATCAATTTATTATTATTTTTTTTTATTTATATATATATTTTTTTTTCCACTTGACTAAATAGATGTTTTTTTTTTGTTTTGATTTTTTTTAATTGTTGTAATGACTTTTGTGCAGGTGAAGAATTACAGAATGTTCCATGATGACAGCATGAGATCATTCTTCAGACGTCTCACCTTCACACCAGATGGGTCATTCCTCCTTGCACCAGGTACACTTTTTTTGCACCAAAACACTTTTACATGTTTTACAAGTGTATATTGTGTATGTAATGTATGTGAGACTAGTTATTATTATATACTAGTTAATATGCATTTTGATATACTTTTTTTTTTTTTTTTTTTTTTTTTTTTTTTACACACTATACAGTGTATTTTTGGCCCAGTGTCCATTTGTACATTCCTTGTGTTGATATGTAAAAAAATATATGTATATATTATTAATTTATTTTTAGCTGGGTGTGTTGAGGCTGGAGAGAATGTCACAAACACCACATACGTGTTCTCCAGAAGAAGCTTGAAGAGGTTTGTGTTCTAAATGTGTATGTTCTGTTGTAAAGCTATGCATTAATCACATATACACTACCATTTGGAAGTTTGTAAGATTTATTTATTTTTAATTTTTTTATTTTATTTAGAAGAAATTTGAGTTTGTATTCAGGAAGTATGCATTAAATTGATCAAAAGTTGACAGGCTTATTGTGAATAAATTGTATTTTAAAATGTATTAAAATAGAAAAGTTATATTAAATTTTAGTTATGTTTCACAATATTGATTTACTGTATTTTTGTTGAATAAATGTAGCCTTGAGCATGAGATTTCTTTAAAAAAAAATTAAACTCTAAAATCTTTAAAATACTGCATAAAAAAAAAAGTATGCTTCCAGTATTTTTTAATAAATGGAACTGGTTTTAAATAAGAACCAATTTTTAATACTCGAATTAAAAATTGTTCGAATGCTTACACGGTCAACTTAATTTGTATAACTTTGTTTGTGTCAGGCCCATTGCTCATCTGCCCTGTCCATCTAAAGCAACCCTGGCTGTGCGCTGCAGCCCAGTGTACTTTGAGCTGAGGACAAAGAGAACTGAAGGTACCAACAATACTCTTCCAAAACTATTGTTTATGTTCCATGCAATGGAAAGACAGTGCTCTCCTTTTCTGTCCTATAGATGGATCACTTAAGCCGGTGTCAAACACATTTAATTTGCCATATCGGCTGGTGTTTGCGGTTGCATCAGAAGACTCTATCTTCTTTTATGACACACAACAGACTCTGCCATTCGGATATGTGTCCAACATTCACTACCACACACTGAGTGATCTGAGCTGGTAAGACATTCATGCGTAAATATGTTGTACAGACTAATTAATGCTTTGGTGTGTTTTCACTTGACTTAAGTTGTGCTTGTTCTACGTGGTGACAGCAGGGGAACATTCTTCTGTGTTGTTAAATGAACATGTGTTCCAATGTAGTTGCATGTCTTTCTGAAACTTTAGAAATGCTTTACATTCATAAACCTGTCATTAATATAGCATGTTATTTATTACAGATTATTATATTTTTATATATTTAGAATTACTTATTTTTAATAGTTTTATTTTTATTTTTGATGGTTTTTATTCATTTCATTTTCCAGTACTGGCCTTTTGCTGCTTTATAAATAAGGAGAAGAGTGGGAAATTTGCAGTAAATGATAAATGCCACCAAAACCTGCTATTTCTCATGGGTCACAGTCACAGATGCATAACATGCAGAAGAGAGTAGCCTGAAAACTCCTATTCTGAGATGGTCTTTGTCTATGATGAAATCTATGGCAATTGACCAACCAGTGCTATTGTTAAAGTTATAGAAAATGCAGACATCAGGTGTCTACAATCTTTTTGAAAATAGGAAGCATTTGTACAGCGTCACAGCAGCGGCTCAAAGCTACATAGGAAGTGAGCATTTCTTTACAAAGACAGCTATAAATTTGTTTTTATAAGTTGGTCATTTATAAACTTGATAGTCTTGACAGTTTGTTAACATGGGGAGGTGTACAACATTTGCATATAAACGTAAATAAATAAATAAAAGCCTTGTGTCATCCATTGCTGCACATGAATGAGGTAAGCTTTGTGTTCACATCATCTGCCGCGTGCACGTTTACAAGTCAGCAAACTTGGGTTTGATTTGGGTATGCTGCAGCCTATAGATCTCTCTGTGTAATAACTAAAATAATGTTTATATATCATATTTTCTGGCTAGTTTACATTAGTTTTTTATAATACACCATACTTTAACCCAAACTAAATAATTAAAAACAAGTTTAAATGGGTAAATCTTCTATAAATATTTGATTCTTAATTTTCTTTTCTGTCATACTCAAATTCTTGTTAAAACATTAGACATGCTTATTCTGTGCATTTTGAACACTTTTTGTGTGAAATTATATTTATTTTGTCCATCAAAAGTGTACTTTCACTTTAATTGAGCATCAGCAGCGCAGCAACAGTAGACTCAGCGCCGAAACCCCCGCTTCACTTACGCGCTGTTTCTGCTGCCGGTGTGAATGCATCCGTTGGTTAACAAAATACGTGCTGCTTACGCTTGCAGTGTGAAAAAGGCGTAACACTTTTGCTGTTATGCACATTGTTCCACAGGTCTCGTGATGGCTCCTTCTTGGCAGTGTCTTCCACTGATGGCTACTGTTCCTTCGTGTCATTTGAAGAGGGGGAACTCGGCACCGCGTTGAAGGAGCGACCTCCGCTGGAGATGGTGACCCCATCCTCTACCAATGAGAAGAAAGGCAAGAGACCTTCAGCCAATGGCAGGACTGCTTCCCCGGTGCCTCGCCAGGCCAACACACCTGCTGCGCAGGAAAAGGAGAAAGAGGGATCTACTGGCCTTGCATCCTCAAAGACCCCCAGCGTATCTGGTTCAGAAGAGAAACGCACACCGCAAGGGCTGAAAACCAAACCTCAGCCCAGAAGGATCACACTCAACACCCTGGAGGGCTGGGGTAAACCCAGCACCCCCAAGTCACCAGCAGCTGCTACCAGTACAGCCCCCAGCACACCTAAATCTGCTCCCTCTACCCCTGGATCCAGCAGAGGACCTCTTACACCTCATACAGCTCCCAGCACTCCCCTTGGACCCCTAAACTCCAAAAGTACCACAACTCCAAAAGGACCCACTCCTAGGTAGGGCGGCACACCTGTGGTATGATCTGATGTAACATTGTGTTTTAACCATACTACCATTTCAAATTAGGGCTTGGTAAGGTAAGGTTTCTGTTTTAAGAAATTGACATGAAATTGATCAAGTGTCAGTAAAGACATTTGTAATATTACAAAAGGTTTTTTTCTCTCTCTATTTTAAGAATGCTGTTGTTACTATTGCACCACAACTGTTTTCAGCATTAAAACAGCATAATAAATGTTTCTCGAGCACCAAATCAGCATTATTACAATGATTTCAAGGATCATGTGACACTGAAAACTGGAGTAATGATGCTGAAATTCAGTAAATTCAGCTTTGCTTATATATATTTTTTAAAATATATAAAAATACAGAACTGTTATTTTCAGTTGTAATAATTTCACATTATTAATGTTTTACTGTATTTTAAATCAAATATATTTTCAAAAACAAGAAAATCTTACTGATCCCAAACTTCAGAATGGTAGTTTGTGATGCCGCAACAAATGTCTATTAGCAGTTTCCCAATTTTAACAGTTATTCTGTTTCTTATTAATCTACATGTCTGTTTTTAATGTATAATCCTGTTGGGACTGTAGATTGTTACACCCTAATCCATGACTTTACCAGTAAAGAAAATGTTCACGATAGATCAAGTATGTTCTTCTCTTTCAGACGAATTTCACTGACTCCAATTGTATCCAAATCCCCCACTCCCTTTGCCACCCCATCTTCCACTGAGAAAGCCAAGCATGGTTAGTAGAGCCATTTAATGCATGCTTTTAAGTCGTTTTATTTGCTTCAGTTGTGTTTGTATGTTTTTTCTCTCTTTCAGAAGAGAATTAAATTGTCCTCTTAATTTGTATCTCTTTCTTATATATTATAGGATTTTATAAAAGACTTTATTTGCTCATTTTGCTATCATTGCTTTGGTTGGTGGTTTGTGCGTAAGAAGTATGTGAATTTATTGTGTTGTTATATTTGTGTAAGTTGACTTCCTTGTTGTTTATCATTTTTTGTTATTACAGAGAGACCAT
The DNA here is from genome assembly GCF_019924925.1 of Ctenopharyngodon idella. Lineage (NCBI taxonomy): Eukaryota > Metazoa > Chordata > Actinopteri > Cypriniformes > Xenocyprididae > Ctenopharyngodon > Ctenopharyngodon idella. Next base: position 19,901,897 of record NC_067228.1, read on the forward strand.
CTCCTCCCAGTGACCCAGCGTGCAAACCTCCTGAATCCAAGAGGTCCAAGACTGATGTTCTCAATGGTTCTGCCCAGAGCAGTGAGAACAAAGAGAGCACAGAACCCAGCATCACACCCCTGGAACCATAGGCACTGAACATGGTTCTTTGTGCCTCTTTATTAGCACTCACATCCTCAGAAATGAGATATACTCATAAACCAGTAACTTAAAACACCTGCTCTCTCATGGACATGGAGTTAGTTATGGACTTTCTGAAACTCATCTTCACTTCATTTTCAGTGATTTTTCTATTTTCTATGAATAAGCGTGTATGTTCTTGAAGAGGAAAAAAATGCATTTAATTATTCTTAAAAACAACATTCTCCCTTATGGCTTAAATTCCTCTTATTTTATTGGACAGGAATATTTTACTGTTGGACCATCTGTTTGAATTTTCTTCATAAAGAATTCTTAAGAATGTGGAAGTTATTGTCTTTGAAATACAGAATGTTTAGATGAAATTGTCATGTTTTTGTAAAGATTTGCTTGAGTATTTTGTGAGTCTTTAAAAAAGAAAAAATACTAAATGACTCACCTCGATCGTATGGTTTTTGATTTAGAATTTTGTTACATTCAGACTTTAAAACTGAGTTTTATAGTATATTATGATAAATGCCATCAAAGTTTGTATTGTATTGTAGGATATTATTATACAAGTTATATTTTATCTGTAACAGTAACAAGCTCTGTGTTAAGGGATGTATATAAATTTGAGTTCAGTATCACAACTAATACTTTCACACTGTAAATCCTGATAATTTAGCAGAACTCTGACATGGAGAAATTGAATCAATTGTTTGAGTTAAGCTCCAAGATTAAGTTAGTAGGACCTTAGATTTTAATTTTGTACTACACATACAGTACATGTTAAATGAGTTAGGTAAGTCATGCCATTTAGTTAAAAGAACAGGTCAGTTTCTTAAATAACTAACTTTGAATATGTCAAGGGTTGGGATATATTAGGCAGCAAGTCAACTGTCAGTGTCAGTTCTTGAATTTCATGTGTTGGAAGCAGAAAATAAAGGTAAGCAAAAAGATTTGACTGACTTTGACAAGGGCCAAATAGTGATGGCTAAATGGCTGGGTCAGAGCATCTCCATAACAGCAAGTCTTGTGGAGCGTTCCCGCCGGTATGAAGTAGTTAGTACCTACCAAATGTGGTGCAAGGATAACTAGTGAACTGGCTTCAGGGTCATGGGTGCCCAAGACTCGATGCATGTGAGGAGTGAAGGCTAGTCCATCTGGTCTGATCAAACAGAAGAGCTTCTGAAGCTCAAATTGCTGAAAAAATGAAAGCTGCCTTTGATGGAAAGGTATCAGAACACAGTGCATCACAGTTTGTTTCACACTGGAGAGAACGATGATCTCTGTCCACTGGCGAAAGCACTGACAATGGGCACAAGAGTGTCAGAACTGGACCATGGAGCATTGGAATAATGCCTCGTCTAATGAATCACTTTTTGTTTTAGATCAAGTGGATGTCTGTGTCATTTACCTGGGGAACAGATGACAGCAGGAAGCACTATGGGAAGAAGACAGGCCGGCAGAGGCAGTGTAATGAAATGTTCTGGGAAATCTTGGGTCCTGGCATTCATGTGGATCAGGGATGGGCAACTTCAGACCTGGAGGGCCACTGCCCAGCAGAGTTTAGCTCCAACCCTAATCAAACACACCTGAACCAGCTAATCAAGGTCTTCAGGATTAGTAGAAAGCTATAGGCAAGTGAGTTTTTATCAGGGATGTAGCTAAACTCTGCAGGACAGTGGCCCTCCAGGACCAAAGTTGCCCATCCCTGATGTGGATGTTACTTTGAAACACACCACCTAACTAAAAACTGTTGCAGACCATGTACACCTTTAATTTCAATGGTGTTCCCTGATGGCAGTGGCCTCTTTCAGCATGATAATGTACTCTGCCACATTGCAAAATTGCTCAGGAATGGTTTGAGGAACATGACAGAGAGTTTAATGTGTTGCCTTGGCCTCCAAATTCCTCAGATCTCAATTCATTTGAGCGTCTATTAAATTTGATGTGATGGATCAACAAATTCAATCCATGATCCAAGGATCTGCTGCTAATGTCAGATACCACCGGACACGTTGAGGTTTTGTAGTTTGTAGAGTCCATCGCACAAGGGGGCCTAAATTATATTAGGAAAGTGGTTTTAATGTTGTTGCTGATCAGTGTGTATATATATAACCCCATTTCCAGAAAAGTTGGGGCATTTTGTAAAATGCAATAAAATCAAGAATTTGTGATTTGTTAATTCTTTTTAACTTTTATTTAGCTGACAAAAGTACAAAGACAGGATTTTCAATGTTTCCACTGACCAAAATTATTGTATTTTATAAATATTGGGATGGAGGCAAAATGAAAGTGAAAAGGTTATAGAATATCAGAGTTAAACTGTTTTGAAACAGTCTACAATAAGCAGGTGAACTGGTAATAGGTGAGGGTATCGTGTTTGGGTATGAAAGGAGCATCTCAGTCTTTGCAAGCAAAGATGGGTATTGGCTCACCACTTTGTGCCAAATATAGTGAGAGAATTGTCAAACAATTCAAAAATCACATTTCTCAATGCAAGATTGCAAAGAATTTAGGCATCTAGCATGCATAATATTGTGGAAAGATTCAGGGAATCCAGACAAATCTCAGGCCGTGTAGGGCAAGACAGGAAACCTCTGTTGAATGTGCATGACCGTCAAGCCCTCAGATGGCACTGCATGAGAAACCATCATGCTACTGTTAAATATAGCCACACATGCTCTGGAGTACTTTGGAAAACCATTGTCACTTAACACAGTCTACCGCTGCATCAAGAAATGTAACTTGAATCTGTTACGCAAGGAGAAATCTATATATCAGTTCTATACAGAGATTCTCCTGAGTTCTCTGGGCCCGAGCTCATCTCAGATGGTCTTAAAGACAGTGGAAATGTGTGCTGTGGTCAGATGAGTCCACCTTTCAGCATATTTTTGGAAAAAACAGACATCAAGTTCTCAGTCCCACAGACGAAAGGGACCAACCAGACTTTCATCAGCAACAGGTGCAAAAGCAAAAATCTGTAATGGTATGGGGGTGCATCAGTGCAAAAGGCATAGGTGACTTGCATATGAGTGAAGGTGTATATTGGGATTGTACAGAGACATATACTGTCATCAAGATGACATCTTTCCTGGGAAGCAAGACCTCATTCTGCAATGGCTAAGACAGGTTTCGTAGACACTCTGCATTATAGAGGATGTGCTTGACTGCAGTCCAGATCTCTTATTGAAAATGTATGGTCCATCATGAAAAGAAGAATCAGACAACGATGACCAAAGACAGCTGACTTGTATCAGGAGAGATTTGGCAAAAAATCCACTTGAAAAAAATGCAACAATATCCTCAATTCCCAAACAATAAAAGGAAAGGTGATGTGACAGTGGTAAATATGCCTCTGTCCCAACTTTTTTGGAGTTGTAATGCCATACCAGCAGAAGGAGCCCTCGCCTGAATTCTGACTGTGTTCCACTCCCTCTGCTCACTCTACAGTCACTTCCTGTTTGGCAGCCATTTAAAGCATGGCATGACCAAACAGGCCTTGCGAAGTATTGCCAGTTCTACTGCCTTACTAAGCGTTTGTATCTACTGTCTGTTTACTTTGTGTATGACCATTTGCCTGTTTTCTCTGATTACTGATTTTTGGATTTCCATTTTTGACTTGGCTGCCTGTTTGGATTGCTTTTGTGTTAGACCATCTTGCCTGCCTTTTCGACACCTGCCTTTGGACTACCCCTTTACCTGTTTGCCTTTTGGACTGTTTTTTGTGGTTTTGACCCTTTGCTTGGCTTCACGCTCCTTCTGGACTGTTCCTAATAAACTTCAGCACATAGATTCCAACACGGCGTCCGCCTCCTCATTACAGAATACTTCGCCACTGATGAATCCAGCAGAAGTTTCTGAGCTTCAAGTGGCGTTTGCTTATCAAAGTGAAGTGCTTAAAGGATACCAGGAACAGTTCAACAAGCTCCAGTCTGCCAACGAATATCTGACCCACTACATTCGATCGCTTCCTCCATCCACGGCGCAAACGGTAAGCTTTGCTATGCCTGATAAGTTTGACGATTCTGCTCAACAGTGCAGAGGGTTTATTTGCCAGGTGGAGATTTTTTTTTTTTTTTGATAACCAGAAGGACAAGTTTAATTCTGATGGGGAAAAAATGTGCTTTTCTGAAGACACTACTCTCTGGGAAAGGGATCGATTGGGCTGCAGCGGTTTGGGAGGCTGATTTGATGTTTAGAACTTCCTATGATTACTTTATTCATCAGCTATTAGATGTGTTTGAATATCCCGCTGGGGGCAGGGATATATCAGCACAACTACTTCAAATGTCTCAGGGTAACCGTACCGCTACAGAGTATGCCATTGAATTCAGAATGCTCGCGGCTCAGAGTAGGTGGAACGATGTTTCATTGAAGGCTGTGTTTCAACAAAGTCTTAATGCTGATAAACAAAACGAACTGGCCTGCAAGGGTGAGAATTCTTCAATTTCTGAGTATGTGATGCTTGCAATCAGAATTTAACTTAATGAGAAATGCTCCCAAGAGGAGATCAGCATGATGGTCACAGTCAAGCACTACTACCACACATCAGCTTCACTATGTTCCTCAGCTCACTTCAGTACCTGAATCAAGGCCAAGTCAGGAACCTATGCAACTGGGGTTCTCCAGACTCTCTGAGGAGGAGAGAATTTGACGGCGGGAGCTCAACCTCTGCTATTACTGCGGTGAAGCAGGCCACCACAGCATGGAATGCCCTCACAATGCCCGGAAAACCAATAAGAATACTACCCGGGTAAATACTGAACAATTTTCTCTCCTCCCTATCAAGTTACTTACATTTCCTGTTCGGCTGACTACTGAAAATATTTCTATTGATTCAACAGCGCTGATCGCTGATCTTTATTCATAAAGACCTCATTGCTAAATTGAATATTCCAACTCAACCATGCACACCACCTATCAAGATCAGTGCTGATCAGTGGAATCACCCAACAGTGTCCAAGGTTCAAGCAGTCACTGAATGGCCCCAACCTACTACGATAAAGGAATTACAGAGGTTCCTAGGCTTCGCGAACTTCTACAGACGCTTCGTTAGAAACTACAGTCAGACTGCTTCTCCATTGACATCACTTTTAAAAGGAAAACCTGCTAAACTCAAATGGTCTGAAGAAGCCACAAAAGCCTTCACCAAACTCAAGGACAGTTTTACCACGGCTCCTATCCTTAAGCATCCTGATCCCAATCTCCCCTTTGTGGTTGAAGTAGATGCCTCAGATTGTGGGATTGGTGCTGTACTCTCACAACATCACGGTCAACCAGGTAAACTCTACCCCTGCGCATTTTTCTCAAGAAAACTGACTTCATCCGAGCGCAATTATGATGTGGGAAACAAAGAACTGGTGTCGATGAAGGCAGCCATTGAAGAGTGGAGACATTGGCTTGAGGGGGCTATTCATCCTTTTCAAGTCATCACAGATCATAAAAACCTGAAGTACATTAAGAGTGCTAAACGTCTGAATCCACGTCAAGCTCATTGGTCCCTTTTCTTCACTCGCTTCCAGTTTACAGCCACCTACAGACCAGGCAGCAAGAACAGTAAGGCTGACGCCCTGTCCAGACGCCATGATCCCCCCCGCTGAAAGTATCCCACCTGAGTCTATTCTCCCTCCATCAGTCATTCTAGCTCTAGTCACTTGGGACCTAATGGAAGAGATCCAACGGGCCCATCAACAAGAACCACCACCTGCCAACCCCAAACAAACATTATGTACCACAAGCTCTTCGTCTACGAGTCATTCAATGGGTCCACACACTTCTAAGCTCAGGTCATCCTGGAACTTCCCGTACCCTCCGCCTGTTACAAAACTCCTTCTGGTGGCCATCAATGACTAAAGACGTTGCAACCTATGTTAAATCTTGCCATGTCTGTGCACAATCCAAGACCCCCAAGTAGTTGCCCTCGGGCCTCCTCCAACCACTGCCAACTCCACAACGTCCCTGGTGTAGCGAATCTGTACAGGTATTTAATTAATTTATGGGTGAAATACATGAATATAATAAATCATAAAGCTTTATGATTAATTATAATACATATACCGACCCGAGAGGGAATTATACATATATTGTGAGTTAATTAAAACGAATTATAATCAATCACATATATGATTAGTTCTGGTTTGATAATAATTTAGAGAAACTATTAGTTTGTCCAGCAAACCGTTAGCTCCTCATAGCCGATTATAAAAGGAAGGTTTTTCTCTGGCCACGAGAAAGACTTCCTATTCTAGCATCAATGCGTAAAGCAAGGATACTGGATCGAAACGTTAAAGTGACCTGGGTTTGTTGCATGAGCAAAAAAGACAATCGAGCATGAATATAATGTATTTAATATATATGAAACTACGGATACAGAGACTATACTACTAAACATACACAAACAATACACATATATAGAAAGCGAAAGTAAAGTCAAGAAAACAGAGGTGATCAAAGGAATGGCAACTTACTAACAGTTAAAACCTTTGAGAGCCAGCAAGGAAACTCAGCTTACACATCGAGCTTAAAACGCTTTGGAAAGAATGGTTCTATACTTGCATAGGTTCAGGTGCTGTGGTCGTTTCGTGTTTCTGCAGGAGTTTCGGTGCGTGCGGCTGAAGCGATTGGTCCTTTTCCGAGAAGGTGTTCTTCGGCGGGATTTTCAAACAAGGGTTTAACTTAAGAGTAAGATAACCGGAAAAGAAAGAAAAAGAGTCCGTCTCCTAGGCGATGAAGAGAGAAGACTTAGGGCGACGGATGAAGAGGGTTTGACAAAGAAACTTGTTGCCAAAAGATGGTCGTCCCGAAGAGAGGGGGCGCGTGATGGAAGCGCGGTCGCCGAGACGTCCGGGAGAGACGTGTGTGAAATGGCGAGAGACAATCGAGAGACAATCGAGAGACAATGAGCGATGCGTGTCATTGTGTTTTAAGGACAACAGGCCAGAACGCCTCCTGGGATACATCAGCCAATGATGAGGGTGCGATTTTGGCGGGCAAACTCTTTCTTTGTCTCCATTTATGACCTAATTTGCATGGTTTATGAAGTGTCCGATCTGAGTACATTTTCTTCAAAGTACCATTAAAAATAGAAGAATGCATTTTACAGTCATGTGACATACATTTTCAATTAGAGCATAACGAAAGCTTTACAATGAGACCAAACTTGTCAGATGGCAAAGACATAAAAGGTGAGATACAGTTTATACTTGAGTTTTATCGTTTAGAAGAAAACTAATACAACTACAGTCATAGCTAAGCTTATATACTAGGGATAAATACATGCACCTTTAAATACAGCGACGGGTACATATTGGCACAGTCATATTTGGAGGATAAATGTACATTCACAATCTCCATGCGTGTTTGTGAGTGTCTGTATGTGTGTGTGTATTGGGGTTGTGGCCAGTGTCTGTGACCATATCACCTTTAGTCCCACCA